>NC_137090.1:32629872-33256122 GCF_951640355.1 Cnephaeus nilssonii
AAAAGGGTGTGGGGCACTTTACCCAGAGTGGAGGGCGTGGTACTCAGGGAGTTCTAGGCCATGAGCCAGATGTCATGCTCATCACTTACATCTTCTATGTGAGTTCTTGTCACAACTCTGGGAAGGGAGGTCCCCCTGTTTCACAGATTAGGAAATTGGGCTGGGGATGAGGTGAGAGCAGGATGCTGGGGGCGGATGACAAAGCCCCCGGACTTCACAGTGGGTAAAGTGCCACTTTGCAGGACGAGCTTCCTCCTGTTGCCATGACGACTGTTCCCGGAGTGCCTTCACCACTGCAATCTGTTGAGCTATTTTCTCCTGGTGTCTGTTTCTGGAGCCAAGTCCGGTGCCAGGAATGCTCAGGAGGGAGGAGGGGGATGCCTGGCAGGGCTCCCTGCCTCCTCACCCTGCCTGAGGCTGTGGGAGGGGAGTTGGGACTTGGTTCTGCAGTTGAGGCCTTTGTGGGGCCCCATCTCTGTGATCTCCAATATTATCTTGGACAGGTCCAGCAGGAGTGTTGGTACTGGGTCCCTTACCCCCTCTGCTGGCACCCTCTTTCTCCAGCCCAGGGAGACACGCGTGTGAGCACATGCTCTTCCTGTTCCCATCTCTGGGATCAGGGCTAATTACAGCCTATAATTAGGGGAATTACACTCATTAGGGAAAGAGCTGATCATTGACAAAAACTGGGCTGTGGAGGGAGGGCTTCTGGGAGCTGAGAAGGAGGCAGCACTGGGCTAGCTCTCCCAGCCCCTCCATGGGTCTGCTCCCATGTTAGGCCTCCAACTCGCTGCCTTTCAGCCACCTTTGTCTGGCCCAACAGAGAGGAGGTCCGGGGTTTTGTGCAAAGGAATTTGCAGCAAGAGAGAAGGTCACCATGGCGTGAAATTATGCCTGCTGTTTAGGAGGATTGATGAGCCATTAGGGAGGCTGACTGGGCCGCCTAGATGCTCAACCTTTCCTTAGCTGGTCTTTTGCTTCTGCCAAGCCCCTGGCCAGCCCCACCACCAAACCCCTGCTGCCACGCCAGGCTGTTCTCCCAGTTTGGGTGGTCAAGTCCGGAAGGGGTGAGTGCTCCTCAGGTGGGTTCCATGCATCTGCATCTTCAGAGGAGTGCCTGCCCTCCTCCCTAGGCTGCGGCCCCCCACAGGGCCAAGGAAGTGGTCCATGACAATTCAAAGCAATCCTGTAACTGTTCACACCAATTATTTCCCCATTAGCATTCCCCAATCTAAACCAGCTATCCTGCTGCAGCAGTGCAAGAGATCAAGAAGACTTTGCCTGGGGAAGGGGGTGCCAGGAGGGATGCTGATGGGAGGGGGTACAGTTCCAAGCCCCTTCTCCCTTTTCCATCCTGCTAGCTCTTGAATACTAGTTTCTGGTTCCTTCATGAAGCATGTGCTAAGCACTGGACATGCACCATTTTGTTTAATCCTTTTCATTGACTTGGTGGAGCTTTTTGTTCTCATCTCATAGCAGAGGAAAAGGAAAGTTAAAGAGGTCAAGTGACCTGTCCAAGGTCAATAGCCAGTCGGGAAGAGATTCAAACACAGATCTGCCTGGTCTGAGATTTTACCATTACATAATGCCACTTCCCTATTTCCTCACAGTTATCTTGTGAGATGGGACCTGAAGTTCAGAGGTAGTAAGCAAGTTATCCAAGGTCACACAGAGATTATTAGCAGAATTAAGATTTGTAAGCATGTTTGTCTCAAAGCTCTTTCCAGTTCTGAGCTGACTGGGGCATGGGCCAGGGCTAGGGTGGGTTATACAGCTCAGGAAGGTCAGGCTAGTAGCTAAGCACCTCCACATGGCCACTGACCTTGACCCCTTTGCATTTTGGGAAAGCTTATAATGTTATTGCCTTTTTAAGTATCTGCCTCCCCAGAGATTTTTAACTCCTTGAGGGCAAGGACTTGGCTGGTTCATCTTGATATTGCCAGTGTCCAGCACAGGCTTGGCAAAGAGTAGATGCCTAGGAAAAGTATAATGAATGAATTAATAAATGAATGAATGAATGAATGAATGAGTGGCAGTAGGCACATCCGGGGTTACCTGATCCTGTGTCAGTTTCCCTTCCAGACCAGTTCTCTGCAGGTGGAGGAGGGAAGGTTCTGGAAGGGTCAGATGTGCAATACTCACCTCCAACTGTATACAGGTTCACCAGGCGTCTGTGCTGTATGTTACTAGCCTCTCCCTGTTCCCCGTGCCCCCATGCTGTCATAGCACCAGAGACCCCAGGAAGACAGCCAGCCTGGGCTGGTTCTTCCTCTGCTGCCTGGGCCTACCTTGGTAGTGGAAATGGAATGTGCCAGGCCCTGCAGGTGGTGGGAGGCTCTGGAACCTCAGGGCTGCTTGGTGGGTGGGGCTTCGGATGACTTGGCCCCTCAGCAGGAAAGACTGGTTGGCCAGAAGCAGCGGGTCAGGTCCCCCCAAGCCCTCCACAGTCACGGTCTCCCCTTCCCGCAGGCTGATGTTCCGGACCTGCCGATGGAATAGACAGCGAAGCAGAGCAGTCAGGCTTTGTCCTGCTGAGTCCTACTGCCTTTCGGATCCTGCAGGCCCTGGGCCTGGCCAATCCTCAGTGTCCCTTGGGCATTGGTGCCCCCAGGCCCTGAGCTAGGCACTTTAGTGCAGGAGGAGGTCATTTTACCTTCTCAGTAATCTTGTGAGATGGGACCTGAAGTTCAGAGACAGTAAGCAAGTTATCCAAGGTCACACAGAGATTATTAGCAGAATTAAGATTTGTAAGCATGTTTGTCTCCAAGCTCTTCAACTACACCCGTTGCTTCCTGTACTTTCACTTCTCTGGGCTCAGTTTTCTCATCTGTAAAGTGGGGATGGAGTAGGTGTATTGAACTAGATGGTATCTGAAAGCCTGGCCAACATTGTGAGGTGTTATTTTTATTTTTTAAAAAATTGATTTGAGAGGGGAGCGGGGGAGAGAGAGAGATTTGCTATTTCACTTATTTATGCATTCATTGGTTGATTCTTATATGCACCCAGACAGGGGATTGAACCCACAACCTTGGCATATCAGGATGGCGCTCTAACCAAACGAGCTACCTAGCCAGGGCAGCATTGTGAAGTCTTAACCATCAGATCCATGTGTTCAGCTTCCCCTAGACTTCCTCTGTTAGGTGCCTCACAGGCACCCCACATCCAGTCTGCATCGTACTGAGCCTCCCTCTTCCCCCAGCCAGCCGCTCCCCTGGCTCCCCATCTCGGGATGACCTCACCATCCACCTGCGTGCCCAAGTCAGAAACTGGCATCTTGCCTCCTCCCTCATCTCCCACATCCAATCAGTCATTCAGTCCTGTCAGCTGGATCCAAATCTGTTCACTACCCTTCATGCCCACTGCCACTTCCCTGGCACCTCACTATTATTCTCACCTAGATCACTGCAGCAGCCTCCTGGCCAGCCTCCCTGTCTGCAGGGCTTAACCCACTCCACCCTCCACATCAATATCTCTGAACTACAGCCAGTTCATAGTCTCATCCTGTTGCTGATCATGGTGCTTCTGTGTTTAAATCCCCTGGTGGCTCTCCGCTGAGCCCACAAAGCCCATAGTGTCTGGTTCAAACTTCTTGCTGTGGCCCTCAAGGCCTTGCCCAACTTGGCCCCTGCTGACTGCTGGCTTTATACCATGAGCCTCCTCATGCCGCCACCATTCTATTCTCTCTTCTATTCTCAGTAATCTCTTTTTCCAATCCTTCGCTCTGGCTGTCACAGGTCCCTCTGCCACCACCCCAGTCCTCAGGTCCTTAATCCCTGGAGCATCCTTCTAGGCCCCATGCCTCCATTCAGTCAAACAAACATTGACTAGCAACAGCCTCTACCCAGAGGGGAAGTAGCAGTGTGGCCTGGTACAAGGAGCACTGGATTGGGAGCCCAGAAATCCAGGACCTCATCCTAATCATGTAATCTTGGACAAGTATGCTGACCATTTGAGCCTCAGTTCCCTCATCTTATAAAATGGCCTTTGCTACTCAAAATGTGGTCCAGCAACATCAGCATGACCTGGGAGCTTGTAAGAAATGCAGAATCTTAGACCCCACCTCAGATCTACTAAATCATACTCTTCATTTTAACAAGATCCCCCCGGTGATTCAGAAGCACTGATCTACATGATCTCCAGGCTCCCTACCATGTTGCTCTGAGACAGGGCCTTCAAGGGTTAACCACGTGGGCTAGTTAAGTGGCATCCAGTGAGTCACCAAGTCCCTCCCAGTCTTACCTTCCAAATATTCCAGTTGGTTTCTCCTCTCATCCCTTTGTAACTGTCTTGGCTCAGATCTCCCCTATTGTTTCTCACCTAGAGAATGGCCTTCACACCTCCAATCCCCAACTCATCTGCCAGGTCTCGGCTGTCTCAGATCAGATCATGTCTCTCTCCCACCCAAACCCTGTTGGTAACTTCAGATTGCGCAGAGGACAAGGTCCAAACTTGCCAGCTCGCAGTTGGCCCCGGTGGCTTTGCCAGCCTCATATACCTGCACTGCAGCCACAGGCTTTGCCTCACGCCCACCCTCTGGGTATTTGCCTATGCAGGACCCTGCCCAGGGAATGCTTTCCCTTCTTCCCTTCAGATCTCAGGGCCATCATCCTCTGCCTCCCAAGCCAGGCCAGTCAGTTCCTTTGCTTTGGGCTCTCCCCACCTGCCCTCTACCCAGGGTAGCATTTCGGGTCACAACTCCTTCTTCACTGGCATTCTCAATCAAGATGTGTGGAGAGAGGAAATGTGTGGGCTGCTGGAGGTACAGTCCTCCCCAGAGTCCTGTGAACTGAGAAGCCAGAGGAGGCTGAACACAGCCATGTCCAAGGAGACGGCCATCCTAGGCTCCGGGCCCCTCAAACTGTGGATACTGAGAACAGATGTGCCCTGAGGACGCCCCTGACTGGGAGAAAAGACCTGGTGGGTCTTTGGGGCTGAAGAGAATGCCAAGAGAGGGTGCTGGGCAGAAATGCCTCCTCTGCCAGGAGCTCTCCACCATGGCACATTTGGGTGGAGGCTGCCTGACCATCTGCTGGTGACATTCCTCAGGGAATTCCTGCGGCAGGCGGAGGCTGGATGAGTCCCCTTCAAACTTGGAGATTTTGTGATTCTAGAGTTGGGCAAACAAGACTCACACACGTGGAATCTGTAATTATCGAGAGATGCCAGGCAGCATATAATTCTGCCTTAAGTGGCACCAAATGCGTGCAGCAGGAATCCTCTAGGGGGAAGTGGAGGAGTTGCAGGCAGAGGGAAAGCGCACAGAGCAGGTGGGTCTGAGAGCGCCTTGGGGGGGTGGGGGTGGGAAGAGGGGGGGACTGGAAGGAGGAGGAGGAGGAAGAAGGGAGGACATCTCTACTGGGAAATTACTCAGGAAGCAAAGGCAGAGAAGTAGAAATGAATTAGCATTTTTTCCTAGTTCCCATAAACACCCTTTTGACCTCTAGCTTCCAGCTCCTGACCCTGCTGCTTTGCTAGCAGCAACAGCATCATTGCAACAACAATAATTACCGTTTACAGAGCACCCATAACATGCCAAGCCTTGTACTATTTATGGATATTATTTCAGCCTCACCACAGGTATCAGGTAGGTGGTAAAATCTCCATAAGTAAACAGAAAGGCTAAGGAACTTGCAAAAGGTCACACACAAGTGTTAGGTAGCAGAGTCTTGCTTTGCTGGAGGCAAAGGCAGCTCCTTTCCTCCCGACCTCATGGGGCTGTCACCCGCAGATAGACTTTCAGACATCTTTATTCCCAGGCCCCAGGCCTGCCAGGTACAGCAGGGAGTTGGAACTTGGCCTGACTTGGCTTCTTCCAAGATGTTGAGATTTATGTTCCTACCAGCCATTCTTCCCCCCGCCCGAGAAGCCTGTCAAGCTGGGAACACTGGGAGCTGAGGCCTCTGGCTCCCTCCAGTCTGGGGAAGGCAATGCCCCCTTAAGCTGGCCTTGCTCCTAGCCCAGCGTGGTGGTGACGGTGACGGTTGTGATGAGTGCATGGAATTGAGAGGGCCTGGGTTCCCTGGGGATCACATCCACAAAGCGCCCTGTCCTTGGCCAGAGACTGTCTGGTCCCTCAGGTTTCAGACACCTACTTGCAGGCCTGCCGCAGTAGCTGGAATGTAATTTGTCGCTTGTTTGAGGGCCAGGCCTGACAGGAGCCAGACAGGGCTGGGTGTTGGACAAGGATGGTGATGAAGTCTTGATGCAATTTGCAGGCACCTGAAGAACTTGGGAGACAGATTGAAATGTCAGTTCTGCTCATGAGGACTGTCCTCTCACACTCCTAGCCAGTGACAAGAGGGGAGCTGGGGGCCAAGCAGGGGGCAGAGAGAAGCAGAGGGAGATGAGGACAATTCCCATAGGACTCCAGACTGTCTAACACTGACCAGAGGGTCAGTTCAAGGAAGGAAATATAGCCACTTTGAGGGGACTGACTCTTTCCTGGATGGGATGTGGGGAGCACGCAGGTTGCCCTTTGCCACCCCCGAGACCATCAGCCTGACCGCCCTGTCTGTCCCCATAGAAGCTGCCAGTCGGGTCTCCAGAACAGGCCCTAATGGTGTGGCTCAGAGGTGGGATGGTGCCACAATTCTTTGCACACAATTGCCCTAGTACAACCCTGCACAGGCGGATGAGCTCAAGGATGACTTGTGTGTGAGCCCCATTCCTAGCACTTGAGCCTCCCATCCCCTGCAACTGACCACAGATCCTGCACCATTACACTCTCCTGGCCACCGACACACACGTGTGTACTCTGACATAGGCCCACTTGCATGCACAAGCTCCCTCAAACACATGGCCTGGCACAAGATTCACATGCTCTTTCTTTTTTTTTTTTGTTTTGTTTTTTGTTCACAAGCTCTTTCATGCCAATAGTATAATCACAATTTCCCCCATGAGTTCAAATACTCGTTCACACCCATTATCCTTTCAGATCTCACAAAATCTCAGTAAGGGAAGCAGGACAGGCTGTGTTTACTTCAACTCCAGAGCTGAGGGAAACTTGTAATCAGAGAAGTGAGAGCTCCTCTTTGGGTCACACAGTAATTCCAGGGCAAAACCAGGACTCCAGGCCAGGGCTCCTGATTCCTGGTCCAGGGCTTTGTCTTCAGGCACAGCATCCCAGCCCCTCTCCCAAACTGGGAGAATTCCATGTGGGTGTCCTACAGGAGTAGGCAGGGCTGGGCTGAGAGAAGGGGTCAGAGGTGGAGCCCCCCACACTGTCCCCGCCTGAACTCCCTCTTTGGATTTGCCACACCCAGGCCAATCTCCTGGGCTAGTGGAAGGAGAGGGGTTCTTGAGTCTTGGGATCAATCCAAGCTCCATCCCTGATAAGGTGAAAGGTCCTTGGGGAAGTCACGTGACTTCTATGAGCCCCAGTCTCATCTGTAAAATAGGATAATCCTGCCACTTCCTGGGGCTGTAAGGATTAAGTTAGATGCTGCCTGTAAGGGGCTCAGCACAGAGTGGGCATCGCATTAGCAGGCCTCTTTCTCTTTCTTGAGACCTGCGCCCTCCTCTGGTAAAACCATGCCATTCGCCATGATGATAGCTGGCTGTGGACCCACCCCACCCACAGGCCTGCCAGGGCTCTGCCTGGGAAGCACTGTGCCTGGGAGCCGCCCTTCCCTGGCCCAGGTTCTGTAGCTGCCCGGAAGCAGGGTCAAGGGCCTGAGGTGCCACTGCCCAGTATGGCCCATGAGGGAGCTTTCTGAACCAAGGAAAGGAGCCAGACTCAGAGTGACTAGCTGGGAGGGGCCTTCTGTTCCAATCTCCTTTTACAGAGAGGGAAACTGAAATCCAGAGAAGGTCAGGGGCTTAGCCCAGTCACCAAGATGGGCTGCAGAGCTAGGTAGGACCGGAAATTCATTTCCAGTTCCGGAGACCACAGCAGCTTCTGTGCTCTGTCTGAACTGATGCTCTTTCATAAACTCTTATGGGGCAGGGTCTGCTTTAAGGATGGGGAGAGCGGCCTAAACCTATGGAGCTAGAGCTGCCTGTACCCCTCTGGCCCCCCTCAAATGGACCTTTTTTTGAAAGAGGAGGTTGCCAGAAATATCACCTCTTGATATGTCAGGGAAGAACTGGGTGCGTTGGCTATTAAACTGGCAGCTGGCCTGGCATGAGAGAAGTGTGTTCCAATGGGGCCACCTGGGGCACTAGGGCAGGGACAGTGGGCAGCTGTGCCCAGGCTCCAGATGGTATAGGGAGCAACCAAGCCAGGATGGAGGCTGGCAGTGGGAAGGCTCTTGGAATGCCAAGCACAGTCAGAGGCATGTGCCAGGCCCAGAAAGACCTGGAGCCCTCAGGGGAGAATGGCTGCTTGGAGGGGATGGGACCTATATGGGCTTGTGCCCACCCATCATAAAAGGGCTTCTCTGGATCTCTCAAGAAAGAGCCTAGCCCAGTGCCTGAACCCCCGCTGAAGCGGGCAAGGCCTCTCTGAGCTGGCCTCCGTGCTGTGGGCGGCTCAGACCCCGGCCTTAGCAAGCACAGATATCTGCAGTACCCTGAAGGGAGGTGTGGGGCAGGACATGAAGCAGGTGATGAGGGGCTGTGGTCCAAAGCTGGCCTGTCAGGGATTCTGGAACCCCCGAGGCTATTCCTCATGAGAAGGACATTGGAAGGGTCTTGCTCAGGGCCCCAGACTTTAGCTAAGGTTGCGGTTACATGGCAGGGGCTCAGCATGATGTCAGGCTGACCTGCACAGGGCTGTGATTGGTGGGTCCTTACGATGCTCCTTTCTTCCCATGGTTCCTCCCAACTCCCTTACCCAGATTCCATCCCTTTTGCTTATCCCTAGCCATCCTCGTGAGTTCATGCAGGGGCAGACAGGGGCTAACCCACAATGGGCAGAAGCCACAAGACTTTCCCCAAGCCTGAAGGAGCAATGGGCTGTCTTCTAGGCCTTCTGGCTGCCTCACCCATCCCACCTCCGATGCCCAGCATGGCCTAGCCCAGCTGCCAGCCCTGGCTGGGCAGGGTGGCACTGCTCAGGCCTAGCCTCTGGCAGGAATGTAATCCAGGAGCTCTTAAGCCTACTTCCTGCTCCTGTGCAATAAAGTCACGGGTGCAAAACTGCTCGGCAGCCTTCAAGGGCCAGTCTACCATATCCGCTGCCTTCCAGCCCAGGCTTGGCTGCTGGCCTCTCTCCTTCAGGTCTCAGAGCAGACATTGTCACCTCCAGAAAGCCTTCTCTGCCCCTGCCACGCCCCCCTCCTCCCCGTCCCAGACTGGCAAAGTGTGCCCCAGCCTGGAATTCCCACAGTTCCCTGTGCTTCCCATTCCATCCCCAACAGCACTGAGCATTCTGTGGTCATTGTTTATGACTTCTGTTTCCTCCCCTAACTGTGAAGAGCTGTGTTCCCAGCACCTAGCACAGAGCTGGGCTCAAGTTATATTTGTGGAACAGATTCATTCACAGAAATACACATTAGTTAATGATTAACTGAGTGACCTTGGGGCAATTCCATTTTTTTGCTGGCCTCGGCTTACCACCTAGCTACTTGGTTTTGGTATGCAGTGTCAGTAATTCTCCAGGTCCCCAAGTGGCCTGTGCAGCCAGGAGGCCTGGTTAGGAGTAGAGATTGCCCGAACTGGCCCTGAAAGAACAACTTTTTATTTCTTTTTCTTTTTAAATCCTCACCCAAGGATATTTTTTCCATTGATTTTTTTATTTTTTTAGAGAGAGGAAGAGAGGGCGGGAGGGAGGAAAGAGAGAGAGAGAAACGTTGATGTGAGAGAGACCCATAGATTGGTTGCCTCCCACACATGCCCCAGCCAGAGCCAAGGATCAAACCTTCAACCCAGGTATGTGCCCTTGACTGGGAAATGAAATCCTGACCTTTCGGTGCACGGGCCGATGCTCTAACCCCTGAGCACACTGGCCAGGGCAGGAACAACTTTATATCCTGCTTCAGTCTGGCTGATTCTGTCCCTTCCCCTCCGACCCTCCCTGCCTTGGCCTCAGGCTCTGTCTCTGGCCAATAAGGCTCTCCCCTTGGTGGCGAGGCGGAGGGTGGGGCCAGCATTTGCCGTCCACATTTCCTGACGGCAATCCCGGGCTGTGGCAGGTCTTCCTCTCAAGGTTGCCTGGTAACGGCTTTTGCATTCTGGTGAAAAAAATGTGGCGGCAGCAAGCAACAGATACAGTGCTTACATGAGGGGGTGGGCATCTAGGGTGGGGCTTGTGCCTGGGCCAGGGCTGGGGCAGGCAGAGCCAACATCTTGCTCCTTTGTGGAGAGTACCAGGACTGAGCCCAGCCTGGCCCAGTGGGCTTCAGTGGGGATGGTAGGCTTGGGGGGCAGGTAGAGCCAGCCTACGCCTGCAGGGGGGCACCCAGCCTGGCATCAGCCCCTCCTATCCCCTTCCCCACACCTGCAGCTGGTGCCTTCCACCTGGTGAGCCACAGCCAGTGCCACCTCTCATTAGGTGATGATTTTACATTAATTACCTTAATTAAGCGGCACTGAGTGCTAATGGCTTGGGGGATGGTGACTGTTCCTAATTACCCTCCCAGTCAGCCCAGAGTGAGGGGCACAGTGTTTTGCGGAGCTGAGCAAACAGTTACAGAAATAAGGCGAGGGCCCAGCCGGTGTGGCTCAGTGGTTGCATGTCAACCCATGAACCAGGAGGTCACAGTTCGATTTCAGTCAGGGCACATGCCTGGGTTGTGGGCTTGATCCCCAGTAGGGACTATGTAGGAGGCAGCCGATCAATGATTCTCATCATTGATGCTTCTATCTCTCTCTCCCTTTCTCTCTCTGAAATCAATAAAAATTAAAAAAAAAAAGAAAGAAAGAAAGAAAGAAAGAAAGAAAGAAAGAAAGAAAGAAAGAAAGAAGGGAAGGAGCCCACCAGTGGTGGGAGATGGTCCCTCCTCCACAGGGCCTGTCTCATAGACCTGGACCCGACATCCCCAGAGGAGGGCTAGGGAAAGTGGGGAACAGGTAGTGCTGCCCCATTCCCTGGACTCCTCCTCTGCCCCCTTCCCTGTGCTCCTCAGTTGCCTTCCTGACTGCCTTCAACAGTCACCTCCTTCCCTCCTTCATGCATCCAACCGTCCATTCATTCCGTTAGTATGTGGAGAACCCATTCTGGGCCCCTTACTCCAAGGCACTGCCCAAGGCACTCACAGCCTAGCTGGGGAGACGGGCAGCTGTAAACAGATGGATAGAAGGCAGAGTAATAAGACATAGGATGGGGGATGCCCCAGGCTTTGGGGATCAGGAGAGAATTCCCAGAGAAAGTGATGCCAGGGGTGAATCCTAAGGGAGGGGATAGTAGGATGGCTCTCCCAGGCAGAGGGACCAGCATGTACAATTGGGGCTTGAGGGGGCAGCGGGCTTGGCCCATTCAGTTAGTAGCAAGCTGTTTAGTGCAAAGGGGGAGTAGAGAACAAAGGAGGAAGTGGTTGAAGATGGGCCCAGAGGGCTGGCCTTGACTCAGAGGCACCTGGGAGGTGTGGGGGTGGGATTAATTTCATTTGAGAGAAGTGACCGCAGTGTAGGTGAAGGAGGGATAGTAAGGACAAGCGTGAGTGGGGTGACCAGTGAGGCGGTCAGCACATCATCTGAGGGGGGATGATGGAGGTTGGAGCAGGTAGTGGTTGTGGGATGGAGGGGCCCGGGAGGTTGTGAGGAGTGTCATGGTGATAGAACTTAGGTGTGAGTTGATGGGACTCAGGGAAGAGGGAGAGGGAAGGGCCAAGTTGACCTGACGTTGCCCCAGGGATGCCATCCACATGGCACTGTAGTTGCCCTACTCCAGGTTTCTGACCAGGGGTCAGTCTCTGAGGAAAGAGTGGGGTGACAAGCAGGTTGAAGGGACAAAAAGGAAGAGCTGGGTTTGGGGCGTGTGGAGGTCAAGGAGGCTTTGGCACATTCATGAGGACCTGCAGGCTCAGGTTTTGGGATTAAGAGAGAGTTTGGGGTTTAAAAGGGATGAGATGGGCCAGGAAGGTGGGAGCAAGAGGCTGGGGCTGTAGGTCTGACTCCCTCACCAACTGGTCACCTCTCTGATTATGTGGCCATGTCTGTCTTCCCCACTTCTGCATCCCAGGAGCCAGCACAGGGCCTGACCCAGAGGGAGTATTTGCTGAAGGAATGAGCGAGTGAATAAATGAGTGAATGGCCAAGTAGCCTTGTGTTCTCTCTACTCAGTTACACAGATTCAGACACCCAACCCCCTGTCCACTGAGGCAAGAGCCCCTTCCTCAGATTCTCCTAAGCCCCGATCAAACCCCTGTGGGAAGAGGAGGGGCACACCACAGCCCCTCTTAGCTTAGGTAGTAGCCTCTTGGCTCACTGGTCCAGAACCCAATCATGTGTTAGGCCAATCGCCTAGCCTTGGCCTGAGGGCCCTCCCTTCAACTGATGCCCTTGAGCATCCTCCTTTCTCCCATAGCAGGTATCTTTCTGGAAAGATAACAAACTAGCCCCAGCTCTGCCCCTGCCCAATCCAGGTCACTCACCTTAATTTCCACGCCGTAGCCAGGGTAGACAGAGATGTAGTAGAAACAGTCCATGCCGACATCATGGGGTGAACTGGGAGCCGAGGGGGAGTCCAGAAAGCCCTCTGGGCCTGAGAAATTCCAGCTACAAGGGCCTGAGAGGCAGGAGGAGACACAAGGCTAAGCCCAGCCCTGGAGAAGTGGGTCCAGCCAAGGCTGATCTGTGTTTGTGTGTGTGTGTGTGTGTGTGTGTGTGTGTGTGTGTGTGTGAAGCCCACCTCTTGGGATGTCTATTCCCCTATTGAAAGATGGGGACCACCTTCTCTTGAGCACCTTTTGTGTACAATCTTATCCCAGTTCTCACAATGGCTCAATGAGGTAGTATTCTTATTGCCATTTTACAAATGAGGCTCAGAGAGGTTAAAGTTCCAAGGGCCTGGTGTAGTTGCTTCCAATCAGGATTTGAACCCAGGTCTATCTGGTTCCAAACTGCATGCCTCCTGCATCCTGGCCCTTGGTATTGGAGGGCAAGGCAAACTGGCACAGTGATGGAGAGAGGAATTTAGGGCCCCACAGCTCCCCCATATCCAGATCTGCAAGCCAGCAAGTAGCTGACCTGGTGGCTGGACTGTGGTGATGGTGGTGGTGATGATGGTGGTTGTGGTGGTGGTCTCCTCATCATCCCCTGAAGCCGTGGAGGTGGCGATGGTCCCCTCAATCCCAAGCCCTGTGGTCCGGGACATGACCTCTGGAGCCCAGGGCCTGCCCATGTCTCCAGGACCCTCTTGGGTTGGAGTCCATGCTCTGCTAGGGGGTGTAGTACCCAGCTTCTCCCCTGGGCCTGTGGTGGGCACTGCCATGCTGGGCCCTGGAGGTAGGGGAGCTGTGACATGAAGCTCTGGGGGCTCTGACTCCAGGCTCCAGGGTCCTTCCCTGGACAGGGGCTGAGTGGGTGCTGCAGCTATGGCCGGAGTAGGGCTGGTGAAGACTGGGCGGCTGTCCTGGTTGGCCAGGCGGGGAAGGGGACTTGGGGTCTGTGGCGTAGGTGGATCAGGCAGTGCCGGCCTCAGCTCTTCGCCTGTCTCCAGCCCCTCTTGTAGGAACTCGTCGAGCAGCGGGTGGTGGTTGAGCAGCTTCAGGGTGGGGGCGGTTGTGACGAAGTGGATGCCTCGTTCTGGCTGCTCAGGTGTGGGGGCTACTGTCCACTCCCCATCCGTCTCCTCGATGCCTGGGGCCTGACCTTCCCCCATGGTTGGGGTCTCTGAGGAGAGTCCTGAAATAACAATGGATGATCAGAAGTTCGCCCCCTGCCCCTGGAGAGCAGCAGCACACTCAGTCCAGGCAGTAGGAGACTCATCTTGTGGAGTGTGCTCACCACGGAGAATCATGGAACTGCAGAATTTTAGAGCTGGACATGAGATGATATCACATACTTCAAGAATGGCACAGGAGATATCCTCTCCCCTCCAGCACTAGAAGTGGACATTACTATCTATTATTGCACTATTTCTTGTTCTCAGATTCAGCCTCACAATCCTTCTCAACACAGCACTCCAGGCAGCCATGCTTAATTCCTCAGACCGATGACAAATAAGTATTTGCCATGCCTCATGTAGCTCACAGGCTTATTTGACTGACGAGCAAACAGCCAAAGAAAGGAGGTGACTTGCTCAAAGTCATATGACCAGTCTGTTGACCTGAGATGATACCCTTAGCAAGAGTGCCATCCCCCACCACAGTGACTGTTCTGCCTGAGATAACAGTTCATTTTTTTGTTCTCAGTGAAGCTGCTGGTCACTAGTCTCAGCAAATCTTGATATATTTGGAATTTTATTTTAGACTAGAGGCCCGATGCACGAAATTCGTGCAAGAGTAGGCCTTCGCAGCCGTGGGTCAGCTGCCTGGATCCCTCCCTCGCAGCCAAGGCGGCTGCAGCCCTGGCTTGGTCAAGAAGGACGTTCGGTCTAATTAGCATATTACGCTTTTATTACTATAGATTCCATCATGTGTTTCATTGTCTCATTGTCCCATTTCTCTCACTTCTCAGTCATTTCTTTTCTCTCTCTCTCACTATCTCTATATCTATCTATCTATCTATCTATCTATCTATCTATCTATCTATTATCTATCTATCTATCTATCTATCTATCTATCTATCTATCTATCTATCTATCTATCATTTTGCCAGCTCTGAGAAAGCTGGGAGAACATTTTGATTCTAACATGTCTCAAAATGGCTGCAAGAAGACTTGAAGGGAAACAGGCAGGGCGAGATAGTTTGCAAGGAGAAGGTTGGCTCCTCTGCGTGCCTGGTGGTGGGTGTCATTCCACCGGCTCACACCCACCCCATGGATTGGCAGGCGTGAGGAAGCGGCAGATGGCTTACATTCTGTTCAGGAGACTATGGCAGCTCTGATGTGTCAGACAAATGAGAGGAGGGAGGAAATTGGGGTGAGGAAGGTGGGTACAGGTCAGAGGGCTCTCCATTCCTCTGGGTTTTGGTGCCTTAAAGCCCTGAGAAACCAGGACCAACCCCTATCTCCTGAGACGCCCACTAACGCAGCCCATCTGTGCCTTGGCATTCTGTGCCAGACACTGGCAACACAGTGCCCAAAGTAGATGTCCAGCCAGGCCCAGACCCCCTGGAGCAGATGGTTGCCAGTGCCCTGTGTCTTTCATCTGAGTCAGTGATGGGAAGTCTAGGCAGTGCCATGCCAGGACTGTTTTTACCTACCCCCACAGATGTCACATGGTCGTTGCCAGGTGAGCTGAGACTGATCTCAGCGTGGCACAGGGAAGAGAAGCCTCCAGGGTTGCCCAATAAAAAGACGTGGCCTATGGCTCCCGGGATTGGTACTTGTGGGATTCTTCACTGGGAGAGTGCAAAGAGATCCTCTTTCTCAGGAAGGGTCCATAGTGGACACAGCTCCTCCCGCTGGCTGCCAGGTGGGTGCTGGGCAATGGAGCAGAGCTAATGGGCACCTCCCGTCACTGTCGATTGCGCTGATTGTGTTATCTGGGGGCACTGAGCACTTGGTTAAATGGGATTGAGATAGCATATCAAACGAGCAAATTGATTCTGCAATCAGCTGCCACTTGGTCCCAGAGGGTGCCACCCACTGTCAGAGACCGTAAGATAATCTCGGGGAGACAAGCCATTTCTGGGAAGAGGGCATCTTCAGACACCCTGGTTAACTGCGATGGAAGCCTGAGGCCCTGTGACACTCCCCCTCCCTACACCCCCCAACCCACCCCACAGTCTCTGCCTGGGCTGACCAAGTTCAAAGGTGCAGAGTGTGTGACAAAGGGGGCGAGTGTGTGATGCAGGAGATGTCAGGGACCCAGATGCCCAGTCTCATCAGGTACCTATTGTGTGCCACACACTGAGCCAGGCTGTTCCCAGACCTGTATTATTTCATGGACACCTCACCTCTATGAAATGAGAATCTTCTTCCCACATTACAGACAAAGAGCCTGAAGCCTAGAGAGGTGAGGTGAGGACTTGCCCCGTGACACAGTGGTGGAGCTGGGATTTGAACCGACGCTGATCTGGCTTCAAAGCTTCAGTCTTTCCACACCAGCCTGCCTCGCAGAAGAGACTAGAGCTACCCAGCAGAGAACATTCCAGCCAGTGGAGGAAACGAAGGCTTAGAGAGAGGAATGGACTTGTCCCAGGGTTCCTACAGGTTAGAAGTGGAGCTGGGGCCATAGTCTCAGGCATCTGGAACCCGAGTTGAGTCTCAGCCAAGCTAGGCTGGGACCCAGGGAGCCCCCACCCCATTCCCGAAGCACATCTGAGTCTGGGACCCAAACCAGAGACCCGGCAGCACTGCTCCACAGGGCTGGGGCACAGAGACTCACCTACCCAGCTTCCTCCAAATGTCAGCTCTGCCACTTAAACATCATGTGAACCTGGGCGAGTTTTTTTGTCATTGGCTATAAAATGGGCGCTTTGGAGGGGTTTTATGAGACCCTGAATGCTCTAAATAGCAGTTTCCTGGGGGCACTGAGGGAGAGGCCATAGTACTGCGAGGCCGGGCAGCCCCTGCCAGGGTACCACTGAGAGGCAGGCTTCTAGAGTGGGGCGGTTGCTGGCCCAGGGTGAGGCCTCTCCTCTCGGGGCCCGGTGTTCCTTGTTGTGTGGCTGAGATGTGGAGGACAATGTGGTGCCACCGCTGCAAAATGCGGACACCTTCAAGGCCTGCATGTCTGTGGGGGGCTGCCCACAGCAAGACAGTCCCCATGATGGTCCCCAACTGCCCAATCCACCCAGTGCCTGAACATAGGAATGTACTTCCCCTCCTCCCCCAGGTTGGCAGCATCCTAGGGCTGGGTCTGGGAAATACCACTCCCTGTCCCCCCCCCCCCCCCCCCGCCCCCACCATTGTGGATGCAGAGGCTGCCCAGAGCTTCTCTCTGTCCCCAGCCCTGGAGTGGCCCTGCAGCCGCCCGGGCCCTCCCCCTGCATTAGCTCTTAAGCTATGCAAATAGACATCGGAGGGAGCCCTGTTTAAAGTATTTAGACGAAATGAAAAAAGGCTTTCATCGGCACTAATGAGCCATTCAGGATGCTTCCCCGGTGGATTCTCCCTCTCCTGCCTCCTGGCCTGTGCCACCCCCCCATGTCGCCCCTCTGGGGATTGGAGGCCCCTCCCCCACAGTCCCAGCTTGGGCTTCCCAGGGAAGGTCTCTTGCTCTGCCCCCTCCTCCCAGGGCCCAGCTGGGTAAAGGTAGAGATGAGGGCCCACGTGTTCTACCCTGACAGACTCAGATTAGAATGAGAGGAGGGGTGTCTAGTGAATGTTTAGGGTAAGCCAAAACATTTGGGGGGACTGTTCTTCAGAGCATCCAGCTAGGTAGGTGTTATTGTCATTGTCTTATAGTTGGGGAAACTGAGGCTCAGTGAGGCCCAGGAGGCTGCCAAGGGTCACAGTGTGGTGAAGCTGGAATTGGCCTGTGTGGACCAGGCAACAGTTTACGGCTCCAGATGCCATCTCAGGGCCAACTGGGCTGTCCCCACGGGGCTATTTTCCTGCAGAGCTTTCTACACCACACAGCCCGAAAAACCTCAGGTTCCAATCCTCACTAGCTGACTGCCTGGGCAGGGGGCTGTGTCCACTGAGCTTCTGTTTCTTCTGTGGCCTGGGGACATCTTGAGTTTGGTGAGGACCATCTACGCTCTCATCTGCCAGCCCCACCCTGTCCTCTGCAAGGGCAGCCCCTGCAGGGGTGCCAGGTATTCGGCTTCCAGGGCCTGAGCCGCTGGCCCCTTGGAGGTAGACACAGGAGCAGAATCCAGAGTTCTGAGGCGTCAGACTTGGTTCCCTCCTTGTGGTGGCACCAGCTCTGGGATGGGGTGAGGGCGGCAGGACAGCAGGTAGGTCCAGGGGAGCCTGGGGGGGATGCAGTGGGCAAGGAGCCCGCCCGCTGGGTTCTGGAGGTTAAGCTGGCCCAGCACAGGGAGAATGAGAATTTAATGGGATCCATTTATTAGCCCATAAAAGTTAATGAGTTTATTCTAGAGGTTGCTTGGCCCCTTTGAAGTTTTAATAGGGGATTAGTGAGGGCCTGGCCCCTGCAGAACCCCCATTATCCTAGAGCCCAAGGGAGGGAAGAAGAGCCCTGGGAGTGAGAGTGCCTGAGTTCCCCAGAGCCAGGGCCTGGTCTCCACAGTGAGGGTTTCACTGGGCCGCCCCGCATGCTGACCTGAGGGGCCCCAGCTGGAGGCTGGTGGGGCCAATAGGATCCCTGAAGCCCTAGGCCAGTGGTCGGCAAACTCATTAGTCAACAGAGCCAAATAGCAACAGTACAACGATTGAAATTTCTTTTGAGAGCCACATTTTTTAAACTTAAACTTCTTCTAACGCCACTTCTTCAAAATAGATTCGCCCAGGCCGTGGTATTTTGTGGAAGAGCCACACTCAAGAGGCCAAAGAGCCCCTGTGGCTTGAGAGCCGCAGTTTGCCGACCATGGCCCTAGGCGATGTCCAGTTCTAGAGGCTTCTAATTCCACGTGCTACTGAAATAACTACCCCTACAGCGTCTCTGCATCTGAGGTAGGTTTGACTACTTGTATTAACAGGGAAGGCAATAATATAAGGCCCATATGACAACTGGGGAAACTGAGACCCGGAGCTGGGATGTGGCTTCTCCAAGGTTACCTAGAAGATACAGCAGAGCCAGAATGGACACATTCTTGTGGTCTGGAGCCAGGCAGCTGGGGCTGGTAACAGTTGCTACTACTCATTGCTAACTGTGTGTGGACCATGCACTTAGCACCCTAACATGTCATCTCTTCTCCTCGCCTTACTCCAGGGAGGTCCCTAGAGATAAGGACACTGAGGCCCAGAGTGGTTAATTAACTTGTCCAAGGTCGCACCGTTAATGAGTGGCAAGCCTGGGAGCAGAACTCAGATGTGGGCAGCTCCACAGCTCAGCTCTGTGCACTGCCCCCACTGGCCCTCAGCTGTAGCTCCTGGGGCCTCCTACTCTCTCCCCACCAGCCTGGCCACCACCATCTGAGGCACTTGTGCTGGGAGCCCTGTATCTCAGGGTGATGGGGAAGGAAGTCCTGGTCATGCCCTGGAGGGGCTGTTGCTAGGGTGGGCACAGAGATATACTCAAAGGGATCTTCTCTTCCTCTTTCTGGCCCATTTGCTCACTATATGTCTTCAAACTCTCCCCATCCTACCAGGCCCACCTCCTATCCCCGCTCTGGGGAGCCATCCCTGCCTGGCCCGCTGAGTGACAATAGCTCCTTCTTTCGACCTCCTGATGGAACCTCAGCCCATGCACAGCTTGCATTGATGGACAAGGACCCAGCCTGAGGCATCTCTCTTTTCCTCCATCTCTGTCCGTAATAGCTGACTCTTGGTGGTAGGCACAGTGAAGGGTGGACTCAGGGCACACAGTTTCCAAGGTGGGATTTGGCCCTTCTGCACACTAGGAAGGCTCTCTGCTCCCCAGTGCATCGGCCCTTGGCCAGCAGGGTAGATAGGGATGGGCAGGGGCGGGTCCTGCAGGGAGAAGATAGGCAGCCAGTACAGCAGTGTCCCAGTACAGCCCCAACTGGCAACTGATGAAGAGTGTCTGCTGGCATCTGCTGCCGGGTCCCCTGGCCCCAACTACCCTCCCTTCCCCTGCCTCTGACCACCTCCCAGCACAGCCTCTTACTACCCTCTCTTGGTTAGCTCCTGGCAGCCAGTCAAATATGCAGTGCAGCTATGAATGGGGGCATCTCCGCTCGGCCAGGCTCCCAGCAAGGAAGTGGTTGATCCTAGAATCTGAATCCTTATAGTCTTTGTGAGCATCTCATCCCTCCCTCATTTATGCAGGTGGCAACTGAGTCCCAGATCACACAGCAAACATGGAGCATGGCTGGGACTTAGGATATTGGGGCTCAGAGAACATCTGGCCCAACTGCTCTGAAGCATGAACCCTCCAGTGCTCTGGGCTGGCTCCCACCCATGGGCATATACCTCCAGGGACAGAGAGCGCACTGCTTCCTGAGCTGCCAGGGCAGCCATCTCCCTCATTGTGCTGGGGTGGGTGGTGGGTAACCCTGGGCTTCGGCGTCTTCAGGGATGGGGTCTCCTTGCCAGATGGAGGCATGGGTGAGGGTAGTGGGCAACAGCCAGGAAGCGGCCCACTGGTCCTGGTCTTGCCCCTTTACTAGGTCCCTATGTGCAAATCACTTCCCCAGCCTGAGCCTCTATTTCCCCAACCGTAAAATGGATTAAGTATCTAAGGGCCCTGCCAGCTCTCATATTATAGGATCCCATGAGCCACAAACGGCTCTGTGAGTAAAAATATTGAATGCTGCTATTTGCTGAGAATTTACCACACTCCTAGAACCATTCTAAGTGCTTTACCAGAATTAATTCATTCAATCCTTACTATAACTCTGAGATGTGAACTTTTATTATCCCCATTTTATAGATGAGGAAACGGGGACCCAAGTTCCCAGGTTACCAGTTTTGATATATCACGTTCAAACCCAGAGGTCGGCCAGCCCTAGGGTGCCGCTGTCTAACAGAACTCTCTGCGAGGGTGGACATGTTTTATATCTGTGTCCAATGTGAGAACCGGTAGCCACACATGACTATTGAGCACTTGAAATGTGGCTAGTGAGACTGAGGAACAGATTTAAAATTTTATTTCATGTTAATGAATGTATACTTAAATAGCCACATGCGGTTAGCGGTTACCAAAATGGAAAGCTCAGCCCCATAACAAGACCTCTCAATGCTTGCAGTGTTCGCCACCTCTCAGAAGGGAAGAGCCTGGAGTGGGGGTTCCCAGAGAGGAGTTAAGATAGGGTGGCAGTGTCTGCTCCCCTCCTTCGGACCTGGGAAAACTGGGGACTTGGGTTGGCGAGGGAAAGATGACAAGGAGCCCAGGGACTTTAAATTTTTCATAAAGGCCCCAGGCAGCTGGGCCCATCAGCCACTCACTCCTTACGGAGGATTAGTGGCATCTACCAATGATGTTTGCTTCCCAGCCTTGGCTGAGCACTGGTGTGCTGAGGGATGGGGTATTTGATGGGTAATTTGGGGAGCTCAGGCAGAGCCAGTTTAGGAGGACGTTATGGGGGAAGGACAGCCAGGAATGCTTGGCCTTGTGTGATTTGGCCCGGGGTGTGTGACTGCTTCCTGATGATTCCTGATGTGCTCTACTGACTTGCCACTATCTCACCACCCAGTCAGGAGCACATGGGCCTGGTCTGGCCAGGGTCGGGGACACACTCCCATTTACTGATTACCTGCTATAGGTCAGGCATGGACCTTCTAGAGAGCTGTCTTCCATTAAAACATTAAAAAAGAATAGTTATTAGTTTTAGAGAGAGGGAACGGGAGAGGGAGATAGATGATAGATAGATAGATAGATAGATAGATAGATAGATAGATAGATAGAAACATCGATATAACATTTATCGGCTGCCTCCTGCATGCCCCCCCCCCCCCCCCACCAGGGATGGAGCCCACACTCTGGGCATGTGCCCTGATCGGGAATTGAATCTGCAATCTTTTGGTGCATGGGACAACACCCAACATACACCCAACCAACTGAACCACACTGGTCAGGGCCATGTTTTACACTTTACATGTGAAGGAACTGAGACTGAGGAACAAAATTGATCATCCTAGTTCATATAGGAGAAAAGTGGTAATAAGGGGTTTGAACTGGATCTGCTTGTTTCACAGCCTGAGCTCAATATTTCTACAGCACTGAGCTGCTGCTTCATATTAACACTAGAGGCCCTGGTGCACGGATTCGTGCACTGGTGGGTGTGGCCTGTGGGGATCAGCCCACTGTGGGAGCAGCCACTCATCCAGGTCAGCCAATCGCCTGCTCCTACTACGGGAGCAGCTGCTCATCCTGGTCAGCAGAGCAGTGCTACCACTGTGGGAGCACACTAACTACCAGGGGGCAGCTCCTGCATTGAGCGTCTGCCCCCTGGTGGTCAGTGCACGTCATAGCGACTGGTCGACCAGTCGTTCTGGCTGTTCCGTCATTCGGTCACTGGGCTTTTATATATATAGATGTGTGTGTGCATGTGAGCATGTGGGCCTGTGTGTGCACATGAGCGCATGTGTGTGTGTGTACTAGTAGGTCCCAACATATGCATGGGCCACAAGTCATTACCATTTGTCCTTGCCTATGTTCACCACACCTTGGAACCTGGCTTCACACAGTCCACAAGGCCAGAAAGGCCCTAGCTCCCACAAGGGATACCCCTCTTCCCAAGGCAACTGCTCTGCTTCACCCTTTTCACTCTGCTGCCTTCTTGGATCCCAACCCGATCTTTCCTGGAGCCATGTGGCCTGGACAATCCCTCAGGCTTTGGGTGCATGGAGGGGAAGAAGAACACAACACTGAGCTATGGCTGGGCCTGCCTTTTTCTCCCCTCTGCCCCTCCCTCCCATGAGGCTGTGACCAGGGGCCCAGGGTAGAGGGAACTCCCAGCTAACTGCCACGTTCTCCGCTTTCCAATTTAAAATCTAATATGGTTTTGCCACTGCAGAGCTGGGGTCTGGAGAGGTGATTAATGAGGCCTCTGCTACAGAGTCACCTGCTGCGCTCTACACCTTCCCCTGCGGCCCTGCGTGTGTTCCCCCTCCTGCCTGCCTGCCGGCCCTGGGGACTTGGGGGTCCTGGCCCTGCCTGCCCACAGTTCCTGGGGCTGGGCAGGTGGTACAGGAGCTGGAGGCTTGGAGTGGGGGTTGGGAAGAGAAAGGAGCTGGCAGTGGAGGTGGGGACAGTAGAATCGACCCCCGCCCCTGGGTAGGCTGGAAGGAGTGGAACAGCGGGGGGCCTCCTTTGGCACCACCTCCCTCACTGGCAAGGTAACTAATCAATTTACCATGCTCCACCAATTAGGCCAGCTCTCAGTAGCGTGGCCAAGTCAGAGGACAGATAAGCCCCTGAGCTGGTGTCAGGTCAGCCCTCCCCTAGCACCAACAGCTCCTACCACCACCTTGTCAGCAGCAGGGACCATATTTCTCTGAATGAAAAATCTTGGAAATGTCAGCTGGGATGAGGAAGGCTGTGGAAGCAGGAACTGCATTCTCCCTGGAGCTAGGACAAGGGCTGGCTCAGTCCAGCCCAGTGGTGAAGTTGGGAACAGGGAGTGATCTAGGGAGGAGCAGCCATCCCCTCCATCCTCTACCCCTGCCCAGCATCTGCCAAGGACAGTCCTTCCCAGTCACGGAACCCAGCAAGACAGGGCCATAAGGTGTCAGGGCTTGAGATCAGGTACCATCTTGGGCTCCTGATCAGCAGCTCTGAGCTGCTGCCTCCTCCCAGCCCCCACCCTGAAGTCCAAAAGCCAGGACCCATTGAGGTTGTCCCAGCACCTGTGTCCACCTCTGAAATGAATGACCAACCCGGTAGTCCCAAGACTTCCCCCCATATATTTTTTTATTGATTTCAGAAAGAAAGGGAGAGGGAGAGAGAGAGAGAGAGACAGAAACATCAATGATGAGAGAGAATCACTGATGGGCTGCCTCCTGCATGCCTCCTGCTGGGGATTGAGCTTGCAACCCAGGCATGTGCCCTGACTGATAATTGAACCATGACCTTCTGGTTCATAGGTAGACGCTCAACCACTTAGCCACGCTGGCCAGGCTGTCTGGCTTTTTACTCAAGTATTTTAGAGTATTTGGGTGGGTGGATGGAGATCCATGGCCCCTCTGTTATCAGTGTCCAACTTTACCTGCTAGTCAGTGTTTGCTGAGCATCTGGTGGGCTTGGCTGTGTGTGTGCATACATGCGAGTATGAAAGTGTACATATATATGCATGTGCTTGGGGCGTCATGAGGTGGGAGGTGGGGGGTGGAGGTATGAGAAAAGGAACTAGGGAGAGATTTAACATTTTCCAGCACCTACTGTGTGCCAGGCTCTGCTGGCCCACTCACCTACACTATCTGATTAATCTTCCCCATCCCACAGATAGAGAAATAGGATCAGAGAGCTGAGAGAAGTGGTCTAGCTGGGCAACCATTAGCCCAGGAGACTGACCTGGAGCTGTCCCTGCCCTGCAGAGCCTAAGAGACAGATAGAAGGACAGACGCAGGAACAAAAGACCTCTGAAAGTAAGGGCAGCCTAAGCCCCTGGGGCAGACACCGGCTCTGAGGGGGCCAGGGCTGCCTTCCTTCTTGGTCCCTAGGTTCAGGCTCCTTGAACTGCTGTACCCTACCCCTCCCAGCTGGTGTCAGTTTTCAGATCAGCTGGGACAGTGATGGGGTGGAACCCAGAAGCCCCAAGGGTCTGCAGGACAAGGGGTTCTAAGCGTGGCCTTTTGGCAAAGTTGAGCCTTAGCAAGAATCTGAAACCCCTCTGGGAAGTGCCAGGGCGGTACTGGAGGTCCTCGGGCGGGGTGGGATGGTAGTCTCATCCAGGTGCGCCTCCCTCCCCCTGACTTCCTGACACTCTGCGCCCTTTTCTGCCTCTCCAGCTTCCATGGGGGAGACCCAGGAGGTCTGGCCTTACTTCCAAACGGCCTGGGGAACAGTCACTGGAGGCCTGAGCTCTGTCCTCAGGGACTTGGAGGTGGCAGAGGGAGGACAGCCTGGGACCTTCTCCCAGCCCAGGGAAGTGGGAGGAAGCCTAACCTGCCCCAGAGTGTGGGCCCTGCACCTGTAGTCGATCCCAGGCTCCCCTTGCCACCATGGCCTTGTTAGACTGAGGGGAAAGGGCCTTACCTGCCCAGCACCCCAGCCTGTGAGGCTCCCCAGGATTGGCCTGTCCACAACCCCATTTCCCCAGCAAGTCTGAGTGGGGGAGGGGAGGGGTGCAAAGCTGCTAAAAATAGCGGTGGCGGCTCCAGCTATGAGTCTCCTTGAGGGATCAGTAGAGCCTAAGGGTGGGAAAGAAGAGAGTGGAAGGGGCTCTGGGGGAGGGAGAGACAGGCCTGCGCTGGGGCCTGCTGTGCTTACACCAAGGACCACAGTCCCAAGGTACAGAGACAGAGGGCACGATATGTAGGGACATGTGGACACAGACACCCCAGGAACAGGTGGACAAGCAAGGCAGAGATGTGCACAGATGTGTCTACCTGCACATCTGGGGCTTCTCCCTGAGACCCATAGGAGCCCCAAATAGGCCCAGCTGGCGCACCTCCAACCCTTCAGTCTTCTCTCTTACCCTAACCTTGCTTTGACCTCCAAGGACCCTGCCAGTCTGGGTGTGTGGACACCTTGAGTTGAGAGTGCTATGCCTCTTCCCCTGTCCCTCACAAACTTCTGCTTGAGGCCCAGGGCAGGGAAGGACCAGGGGCACCAGAGGCAGCATCAGCAGTGCAGATGCAACAGGGACTAGACTCAGGGCACCACTCCGGTGGCTGGGGCTTCAGGAGCACCGCCTCAACCTGATCAGCAGGCGTCTTCCGAGCCTGGGCTGGCAGGCACTGGGGGGAAAGAGGGACATGGGAGGGAGGTGGCCAGACCCAGTAGGGCAGGGATGGGCTCTGCCAGTAGATTGGCAAGAACTGAGTGGGCAGTGAAGGAAGAAGGACAAAGAGGGCTAAATAAGCAAATGCACAAATGATTTCTTGATCTCTCGTGCATGCTTTGTTTGGTTCCTTTGCCTGGAGATGCCATGGGCTCTTCTGTACTCTGAAGAAGGTGACTCCTCCATCTACTCCATTTCCTCTGATCAGCCAGCAAATAGGACAGGAGGGAGCCTGCCAGCTGCCAGACCAGATGTTTCAAACCACCCTTGCTGGATGTAAATGATGTCTAAGACAATGTCCATGAGAGCAGTGAGCCAGGAGGAGGCCCTTAGAAGCACCCTGAACCCAACCTTCATCGCTCTGCACTTTTGGTCTCACCTTCCTGGTGAGACCTGGACCAGCTGTCTCAACTTGGGCTCTTCCAGCTTCTGATCCAGCCCCTCCAGCGACTACCTGAAAAGCAGCCCCTCCTGGTGATGGACAGCTCTGGCTGCTGGAGGACCCTCCCCTCAAGCAGGCCTTCTGGCTTCTTTCCAGTACCAACCCCTCTGATTTCCTCTGATCTTGATGCTATTCTATGAAAGAGGTGGGACAGGTACCACGAATCCCAAGGGAGCTGAGGCACAGGAAGGAGACACAACTTGCCCCAAATCACCCAGCCAGCAAGAGCCAAATATTAGGTTTAAACCCTGGGGTTCTGGCTCCCTGACCAGTACTCTTTTAATTATGTCCTTCCTATGGGGCTACACCCTCCTCCTGACCCACAACTTGGCTCTCCACACTGCACCCTCCCAGGCTCTGGGTCTCCCTAGGCACCTGCTGGCTGGTGGGACCCAGGCCAGATATTCAGCAGGTGGCTGCTAGGGGGACAAAGGAACTGGTGCTCAGCTGCTGGGCTGGGAGGGAGGGAGGAAGAAACTATGGAGAGGAGGAAGCTCTGGACTGGGAGTGTGGAGGGGCAGGGTCTGCCTCTGTGTCTTTAATAAGGAGCCAGCATGCAAAGGGGGGTAAAACAGCATACAAATGAGCATCTGTGGGGGGTGGTAATCTGTGGTTCAGGCACATTTCACAGTCCTGCCCTCTCAGCCCGATGACCAGCTGGAAGGAGGGTCCTCAGGGTAGAGAAAGAAGCTTGTGGGGAAGGGAGGAGTGGGGTATTGGAGGAGATGCTGAGGTTGATGCCAGGGTACAGGCTGGGCCCCTGGGGACTGCACTGGTGGAGGGGAGAGACCCACTGTGTGGATTCTGCAACACATGTGGCTTGGTGGCAATAGGGACCCTGCACCTGCTCTGCCTTGTTGGGGGATTAAGGAAACATCCAGACCCTGCAGAGATGGGAAGAGCTGTGGGAATGTAGGCCCAGGGATCCCAGAGGCTTGCTGGGCCCTCAAAGACCAAAAAGTGAGACCTCTTGCTAGAGATAAAAAAAACAACTGAGGCCCAGAGCAGTCCTTGGCAAGAAATCTCTTGTTCTTAGGAAGGTGAGTGGCTGGACCATGTAGGTGCCATTGGCATCTCATTTAATTATAATCAGAGGGTCCTTGGTTTAGCTGGGGAGGCAGTCACAGCTGAGCTTATTAAGAAGGCAACTCCCCGGCTAACCTGAGTTCCTGAAGGGCAGGGATTATGTTGTATTCCTGCCTATCAGAGCACCTGTTAGGTGCTGAATAGAATGGAAATGGATGGGTGGATGAAGGATGGACAGGATAAGTTCCTGATTTAGTGTCCAGGGGACAGAGAAAGCTCTCTGGGCTGAAAGATCAGGAAGAGAGAGCGTGGGAGAACCGAAATAAGCCGAAGGATCCAGAGTAGCATTCTAGGTATGGAAAAATGCCTGAGCAAAAAATGATAGATGTACAAGGCATATACAGGGCCTAGGGGTCACTCTAGCATCCTCACTCAGTCTCTCTGTTGTCCCCCTTCCCACACCCACTCAGTTCCTTTTCGTCTCCTGGCAGAGCCCCTTGTCCCTGCTGGGCCCAGCCAGGACCTCCCACCCCCACCCCTTCCCGCCAGCCTGCCTGCCAGCAAGACTGCAGACTCTGCAGCCGGAGTCCTGGATTGTTGTTGGAAAAGCGGCAGGTTTGTTTGCTCCAGAGCCCGCCGAGAAATCTCAACAATCAATGGCCAACAACACTGCCGGCGGCTTCAGCATCGATCGGCCCTTCTATGGCAGGGTTGGCAGTTGGGTATAGGTAGGCAGGCTTGGCATCCAGCCCGTCTAGGAGCTGAGCTTCAGGCAAGCTTGGGTCTTCTCACCTGGGGGCTGGGGCTGAGGGGGGCTGAGGGGATGGGAGGCAGCCCAGAATGCCCAGACTAGAGTGACTGGGCATTCTCCAAAGCTCCCAAAGGGTGAGAGGATGAGTCACCCAAGGTCACTGACCTCTGGGCGAAGATTTAGGGTTCACCTGACTCCAAGCCCTGTGCTCTACCCTGGTCTCCAAGTGTCAGAAAGGAAGTTTTATTGCTTTGCTACTAAGGACTGAGCAAGATAAAATGTCTCTAATCTACAGCAGTAAGGACTGAGGGTAGACATCAAGAAGATAAGCCACTGTCATCACCAGAAATGTGCTGGAAGAAAGTGAGGGGCCATTTATGTCCTGGGTCTGTCTGGCAGCCTGGGCTTGAACTGGCCTATAAAATGCAGATAATAGCTTCTATCTCGTAGAACGATATGAGGACTAAATGAGTGAATGTATATAAAGCACTTAGTACAGTGCCTGGCACATAGTAAATGCCCAATAAATGTTTGCTATTATGGTTGCTGCTATTTTATTATTGCTGTTATTGTTATTATTAGGATAGTGATACTCTCCTGGGTTCCCATCTGCCTCTACTGCCTGAGGCTCTGCTTCAGGCTGGCAGTTGGGTATAGGTACCAACTGGCTAAAGCCAGGTTTTACAAAGATGGGCAGGCAATTTGGAGTAGCCTTATAGCTTATTGGCTTGGAGCCCAGAATAACTGACTTAATCTCTCTGAAACTCTGTTTTCCCATCTGTAAAGTGGGGGATAACTAGTCTCTTGTTGTATTAAATAGAAAAAGAATGTGGAAGGTTTGGCTCCTAAGTGTTCTGGGCTACACCTCACACCTTAATACGTGTTTGTGAAGTGAATGAACCCTAGATGGGTGGACCCCAGGGACTGCTCTTTTAGGAGATGTGAAAGATTTGTGGGCATGAATTGTGGTCCTGAATAATACCTTGACCCCCACCTTTCCTTCATGAGCATGACGGGCTCAGAGCTGTCCCCACGGTTTCATGCAGGTCCTTCCAAGCTCTGTGAGGGTGTGTGAAGCTGAGCTAAATGAGGGGGCTATGAAGCCAGATGGCATGGGGTTGACTTCCCCTTACCTCAGTCCTTAAGTTCATACAGGGCACCCCAGAGGTGATGGGTAGGTATTGGAGGAGGGAGTCAAGAAGCCTGGACTCCAGGCTTAACTCTGCCACCGTGCAACTCTTGCGAGTTTATTCAATATGTATTTAATGTTTGCCGTGTGCTAGGCTCTGCCACTGGGGACACGAGCAGTGGTAGCAGTAAGAAGTGGCTGCGGGAGGTTTTAGCCCGCTCAGAATGGCCATCAGCACCCCATCTCCAAGCCACTTCAGGCTGATGGTGTGACACCTTAATTTGTGGAGGAAAAAAACTAAGTAAATGCTATAATTTACAGCTGGGATAATTGGTCAACCGTTAGGAAATCTATGTAAAAATAGTGTGGTTGTTATGCAAACTCAGCTTCAAGAGGCAGTCTCAGCTGCCATGCACCCACTGCTCACTCCTTTCTAAATAGGCAGCTGACCCTAAACTCCTCCCAAATAGGAATACTGGAGCTGCCCCAGGATGGAGGGGGTGAGCAAAACAGACTTGGTGGCCTGTCTTGCTCCTGGAGCGGAGCATCAAGCAATCAGGTGCTCATGACCCAACACGATGAGTACCTTCATGGGAGAAGCCAGGGGATGGTGGGAGCACAGGAGTCCCCTGACCCAACTGGAGTTCAGGTGAGGCTTCCTTTGAAAACCACATCATAGATGATTCATATGTGCTAAAGAATTACATGAAGTGCCTACTAAGCCAAGACCTGAAGTATGAGGTGGAGTGAGGCAGGTTGGCCCAGGGGGAGAAAAGAATTTCAGGCAGAAGGAATGGCAAGAGCCCAGGGCTGTTGAGAACATGGCTAGTTTGGGGAACTGATTGGTCTGGCTGGGTGAGTCAGCTTCCTGCTAGAATTAGTCTGGAAGAGACCTTGAAGACCTCCTAGTGTCTGCTGTCCACCTCCAAGCTAATGACCAGGCCGGGCAGCATTTCTTTCTGCCTTCCCCCAGCCTCTTACATACAGATCCTGGCTCTTCCACCCTGAGAGGAAGCTGGGGACCCAGAAATCTGCATGACTTGACAGCCCGTGGAGGCCCTAGTGTGATCTCAGACTTGGCAACCACCAGAGTGGTGCAACCTTGCATTGGATGTTGCAGAAAGTAGAGACCCACAGGCCAGCTGGCGTGGCTCAATTGGTTGAGCATCAACCTATGAACCAGGAGGTCAAGGTTTGATTCCTGGTCAGGGCATATGCCCGGGTTGCGGGCTTGATCCCCAGTGTGGCGAGTGCAGGAGGCAGCCGATCTGTGATTCTCTCTCATCGTCAATATTTCTATCTCTCTCCCTTTCTTTTCCTCTCTGAAATCAATAAAAATGTATTTAAAAAAGAAAAGAAAGTAGAGACACGGAGAGGACCGAGGCATGCCTGAGGCCACACAGAGAGCTTGGACTCTTAACCGTCTGGGCCCGAGAGTTCCCTTCACTAAAGTAACCTCCACCTATCGGCTCTTTTCCACTCTTTCTTGTTTGCTGGGTGGGGTGCCTTGCTCTGATAGTTCTGCCCAGGTGGGGGCGCAGCATCCTTGAGCTGAGCGCAGCCTGGCAACTGGGCCTGAAAGGGCTCGGAGAGTTGGGGACAAGGAGGGTGGGAGGAGACTGGAGGGATTGGGCACCTAGGGCAGGGTGGGAGGAGGGGCCAAGGAAACAGGCTTTCTGATAAGCCCTCCACCGTTCAGGCAGCCATGGTGGGAGGGGTAGAGAAGCTCTAATTAAGCCCAGTTTCTAATTAAGCCCAGCCCCTGTGTCTCTTCGATCCCCATTAGCTCCCCATGGTGTCCCCAAGGCATTTTAAGCTGCCACCCTGCTGAGGACGCTGGGACCGCTGCCAGGGCTTGCCAAGCCTGAAGAGCTTAGGCCTGTGAGGGGCAAAAAAATCAACCCACAATTCCCCTCCGTCCGTGGCAGTTTCTAGGTCCTCCACTTTCCTCAGAAGCACAGGGGAGCCTCCTGCCCAACATGTCAACCTCTGGGGCTCTGAGTGGAAACTCGATTGGCTCCCATGCAGTCTTGTCCCCAGCACCCACTTTTTGCCTCCAAAATGCCAGGCTGGGGGACCGGGAGCAGGGCTGGTATTGGCTTTGGCTGCAGCCCCCAGACTCAGGAATGTTCTTTCAGAACCCTGAGCCCAGCACAGAGTCTGCAGGAAGCAGTAATTACCATTTTAGGTTAAGGCAGCCCTGGTTTGTTAACCCTTGTGGTGCTGGATGCCAAGCCCTCTTCCTCCTCCTCTCTTCCCCTCTCCATACACCATGCTCCAAGTTCTTGGCAGAGTGAGCAGCCCCTACTTGTCATCTCCTCCCTCCCTCTTTCCACCAGGTACTCAGAGTTCAGAGAGGTGGAGCATCCCTTTTAAGGTCACACAGCCATGGAGGCAGCCTCTGCTCCTGGAGACTCAACTGCAGCCCTGTCTCTGCCACTACCACCTTGGCAATCTCCCCAGGCCACATTCACACATGCAGAGTTTAATTAACTTTATTGATATTCAAAAATTAGGAGAATGACTAAAGGTAATTACTCATTAAAAATCATGAAACTGACACAGCAGGCCCTGGCGCGGGCACCTGCGCAGTGCTGCCCCTCCTACACCGTTTTCCTCCTACTTGTGCAGGATCTTCTGGGCACTTCTCACAGGTTGGGAGTATGACCAGTAGCCCCTGACACCCCTCCCGGCTGGGAACAATTAGCCCGGCAGCTTTGGGGTGGGGGTGGGGGAAGGTGTGGAATAGGGGACTGAATTTATGAGGTTGAGCCAGGCCCAGAGACATCTTTCCCTGCCCCCTCCACCTCCTGATTCTGGGCTGTTCCTGGCCATATCCCAGGGTCTGCATACCTTGGCCTCTGTGTGAGCAAAGCTCTAAGGGCCCTTCTTGAGGCCACGAGGCTGCCGATGCACCGCCTGGGCCGCAAAGGCTCACAGCCCTCCAGCCTTCTCTTGACTGCAGCCCCCAGGAGCCCAGAGATGGCCCAATACACTGCCTCCCAATGAGACGACTTAGTAGCTCACCACCTGCGACCTCACACCTGCTGGGAGGGAAGAGGGTGCCAGGGCAAGCCCAGGTGCAAGCCCTCTCTCCTCAGGCCGGGCATTGCAGGGCTGTTTCCTCTTCTCCCTTAAGGAGGGAAAATAAAGATCTTCCCCTACCCACATATCCCTTGGGCGGGTGGCCCCACAGGTGTTAGAAAGGTCGGGATGGGTCAGGGAGGGACACTGACCGGCGATAACCAGACCCTCAGCCACAGAGTGGACACTCACCCCTCACCCCTCACCCCCAGGAGGGCTCCCTGGACTCCTGGCCACACCAGCCATCCTCCTGGAGACCCACAGGCAGTCTCCCCCCAGCCCAGCAGAGAGCTCCCTGGCAGAGGCTGCACTGCACACTGGCATTCTTACACACTCCTCACACCTGCTCACAGCCGAGCTCTCACCCAACATGCAGACCTCCTGAAGCACAGACACCCTTGGACCCTCTACTCCAGACACGCTGGGCCTCGATTACATTCACACTCAGACTGACACACCCACACACAAGGCTCCGGACTACACGCAGGGGAGGGGGCACACACCGGCCCTGTGCCCCAGGAGAGCTGTCCAACGAAAGTCCGGCTGGATCCCAGGACAGGTCTTAACTCCTGGGATAGCTGGGCTAGGATGCTGGCTTCCCCTCCCTGCCTGCCCCAGATGGGGTGGGGTTTAAGGGGCTACAACCCCCTTAATATGAACACACAGGTTCTGAATTCTGGGCACCAAGTATGAACCCTGCGAGGTCAGCTAGGGGGTGGGGTGAGGACAACCGCCCAATGCCACGCTGAATGCAACTGGAACCAGGGGCGCAGAGAAGGGCTTCTGTGCCCTGGGGCCGCAGAGTGAAGAAAACTGCCATCCAGGGGCCCACCCTGACCCCGACCCCGCTGCCCTGACCTCCAAAGCGGCTTGGAAAGATTGAGCATGGAGGTTTAGAAGCGTCTACATTCTCCCTGGTCCACACTGGGTTCCACAAACCATACTGCGAAAGGCAGCAGGTCCCAACTTCAAGCAAGGTCCCAGCCCACCCGGATGCAGTGAAAGAAAGACCTGGGCGTCGGTAGTGAGTGCTTGTGTAAGCCCAGGCAGCAGGTCCCCTGTAGACTCAGAAACCTTTCTTCCCAAAGGCACAGAACCCCCAACCTCTCCCCAACACTCCCTCAACCCCGGACAGATGAAGTTGGAGATCGGACTGCACTGCCAGCGGGGGCCTGGGGCGGTAGGGTGGGTGGCAGGTCTTCTCCGACGAGTCTTCCCACATAGGGTGGGAGGGAGCTGAGCAGGAGGGCTGGCCTGGAAGGAGGAAGAGCTCTGGACGTGTGCGGGTGTGTGTGTGTGTGTGTGTGTGTGTGTGTATGTGTGTGTGTTTTCACGAGCGCGCGCGTGTGCGCGCGCGCGGGGAGGACCTGGGGAGGACAAAGTATCTATCCCAGGACCTCAGCCGCTGCAACCTAGGGCCAAGCGCGGAGCCGGTTGCGGGGCCCAGAGCCGCCGACTTTCCCTGGAATTGTACACGAGGTTCCGACTCCGGCGTGGCAGCGGCAAGACCGAGGGAAGTGAGCGACGTCCCAACTCCGGGTCCGGCCGCCATCCCGTCCGGTCCCTCCGCAATGAGGGCGCGAGGGCCTATGGAACCGGCGGCAAAGTCGAGCGAAGTTTGGAGGGCGGCAGGAAAGGCGGGACCGCGGCCGCGAGCAGGACCGTCCAGCCTCACCGCCCTGTGGCCTCCCTCCCTGGAGTGGCGAGGTAGCGCGCGGGTGAGCGCGAGAGTGTGTGCGGGGTGGGGGTGGCGTGATGAATTGCAGCAGAGAAATCCCATTAGATCCGGGAAGATGATTAAAGGCGAGGTCTCGGCCGGGCGCGAATGGCGGGAGCCGCGGCAGCTTCCCGCCCGCGGAGCCCGCTGAGCCCGCGCCCCGCCCGGCTTGGCCGGTGCGGGGGCAGCGCAGCCGGCGGAACAGCCAGATGCGCGGAGCAGGGCGCCGGACAGTCCTCCCTTCCCACCCCGGGACCTGTCCTCGTCCCCGTACTGCGGCCGGACGCCAGGGTCCCTTACCGTGAGCCAGAAGCGCCAGCAGCGAGGGCAGGAGCAGCAGGGCTGCCGGGAGCATGGTGTTGGTAGCAGCCGCGCCCGGGTCCGGGCCGCGGCGGGAGGGCGGGGGGCTCGGTGGGGCGCGGGCGCGGGGCACAGAGCAGGGTCCCGCGGGGAGAGGGAGCGGGAGCGGGGCCGCCGCCGTCGCTGCCGCCGCCAGCGCCTGACAGAATCAGCACCACGGCCAGCGCCTGGCGTCGGCGCCGGGGATCGCCGAGCGGGCCTGGGGGCGGGGGCGCGAGAGGAGCGGCTTACCGTAAAGTCTCAAGCAAAGGCGCAGAAGACCCAGCGGCGGGAGCACAGGGCACCGCTGCTTCCAGCTCAGGGGAAGCGCTGCCCTGCTAATGTGGGCACACGGCCCCGCCCTTCCGCGCTGCCCACGCCCAGCCAAGCCCAGTCACCCTTTCCCTCATTAGCAGCTTGCCAAAGAGATGGGGTTCTAACTTGATTCTCCATGCGCGAGCACCCTCTCCCCCACGCTCCCCACCCCCTTCGTGGTACCTGAGGGCGCCAAGGGTGACCTGGGAAGAAGACCGCGAGTGAGGCAGCCGGCGAGGCCCGCATGCCCTTGTGACAGCTCAGTCCTGGGCCGATAATGAAGATGGCTTTGAACGTACAAAGGACAATAAATTATTACTTTGCGCTCAATAAATGCCAGGGCTCCAGGCAGCTGCATCAGCAGCAAACTGTGCTCACAGAAAAGCTTAATTATCCTGATATTATAGTTAAAAGCCAGTGGTACTTGTGTCCTGGGAAGACATTCTTCATTTGGCAGGCGGTAACCTGGGCCAAGCTGTGGCAGCTGAAGGTAGTGTCCCGGGTCCCCATGCAGCCCTGGATCTCCAGGACCCTGCCTTGACAACTCCCCACCCCCACCGGATCAGAGAAGACACGTTCCAGCCCGTGAGAGCCGAACCTTTGTGCCTATCCCTGCCCAGGTTCCTAGGGCTATTTTACTTAGAGACTTGAAGGAGGCTCAGGAGAGTAGCCAGAACACTGTACCATTCAAGGGCATGGGGAAATAAGCTTCCAGGGTGGAGGAGCCCCTGGGAGTCACAAAACAGCAAAGAGGACAATCACAGTTGTGCCATCCCAGAGGCTGATGTTTAGATCCTGGGGATTTTGGCGCCATGGACGGGCTCACTTGAAGAGCCTCAATGGATACAGTGTGACAGGATCCCGTGACGGGTGTTATTATTATTCCCTGTAGAGGAAGAGGAGGGCGGAACTCACCATGGTCCCTAAGGAAGACGGCTTTCTGTTTAGTTCTTTTCAACTGCACTAGGCTCCTCCCTACTCCCGACCCCAGTCATTGTCCAGGGCCCTTCCTGACCTCATCCTGCAAGCAGGTGGCAAGACTTCTGCTCTTAAGTCTCATTCCTCAGAGAGTCTTCTGGTCCTTAGCACTTCCACAGTCTTCCAGTTCTGCTCATCAGATTCTCTCTAGATCCTCTTTCTGTACCTCAACTGCTATAAAGAATCCCGGGCAGCAGGCAGGTGGTGTGGAATTATCCGAGGGAGCCACTGGGAGAGGATTTCTGCACAGTTGTTTCAAGAAGCTGTGAAAAAAGGGCAGTAGCAGAAGGATGGCAGAAGGGGGGACTTGACAGAAGGATCAGTGGTAAGGAGAGGAAGCCAGGAAAGAATGTGCCGAGAGCTACCAACAGAAGAGGGAGGTGGGAGGTTCTGTGGCTGAGGGGAGTTTGGGGAAATACTGGCAAGTGGCATGAGATTCCTCTTTCTTCCTTAAAGGGATTCTGGAACTCCTCCTTGATTCCTGGGCCCCTCTGGACTAAGCAGCTTGAGCAGAGGAGGGTGAGTCATGACCCAGTGATGAACCTTATATGCCAGGATGATTCATATGGATTTGGAGGCTAGTGGCAGGCTTGTCTCCTGGCAGCTGGGCTCCTTGACGGGCTGGGCACTCACAAGAAGGGTGAGAGGAGTCACCCAGGAACTTGTCACAGCAGCCTCCTCATTGCCCTAACAAAGGAAAGCTTTTAGGAGGGGGTTCAATGGAGACTACAAGTCCCAGAATGCAGCACTCTGCCCTGAGCTCAGAGGATGGGTTTGTACTGCATAATGGGAAGAATAATGCACCTGGGCTGTCCCTTCCTCCTAAAGGTGGTCAATGTGGTTTCCATGGAATGGATTCCCAGTTAGGTCGAATTGGGAAGCAGTAGAGTTTCTGTCAAGCACCTTGTCTCGTGACCTGCAAAGGGTCCATTGTGTCCAGATCTCAGCATCACCCACAAATTGAGGACAATAGATGCCCTAGGGGACATTCAACCCGTATGCTGCAGGCTTATTGTGGACTCAAGTCATATGCACATTTGAAAGTGGCAGCCTGGGGAGACTTCACTGCTCTTATTTCTCCCATCCTCTCTGTGTCTCAGACCTGGCTCTTTGCCCTCAGAGGAGCCTGGGTTTCCCTGGTCTACGTGATTGTTGCTTAATTTCCTGCATTCTCTACTAATTGTCAAATCTGTGAAGGCACAGAGCATGTCTGTTTTCTCTACTACCAACCTAGCCCACCACCCAGCACATAGTAGATACTTAATAAATATTTGTGAATAAATGATGGCATGGGTGGGGTGTCTAACGCCCAAGGCAAGTCATTGGTGCCAAATGAGTGTTGTGAGATAATGGTGAAGGAGACAATTGCTTCTTCTTCTTCTTCTTTTTTTTTTAAATGTTTTTATTGATTTTTAGAGAGAGGAAGGGAAAGGGAGCAAGCAAGAGATACAAACATTGATGACAGAGAAACATTGATCAACTGCCTCTGGCATGTTCCCTACTGGGGATTGAGCCTGCAACTTGGGAATTGAACCGGTGACTCTTGGTGCGTTGCTGGATGCTCAACTACCGAGCCACACTGGCTAGGCACACAATTGCTTCTATGAGTATAAGAAGAGGTCATTGAAAGCTTTAAACAGAAGAAAGGTGGATAAAATGAAGCCTTAACTATGTTTTAGGTTTCAGTCAGTGGAGAGGAAGAGGGAAGACATCCAAAGATGGGGGAGTGGCTTATTCAAAGCAAAGTAGTGGAAAATGCAAGACAGTCTGGGGGCAGTGAGAAAGCCTGTTTTAGTGGAGTGGGGAGCCCCTGCAGGGTTGAAGGGGGAAGGGATGGATTTGTGGTTATCTGAGATGAGTGGCATCCTTGTTGGCTACGCTGAAGGGGTTACTCTATCATAAAGGTATTTGTACCAAATCAAGGGAGTCTGGAATTATTAAGGTAAGTTTTCAAGCACTATGGCAAGTGGTAAGAACTGAGGGGTTCACTGCTGACTCAGAAAGTGTGTGTGTGTGTGTGTGTGTGTGTGTGTGTGTGTGTGTGTGTGTGAGAGAGAGAGAGAGAGAGAGAGAGAGTTACAATGACTGTTTTAGGACTGAGAGCCAGAGAGAGGGAAGAAGGGGCAGTGTCAGACATCCAGCCCATAACCCTGGAGAAGTCAGCCTCACTTTCCCAGTCTGGGATCACGGGCACATTGGTAACTTATTTTAAACTCTCTTTCTGAGTGAGAGGAGAAAAAAAATTAGTCCTTTCTAAGATTTCAAGCCAGAGCTATATCTTCTGGGGAGTCAGGGAGCTTTAGGGGTTTCAGGGAAGGCGGGGCAGGGGCTGCTGCACTCCAGAGACCCTCAGGGCACAGAGCTCACCTCAATCCAGTCCTCTGAGGGGGCTCCCAGACCCTGAAGCATCTGGAACAGTCTGGGATGCCATGGCTCTGGAGTACCCAAAGTCAAGCCTGAATTTAGGGGTGAGAGGAGGGCCCTGCCCTGGTAACTGGGGAGTCCTGCGTCCTGGCTTCTGAGCATTTGCTCTCGCTCCGGGAGCAGGACCAGCTCAGCTGTAGCAGAGCCCAGGGTAGATGAAGACAGCAGTAGAAAGTGGTTTGAGCTGCTTCCCATCTCCAAACAGGCCTCCAGCCTGCCCACCACCCCCAACCAAGGCCTTTGATCCTCCTCAGCTTCATAAATGTTTAATGCCACCAGCTGGGCAGAAATGAGGCGCTGGTGGAGGAGCAGAGAGACCAGGGATAGGACTTAAGATCCGCGATGTTGGCTAGATGATTTTCACGCAGGAGCCCTGGGGTGGTGGGAGGAGGCCTTCCCCCTCCTTGTGACAGGAGAAGAAGTCCCAGGGTTCAAGTTTGTGGCACTAATAAAGGAGACGCTGAAAACCCATCAAGGGGCTGAAAATAAAACAAATAATCAATTGTGGAAGCCCAATCCCCAGTTTGATTGAAGGAGAAAGATGAAAGTTAAATGACAATCAAATGCAAATACAGCTCAACAAACACCACAGCAATTACCCAGCGCGGGAACCACATGGTGCTGCAGGCAGCAGGGGTTGGCAGTTTGGAAGCCTGCGCCTGTGCAGAGGTGATGGGAGTGGGGCCATGTTAACGGACAGTTAAATGGATGGAAAAAACCAACCCCAAACCACTCTGCATCTACTTTGCATACACTGCTAATGAGTGCGGAGCTGGAGTGCTGGCATCCAGAGGGAGGTCACGCCACCTTCTGTGGCGGCCTCTGCGTCATTTCAGAAGGGAAGAGGACCCGAGTGCCTGGGAGGTGAGGCCAGGGTGGGCTCTTGGGTCAGAGGACCTTGAAAGGTTTGCACCGGCTTCATCGGGTTCTTCATACCAGCTGGTGCTGAAGGGACGAGGGTTGAAATTGAAGGGAGCCTGTGGGTTCCTCTGGGAAAGGGCTCAAGGTGCTGGCCTTTCAATAGCCCAAAGGCCCAGTGAGAGCAGCCTTCTCCTTTAGATTTGCATAATTATTTGCATACCATTTGAATGCTATTAATTCGGTGTCAGGCTAGGTTGGCTCGGTGTAGAAAAAGAGAACAGCTGGCCTTCTCCCTCCCCTCTGTACCCCGAGGCTCACCCTGAGCATAGCCCTCCCTAACTTGGGGGGGGGGGCACGAGGCCACCATTTCTACCACCCACTCGATGTTCCCTGGCACTCGGAGAGTCTCTAGGTGAAGCCAGCTCCTGAAAGCCAAGGCTGCCTGGGTTGTGGGGCCACCTGCAGAGTCATCCAGAAGGAAGAAGAAAGGATCCCCCACAGTTGGTTGCTTTCACCTTTCCCAGAGGAGCCATGGGAGGATGCTGGCAGCCTTCTCCCCAAGCAATCAGGCGGCTTGGCTTGGAAAGTGTCCAAAGATAATAACCCAGAGAAGGCGGGAACAAAGACAGGTGATAATCCCAGAGAAATATAGAGGGCTCTCGAAATAAAATTCTCTGAACTCAATATTTCCAGTGCTTGAACTTACATAAAATACATTTGTCCAGAGGCATTGGGTTTATGGTGGTGTGGCTCGGAGGCTGGGGACCTGGTAGCAGGAGGATAGCCATGCGGTGGGAACTGGGTCATCAGGTGGGGTGAGCTCCTGAGAAAGGGGGAGGAGGCCCCAGGTGCACCGTGTGGGTTGCTCCTGGCAGATGGGACTCAAGGGGCTACAGTGAGCTGGGGTGGGGGTGGAAAGAGCAGAGCTCGCCAGGCTGGCTCAAAGGCATCCTAATTCCTTCCTATGTGGATCCAGCTAGGATGCCCCACTGACTTCTTGCCTGAGGTGGCCTGACCTGGAATCTTGGCCAGGAGATCTGAGAACATTTATGCATAGGACAAGCAAGGAGGAGGTGCCAGTGACCAAAAAGCTGGTCTCCTTTTGTCATGAAGAGCCCTTCCACCCTACAGAATTCCAAGGCCAACTTCACCAAACTCTGGGGACTGGGGCAGGATGGGGAGGCATGAACAAATATCCCAGCCAGATTGACCTCATTCCTCTGCCCATGATGGAACTCACCCTGAGTCAAGCTGTGGCTGGGGCAAAAGAAGGTTTCCCCTGTTTTTAAGGCCTAAGACAAGATTAGGGGGTTGCTTTGAATAATGTGAGAGGATAATTGAGTTTTCCCTGGAGCAAACCCAGGCATGAAGCTTTGGGACTACATAAAGGATGGATTCATAGCTGGCTCATATTTTACAGAAGGGCTTTAAGTATTTCCTTTTTAAAAAGATTGTCACATACATTTAAAGCAGATTCATAAAAATTTAGTATGTTCTCCATTTTTTTTTTTTTTTTTTTTAGAATTTCGGCCCTGAATCCAGTGGGCTGTTCCTGACTTTTAAAAATAAGAATAATGGCACCATTTATTATTTACTGTTACTGGACATTGAGCTGGGGGATGTAACTACATCCTCACAGTAGCTAGTTACTGGTAAAACCAAGATATAAAACCAAGGCAGAGCAGAAAGGCCCAGATGCCAGTGGCTCATTGCAGGAGCAGATGTGGGAGGGATCTCAGGTTCCCTGGACCTCTGGCCTCTGCCCTCTGCCCTGGGTTCACCTCCAGGAGGCCTGTGCCTAGATGCTCTCCTCTGGTGCAGTCCATGGAGGATGGGCTGCTTAGAAAAGGCAGTGCAGGCATAGATACTTATTAAATGATTTATTAGAAAAATACTAAGTATTCACTGTGCTACGTGCTGGGGATACACAGGTGAGTGCAAGCAGCCACTGTTCCTATGTATTCGTAGCTCATGGTCTAGAATGGGAGACCTCAGACAACCACCCGGTTAAATGCAAAATTGCAACAGAGCAGGTGCTCAGGAGAGGTTCCCAAGGCTGTGGAGTCTTACACTGGAGATTTGACTAGTCAGGGAAGGCTTCCTGGAGGAGGAGTGATTGAGTAGGAAGTCAGAGGATGAGTATGAGTTATGTGATTGAAGAGGGAAGGGAAGTGCATTCCATGCAGAGAGAACAGTATGTACAAAGTCCTGTGGTAGGCAGGACTTAGAGATAATTAGTGTGGCCTGATCGCAGAGAATGAGGTGTGGGGTGGGCTGCAGCTAGAGACGTAGGCAGATGTATCGCTCTAAAGCTTAGGAGCTGTACATGATTTCTAGGCTCCCTTCCTGCCCATCTGTCCATCCATTGATCTGTCCATGCATTCACACATCCTTCACCTGACCACCTACCCAGTTCATTCATCACCCTCTCATTTGCTGAATGAGGGAACATTTATTGAGCATTTAGTGTGTGCCAGGACCTGAGTGGGGCACTGGAGAGGCAGAGTCCTCGAGGAGCTCCCAGACCAGGGAGGGGAGCTAGAGTAGTATAGCATGTCCATCTCAACAAGGCGCTCAAACAAGGTGATGAAAGCCCTAGAGCAGTGGTTCTCAACCTTTCTAATGCCGCGACCCTTTAATACAGTTCCTCATGTTGTGGTGACCACCAACCATAAAATTATTTTCGTTGCTACTTCATAATGGTAATTTTGCTACTGTTAATGAATCATAATGTAAATATCTGTGTTTTCTGATGGTCTTAGGCTCTACAGCAGCGGTTCTCAACCTGTGGGTCGCCTAAGACCATCGGAAAACACAGATATTTACATTACGATTCATAACAGTAGCAAAATTACAATTATGAAGTAGCAACAAAAATAATTTTATGGTTGGGGGTCACCACAACATGAGGAACTGTATTAAAGGGTCGTGGCATTAGAAAGGTTGAGAACCACTGCCCTAGAGGCTAAGTGTCTCCCGTGGTTCAAACTTCCTAAGCCAAGGCGACATCATCTCTTCTGGGGCATCTTCCAGGCACACAGTTCCTGCTGGCATCCAATCTCATTCCTTTCTGCTACAAAAGTAGCCCACTTCTTACAGCCCCTAAGTGGGGAGTGTTTCTGATATTCCTTTATATTTACCCTTCTTTGGGGTCTCAGAGGCATCTGAGTCCCAGGAGAACACAGGGCAATTTGGTCAGGTCTCCTTCAGATATCAGAATCCAGCGCCAGACATTTTCTTTTCTGGGCATGAAAGTAGGACATAAATTCCAAAAGTCCCTCAATTCCCTAGTCATGCATGCCCACTCTCCACTCCTCCTTGAACTACTTGTCCTCTGCTTGTGACATCACAATGGTCTCTATGGCAACCAAACATGAGGTCACCAATCCTTAAAGCAACAGAGTCTGCGGGGGCCAGACAATGGCCTGGAGGAAAGAGGGAGAATGTAAAATGGGGGCCCAAGAAAGAAACCACATGCTACTGTGTGTATGGGGTTGGCTACCCAAGACCTATGGGATCGAGGAGAACTCTAATTTTAGCCCATCTTCAGAGAAGGGTAAAAATAGCCTCTTGGTCTTGTCTTTCACGGAAAAGCTACGTTGACACTGAACCCCTTTAAGACTGTCCATGAAGGGAGAACTTCCTATAATTTTTGTCTTTTTAAAAAAAAAATGTTTTTATTAACTTAGAGAGAGAGGAAGGGAGAGGTATGGAGAGTTAGAAAGATCGATGAGAGAGGAACATCATCGGTTAGCTGCCTCCTGCACAGCCCCTACTGAGGAGGGGGCCTGCAACCTGGGCATGTGCCCTGACCGGGAATAGAACCTGGGACCTCTTGGTTCCTGGGTTAATGCTCAACCACTGGGCCACACTGGCCAGGTGGAACTTTCTATAATTTGACTTAGATGGGCCGTAGAGATGGATGGGATCTGCTGAACAGCCTCCTGGGATCACTGCCTTGGCCCCATGTACCATTGGGAAGGGGAGGGAGAAGCGTGGTTCTGGTCTCAGCCCCACTGAAAGACCGGCCAAGATCTGGTCCATGTTTGAGCCTTGATTTCCCCATGAGAGAAGGAGTGAGGGTGGGAAGGTGCTAAGGAGTCCTTTTCCTGACTTAAGATAAGAAACAGATTGGCTTAATGCTGTGGGGCTTGACCTACATCTTCTCTGAATCCACAAGGGAAATTGCTGTGAGTGGAGCAGGGTGGAGCCGGGCCCCTGCGGGTGTTCTTGGCTAGGGCTGGCTCCTCGGAGGCCATGCCCGTGGTTTGTAAGAGCAAGTTTGGCCTGTTGGAAAGGCAGACTGTTCACCGGGAGGCTGAGGGGTATCCTGAACATTGCCCAGGTTTCAAATTCAGGCCTGGGTTTAAGTTACCTCAGCCTTAAGCTTGCCTTAGGCAAGTTTCCGAGCCTCTCTGGGCTTCCACTTCTTTGCCTGTGAAAGGAAAATGGTGCAACTTGCCTTTCAGAGAAGTATTCAGTAAAATAACCTGTAGGAGGGCTTGGCATATGGTAGGTGCTCAATAAATGCTTGTTATATTCATTTTCAATCTTCTCCATCTTTAGCCTCGGGCTTTGCATATTATATGAGCTTCATGAATGCCTGTGACTGTAAGTGCTGCGAGAGAAGTAGGGGAGAAACAGGGGATACAGTTTAGAGCCAGGGAAGTCAGTGGACCTGAGTTCAAATCCTGGTCCTTATCAGTTGTACCTCTTTGTGCCTCAGTTTCCTTACATGGAAGGTCATGATAGTATTGTTCTTAGAGGGTTGCTGAAGGCTAAATGAGGCAAGTAGAGAGCACAGCTCAGCACATGTTCAGGGCACAGAGGATGGTGGCGAATGTGCTCTTGTGTAAGGCTGTTTCTTCACATGCGGCAGAGTGTCTGTCCATCACCAGCTCTAAGGAAATGTGAGTTAATCTGTGGGATGTCCAGAACTGGAGAGTGGGTGAGGGGCACAGGGTGGCAGTCCTCCCCTCCCCCAGGAAGGGGTCGCCACTCCTTCTCTGGATTCCCTCAGCGTGGATACCAGTAGTGCTGCCCAGCTCATGCCCGTCACAGGGGCTGGGTCCCCAGCTGGGCTGGTGTGCCTTGAAGTCAGGGCCTGGCTGTGTCTCATTCATCTGTGAAACCCCTGCTAACGCCTGACACATGGCAGAGGCTCAGCAGCCGTTAAGGTGAAGCACATTAGATGACATCTCAATAATCATATATTGGCCGGCATAGATTCTGCACATACCACATGCCAGGCTCTGTTCTAAGTGCTTTGCATGTTGTTGATCGTCACAACAACCTATGAGGTAGATATCATTATCCATTTTTATTTATTTTATTATTTTTAAAAAATCCTCATCTGAGGACATGCTTAGAGAGGAAGGGGAATGTGCCTTGACCGAGAATGGAACTGGCAACATTTCGGTGCACAGGACTACGCTCAATCAACTGAACCACTCTGGCCAGGCTCATTATCCATTAAAATTTATTTTTATTTTTATTGACTGCAGAGAGGAAGGGAGAGGGAGAGAGAGATAGAAACATCAATGATGAGAGAGAATCATTGATTGGCTGTCTCCTGCACGCCCCACACTGGGGGATTGAGCCTGCAACCGAGGCATTTGACCTGACTGGGAATCGAACCGTGACTTCCTGGTTCATAGATCGACTCTCAACCACTGAGCCATGGCGACCTGGCTCATTATTTATTTTTAAAAGGAGGAAACAGAGAGACGAAGTGGCTTGCCCAAGGTCACACAGCTAGTAAGCAATAATGCGGCTGGGATTTGAACCTAGGCTACTTGGCTTTAACTCCCACGTTACCCCCAGACTCATGGGCACTGTCCATCCATTTTGCCACATCTGCCACCACGAGTTTCCTCTGCCAGGTCTGCCTCCTGCCCTCTCTTCTTCCAGCCGAGCCTGGACCCAATGCAGCCCAAAGAATGGAAATTCTTCCCTGTCCTGCCTCAGCCATCCGCCTCCCTCTCTGCTGAAGTAAAGCTGCGGCTGCCACCGCCGCCGCCAAAGCCTCCACTGGATCCCTTGCTTATTTCAAGTCCTCCTAAAAGCTTGTTGAGTTCTTAACTTATTAAAGATAAGCACATGGAAATAGGGAGCAAATCTCTTTATTTATGACATAATCTCCAGCCCAGGAAAGCGGCAGGAACAGTGTTGCCTATATTAAGGAACCAATAGGAAAAAAAATCAATTAGATCCACCAGAGCGTTTCCCTATTAGCTTTCTTCTGATGTTTCTCTTAAGGCTGGCCGAGGAGCTGGAGGAGAGAGGGGAGCTCTGTAGGAACAGAGGAAGCAATGTCACAGGAAGGCAGCGGACCAGGGTCCCAGACGGTCGAAAGCCCGCCCATCCCTGGTCTCCTCCACTGCTTTCCTTCAGCCAGGAAGTCCTCACGTTGGTTTAACACCCATGTTTTTTGCTGCAATTTCAGCTGGTGTCTTTAGGGGCAGTGGGAGTCAGCTGCTTATGGGTTGCTCCTTGCAGACCTGAACCCCGAGTCTGATCACGTTTCTGCTAGTTCCTTTGAGGGCAGGATCCTCTTCTTCCTGGAAGTATGTTATTCTGAAGGGGCTCTTGCTGGCGGGTTTTCAGTACAGATGCTTTCCGCTGGGTACCCCTGTGACCTGCAGCCATCCCATTAGGTCCTCACGTCTGTCTGCCTGCCTTCAGGGGCACCTGCCAAGCCGTCTCCCAGAAATAGGATTCTCCCTTGTTCCCGAGAGCCTCCAGCAAGGGGGATGCCCTGGCCCCCATAGAAACCCAGATTTCATCTCCTCAAGAGCAAGGGATCATGGCTTGTTCACTAGTGTTTCCTCAGGGCGAGGCATGTAGCAGGAGCTCAATAAATATTCGTTGAATCAGTAATTATTATGATAATAAAACGCCATTGATTGAATGTTCACTTGGTGCTTTGTTACCCAAAGTAGAACCCCTCTGCTTCTCCCTGAACCAGAAGGCAGCCCAGGAGAGGCCTCTAGTTTTGTTGTCTTATTTTTTTTGCCCGGGAGCACAGTAGCAACAGCTCTGAGAAGTATTACAATCGTCACCTTACAGAGGAGGAAACAAGCTCAGAGAGACATAACTTGTCCAGTCTAATAAGTGAATGAGGTGCTCTCCCCATCCACTCTCCGTCATTAGGAAGTCCTTCTTGAGGTCTAACCTAAACCTTTCATTTTCATCAGCACCAGTTCCTTTTCCATCCCATGGGAGCAGGAAGCAGCACCACCACTCATGTCCACCAGCTCTTTGTATGGGCTGACCTGCCATGAATATTCAACACCACACCTCACAGGGGCCAGCCCTGCAGGGCAGGCAATGAACCAATCCTCCTCATGCCTGTTCATTATTATAATTAATATCGAGCCAGGGTTGGTGATGACCTCGCCCTCACCAGGTATTTGGGCTAGTTTAGAAGCTTATTCAGATCAATGACAGACAGCTCCAAATAGATAAACTCCCTGCCATCCAGACGAATCAATTGCAACACTGCCGTCACAACAAGCCCAAGAAATCAATCTGATTTCAGGCGACATGGTAACTCAGCGCTGGGCAAGCTAGTTTTAATTTCCGCCTGGCTGCGACCCAGCTTCCTCTGCTCACGGGAGCACCCCCTCTTTCCCAGCTGGGGTTCCATGCACACAGGTGCCCAGGGCAGTCAGATGGAGGACAAGGTGACTGGGAGGCTGTGTGACTTTGAGACTGGCTCTTGAACCCCCAGACCCAGGAGGAGCTGACTCAGACCCGCTGCTGGGATCCTTGTTTTGCTGGCTTCAGCTCCCAGTTTTCCGCTGCCCTCTGCAAAAAAACAAGCCTGGAGGCCTTTCTGGGCTGCCTCCCAGATCAGGGAGCTGCAGAGGTAGTCTGCCTACCTCAGGCACCAAGGCACCTGCCCTTCTTGGTCTGGGAGGTGGACTTTGTCTAGCAGGGCAGCAAAAAGCTCACCAGGACAGATATAGCCATTTACTGGGTGCCTTGCTGAGCAGGCACTATGCTAAATACTTGACACACCTCATATTCTTTTTTATTGATATATTTTTTTTAAATATATTTTTATTGATCTCAGAGAGGAAGGGAGAGGGAGAGAGAGATAGAAACATCAATGATGAGAGAATCATTGATTGGCTGCCTCCTGCACGCCCCCCACTGAGGATCGAGCCCACAACCCAGGCACGTGCCCTTGACTGGAATCGAACCTGGGACCCTTCAGTCCGCAGGCCGGCGCTCTGTCCACTGAGCCAAACCAGCCAGGGCACACCTCATATTCTTAACACAACAACCCAGAGAGATAGGGAGCAATTATCTACATTTTGCAGAAGATGAAACCAAAGCTCAGAGAGGTTAAGTAAATTGTCCCAAGTCACACAGCTTGCAAGTGATGGAGCCTGGATTTGAACCCAGGTCCCTAAGTCTTTGCTACCACTCTGTCCTAAAGATGACATTGGACATGCCCTCGGTCTCCCCCTTGCCTGGATTCTGTCTGGTTAAAATAAGCCATTCTTTTCCTCCAGTCTTCCAGGGAAAGGAATTCTCATAATCAGCAATTGTTCCCTGAACGTTCACTTTGATGCTTTAGGTACTGAGTTGAGGGTGTTCAGGAGGCTGAGCTGGCTACCTTTCCACCCCCAGCGTTTATTCCCCTCCCTCTTCCCCAGAGCTGTTAGTATATCTAGGTGGTGCCTGGAGGTGTTACTTTGGCATCCGCTGGTCTGGGTCCAAATTCTAGCCCAATCACTTGGTTGAATACCTGAGGCAAGTCTCTTATCCTCCTGAAACTTCCCTTATCCGGTCTACATAGTGGGGATATTACCCAAACCACAGGTGGTGAGGATTAAAATGAACCACTATAGGTGAAGTGCCTAGGACAGTGCCCAGCATGGAGTGTGTGTGTGGGGGGGTGCTCAACGTATTGGGTCCTTTCCCCCACATCTTGCCCCTGCTCTTTCTGGATTCCATGCCTTGGGTGCCCGGTTCCAAATGGCCAAGATCAGCGCTTTTCAAATATTTTGTAGCAAAGAAACTCTTTAATCGGGAGACACCGTATAAGGAAGGCAAGGCTACACATAACAAGGGAGTTGGCCAGATGGAGATAGGCGGCTGGGAGCCCTCCTGCTCCACCTCTTCTCTCATCCCCAGGCCTGACGCTGCCCCCGGGGGCGTTCACCCAGCCCTGGGCCCTTCTGGCTCTTGGTCAGCCATCAGCATCCTTGAGTCTGTTCTGGATTTACTGAGAGACAATTTAGGTGCTAAGTGGGCAAACCTGCCCCTGGCCAGAGGGAGGCCACATACCCCTTCCCTTTGAGGAGTGGGGTTGAGGATTGTGGCTGGGGAGGCATGGACCTGGGGCCCAGGTGGCCCTGGAGGGGAAGAGGGCCTTCTGTCTGTCCTGGGAGCAACGGGCCTGGGCTGGCTCCTGTGGGAGGCCATACCTGCGCATTAGGCTCAGAAGCGAACGGAACGTCCTCCCTGAGGGAGCAGGGACATCTGGACTCTGAAGCCTAACCATGGAGAGTGACATACAATGTCACCCAGCGAGCAAGTGACAGAAGCCATACAAACTGAGGCCTTGAGTGGTTCTCTCTCTTCTAGGTATAGTGGGCTGCCCGCCCCCCACCCCTCCACATCCTATTCTGCAAAGAATTATCCACCATCCTTTTCACCCGCCAAATAACATGAAGAAAGAAACCAAAATTATAGCAGGAGGGAATGGGATTCGATCTTGGGAAGGACTGCCTGACTCATTAGCTCGTCTCTAGGCAGCATGCTCTCTCTGGAGGGGTCTCAGATCAGCTGCCACCCCCCCCACCCCCCCGTGGCTCCCAGTTTCTGAAAGCTACTGAGAGACAAAATGACCTCTGATGTGTGTGGCTTTGTCTTTTATTTGTTGAATAGGTGATACCTGCTCACGTTAAAAAAAAAATAGGGGTGTGGGGGAAGCCTGTTCCGTGAAAATTCTCCCAGTTACCCTCCCCAGAGGCAAGCAATGCGAGGCGTTCCCTGTCTAGACATACACAGCAAACAGGGACACCTTCTCTTTCTCTGGTCCTATTTTTAATACACCAGATGTAGCACACCCTGCACACTGTTCTGTGCCTTGCTTTTGTCACCTGACAATATATCTTGGAGATTACTCCGAATCAGTACATAAAGAGCTGCCTTACTCTTGGGTGTCTTTTTATGGTCACAGGCTTCTGGGGAGCTCAGAAGTAATCACATCTGGTTTGATTAGCTTCACATTTCCATTTATGACATCCCCGCCCAGAGAGGGCAGGAAAGCTCTCCAAGGTCACGCAGCAAGGACTAGGGACACACGGGCTCTCCCCCCCCCCGCCCCCATCCTCTGTCCCCAGCTCCTGCCCCCAGCCACCTGGAGGATGAGCGCTGCCCGCAGAGGGAAGGACGGGGAGGGGCGGGGGGGGGGGCATCTCTGATTGACATGCGTGGTGCGCCGGCCCGGGTTGCCGGGTGCGGAGGGGGCGGCGGTGGCGCGCACCCACGTGGGAGCAGGGGAGGCGGCCGATCCCCGGGAAACCCACGCCGCGTGCTTGGCGGTAATGAGCTCCCGGGCCCGAGGTGAACGTCCCCCGGCTGCTCACATGGCAGCCGCGTGCCACCAAAGAAAACGAGTCCTCTTTTTCTTCCGTGCCTGACAGCTCATTAGAAGAATTAATTTACTCCTGCGTTTGCAGTTTAAAGGACATTATTTACTGGTTAATTGTTGTTATTACAAAATGTTAAATATCATTATTTATTTCCCCGGCCCTGACAGCTCCTCTGACAGGAATTTATTAGGTGAGACGGAGGTACCGGTGGGTGTCCCTGCGCGGGGCAGTGTGAAGGTGGCTGCTTGGCCTTGGGCCTCGGTCTCTGGGCAGGGTAGGCGCTGTGAGGGGCAGAACGTGAGGGGCTGCACCCCTGCTCACCCCAGGACAAAGACCATTGGCTTCTCCTATCCCCCATTTCTGCCTCCCTGTGTGTGTTGGGGGTGGGGGTGGGGGGGTGGTGGCAGATAGGGGGCAGCACTCGCATAGAGCTGCATTGGGGGTCAGGGAGGCTGTTGCCAGAGGCCCTGCAGCCAGAATGAGGCCTGAACTTTGGGTCTTGCCCTGAAAGGGTACCCCAAGAACATAAGTCCTCAGGCCATTTTCTTGCACTCACAGATTTTAAGAGCTGGAAGGGGGGTGAGTGGTCAGCTGGTGTTCAGATCACAAAGTGGAGGCCTCCAGGCGGTAAGCAGCCTATGGATTTGAGTTTGATCTGTTCAGGAGACTTCACAGAAAATCGAGATTTCTGGCTTCTCTTGAAAAATCAGAAAACCTTGCCATGCTTGGCCATGACCAGCTCGCCCTGAAGGGCAGTGCTGTTCAAGCTCATGCCGGATCCCTAACTACCATACTCCCCACCCTTTGCTCCCCTCTCTACCTTGTTTTCCTCTGTAGGCATTTGAGTTTTCAACTCCTGATCTGGTCTGATGAAGAACCCGAGCCTAGAGCAGTTAAGTCTCCGATGGCCAGGACCACAGCTCAGCCCACTTTTCACCACACCTGCTGCCCCCCTCCTCCCAACCCCCCTGCTGTCAACCTCTCTGCCTCCTCTGGGTCTGGTTTACAGTGAGTTCGGACAGGAAGCTCCGGACTAAGGGCTGCCTCTGGGCAAGGAAGGAGAGGCAACCTAGTGAGAATTTACAGGGATCATGGCTCATCAATAGCATTCATTTCTTCATTGGGCAAATAGTTTGTGAGGACCTACTGTGTGGGATATAAAAATGATTTGGAGACAAATTCTGCTCTCAAGCAACTTGGTCTGGGGAGACTGTGTGTGTCAGACAAGCCTACAATTACAATACAGGGGGATGCATGAGTGACAGATGCATAGGGCAGCCCAGAGGGAGCAAGGGGTGTCTAGCAGGACTGGAGGGGATCCAGGAGGAGGCTTTCCAGGGAGGAAATTAATAGTTTATGAAGCAGGTTCTAGGCTGGGCAGGCTGCCTTTGTCCTCATACATGCACATACATCATCTCATTGATATTGAAAATGCATGTCATCATTTGATAAATATCGGCGACTCCAGGCACATCCTGTGTAGATCCTCTCCCCAGGACGGATGTCTGAAAGCTGCTCCAGCTTGGGGGACCCTCTGTTCTTTTCTTGTTGTTGTTGCTGTTGTTAATCCTAACTCGAGGATATTTTTCCATTGATTTTTTAGAGAGAGTGGAAGACAGAGGGAAAGACAGAGAAATATTGATGTGAGAGAGACACATTGATTGGTTGCCTCCCACACGTGCCCTGACCAGGGCCAGGATTGAGCCTGCAACCAAGGTACATGTCCTTGACCGGAATCGAAACCGGGACCCTTCTGTCCATGGGCTGATGCTTTATCCACTGAGCCAAACCGGCTAGGGCAGCATCCCTTGCCATACAGTCAGTCTATCAACCATTACCACATCTCACAACCAGTTTATGGGGCAAGGATGATTACCCTCATTTTACAAGTTAGAAACCTGGGGCTCAGAGACAAGACAGGAGCTGGGTGCTGGCGGAGATGGGCCCTGGGAAAGAGGGAGAAAGGACTGTTGTCTGAGACCCAACACCAGGCCCTGGGAAATGTGGATCTCTCAGGCAGACTTCAAACAATGGCCCTTGAGACAAGGACTTCGGCCCAGTCTTTTCCTGCCCAGGAACCTGTCAGCAGCAGGTAGCCTCAAGGAAATTTTAGAAAACCAAAAGATGAAAAGTACTTTGAAAAAGTATAAAAACCAGCTCAACTGAGCTGTTACTGTTGCTATGCTGTAAATTATTACAAAGTTATTTCTGGCTGGCAGCCTGGTTTATTTTAGACCCTACCTCATTTCTTCCAGGTTAAGGGCCCCCATTCCTTGTCTGTTGCAACAGAAAGAGACTAGTGCTATTGGAGCGAATCTTGAGCGATTCAGAGACTATAACCACAGCTTGAAGGATTTTACAGATTCCCAGAATATCAGGGCTTGCCATCCTTTGGAGATCCTCCAGCCCCTCATTTTATTTTATTGCCATATTAAGTTTTTAAAGAAATTATGCATATTTTTGAATAGGTAATCATGCCCAAGGAGCAAAATCAAAAGGCATGAAAGAGTACACGGTGCACAGTCTCTCTCACTCTTCGGAGGCAGCCAATGTTATCAATTCCTTATTTTACTGTATTTAAAAATAGCACGGTTTCTCTTTTCTGTTTATGTAGAGAATACAATAATTCCCTGCAGAATGAAATAAAAATCATAAACAATTCCACTATTTGGAGCCGAATACTGTTAACATTTTGGCGCTGAATTACTGATAACCTGTAAGCCTTTTCTATTTGTAGTTACAAACTTGAATAACCTGATTTTATTATTTGTTTATATTAACTATGATTCTTCAAAAATAAAGGTCTGAGAGGATACATGCTAAACTGCTAAGAATGGGTACCTTTTGAGGAACTGGATTGGGTTATGATTAAGAGAGAACTGTGCTTTACTTATTTGAAACATTTTAGAATAAAAATATAATTGTATATGACTTCCCCCCAGCATTCCAGAATCTGATTTTAAATGACTGTATCAGAAGGCTACTATTTAAAAAAATTTTTTTTAGAGAGAAAGGAAAGGAGAGGGGATAGAGAGATAGAAACATCATCGATTGGCTGCTTCCTGCATGGCCCCCAACCAGGACATGTGCTATGACTAGGAATTGAACCGATGACATCCTGGTTCCTGGGTGGATGGTTAGGAAGCCATACAGGCCAGGCACAAGGCTACTATTTAACCAATCCTTTAGTGTCATGGTTTTAAGATATTTTAAAGTTTTGCTGTTATCAACAAGGCTAGGCTGGACATTTTGTACATCTTTGAACACTTGTCTAATGTTTTCTTGGAGCAGTTAGTAGGAAATGGAATTGCTAGGTCAAAGGGTATGTTCACTTTGAGGCTTTTTGATCCATCATGTCAAATTTCCTTCTTTCTGGACTGTTTCAATCTCTCATCCCACCAGCAGTGCCTGCTCCTCACCCCAACTTCCGATTGGTTCAGCACAGCACAAGTGTGAGGTTTGATGGGATAGTGGGGCGAAACCAAAGCAGGGTGATGCCATGTCTTCTCTGGATGAGGTTTAAGAAGGGGACAGTGTCCAGTATGGGAGCCTGCACTGGTGCTTTAACACCCTGAATGCTAGCAGGAGCCCAGAGGGGACCTTAGAGGCCAAAGGGAAGAAAAGGAGGAGGAGCAAAGAATGACTGCAGAGCCCTCAGGCGGGTGGGGCAGGGGCCTCCCCCAGTCCAGGTCACAAGGCTCGGGAGTTGTGCAGCAAGCACCTACGTCTGGGTCCAGATCCTTCCGCCAGGCGTCCACGTAGAGTGTGGGTGCTGCTCCACCATCTGCAGTGGGTCTGCAGAGCTAAAGGCATGGCTCCTCTTCGAGCTCTTCCAGCCCATAGCGTTACAGCCCTCAAGTTCATGTGGCACGAAGAGGACCTTCCAGGGTCACTGTCTCCGGCACCTGCTTCCTCTACGTATCTTCTCTTGGATTCCAAGTGCTTCTTGCGGCCCAGTTCTTGTGGGTCTCACTTGCAACCTTTGCATCCTTAGAATCTCTAGCAAGGGGACCCCACTCGTTTGGAAATCTTCAAAAGGAACAAGAGGGACTCGAGACAGACTTGTTGATTTAATATTGAAAAGGTGGTGTCATGAAAACGCCCCTTCCTCCTGGAGCCCAGCATCCCACAGTAGCGGAGGTTTCCTCTTCAGGGGGTGGAAAGAGAAAGCCCACGATTGCATCTCATTGGTGAGATGAATAATACATTTGAAGCGTCTCCCCAACCGTGTTTGATCCGCCTAAAGCTTCAGCTGTTAACGCATTTCTCTTTATCCCCAGCCAGGGAGGGCTGGGAACTGTCAACATTTTCCTTTCTGCCTAATTTGTGCCTTCTCCATCAAGAGGAAAGCAGAGGCTGGGGGAGGGGAGGAGGCAGGAAAGAGGGTGGCAACACACACCCCCCTGGAACAGTGCAATGAGCCACAGGACCAGGGTGCTGCCTTGACCTGGAACCCCCTGGGCTCACCAGGCCAGAGCAGGGGAGGGAGGCTCTGGGGAAAGAGGCTAAGCTCGGTGCTAGAGCGCTTCAGGGCCAGTTTGCAGGACTGTGTGCCTGTAAGAAGTCTGTCCCCGGGAGGACCCATCTCCAGTGTTTCTGGTGGGAAGCCAGAGGTGGGAAGTTGAAGCTTGCCAGCTGCCACGCACAGAAGATGCTCCCCTCTTCTCATGAGAAGCAGAGAATAACAACATTAAAAACTGCCACTGCCTGGCCGGCTTGGCTCAATGGTTGAGCGTCGACCTATGAACCAGGAGGTCAGGGTTCGATTCCCGGTCAGGGCACATGCCTGGGTTGCAGGCTCGATCCCCGGTGTGTGGCGTGCAGAAGGCAGCCGATCAATGCTTCTCTCTTATCATTGATGTTACTATCTCTCTCTCTCTTCCTTCCTCTCTGAAATCAATAAAAATATATTAAAAAACAAAACAAAACAACAAAAAACACCCTGCCACTGACTGAGCTTAGGGGCCAGTATTTTAACCTACATGCATTCAGTAACTCTGAGCATTGCTCTGAGGGGTGATCTTAAGTTCTAAGGATCTTATCCAAGGTCACACTGCTAGTCAGTATCTGGCTGTCTAACCCACAAGTTCACCTTCTTAACCACAGTACTATTTTTCCTCTCGACTAGTCCCTGATACATTGTCAAACCGGTACCCTGTTTGGGAGGGGAGTACAGAGAAGTGGGTAGGAGCACAGACACTGGAGCTTGCAATCCTGGCCCCGCCCTCTCACAGTGCCTCAGTTTCCCCTTGTTTAAAATGGAGATGTTAACAGCCTCATAGGACTGTGGTTGAGGGTTACATGAGTAAACAACCTCAGGTTCTCAGAGCTGGTGGCTTAGGAAGCGTGTATGTATAGTCACCTTTTTTTCAGTTTATTTTACTCCACAGTCAAGTTGCAGCCACCCACTCCCAACTGACCTCGGACCTATTCCATCTTCCCTCTCGGGGCTGCCCATGTCAGCCTCAATCCATCTTATTTCCCAGCCCCCTCCCCCTTCTGCCCAGCCTGGCTCGGGGCTCCACTGTCAGACTCCCCCAGATCCTGGTGGCTACCCGGTGCTCCCCAGAGTTCTGTTGACATATATCGGATGTCACTTGGTCTTTTGCCTATTTCGAAGGTCCTCTCATCCCCACGGGCCTCACCAATGTTCGTGTGTGCGTGCGTGTGTGTGTGTGTGTGTGTGTGTGTGTTTTAATCTTCTGCAGTGGCCGTACAGGAGATGCCCATTTGCTAGGTAGCCAGCAGCACACTTTTGCAGGAGGCAGAGCATAGAGAGAGGACTTTCCAGGGAGGGAGCCGGAGCAGACAGCTCCCACTGGGGAAGGAACAAGGGTTGGAGGGTTGAGAGCGATTTTCCTAACGACTAACAGTGTGCTTCCATCCTGAGCCGTTCATTCCTGTACTTTACAAGCTTTGTCCCTCCCCGAGGGGAAGCTAGCAGTTGTGTCCACTCTCAACCCCTCCAACTGCCGCAGGGAACTGGGACTTGGGCAGAGGAGCAGACGCCTAAGAATTCTCAAATGTGGGACAGGAGTCTGCCAAAGCAAGGACTAAAAACTAGATTTGAAGCTGGGTGGTGAAATCGAGGGCTGGGGGGAAACGGGACCTCTCCCTACTGGGCAAGGCGGGCCCAGGGGTCCCCAGCAGCCTGGCCTGCGTGCCCGCCCGGTGCCCCAGAGCCCTTCTGTGTAGGCTTGGCATCCCACGGAGGTGGCATTCTGCTCAGCAACTCGGAGCGCAGATGGGAGGGCGGGCATTGCGGCCGAATCGATTTGCAGGAGCAGCGGGCGCTTTCTCTTCCTCCTTACTTCCCTGGTCTTTGATCTCCTGTCCTTCCTCCAAAGTCCTCTCCGCCCCCCCCTTCTTCCCTTGATCTCTCCCTCTTTCTCTCCCTTCAGCCAAACCACAGCAGCTCTCTGGAAGGCCTGGGCTGTGTGTGTGTGGAGGTGAGGGTGTGGGGAGCCAGTCCTTTGTCCTCTTCCTACCTGGGACCGGTGGGGCCTCACTGCCCAAAGCACCAGCCTCCTACCCGAGTCCTGAGAGGCAGGGTTTGGCTACAGTGAAAGGACACACTCACTTGAAAAGCAAGAGCTGAACCAGAGAAACCAGGGAAGAGAGGGAGAGGCAGAGAGAGAAAGGCTGAGACAAGATCCAGAGCATCAGAAAGAGAGTGAAAGAGATGCAGAGAGTCAGGGACAACGAAAAAAAAGAGAATTCAGCAAATTAAAAATTTTACAACCATCCCGCAAGTCTGCAAAAATGATCTTCCCCGCGGTCTTTCATTTATCTCATTATCTGACTCCTAATGTGCTTTTCCCCCCCTTTCTTTTCTCGCCACACTTGGTGCAAAATCTTATTAGCTTTTTTTTTTTTTTTTTTTTATCTGGCAGGGGCTTCATATAGTCTTTTTCATTACATTTCCTAATAAAAGCAATCACTAGGACGGCACGGCTGGAGGATTAAAAAGCCACCTCAGCAGCCTCCTGGCCAGCAGAGCCGCCACTGGCTGTGGCCTCATTCAGGCTGCCAGGGGCGCGGGCCAGCCCAGCGGGCCAGGTCAGGCAGGCCCAGCTGTGCTGTGCAATGTTCCAGGGCTGGGTGAGGCCTCACAGCAGCAACGACGCGGCCTGGCACCATGTAGATGTGAGAACAGAAGCCCTTCCCAGAGCTTTTCTCAGAGCAGGTGTGACGGCCAACTGCCTGACCCCCGCGCTTGGTTTTACTCCAGACAAAGTGGTATTTTGGGCCTTTCTCTTTGGGCCTCGGCCCACCCATAGCACCGTCTTTTGAATAACATCAGGGATATCAAGTCTTCACTTTTTGAGAATTGATTTGATTGTGTTATCCGTACCTGTGGTAAAATTCACATAATAGAACATTTACAATTTTAACCATTTTAAGTGTAGGTTTAGTGGCATGAAGTACACTCACATTGCTGTGCAACGACAACCACCATCATCTCCAGAACTTTTACATCATCCCAGACTGAACTCTGTACCCATTAAACAGTAACTCCCCCTCCACACCCCCTCCCCAGCCCCTGGCCACCACCATTCTAATTTCTGTTTCTATGAATTTGACTACGTACCTCCAATAAGTGGACTCATACAGTATTTATCCTTTTGTGTCTGGACTATTTTACTTAGCATAGTGTCTTTGAGGTTCATTCACGTTGCACCATGCATTAGAATTTTATTAGTTTGTGTGTGTGTGTTTTATATATTTTATTGATTTTTTACAGAGAGGAAGGGAGAGGGATAGAGAGTTAGAAACATCGATGAGAGAGAAACATCAATCAGCTGCCTCCTGCACACCTCCTACTGGGGAGGTGCCCACAACCAAGGTATATGCCCTTGACCGGAATCGAACCTGGGACCATTCAATCCGCAGGCCGACGCTCTATCCCCTGAGCCAAACCGGTTAGGGCTGTGTGTGTGTGTGTGTGTGTGTGTGTGTGTATGTGTGTGTGTATGTGTGTGTGTTTGTTTGTTAATTCTCACTGGAGGATATTTTTCCATTGATTTTTAGAGAGAGTGGAAGGGAGGGGGAGAGACAGGGAGAGAGAAACATTGATGTGAGAGAGACACATTGATTGGCTGCCTCCCACACGTGCCTTGACCGGAATTGAACCCAGGACTCTTCAGTCTGCATGCCGACTCTCTGTCCAATGAGCCAGCTGGCCAGGGCGCATTAGTTTTTAAGGCTGAATAAAATTCCATTGCATGAATACACTGCATTTTCTTCATTGCACAATTTTTAAACAGAAACATTTCTAGCCACATAAGGAGACTGAAAAAAAACCTCACCCAGATTCATATCACATTAATATAACGACTCGTCTCTCTTTTGTGTGTTTCTCTCTTTTGTTAATAATTATACCTCCACCTGCCATTGAACAATCCTGTCCTCCCGAGGGCTTTTCCGGACCGCTCCGAGAAAGCAGCTTGGCAGAGCATTTGGTGTTTGGAAAGGGCCAGAAGTTACCAGGAAACAGGTCTGATAAATCAAGTTAAGGGATAGAAGGAACCCCCTATAAAGTAACATGACGCTTTATTGCCTGGGTTATAAACGGGTCCTGAGGCGTTTCACACAGCACCTTCCAAGATGATCTGGGCCACACAGGGAGCGTGAGGGCACGGGATTAACTGCACAACCTCTCAGGGGGGTGCCTGCGAGGAGAACAATGCTCATTCGGAACTATTTAGTTTAGTATGGTTTAAAATAAAGGTACAAAGAACCAAATTAAAAGTGACTTGTAAATGTCTTGTTGCTTTGGGAACCACTGAGGCCAGGCCTGGTTAACGGCTGCATCCTTCAGGTGCTCAGCCAGGGCTGTTTGAGTTGGTCCCAACCGGCATGTCTCCGAGTCCGGGAGACCTGCAAGGGAAGGCGTTATTGCAGAAGTGTCTAGGTCAGTCAGTACCTACGGGACCACAGCTGCTCCCAGCCAGGGAGTGGGGGAAGGGCGAGGAGGTGCTCTGGTCTCAGCCGCTGGCTTAGTTAATAATGACAGACCTTGCACCTGTGCGGTCCTTTGGGAGCCGTTTGCCTCTCCTTTCTTTTCCCTCTCTTCCAGGACCCCTTCGCTCTAAGTCTCTGCCAGCCTCTGGCCCTTCCCAGACCCCAGGAGACAGCAGGCTCTGCTTAGGGAGAGCAGAACCCTGGACGCTACAAAGACAACCTCGCCGACCCCCTTTCCTTCCCTCATCTTGTGTCCAAGCCCCTGAAAGGAACCACAGATTTTACTACGTTCCCTCTCTGTACATAAGCGGAAAGTATGTATTTATTTTCCACATGGCGTTAAAAACCGCCTCTTTTCCTTATGCGTGCGCGCGCGCGCGCACACACACACACACACACACACACACGCACACACGCACACGCACACACACACCCTCTCTGTTCCATCAATATCAGCCTTTTCTAGATCACTCCCTTTCTCTTCCTGAGAAGCTGCCCCTCCCTCCCATCAGGGCTCCAGGGGGCTTTTATTTTCAGCTCTCCATCAATCAAGGGGAGGGGGAAACACTTGCTCTGAACCCTTGGTGAGCAGTAGCAGCCACCAGCAGCTGCCAGGGCGGGTGGGGCGGGGGGAGACTTCATTTCCGGCTCTGACTTTTATAAATGTGGCACCGAATACCAGTAGGGATTGGAATAAATCAAACAGCTTCTCCCAAGGTTCCCAGGGGCTGCTTTAGAATTTCTTCCCATTGGGGGTTATGTTCCTTCTCTTTCTTTGCAGGGGTGGGGGTGGGGAATGCTGTTATTTGCAACATGGCATGAACCACATTCTTGCCCATAAAAGCACTGAGCTAGGACCCAGGATGCTCAGGAGTGAGAGCATTAGGCCTGTCTCTGGATGTGGACAAAGGCTTGGGTGTGACAGCCTGGGTGGGGGTTGGAATGTTGGCTCTGTCACTCACCAGCTATCAGTTTTCTCATCTGCAAAATGGGGATAAAAATGCCTCCCAGGGCTCTTTCGAAGATGGAATGAGAGGTCTATCAATTGAGTGCCCTGAAACCTTTGGTAAGCGTTTGTAACATGGTGAGGGGTTATTAAGGAGCAATGGTAAGGACCACGGTTGTCCAGATCCCCGGGGAGTCCAGAAACCTTTTTGGATGGACTTCAGGTAGACCTCCCCCACCCCTTTCAACCAACCTCAGCTTTTTCCTTTCCTTCAAGAATTCTGGGCAAGGAGCACTGACAATCTGTTCCAAAAATAACTGGACTCTTCCCAATGTCCTTTCTAAGCTTTTCTTCCCTTCTTCTGCCCCTCGAAATATTGAGAAAATAAAGATGGGCAAGTATGATAAGTGGAGGGAGGGGGAGAGAGAGAGAGAAAGAAGAGAGAGAGAGAGCCAGCTGCCAAGGTTGAGGCAGGAAGCGGAGAGCCGTTGCCAAGTCTCCATGCAGCAAGCGTGGCCTGGATACTCTCATGGTTCTGTGCAAGAGCCCTGCGCAGTGACATGAGGTCCAGCGTGGGCCCCACAATCCCACTCCCTTTATGTTCCCTAAGTTTCCAGATGCTGCACACCACCGTTCCCCTGCTTTCTGTGGATTTCATCCTACTCAGGCCCAGACCCCCGCTGTGGTTGGGAGCTTAGGTGCGGGCAGGATGCCGACATGCCGAGTCTACCCCTGAACCCCCTCAGGATAGCAATTATCTGTACAGTGTTTTCTTCTAGGCCTTTTTCTATACGTAACGAGATTCCACCCAGCGCCGCTCCCCAGAGGTGACTTGTGTTGCCAGTTTCTTGCGATCTTTATGGAGAGAAAACAGATTTCATTTAAATATTTGTTCAGCACTTTATTTAAAGAGATTAGGCGCTGCCACCAGGAAGGATGCACAGAAGACCACACGTTCCTCTATTGTTCTGAGCAAGTCAGCTTTGGTGGGCAATTGCATGCTCCCTCCTTCAAAACAAAGGCTGTGCAGCAGGCAGGGCCCGCTCTCAGCCGGAGGCAGTTAACCTTGGTGGTGGTGGGGGGTGTCACAGCCTACACCTGCGCCTTATCAAAACACTCATGCCTCCTTTTAAACAAATATAGTAATTCCCTAAAAAGCATCTCATCAGGAAAATTTCCTTCTATCTTTTTGCAATTCATGATGATGCTTTAGGGTCCTACCAGTATGTATCCTGGCCCTTTAGCGAAAACCTGGCTGGTCCACCCCTAAATCTGGTTCCCAAGGTGGCTGTTATGAGATTCCCATTCCTACTGCCCTCTAAGGGAGGTGGTCATTCTTGTTGACAATTGCCATTTCTGTCCCCTCTGCCCGCGTCCCCCCACCCCCCTTTGTATCTTAGGAGGATGGTTTCAGGCGAGTGTAAATGGAGGACGTACTGGAGAGCTGATGGATTTTGGGTACGGATAATCTGATTGCAACTGAGGTAGGAAGCCTGGTAATGGCAGGTTGAGTTATTTGGACCAACTATCTCAATGAAAATAACTGAAAGTGCTAGATAATATATCAAAAACATCGTAAAAGCCCCAAAGAGTTGATAAATAGCAAGGGATTTCCAGGCCCACATGGAAGAGAAGACCGGAGCATGGAAACCACTTAACAAATCTGAACTTTCATTCTGATCACCTGGAACAACGAGGGGCTTAGAATCCACGCTCAGTCCCTGGACATGGCAGAGAGACTAATGGAAGATCCTCCCCTCCATACACTGAGATCCCAAAGGGCTACACCGTCAGGGTAAGGGTGGGCTGAAGCACACCGGTGCAGGGGAACGCAGAGATACACTGTGGCTCCAGCAGCAAAGGTGTCTGGGAAATGTTGGACTTGCTGTGTAACCTTCTGGGGCAGTTTAACTCTCTGTAGCCCCAGGCGTGGCTGACTTACCCAGAAAACTGGAATGCCCACCAAAAATAAACGTCCTGCCCCCAGGAAGGAGGTTAATGAATGTATTGAGTGTGATGACTGCCTGAATCTGTTAACTCAGGAACGCGTTGTTCTTTCTGGTGATCTATGTGACTACCCACCGTAGAATTTTACAATTAACCCCCTATTAAAAAGAGACCCTGTCCTGGGAGGGGTGTGGGTACTTCCCGGCCGGCCACCACTGGGAGTGCAGCTGCTTTGCCCATGTACGTAAGTTTCTCCTATTAAAGCTCTTACGAATTTGAATAAGGCTACGTGTCAGTTCTTCGGATTCGATCCTGAATTTAGACTGTTGGGGCTTTCCCCCAACAGCCAGCGCAGGTTCACATTGCCTGGGTGACCCAGGGAGCTCAGTTTAGATAGCTCGGGACTGGTGGTGCCCTCGTAAGCACAATCATCTCTAGATGGAGGCCCCTTTGTACTCAGATTATTCCTATAGATTTGTCCCAGTGCAGTTCCCAGAGCTGGGTGAGAGAGAGCCACGCACACGAGAAAATAAGGCTCCGTGAGTCAGAATGATAGAAACGAGAGACAGATGAAAAACAGCTGAGAAGATTTCACACATCAGAATGATCAGAACAGGCTATAAACAAACATGCTTACTGTGGCTAGGGAAATAAAAGACAAGCTTGGAAATATTTGCAGGGAATAAGAAATGATGTAAGGTGACAAAATGGACTGAAAAAAAAGGTAACGATCCTAAAAATTTTTAAAAACCCACTGCAACTGCAATTAAAACTCAACTTATTAATTTAAAAGCAGCCGAGATGCGGTGGAATAGAGAATTAGCAAAGTAAAAGATAATAGTGAGAAATTACCCAGAATGCACACGGAGAGACATAAAAGGGGAGGACAATGGAGAAGATAGGAGATACAGTGGATACAGGCCTAATACATGTTTAATGAACGTCCCAGAAAGAGAGGAAAGAACAAATAGGGCAGAGGCAAATATTTGAGGAGAGATAATGGCTGAGAATTCTCCAGAACTCATGGAAGACACTGGCCCACAGATTCATTCAAGAGCTTGGTAAATCCCAACCCTGAAAGTCCTGCCTAAGCCAGCAGCCAGCTGAGAGAGGAGAGAGGGGTACCTCTGAGAGTTGCCCTCCCAGCCCCTGCAGGCTAAACTTCCCATAAAAATCCCCATTGGGAGAAAGAGCACTAAGCTTCTCACTAAGAAGCAGAGCCACGTGGCTTTGGTGCCTGAGACTCTCCGCTCCCTTTCCCTTCCTCCTCCTTCCACTGCCTGGAGGCCTCTCCCCCAATCAGGCCCCTGTTTCCTCCCACTTACTAGTATCTGCGAAGGCCTTCCCTCAAATCTCTCTTTCTCTACGTCAAGGGAAGGAGGGGGGCCCAAGGCAGAAACAGAAGAAACCACAGAAGAATAAGAACCAGGGAGGAAGCAGAGGAAGAGATGAGTCTTGCAGGCATGTGGCTCAGGAGACGGGCCAGGCCGGCTTTGGGGGCCAGCCTGCAGAGAACGGGAACCGGGAACGGAAGATGACTTAGAGGTTGATATCCGGAATTCTGCTTCCCTTCCCTCTCTCCTTTCCCTCTGGCTTTCCTCGGATTCTCTGCCTGTGCCTGACAGTATGGTGTGCAGCGTGGTGTCTGCGTTCCCTAACAAGCAGCAGCATCGGTGGTCAGGCTGCGGACAGAGCAGGGGGAACACCACGTGTACTTGGAAACTGGAGAGCACCAGAGAGCAAATCCCTGGAGTTCATCTCCCTACACGCTACTGCATTTGGGCTGTTATTTGTCACCTGTCAAGCCAGCCCAATCCATGCGAAAGGTACTTTACTTTTCCTGCCCCAAGTCTCACTCCTCCCCACGTTTCCTCACCCCAGAGCGTCCTGAGGTCCAGGCTATGAATCATGGAAAAGTCATGGGAGAGAAGGGAGGAGAGGCTCCGGACAGGGTGCATATGTCGCCTCCCTCCCAGACACACCCTCACCTGAGAATTGGGACACCAGCCCTCAGTACTCTGACTTGTCATCTCCCCCAGTGGCTGCCGAGCTCTGATGGGCCCTTCTCCAAAGCCTAGTGGTGGGAATACACCCACCGGGATATACATATGTATAAAGACACCTACTAATGAACACCTGGGGATATGTTAGGGCACCGCAATCAGGTGAGTGTGCAAATATGCACACATATTTGAAAAGAGCTGCGATAGAAAGACCTTGAGATAAGAGGAAGAAGATGCCAGTGTTCATCTTAAGACAATGACACACCTCTTCCCTGTTTTACCGCCTTTCCTCTTGTGCCAGCGAGGTCGGAGAACAGGGGAGGTGCATCCGTGGGCTAAAGGATGACAGTGTTTTCTCACAGGTTTCAGTCCCAGGTTCCAGGACGTGCCTTATTTTTCTCCCTCTCCTGGAGACGGAGTGGCACTTGAATTCTTGTATCTTCAGGGAGCAGAGTTGACCTTAATAGTGCCATTTAACAAATGCAAAAACAAAGGGAGAAGCCAGAGCCTCTGGGTGTTCCAGCCCCAGCCCCAACCCCTCCTGGCCTGAAGGCGGGGACTGCCCTCAGCCGCTCACACAAGGCACCGTCAGGCTTTGATGTAACTCTGGGGCCAGCCCAGAGGGACCTCTCCCCTCCCTGAGCACCTAATGCCAGAGAGCTCGAGAGCCACACGATTATAGGGCACCTGGGACAGCCAGAGAGACCCTCCACCCACTCAGCAAACACACGTGGGTGCCTTCTCTGTCCCAAATGCCTCCCCCGGTCCATGGAATACTATGCAGCCATCAGCAGAATGTGCCAGCTCCCTATGACTCTTGGAGAAGACAAAATATAGGAAATGGAAACATTTCTGAGATGAAAAAGGAATAAGAATATACCATGTAAGTAAGTTTGTGTTCCCATAGAGCATCCCAGGAAGGACACAAAGGAAAAGAGGAACAGTGTCGCATGTGATGAGGTGAATGAAGTGGCCAGCTTCATTGTTGTCGCACATGTCTGTATTATCTATGAAAAATGACAAGCAAAAGGAGACCCCCTGCCCCTTACAGAGCTTAGGGGGAAGGCAGACACGCAAACAATTACAATACACTATGCTCATTGCTAACGCTGAGACTAGACAGAGTGGGAAGGGACGTGGGGGAGTTTGGTATCATCACAGCAAATGCTGGAACCTCTCTTAGCTCAGAGTAGCCAGGCCTAACGAGCACAGTGAGAAGGGACCTGTGGTAGACGGGCTGCAGGAGCAGGCGGAGGCCAGGACGCAAACTGCCTTGTGTGCCAAACGAAGGAGCTGCGATTTTATCCTCAGAGAAAATGGCAGCTGTTAGAGACGTTCCAGCAGGGGAGTGACCCGTTCAGGTTTACGGTTCAGAGGGAGGAGTCAGGCAGGGTGGAAGGGTAGATTAAGAGGGGCAAGGATGGGACCGATGGGACCGATGGGACCGGGAGACTGTTAAGAGGTTAATGCGAGAATCTGGGTGAGGGAAGGCAGAGGGATGACCTGTGAAAAGGGAGCAGGGATGGAGGTGAGGGGATGGAACCTGAGCATTCAGTGGGTCCTCAGTGTGTAGGGAGACCATGTAGGGATCCAGCTCTGCCCCTCCTCATTTTCTCACGCTGGAGTCTTCTGCACATTCAGCTCCTACCACCCCCCCCCCCCGCCCCCCGCAGCTGGCAGGATGGGTCTGGAGGGGCCATCTCCTCTGGCCTGTCTGCCTTCTTGCCCCAGGCTCCCATTTCTTGGCAAAGAGTGGCAGAGGAAAGGCAATAAAAGCCCCCTTTCCTCACCATTCAACTCCTAGATCTCTCTTATTTCTCTCTCTCTCTCTCTCTCTCTCTCTCTCACTTCAGGGCCCCTAATTATTTCTGATCTGTACAGATTGCTGCTTCCCCGGCGTGGCTCTCCCACCCCCATCTGTGAAGTGTCAATCAAGCCATCCGATGAGCAGTTCAGCCTCACATCCTCAGTGGCTCTGCCCCAGGACACGACCCACAGTTGCTGACACGCAACAGCACGGTGCAGGGCTGCGGGCTCTCCCTTTCACGGTCCTCCAACCCAGCATGGGTGTTAAAATGGAATGTGAGGGGCTCACTCCCCTCTCCCTCCCCTGTCAGGACAGCCACAAGGACGGGCGGCCCTGAGATAGAGGAGAAACCTTCAGAAGTCAATTTGCTTTTCATTTCAAGGTTGGGCCACGGCCAGTGTATGCTTTCGGAGGAGCCGTTTGAAATTCTTAACAAGCAGCATAATGCTCGGGTCCAGGAATCCAGGGCGGGCTTGTGAAGTAGGGACGAGGAAATGGAATTGTCATTTTATCTCTGAAGGGTTATCATATTAGACAAAGGAGAGGGGGGATGCCATCGGCTTTGTCGCTTTTCTGGAGGACGAACAATAAGAAATGTTATGGGCAGCAGGCAAAACGGAGATGAGAACAAAGAAAGAACTTGCCCCGACCCTGGAACCAGGGACGGGGGAGATCTAAAGCATCTGCATCCCCGGGGGGATTCCTCCTTCTTTCACAAACTGTCCATGGAAGCACAATTTTTATAGAATACGGAAACTAATGAGCATTAAGCTCAATGACCTCGCCAAATTCTCTTTAGATCTTTGCTAACACACACACACACACACACACACACACACACACACACACACAACTAGGGGTTGTGATCTGTGTGTCTATTTGTATCCTGCTTCTCCTCCTCAGTGTGATTTCATATACTGTACACATTTCCGCGGAGCCCACCGTCCTTGCCTCTGTCATTTTGAATCGCCACATAGTATTCCATTGTGTTAACGTGCCAGAGTTTGTTCAGCTATTCCCTGTGGCCGGCTGTTTCCAATCTTTTATACTATAAGAGCACAGCTATAAATGTCTTCATACAAATGTCTTTTTCTCCCCTTGATATTTCCTTGGGGTATAGTTCCCCAAGTCAGATTTCTAGGTCAGAAGGTTTAAACGATTTTACTGTCCGTGCACACTGCCCCAGCGTCTCCACAGTCCCCAGGCACTCGGAGGTGCCACCCTCCTCTCCGTCCCCACAGCACTGACACCATCAGATGTTATCATTGTTATTTATTTTTGCTCATTTAATGGGCACATAATCGTGCCTTGAAGTTATTTAATTCCATTTCTTTCGTTGCTAGTGAGGCTGGGCACACTTCCATGCGAGGATTTACTATCTGCTTTTCCTTGTGTGTAAACTGTTTATCTCCTCTGACATCTTATCAAGTGAAATCTGGGGGCTGACCTTATATATTTATATCAAGCCTTTATATACTTAAATAGTACATTTTACTTGGCTATGCTTGCCATTTTTCACCCTATGGGAGCTGTCCAATTGTGAGGTGGATGTTATCTTGTGCCTGTGGGTTGGGGTGAGGTGGGGCTGAGATGACTTATGGATTCTAGAGCAATTTTTTTTTTTTTCCCAGAAGGAAAAAGAAAGCCAGTCATATGGCACCTCCTCTCTGGGCTCCTGTATTCCCAGGAAAGGAAGGGCTGGGCCGAGAAGACAGCTTGTGGCCAAGGTCACTCAGGGGCATTCTTTGCTGGGGGCGGCCACTGAACTGGGTCCGCATGGATCTCCCGGTCCATTCTTTTCTCCCACTGACAGTATGGCCACGAGAGAAACAGCAACGTATTCAAATGCGAATCATCATTACAAGTTCTGACGATTCCCCAGCCTAGCACAGTGGTTAAGGGGACAGGTTCTGGAGCAGACACACCTGGGTTCACATCTCAGTGCCTGTGTTTAGCAGGCGTGTGGCATTGGGTGGGTTATAACCTCTGTAAGCCTTGATGTCTTTGGCTGTAAAGTGGCATTTTGGCATGGCTGCATAATCAATTACCCCAAAACTTAGCGGCTAAAAACAAAGATCGGATTTATTCTGCCTTATGGTTTTGCAGGTCAGGAATTCAGATGCGGCGTGGTTGGCTGGTTCTTTTGCTCCACGGGACATACATTGGGTCACTCGGTGGTATTTAGGTGGTGGCTGGGCTGGGCTGGTGTCCAAGATGGTTTCACTCTCACGTCTGGCTCTCCATGTAGTCTCGGGGCCTCCCCACGTGGTCTCTCCCACAAGGTGGCTGCCCTTCCAACATGGACGCTCAGGACTCCAGCAGCAAGAGGAAGCTCTGTCTCTGAAGGCCTGGGCCAGAAAGAGCCCCAGTGTCACTTCTGCCATATTCTATTGGTCAAGCAATCACAGAGCCTGTGACAGGAGGAGTGACAGGGAATTTGGGGTCATCTTTAACCTGCCAAAAGTGGAGATAAAAATACTTACGCCTAGGGCTGTAAGGATTAAACGGGACAATACATGCAGAGGCAGTTTTACCGTGAAGCTAATGAAACGTCAACCATGGGGCTCCTTAATTGCATGGTTTCTTCCAAGACCTAGCACCTAATTTTGTATTCATCATTTTTCTTTTCCTCTTCTTAAAGAGGACCGCCAAATCATATAAGAATTAGGCCCTACCCATCCTGGCTCCGTCCCAAATGCACGTGGAAGTACTTATTTAGCACCCTGCCTCGCCCAGGGGGAGCGCTCCATGGGCCCCTCCGTGCCCTGGGCTGGTGCCTGGGCCCCTGTCTGTGCCTCAGGAGAAGGCTCCTCCCCTCCCTCTGTCCTTTCCATTGGTTCAGGATCTTTTCTTCTTCTCCTTTTTTTTTTTAAAAAAAATGAAAGTAAAACATGCTGAGAGTAATTTTATAATCACAACACTGCCCTTTCAATTGGCCTCAGCACCTACCCCCTGACCTCACCACTCCCAGGGAGGTGGACCTTATCCTGGGCATAGTGCCAAGTTCTTAGTTCGGCCCTCTAGAATCTTCAAAGGAAATCAGGCTCCAGAGAGGAAAGCCAGCAGGGGGAGGCAGCATTCCTGGTGCCCAGCTTGGTCTAGGAGGCATTGAAATTCCAAGGCCGAGGTCCCAGAGACAAAGATCATAATGAGAAGGGAAGGTGGCATAGGAAGGAGCCCATTTGCATGACAATAATTGAGCCAAGAATAGAAAGCTAGAGAGATGAAAGGGTGAGGCTGGCAGCTGAGCTGGGCTAACCCTCACAAATCAGACTACCCAGCTCTGCTCTGCAGGGGAGGCCAGGCTGAGCCCTGTGCCAGGCTTTAGGGGAGGGGAGAAGGACACCGCCCCAGGGCATTGTGGGAATGCTGGCCAGGCTGGACTTTGCCCTACTCCTCCTCCTCCTTCAGCCCAGAGCCCCGCTTTGCTTGCCTTCTCCTTTGTGTGTGGGCTCTGTGGCTGCAGGGCTCAGTGGGCATCATGGCTGCTCAGAATGACCTCTGTGATGCCATTGTGATCGGGGCAGGCATCCAGGGCTGCTTCACTGCATACCACCTGGCCAAACACGGGAAGAGAGTTCTCCTGCTGGAGCAGGTACTGTGTCCCTCTGTGCTCCTGACCTTAGGGACTGTCCCTGCCTCTCCCCTAGAGAGAGGTTTCCGGAGCTCGCAGGCTATGGGGCCAGGCCAGAGGGCCTGGTCATCACAAATTCCGTGCAATTTGTAGCTTAGCTGCCTGGTGTGTGTATCATCACAACGCAAAGAAAGTCCACCCGCCCTTAAGACCCGTGTCGGGTTTCTAGGTGGATTTTCTCCTTTTACCACCCGCCCCTGCACCCCACCCGCCCAGATCCTGCCCTTGATCAAGAAGTGTCCCAGGCCCTGTTCTCTTCCCTCTTGCTGTCCATTCTCTTCTGTGCCAAAATGGTTGATCTGGCCCAGAAAACGAATCCGTTCTGCTTTGAGTAACCTTAAGTAAGGCTAATTTTGTCTAGAAGCAAGGCTAATTTGTCAGCCTCAGAGGTAGGATTCTTCCCTGCACATTCCTGGCCTCTCACCCTGGCACCCAGCGGCGGCTTCTGTTTTTTCTGCCACCTCCAGATAATAGCAGCTTCCTGTCTGATGCACAGGAAATAAGACTTTGGTCTTATTTTTCCTCATAGAAAAGGTGACCCCAGGCAGTGCTGTCTACCGTGACCATGCACATGTGGGTGGGCCTGCCTATCTACAGGGTCCTTCCCAGGACATGTCCACCCAGCTCACCTGCCACAGATTCCTCCCCTCCCCTTCTGCCTAAAGCTATCCAGGCTGGTTTTGGTTTGGTTGATTTTTCTTGGTAATAAGCTGGATTGGTTGGAAACCTTTAAAAAAAAATATATATATATCCTATATAATAATCCTATATAATAAAGAGTTAATATGCAAATTGATCATCACTCCAACACCCAAGATGGCCACCCCCATGTGGTCAAAGATGGCCGCCACAAGATGGCTGGCAGGGGAGGGCAGTTAGGGGTGACCCAGGCCTGCAGGGGATGGCAGTTGGGGAGGACCCAGGTCTGCAGGGGAGGGCAGTTAGGGGCAACCAGGCCTGCAGGGGAGAGCAATTAGGGGCAATTGTGCCAGCAGGGGAGCAGTTAGGCATTTATCAGGTTGGCAGGGGAGTGGTTAGGGGGTGATCAGGCTGGCAGGCAGAAGCAGTTAGGGGCAATCAGGCAGGCAGGCAGGCGAGTGGTTGAGAGCCAGCAGTCCTGGATTGTGAGAAGGATGTCTGATTGCTAAATGGGCAGTTGGACATCCCTTGAGGGGTCCCAGATTGGAGAGGGTGCAGGCTGGGCTGAGGGACACCCCCCCCACACACACAAATTTTGTGCATCGGGCCTCTAGTATATATATAATAGATTTCAGAGAGGAAGGGAGAGAGAGAGATAGAAACATTAATAATGAGAGAATCATTGATCAGTTGCCTCCTGCACACCCCCTACTGGGGACTGGGCCTGCAACCTAGGCATGTGCCCTTGACTGGAATCAAACCCAGGACCCTTCAGTCTGCAGGCCAATGCTCTATCCACTGAGCAAAACTGGCTAGGGCTGAAAACCTTTTTTAAAAATTTCTCTGTCTTTTTTTTTTCAAAGCCCGAGGGATTCTTCGTTCAACCTTGCAGGCAACTCTCCATTTTTTGCTAAATCCCAAGTGGTTTCCTTGTCCTGAGTGATCCGAAGCCACAGGGAAATAGTCAGCATCAGTTTCCTAGTCCATGAAATGAGGGGCTAGACTAGAATGGTCTCAAAGGTCTTTCTAATTCTGCTTCTCTGTGCCTCTAAGTAGGATGGGGTAGCAGCAGGATGACTGAAGACACACTAACAAAGGGGCTTCGGGATGTGAATGGTGTTAGCAAAAAGGAAGCTGAAGAACTTCTGTTCTGATAGGCAGGTCAGGAACGTGATCATAAAGGGAGAATGTATGGAAATACTTGAAGGATAAGTGCTCCTGATTGACAGCTCCTGCTTGACTTGATGAGCTGGCTCTTAAAGGGGGTGTGGGGGGTGGGCAGTGCAAGGGGTAACAGCTTCAGTTGTCTTTCTTGTTCTCCACTTCCAGTTCTTTCTACCACACTCCCGAGGAAGCTCCCACGGGCAGAGCCGGATAATCCGAAGGGCATACCCTGAAGACTTTTACACCCACATGATGGATGAGTGCTACCAGATATGGGCCCAGCTGGAGCACGAAGCTGGAACCCAGTTATACAGGTTGGAGAATTCCTTGAATCATGGGGCCTGGCACCTGGAGGTGCTTCTAGGATGTGAGGGCGCAGTGCCGTGAACACTTGAAATGCCGTGGAGGGACACAGGGCCTAGGGGAGTGCCGGTCACATGGAAGCATTCTGCTCACCGTCATGATCACCCGCCGGTCCAGATGGCTGCCGCCAGGGTCTGAGTTCCAGGGCTGGGTTCAGACCATGTGTCCAAGGCTAGCCGAGGTTGTATCTAGATCTCCATGAAGCCATCCGAGATTCTTTTAGGGCAGGAATGGTTATAGAAGAGGAGGCTGCTGTCTTGATTCTTTATATTCCTACTAGTATCATAACTTTTCATGCTGGGTGCAGCTCCCAACTCCCAGAGTGACCCCTATAAATCCATTTTACTCTCTCTCTGAACACCTCCTCCCATAGAACAAGGCAGGGATGCTCCTCAGACCCCATTGCTTGCCAGGGAGTGAGCCTGCAGCTCTTTCCTTGTTGCCCCCATGACAACCCTCAAGGCCCCCTCCTAACTGACCTTTCACACGCTCATGGGGAAGAAAGCCTGTGATACAAAGAGAACGTTAGCCACCCAACCACCTCCGCTCCCATCTTCTCTGTGGCTCTTTTTTTTTCTTTTTCTTTTTTTTTATTGTTGATCTCTATGGCTCTTAACTGAACTTCCTACAAAACTCTAGCTCTACCCTACAGGGTGGCAGTTATTTTAATGGACAGGAACCAAGAGGTTACTGTTCTGTTGCAAAAACACCATTAACTTAAGAACAAAGTGAAATCCATTATGCAAATACAGCTAGGGCAGCTAATTACAGATTTATTCCAGAGGCTGCTAATGCACCCAGCACCCAAATAAAGGAGCATGTCCTGCTGAGTGGCGACCTGGCATAGGGACCCCTCTCTGTCAGCCATCTGTGAATACTGCTGAGTCTCTTGTGCTTAAAGAAATGCTGAGGCCTTGGAGGGCAAACTTCTTCCTGGCAGACAAGGAGGCGACTAAAAGAGACATTAGAAGAGTGCCTGGCCCTAGCTGGTTTGGCTCAGTGGTAGAGTGTCAGCCTGCGGACTGAAGGGTCCTGGGTTCGATTCCAATCAAGGGCACATGCCCAGGTTGCAGGCTCAATTCCCAGTAGGATGCAGCCAATCAATGATTCTCTCTCATCATTGATGTTTCTGTCTCTTTCTACCTCTCCCTTCCTCTCTGAAATCAATATATATATATATATATATATATATATATATATATATATATAATTAAACTTTTCTTTTTAAAAAAATATATTTTATTGATTTTTTACAGAGAGGAAGGGAGCGGGAGAGAGAATTAGAAACATCGATGAGAGAGAAACATTGATCAGCTGCCTCCTGCATACTCCCCACTGGGTATGTGCCCGCAACCAAGGTACATGCCCTTGACTGGAATCGAACCTGGGACCCTTGAGTCTGCAGGCCGACGCTCTATCCACTGAGCCAAACCGGTCAGGGCTAAAATATATATATATATATATATTTAAAATAAGAGTGTCTGGAGTCAGAAGGCTTGAATTTGCCTTTGTGTTCTGCCTCTTACCGGCTATGTGACCTTGGGAAAGTTTCTGTACCTCTCTGTGTTTCATATTTTCTCACAGGGTTTTCTGAGGATTAAACGAGACTTGTGAAATACTTGGCACAGTGCCTAGCACTTTTCAATAAATGGCAGTTCCTCCCACCTGTTTTGGGTCAGCCACATCCTATCTCAACTGAGCCAGGGAGGAAGTAGGGCAGGAGGAGACAGGTGGGATGCAGCAACCAAGAACATCAAGGAGAAAGGCTGCTGGGAAGGGAGCGAGGGAAAGGCACCCTTGGGTAGGAGATGCTCATATTTTCCTAATCTTCTTCTTTGGCAGGAGGACAGGACTCTGGAACCAGGCAGGCCTGGCTTTAGATATCAGCTCTGACACATTTAGCTGTGTGGTTTGGAGCAAATTGTTTAATGTCTTTGAGACTCAGTTTTCTCATCTGTAAAGTAGGAGTAATAATGTCTCTTGCAGGGGCTGTTGTGAGGATAAGTATGAAAAGGGCTTAAACAAAGCATCATTATCATCATCATCGTCATCACCTGTTTAGTGCTTATAGTAAGAAAGTAAGGTTGTTCTAAAACTACCTGATATATTATTAACTCATTTAATTCTCACTAAATCTCATTAGGGGGTTGCTACTGAGTAGTCAGGGCCTTCACCCATTAGTGCAAATCACAGAATTCCTATAGTCTAGAGCAGGGTTTGGAAAACTTTTTCTGTATATGGCCAAATAGTATTTTAGGTCTTGCAGGCCATATGGTCTCTGTTGCAACTATCGAATTTTGCCCATTACTCAACTCTACCACTGCAGCGTGAAAGCAGCCACAGAGAATATGTAAACAAATGAGCATGGTTGTGTCCCAAAAAAACTTTATTTATGGACACAAAAATTTCATATAATTGTCATGTCATGAAATATTCTTCTTTTTGCTTTTTATCAACCATTAAAAAAATACAAACACCATCTTGGCTTGTGACGAGAACAAGTGTCAGGCCCGACTTGGCCCCTGGGTCGTAGTGTGCTGGCCCCCTGGTTTAGAAGATACCACATATTGGTTCCTTTGTTTACCCCCTGTCTCCGAACAAGTTTATTGCTAAATCATCCCAGATCAGAAGACTGCTGATGTACATTTAAAGACAGCGACATACATAGCCCTCCTTAAAAGACCATTCTGATGTCTCCCAGCCTCAATTATGAAAAAGGAAGAGTAAAGTGAATGTGTTTTGAAAACTTTAAAAGTCATATAGAGTGTTAGGTGTTCTGTATTATTATTATTTTAAAAATATACTTTATTGATTTTTTTTACAGAGAGGAAGGGAGAGGGAGAGAGAGTTAGAAACATCGATGAGAGAGAAACATTAATCAGCTGCCTCCTGCACACCCCCTACTGGGGATGTGCCCACAACCAAGGTCCATGCTCTTGACCAGAATCAAACCTGGAACCCTTGAGTCCACAGGCCGACGCTCTATCCACTCAGCCAAACCGGTTAGGGCTATTAGTATTATTATTAACAAGTCCTTTTTATGGCTAACCTAATTTACTCAGGCACACTAATTTATTTGTTTGTTTGTTTTTAACTTAGTAGGGAACACAGAACAGATATTTCCCATTCCTATTCCTTTAGCTTTTGTTCTTAATTCGGATTTTCTAAATAATCCATCATCTTCGTGGTGGATCATATAGTAACAGATTCTTCCGGAAGAACTAGCACAATATCATAATCTAACTGATAGATATGGATGTATTTACTTAATGCTATTTGATGATGATTTAAAAAAAGAAATCACACCTTCAGGAGTTGTTGGGTGAGGCGGTTGCTCAATTCTTTTTAGTCTGTTCTGTCGCTTCCTGTGACAGTGGCATACTAAACATGGGTGAGCTCCGGATATTTGCATATATTCTGGAAACAGACTCTGACACATGTGTCAGATCACAAGGTCTGAGCCTTTGTGATGTGTACAGCCAGCACGTTGATAGCAACAGCAAATCCCAGCTCTGTGGCCCCTCTCTTTCGCGCCCCGCCTTTTCCCTTTGAGGCCTACCATCTAGCTCCTGACCCCGGCTGCCCCTGCTTAGCTGACAATATCAGACAAGATCACAGCCGTAGGCAGTACAGCTGCTGGCAGAACCTGGTGGCCCCCTCCGCAGCTGCGGCTTCCTGTGTCTGCGAAGTGTCTGGCTTGTCAGCCACATCCCCTCCCTGGAGCGGTCTTTGTTAACCGATTCCACCTCGGCCCACTGAGCAGAAGATGAAACGCCAAGAGCTGCTCCAGCACCAACAAAGACAGCAGCCATCACCGAGTCCTTCCTCGAATCCCTTCCCCAAGGTGACTCTGAGAGCTGGCTTGCCTGGTACTTTTAACCCAGAGACGGGGGAGCTGGAGACTGGGCTAGGAGTTGGCACATGTGGGGAGAGATGTCTGCCCCCCCCCCCCGCCCCCCAATTCCTCCCCACTCATCTTGCCTCCGGTCCTGCTATAGTAACTGGTAGAAATCCTTAATCACCAACTCCATGGCTTCATTGGGGCCATCGAGTCAACATGAGCCTTGGGAGGAATCTTCGATTCCTTCCTCCTCGTGCCGGATCCAGCGGGGGTTGGGAGGAAGGCACGATTCATACCCAATGCTTTGCACTCAGCTGAGGACACCCGAGGAGTGGGGAGCTGCACTCTTTCCAGGGTTTCCTGACCACCCAGCCTCACTCGGGGTGCCTTCTTGCTAGGCCAGCCCCGACCAGTCATTTTCTGGGCATTTCCTGTGATGCCTCCCCAAATTTTGTAGCCTAAGGTCAGAGCAAAAAAGAGGAGAGGGAGGCCCAGGGCACCGGGGCGAGAAATTGATGCAGAATGAGCAGTCTGTTTATTGGGATCTAGAAAAGCCATTAAAAAAAATAAGCACTTAAATGATTTTCAATCTGCCCGTGGAAGTCATCTATCTTCATACTGGGGGGAAGGCCCATTCCCCCATCCCGGTTTTGATTGACTGATTTCCCATTCTCTAAGCATTTCCCACAGGAGCCTCTCACCTATCTCCCGTAATGACAGGCCTTTGCGTTTCCAGGCAGTGTTTTACATTTATTTCCGATTTGCTCATAATGGTCAAAAATCTCCCTCCAATCCGAGGCGTTTCTCCAGCAGGGCACGGTTTCCCTCAGGCCAAATAGCTCAGCCGTGATCCACGGAAAATGAGAATTTCCCAAACGCATCTTCGGACCAAGGGAGGGTCCAGCATCACAGATTCAGATGGAAAATTTCCCACTGTTAGATCAATATCTGGGCTAAGAAATAAATGCCACAGGGGCAGAGAGCGGGAGCAAAATGATTACGATCGGCACAATTACATTCGCCGGCAGAACCGGCTCGCTGATTACTCCTCGGGATGGGGAGCTCCCGCTTCATCCACCGCAGGACGGCTTGGGAATGAGAACGTCACTCAGCATTTCATAATTCAGCAGATTGGCCCGTTGTCTTGGCATTCGTTCATTTCCCCTGTACTGTACATTCCTGTGAGAGGGGTTCTTATTTCAAGGAAGGAAGGGGAGAAGGAGGGGAGGAAGAAAGAAAAGGAGGAAGGGAGAAAGGAAGGGTGGAGGGAGAAAGGAAAAGGAACTAAATCTGAGAGCATGTGAGAGACCAAGGCTGATGCATTGCAGGCAGGGTTAGGGTATGCTGTTCTACTTCCAGGCCAGCGATCTGACTGCTCTAGTGAGGGGTTAAGCCAAGTCTTTCCCAGAATTCCACCCAGCTGCAACCCCATCGGGTAAAAAGGGCTCAAGAACATACACTTGGGTGACTTCTTAATTACCCTGTTGACCATGATGTTTACTAGGCAAGTTTCCATTAGCTGAGCGCCCATCTGAGGTTCTTTTAGGGGGCCACAGGAAAAAAACTGTCTGCTGCTAGTGGGGATTTCTCTAGCATCCTTCCTCTGCTGAGCTTTGAAGAGGCAGAGTTACTTATTGCTTTCTCACCAGTGGTGAATGCTGGGTAGGCAGGGGCCATGGCAAATGAATTGGGCACGCTGCGTGGCTCTGTGTACTGACACCAGCCCCGGGGCCCGCTGCGTCCCTAACCCCTCCCAATCTTCTCTTTAATCCCCCCAACCAGATAATGTGGGATTTGGAAGCATGTAATATCCATGAGACTCCATTATAGGCTATTACGAGCTTTATATGTGGTACCCGGAGGATGTACCAGGCTGATGCCGGTCACCGCGGCTGCTGAAACTGAGAGAGATGACGGGAATGGTTCCAGGGGCCAAAGTGACCCTTCCATTGTTTAGATCAGTTTCCACAAAAAAGGGGTCTCTGGTTTCTTGTGACCGAGAGACGGAAAGCAGTACAGAGAAACAGTTTTTACTCCCTCAGTGAGTAGGAAGCACAGAGGGAAGTATAAAGAGAAACAAAATTGTAGAATCATTAAATTAATTGCTGGAACCTTCAGAGACCTTCTTCTGGCATCTCTGCACGAAGGTGCTATTGGCATTTGGGTGGGAGCTTCCTGAGCATTGCAGGTTTAGCATCCCTGGTCCTTGCCCACTAAATGTGAATGGCAACCTCCAGGCATTGTGATTAAAAAAAAAAAAAAAAGGCCCATGACATTTCCACATGCCCCTGGGTTGGAGATGGTGCACATTGATGTGGAACCACCAATAGTCCAATAGACATTGTCGCAGAGGAGGAATCTGGGGCCTGGATAAACCAGAGCTAGGTCACAGGGGATGCTGGGACTGGCCCCAGAGCCAGACCTCCCAATTTAGGACCCTTTCCACCAAATGGGCAGCCTCTAAGAAGGAACAGAGAGACAGACAGACAAAGGAAGGGACAAAACATTACATGACAAGAAAGGGGACAGGGGAAAGAAACAGCAGGGGTGGGGGCAGAGGATGAAGCGTCAAGATGAAAATAGTGAGTAGGGTCAGGGGGTGGGAGGAAGGGAAGAGGTCACATCAAACTCATGGAACACCTACCGCTTTCTAGGTGTGGAAACAAAAGAGGACTTAGGGTCTTTGCCCTCAAAGACAGAATGGATCCTGAGAGGGATGAGGGAGAAACAGCAAACCTATAGTAGTGAGAGACAAGGGCAGACCTGGGAATGGCTTGGAAACCAGCTCAATAACACTGTGGTTGAGATAACTTCACTTGTGTGTTTTTTAAAAATATATTTTATTGATTTTTTTACAGAGAGGAAGGGAGAGGGAGAGAGAGTTAGAAACATCGATGAGAGAGAAACATCGATCAGCTGCCTCCTGCACACCCCCTACTGGGGATGTGCCCGCAACCAAGGTACATGCCCTTGACTGGAATTGAACCTGGGACCCTTCAGTCTGCAGGCCGACGCTCTAGCCACTGAGCCAAACCGGTCAGGGCCACTTATATGTTGTTGTTTTTTAATGGGAGGCTGGGACTCTCCTTGATGCCTGACCCTGGGTCCCTTGCTGAAGAATGAGAGAGAATGGCCCAGGGCCCTGATGCATACCTTCACCCAGGTGTCTTTTATTTTTTATTTATTTATTATTATTATTATTATTTTACAGGCAGACTGGACTACTACTGCTGGGAGTAAAGGAAAACCAAGAATTAAAGACAACCCAGGCTACTTTGTCTAGGCTGGGGGTGAAACACCAGTGTCTTTCATCTGAAGAACTGAAGCAACATTTCCCCAACATCCGGTTGGCCAAGGGAGAAATGGGACTCTTGGAAGAGTCTGGAGGAGTTCTCTATGCAGCCAAGGCCCTCCGGGCCCTTCAGGTGATCCTGTGCGGTATTAGGGGCAATGCAGCTCCTGATCTAAGCATCCTGGGTCCCAATCAGTCATGCCCCAACCCCCTCCCCCCACTGGATGAAAGAAAGCCTTTGCCATGCTGGCTCTAGTCTTGACCTTTGGGCAGGGCAGTTTTAGACACCCTGCTAGGTCTTGCCAATGTGGGAGAGGAGGTCTAGAATCTGCCCTCTTTTCTGCCCTAAGCAAAGGACTCTTGGTCCACCAGGGTGAACTGCATATATCACCATTTGCCCTTCTCTGATCCTGTCCTTTCAGGATGCAATTCGACAGCTAGGAGGCAAAGTGTGTGATGGAGAGAAGGTGATGGAGATAAAACCAGGGCTACCGGTCATAGTGAAAACCACCTGTAAGAGTTACCAAGCCAACAGCTTGGTCATCACAGCAGGTCCTTGGACCAACAGGCTCCTCCGTCCCCTGGGACTTGAGCTGCCTCTCCAGGTAAGGGGCGCCGGAAGCCTGAGAGCTGGTGCTTAAGAGCAGAAGCCTTGGAGCCAGATGGCCACTTCCTGGTGGACAACTTTGGGCAAATTCCTTTCCCTCACTGAGCCTCAGTTGTATAACCTGTAAAATGGGGGGTAGGGCTGCTGGAGAATTAAATTAAAAGATATACATAAAGCCCTTGGGAGATGGTCTGGCCACTTGTAAGCACTCAATAAATATAAGGTATTGTTAATTCCTGCAGAGAAAGAAGGAAGGCTGGGTGCAGTTATAGGAGAAGACTAAGAATGGGAGAAGAGACAGAGATTCGGAGGTTTTTGTGCGTCATGATAGAATGTAACACGCAAATGACATGACAACTGGATGTAAAAGGGACAGATGAGCGGAGTGGGGCATCCGGGCTATGTTGCAGGGCTGTAAGACCCCAGAAGAAACTGTTTTGTTGTCTTTAGCGTGCCAAGGCTTTCCCTTTTCATCTCCCACTTCCTCTCCCTGCTTCAAGACCCTGCGGATCAATGTGTGTTACTGGCGAGAGAAGGTTCCCGGGAGCTACGGTGTGTCCCAGGCCTTTCCCTGCTTCCTGGGCCTGGACCTCAGACTGGCTCCCCACCACATCTATGGGCTGCCCTCTGACGAGTACCCAGGGCTGATGAAGGTGAGTGAAAGGCAGAGAGAAGGCTAGGAGGGGTGCACACAGAAGCGGGGCAACCGCTCTTACGTGCCCAGCAGACTCCCTCAGATGCCGGTGGGCAGCAGCAGGAGTCTGCCTCACTGTTCACGACTTGCCTTGCAAGACACCCAGCTGTCCCGAGGCCCAACAACGGGAGACCTTCCTTTGCAAACAGAGGGTTGGCGGGGAATGAACAACTAGGCAACCTTGCGTGGCAACAAGCAGCATTTGTCAGGAGCTGGGGAAGGCCGGGATGATGGATGGGGGCACTGTGTGCACAAGCCTGTCCCCTGGGCTGGGTGGGCGTGCGGCCCTCGCAGCTCACTCACCCTGCTCTGATTGGGAGCCAGGTCTGCTATCACCACGGCAACAATGCAGATCCCGAGGAGCGGGACTGCCCCGCAGCATTCTCAGACATCCAGGACGTGCAAATCCTGAGCCGCTTTGTCAGAGATCACTTACCTGACCTAGAGCCCGAGCCTGCCATTGTGGAGCGTTGCATGTACACGGTAAGGGGGTGGGCATCCCCCGAGAACAGGGGAAGGAGACAGATTGGACTGGCGCTGCTCGGGCCCGACTCGACTCGACTCCTGACGTAGTATGTGACTTGAAACAAATGAGTTAATTTCTGTGGTTCGGTTCACCTCCACCAGAGAGGGCCCATTAGAGGTTATTCATATGCCTTTTCATTAGGAAACTAGACTTACGCCTGGCAGTCCTTCACCATGTTTCCCAGAAGGGCTCTAAAAGATTTTTTGGCAAGATGTTCTAGTTGAGCAGGCCTTAGGGACAAAGAGAAGAGACAGATGTCACCAGAGCCTGAGGCATCTTGGCTAAGTTAGTTTACGCGCATTAACTGAGCACCTACTGGGTTCATAGCTCTGTGGAGGAGAGAGGCAGATGGACTAATGAGAAAGGCTGACATACCCAAAGGGGGCGCTGGCATGCAGGGAGCATTCCTGTGCCGCATTCCCATTCTTTCTGGAAAGAAATCCAGCCTAACCCTCTCTCTCCTGAGCCTGCAGTCCTTCCTCCTTCTGTCCTCAAAGGACACGGGTGTGGTTGTTTCTTTCTAGAACACCCCTGATAAACACTTCATTCTTGATCGACACCCGAAGTATGACAACATTATCATTGGTGCTGGATTCTCGGGTGAGTCTGAGGAGGGGGAGATGGGGTGCCTTAAAGCCGAGGGCCAGTGCTCGCGGCCAGGCAAAATGGTGTTAGCTGGCCATTAGGGGCCAACGCCTAGACACTGAGTGTATCAGGGGCTGGGCAGGGAAATCAGAGGAGCGGGTGCTCATAGTGGGAGGCTCTATCTCGGGACGGTGTAGGGGACCTCCAGAGAGCCCAGCCCCGGTCTCTGAGGACGCTGACAACCTGCTCTTCTTCCTCTAGGGCATGGATTCAAGCTGTCCCCTGTTGTGGGCAAGATCCTGTATGAATTAAGCATGAAGTTGACACCATCCTATGACGTGTCACCTTTTCGGATCAGCCGCTTCCCTGGCCTGGGCAAAGCTCACCTTTGACCCCGACACCCAAAAGTCCAGCAGCCTTTCTTTTGAGCACAGGGGCTGTGAATAAAGCCCTCTGCTGGGAAGGCTTCTCGGGGGAAGGGAGTGGCTGTGGGATGTCATCCTCTTCTGCTTTTAGAGTCCCCCCCCTAAACACCAGGCGGTTGAATGTACCTTCTTCCCTGGCCAGCTCCTCAATCCCATTACTTTCTTGCTTCTAGAAGGTCAATCAAATATTCTATCATCATGGAGTAGCAAGGACCTTTGAGAGGATGTCTGTCGGTACAACGAGGGGCATAAGGACCAGGGCAGGAGACCAAAGTGGTTGTTAAAATTCTCTTTGCTGGGACATTTGATGAATTGGAGTTGGGTTTGACTAAGGCTGCCCAGGGGAGGGTAAACAAGACGATTTGTAGGTGACTCCTGCCCTTGAAGTTCCTTTCCTTAAAACTAGAGCCACCCTCCATCACAAGCTCTGCTCAAACCTGGCTCATTGTGGGCGCACCATAAATGTTTGTTGAAAAAACAACACGTTGAATCAACAAATAAGTAATGGCATTGCCTTAAAGTCTGTGGTGAGCTTTATTTTCCGCATGACCTCCTTTCATATAGACTCAGCACCACAGAATCCATTACCCCAGGAATCCTGGGGGGTCCTTATCCCCTTGATGCACTGCACCCCTTTTCTCTGGATTCTTTGTCTGGTTCTCATCCTCTCTCTGGTTCTGGAAAGATGCTCAGTCCCCTAGTCTCCCATTAAGGTGTATTGTCAGGTCCTTACGAAGATGGAACTGTTATACCAGAAAGAAAGAGAGACACACTCGCTTAGAAACCCTGTTCAATGTTTGAATGTTAAATGTGCCATTTTATTATCATTAGGATTGCTCCCACTTAATGAAACGGCATTAGCACCGAGTCGGCTGGCCTCCTTGCACTAATTGCTTTGAAAGGGAACAGGCTTATGATTACCCCAGGGTGGGAGGAGGGGTGAGGGGTGGGAACAGGGACCCAAGCAAGGCTTAATGCACTCAGATGGAACCCAAGCAGGAGGTTCTCCAGACCAGGCCAGTTGGACCCAAGAGAAAGGAGTTAAAGTGCTCTGGGGAGGAGAAAACTGGGACTGGTGGGAGGGTGGTGGCGGTAGTGAAAATATTAGGAGGAGTTACTGAGCGGGAAAGAGTGGGAAATGGGAATAAGAGCATAACTATTCCCAAAGGAAATACAACACAAAGGAAATTACTCTTCCACTGCCATATAGGCCTAGGCACATGGCTTAGCACTGATTTCTCCGGGGAATTATAAAAGGCAGCCAATCCCATCAGCCCTGGGACAAGTCTGCTTTTCGCCGCTCTCAGATCGTTCCCTGAACCTCAGCCTCTGTAAAGTGGTAATAATAACCATCGTCATATCTGCAAAATGGGCAGAATACTGCCACCTGGGTGAGCCTTGAAGATAAAATGCCAAGTGAAGTAAGCCAGACACAAAAGGACCCATATTGTATTCAGAGAAACAGGAAGTAGCATGGTTGTCTCCAGGGGCTGTGGGGAGGGAAGGATGAGGAATGAATATCTAATGGACAGAGTTTCAGTTTGGGAAGATAAAAATGTTTTGGAGCCCGGCCAGTGTGGCTCAGCGGTTGAGTGTCCACCCAGGAACCAGGAGGTCACTGGTTCGATTCCTGGTTGGGGCACATGCCTGGGTTGTGGGCTCAGTCCCCAGTGGAGGGCATGTGGGAGGCATGATGATTCTCTCTCATCATTGATGTTTCTGTCTCTCTATTTCTCTCCCTTCCTCTCTCTCTAAAAATCAATAAAGGGGGAACATTTTTTTAAAAAGTTCTGGAGACGGATGTTGATGATGCTTTCACAACCTAATTTAACACATCACAAACACAATCATGGTTTAATTGAGTGTACTTAATGCCACTAAACTGCACACATAAAATGGTTAAAATGGTACATTTTATGTTATATATATTTTACCACAATAAAAAAAAAACCGGTAGTAATATCAACCAACTCTGCAGGAGTGTGTGAGGATTAAATGAGATCATTCATTCACTTATTCATTCAATACACAAATATTTATTGAGCTTCTGCTGTGTGTCAGGCACTGTGCGAGGCACCGTGGATGTAACTGTGAACAAAACAGATGGAAATCTCTGCTCTTATGAAATTTACAGTCCAGGGAGGGGAAGAAATGTAAATGACATATAAAAGTAAGTTACACTGTATGTTAGGAGGTGACAAGTATGCTGAGGAAAAACAGAACCGGATGAGGAAGATAGAGAATGTGGGGGGAGGGACTACCCTTTTCGATGGTGGTCAGGGTGGGACTCATTGAGGAGCGAGCATTTGAGCAAACTTGGAGGAGAGGGAGCGTGCCAGGCAGGTATCGGGATGTATGTAAGAGAACGTGGTAAGTTGTAAAGCTAGGCATTGTGCGTGTGAGAGAGAAAGATGAGGTACAGAGAGGAATCCATTACGTTCTTGCCAGCTCCCAAGCTGGCAAAGCTGGGGAGAAAGGGTGCTGGGAACCTCTCCCTCACGTTCCACGGCTGCCCGCAGTTCCCTCTGCCTCTCTCTGTGCCACTCTCCTCCCCCAGCCAGCTGCAGCATCCCTTCCAAAATATCCCGTCTAATTCAGCTTGCTGGTGGCAGCGAAAGCAGGGGACCGAGGTCTAGAGGAGGCTGAGAAAGGACAAGTGGGGGATGCTGACAAGCCCTGCCTGAGCTGGCTGAGGCCCTTGACAAACGAGCTGGTGTGTCCTAGAAACAGGGTGCACGGAGGGGCGGGGACAAGGGCATGCAGGGTCGGACAGGTGTGTGTGGGAGTGGGGAGGTCAGGGCCGAGTGGAGAGCAGCAGGGCTTGGGTGAGAAGAGACTGGCCATGTGTAGGCCCAAAAGGTAGGTAAGGACCTCCAGGAGTGCTGCCCACCTCCTAAGCCGGAGGAAACGGGTCCGGACGGGCCAAGCAATGCAACTGCCAAGTGAGCATTTCTTATTGGGGGAGGGAGGGGGTCCTAGAGGGGGAGAAGAAACGCAGAGAACAGCCTATGGGCATCGAGAAGAGGACAAGCCATTGTGGAGCGGGTCAGAGGATACCGCGAGGGTTTAATAACGCTGAAGGATTTGCCCAAGCAGACTCACCAGCATTATCTCCCTGCTTTTCTTCTGCTTGAGCGTGGCCAGGCATCCCCTTTCAGGCAGACCCGACATATCTTCAAGATGGAAGAGGATGAAAATGAATCGGGCGGGCAATGAGACCTGTGGAAGGGCAGCTGGGGTCTGCACAGGCTGCAGGGGAGAGATAAGGGCCGTGGAGGGAAAGAGGCCCGAGTGGTTGCCAACCAGACGAAGGAAAACAGAGGCAGGCTAAAAATAGATTGGGGAGAGGGAGGGAGGGAGGAAGGGAGGGAGGAGAGCCAGTCCAGAAAAGAAGAGAAAGCGGAGGCAATCGATGCCATTGCGCCTCTGACCCAATTCTTCATCCCTCAGCCTCACCAAACTGAAAAATTAGGGGGTGACGGGGGGAAAGGGAGAGATTGCTACCGATAGAGAGGGGAGTCAGAGGAAAGTAATGGGAGTCTTAAGGCCGAGGCAATTGCGGGGTACAAATCAGTAATCATGATGTGGACAAGAGGAGGTATGTACTGGTAGTGCAGTTAGTGCCGGTTAAACCCTCACGGGAGTTTGGCACCCAGGACAGGTTGGAGAGCTTAAGGAGTGTGAGTGTAACTTGGAAGGCGGTTCAACTGTCGGGAAAGGTACAAGGAGGCCACAGGATGAGTTAATCTGGGGTCAGCAGGCTGGAGTGTGACTTACTGCTCGCATTTTACCTCTCAGGAGAGTGATTAAAGAGTGTTTGGTGAGTGGATATTCTATTTCAGGGGTCCTCAAACTACGGCCCGCGGGCCACAGGTGGCCCACCGAGGACATTTATCTGGCCCCCGGGTGTTTTTGCTGCCGCTGCCTGTCCTGCTTAGCAGCCGAGTTAGCAGTGTGCATAGGAATTTGTTCATAGTTTTTTTTTTAAACTATAGTCTGGCCCTCCAACGGTCTGAGAGACAGTGAACTGGCCCCCTGTTTAAAAAGTTTGAGGACCCCTGTTCTATTTCAATGGTGGGCTTCCCTTATAGCCAGAGGGGTTCAGGTTAGACCTCAAGATTTCTGTCCCACTAAGTAGATGTGTGAGATATTAAAACATGTATATGAGCCCTCTTATGATATTCTTTCCCGGGAAATCTTTAAAAATGAGAAGCTCGTCTATGTGGGCCTCTAGGCTTGCCTGCAGGCCGGGACCTCCCCCGACATCGCTGGAAGATTTCTGGCGAGAGATGAGATGGAGGGTTTTTATTATCTTGGAGACAGGGAGACAGGGTCCGGAATGGCTATCGGGGCCAGGGCCTATGGTAGGGTGAGCGAAGGCACCTGAGACTGGGGGAGAAGGGGGCGCACCAGGGCACGGGGTTTGCCAGGCTGGGAGAAGCCACGGATCCAGGGGGCAGGATTCTAACAGGAAGGACCCAAAGGCATTTACATAACTCTGAATAATGAATAAGCCCAGCTCTGGGGCTCTTAGTCAGCATGCTCATCTACATCTTTATTAAGCTTTATAAATGATTCAGCTCCCTACCCCTGCCCCCAGCCCTGCCCAGCCTGCCCCCAAGCATCAGGGTAGTTGATTGCTCATTATTTTAGACTAGATTTGTTTCACCAACATTCAGTGAGGCATGGAGTGGGGACCACAGGAGAGAGGGAGGCAGCCAAAGGCAGGCTGAGGGGAGAGGTAGGGGAGCGAACAGAAGCAGCGGCCACGGGAAGTCGGGCAGCTGGCTGTGAGCTAGGGACGCAGTCAGAATTCTCTAAAACAACCCCGGGGCCAACATCTTCAGGAGAGTAAGGTGTCTTAGATTCCCTGAAAGGTGCTGGGTTCGAGTCCTACTCAATCCCCAGCAGGCACGTGGCTTGGCTCCATCACAGCCCGGAGCCCTTTGAGCAGCTAAATGAGTATCACCCCCAGGGAAGTTATCATTTTTTTCCTGAGGTAGGAATTTTGCTATTTTCACACAAAAGGGGAAGAAAAAAAAATTCTGCTGCGCTTGCAAGGCAAGAACAGGCACCAGGCATATTAGGGGAGGAAGACGGGGGAACAGGCGCACATGGCATATAAAGATGCCGGGAAAAGGAATGCTTGTGTCCACAGAGAGTTGGAGCTCACTCAAAAGAGGAGCCGGAGAAGAGGGGCAGCCAGGTAGGCATGCTCGTGCCAGCTGCTCTGGTATCAGCCTGGTCCACGGCAAGAGGCAGGGAGAGGCATTTAACAGCCTAGCCCCAGACGAGGAGGAGCTGGCAGGAAGCTGGTAGGGGAAAGGTAGAGCATTTCTCAACCCTGGCAGCACATTAAAGCCGCCTGGTTAGCTTTTAGAAATACAATGCTTGGGCCCCACCCAAGGCCAATGGCATGGGATCCCTGAGGGAGAAGGTCCTGGGCACAGTAGTTCATAAAAAGTTCCCCAGTGTTGTTGTTGTTGTTTTTTTTAATAAATCTTTATTGTTCAGATTATTACAGGTGTTCCTCTTCCTCCCCCCCCCCGCCAATAGCTCCCCTCCACCTGATTCCCCACCCCACCCCAAACCCTTACCCCCCCGCCACTGTCTTCATCCATAGGTGTAAGATTTTTGTCCAATCTCTTCCTGCACCCCTCAGACCCCCTTCCCCCTGAGAATTGTTTCCTCAGTGTTGTTTGGATACAGCAAACGAACTAATAGATTTGAACTAACTTAGTATATGTACTTATTAGCGTATTGATATGTAGTAAAATCAGGGTAACTTAAACATTGGCTGGATATTTGGTATTAAGGAGTTTTTGATAAATTTTCTAGGTGTGATATGAGTTTTGTGATTACATTTTAAAAAGAGCCACTTTCTTTTCTTTGAGGAATAGAAACTGAAGTGTTTATTAACAAAGTGATATATCTGGAGCCTGCTTTAAGGTAACCCAGTGGGGTGGGGAAGTGGACAGGAGTGCAGATAAAGCAAGATTTGCTCTGTGTTTTCCTGGCCAGTGTGGCTCAGTTGGTTGGCGCATCGTCCCACACACCAGAAGGTGGCAGGTTCAATTCCGGGGTCAGGGCACATACCGTGGTGGCGGGTTTGATCCCCAGTTGGGGTGCATACAGAAGGCAGCTGATTGATGTTTGTCTCTCACGTTGATGTTTCTCTCTCTCTCTCTCTCTCTCTCTCTCTCTCTCTCTCTCTCAAATCAATTAAAAAACATATCCTGGGTGAAGATTAAAAAAAATTGTGTTGATAATTGTTAAAGCTGCTTGATAAAGAAGTTCATTGTACTCTTATTTTCACCTTTTGTATAAAACACAAAACAAAAACAACAGCTCTTTGCGTGTTTCTGATATGCAGCCGGGTGAGAAGCTCAGAGCCAGGCCCTCAGCAGGACAGGGGCCACCTGGTACCTCTGTGAACACACCCGGCTTCAAGGACAAGAGCCAGCTTGTGGGACTGGCCTCCAAGGCCCTGGGCCTCGGGCAGGGCTGCATGGGCCACCGTGGGGGCACAACATCTGGCCGTTAGAGATGCAACTCTGGGGGTTCAGCCGTCTTCCCTGGCCAGCACAGCCGCTGGGGACTCAGAGGCCCCATGCTCTGTGCACTTGGACCAAAGCAAGCTGCCTGCCCGAGGCACCCGGAGCAAGCGATCAGCCTGGCTCTTCTTTCTCAATTCCTGCTGTCTCCTGACGGACTCCACCGGGGCTGGGCCCCCATCTCAGCTGGACACCCCCTCCCCCACTGCCGTCACCACTGCTTCCCAGCACTGTCACTCCCCGGACGGGCTCGTCTGCCTCTGCCAGGGAACATTAGCCCGGCTGACTTCATCAAGGAGGTGAGGGGAGGCTGCACGCAAGTCCACGGAAGTCGGGGCACCCAGGCACCCATGCCCAGTGGTTGCTGGCAGAGCTGTCTGAGCTGCTGAGAGAGGCGCTGGTGGCTTGATCTCATTTGCATATCACTCCTGTAATGAACAAATTCAAATGAATCACAACTTCTCAGTTTTCTACTATCCCTGACTGGTTGGATCTCCTCATTCTTATCCCTGGCATGGACCAACCATTCCCAGGTCTTCTGCCCTTCCAGGTGAATGGTCCCCCAGCCCCAATTCCTGCCCCCCGCCCAACACCCAACGAAACTCAGCCCCTCCCTCCCACCCCACCCCAGGCCACCACCAGCTTGGGCATCATGCTCAGTTTGAGGCCCTATCTGTCTTCTCCGCTCCATTTCCTTCCCCTGATGGCCTCTCGGGGCTGGGGAGGGAGAGAGTTAGAGGGGGTCTATTTAAGAGATTTTTGGGATCTGTGCCTGCGCATCACCCGCTGCCATGAGTTATTTCAGCGCCGATGTTTGTCTCGAGCTGATTATTCCAGCCCGAGAACAGGTGGAGCAGCCTGCGGTGGCTTATTCGTCAGCCAAGGCCATCTGTTCCCAACAAGCTGAGATTTGTAGCTGATTTCTACTGGGGAGCAAGGAGAGGGGGAGGGGAGGGGAGAGGAAGATCACCCCCCATCCTCAGGGGACTTACTCCTCCCAGACCTTCTGTGATGCCTGAACCCCAGGCATTCCTTTCAAATACCCATACTTTCTCGTTTTCTCTGAGAAGTCACTGGTCACTTGCTCTCTGAAAGAGCGAAAATGCTTTTTCCTTAAGGGGCTAACCCTTCTTAGATGAAGTCGGGTATGAGAAACACAAATCCATCAGCCAGACACAAAGTCTGGTTACTGAGCCGTGTCCACCCTTACAGACCTTTTTTAAAAAAAATGTATATAACCATGACCCAAATATTCTAAATGACCTTCTTGGCACTTGGCTGCTCCTCCCTTGGTCCATCCTCAGTCCCTTTACCAACACGAGTCTCCTCACGTAAACCTGTCGCCGGCAGGGCCCCAGGCTGCACGGGAGGGCACCGTCTAGATGCTTTTCTCATCTCCCGGCTGCTTCTCTCCCCCAAAATATCCTGTTCAAGTTCCACCCTCCAATCTGTTCCTCTTCCTGCTTCCACTCTCAGCCATGCCAAGAGATGCCTGCTGCTTTAAGAACGGCATTCCCGGAGCAAGGGATCTAAGCAGTTTCTAAGCAGCTTCGCCACATGGCTTTTCCCCCCACGGCTACTATTTCTATATATGAAATGCCAGGAAGAAGCTTCTCTTACAGTCACACTAATAGGACGATTTGGGGCCTTCTTCAGTGTTTGGCACAGACACACACCTATCCTGGCTTAAAAAAAAAAAGTCTGAACATTTTATAATATGAGCACAGATACTTCATCTATAGCCCCACATGACAGAATGAAACTATAATAGTCCGAGGTCCCTTCTACTCTTTCTCTGTTTTCACATGTACTTTTGTCATGTACGCGTTCCCTTAAGAACCCATTCACAGAGCTGTAAGACTGCCTCGCTTTCTAGTTGGTTCTCTAGGCTTATTGTGCCAGTTCCTGGGAGCAGAAGCTCCATTTCTACTATGACATCCTTCCCAGTGGCTCAGTATGTGATCCACTAGAAAGAACAGCCCCACAGATGAGCTCCAGGACCCCTGAAGGCAGGCCATGAGACCCGGGCCTCCAGTGCAGAACGTTCTGGGGCAGTGCCCTCACTAAGGTCACCCTCCCTTGCTTTCCAGAGGAAGATATTCCCGAGGGGGCCAGAAGCAGCCCTCAAGCAAGAATGCCAACCTGCTGCCCTAGCCGGTTTGGCTTAGTGGATAGAGCATCAGCCTGTAGACTGAAGGCTCCCAGGTTCGATTCCAGTCAAGGGCACATGCCTGGGTTGTGGGCTCAATCCCCAGTAGGGGGCGTGCAGGAGGCAGCCAATCAATGATTCTCTCTCATCATTGAAGTTTCTCTTTCTCTCTCTCTCCCCCACTCCCTTCCTCTCTGAAATCAGTAAAAATATATATTTTTTAAAAAAGAATGCCAACCTGCAACTGATGACAGTCTTTTGAGAAATATGACCCAGGAGGCCTATTTCACCTTAGACAATGTTATATTTGCCTGGTTACCGGCCATTGTTCTGTCCTTCAAAGACCTAATGTTTCTGAAACTATTGGCCGCATCTTCCCTATTCCAGGATTTTTTTTAAAAACCCCTTTCCCCTTTTTTGGTATTCTCTACTTTCAAATTCCTTAGCGTTCTCTCTTCCCCAAATCCATTTGCTTCTTTTCCTAATCTAGTCAGATCATAGATGGCACAAAACATATCAAAATTTATTAAAATGTGGAAACTCTTTGACTCTTAAGCCACCTCAAATATAATTTGCCTGAAGAGTGTCAAAACTTAATATCCTTTTTGAGGCTTTTGGGTAAAACTGTCATAGCTGACTTTTGATATCTAAAGCAAATTCCATCTGCACATTTAAGTATTCCCCTGGGAGATTTATGTCACTGACTTCAATCGCAAAGCACACATCCTTTCTGGAATCTCCCTTACGTGTATGACCCATTCCTGGGGCTTATACTACAAGCAGACTCCATTTCTCTGTGAAATTTCTTCTAAACAAATCTGGCATTCTTGTTAACTCCAAAATGGCTATTGCTCTGGAAATCACTCCGCCCAGATCCAATCTCAGAGGATGGTCTGGATTGTTCCTTTGTACTGTAATGGAATTAGAATGAGGTGAATATAGCTTAAAATATGCATTCCGGGCCACGTGGAACTGTTATTCATATTGTTGGCACAGTCTGCGTGAGGCACAAATGTGATAACGTGTGGGGGATGTTCTGAAATTGTTAAGGAGCAACACAAATGTGGGGCTGGCATTTCTCCCTAAAATTGCCAGGAAATGTTTCCTTCCTAAGGCCAGGCCTCGGTGGGTACCAGCTATTGGAGAGGAAGATCATGGCAGTGATTGTTGGCGCTCTCACCGCCCTCCTCATCCTCTGACAAGGCCAGAACAGCTCGAAGTCCCTGGCAATTGCTGGAACCAAGCTGAGGACCCTGAGAGGACAGGTGTTGTTTCCTCACCGGGATAAGGACACTTTATAGAGTTGTGACAAAAGTTAAGTGAGATTAGGTAGGCAAAGTGCGTAAGTACTGGGGACATTGTAAGTGCTCAACAAATGGGAATTACTATTGGCTTTTATCATCCTCTTCATCGCACGGATCACCACTGACAGGCCGGGAAGCCCCAGTCACTGCTCAGCCTCAGCTCCTGCCACAGACTCCCAGGAGCCCTTAAAAGAGCGGGAAACAGTATTGTCTTGTTGCTGAGCAAAGACATCTGTCCTCACATCTCTGGAATCCTTAAAGGGCAACGAGACTGGGTTTGGCCTGGTCAACTGGTTAAGAATCTTTAAAGGGGTGTGGTTTCCTGGAAGAGCGAGAAGAACCTGCAGGTGGGGACGGAGCAAGGGGCCCAGGTCATGCAAATAAGATGTGAATATGCTAACATACCTCGGTTTCCCAATCCATGGGAGGGCACCTGACTGCACTGGCTGTGCCCTCAAGTTAAAAGGCAAGGGCCGCCCTAACCGGTTTGGCTCAGTGGATAGAGTGTCGGCCTGCAGATTCAAGGGTCCCAGGTTCGATTCCGGTCAAGGGCATGTACCTTGGTTGCGGACACATACACAGTGGGTGTGCAGGAGGCAGCTGATCGATGTTTCTCTCTCATTGATGTTTCTAACTCTCTCTCTCTCTCCCTTCCTCTCTGTAAAAAATCAATTAAAAAAAAAAGGCAAGGGCCGTGAAGCCTGAAGCTGATGCAGAGGTGCAACCGGGCTTCTGGACCGAACCAAGCCCGAAAGACCTCGCGCTGGGAAAAGACGTGCCTCCCCCAGCACGGGGATCTCACTTAATGCCACAATCAGGGCCCCCGGTTCCTCACCGAGGGCGATGAAGGGTGGGGATGTTCTTGGCATTGAGGGGCTCCTTCAGAACTTAGGAGCCAAGAGGTTCTTGCCAGCAATATCACCTTGTTTTACAGATGGGGAAACTGAGGCCCAAGAGGTGAAGTCCCTCCTCCAAGGTCTCAGTGCTCAGGGCTTGGTAGAAGTGCTCGGTTGAGCAGGTATTTGTCTGTTTTGTTTTGTTTTCACCAAGGCACGAGGACCCCACTCTGTAGGTGAAAAAGCAACAATCCCAAAGGCGGCAAAACCTGGTACATTACCAAGCAAGCCCAGGACTGCCCACCAGGCTGGAGGGTTTAGGAAAGAACACTTCCTGGGGAAAGATGAAAGGAGTTGGGGTGGCCGCCAGGAGCAATAACAAGCAAGGACAAATGATCATAGACTGGTCTGGAGTGTGTTGCCATGTAAAGGTGACAAAGTATCCCAGCTTCCCCAGAACCCGCTCGGAGGAAATAAAAGGGGAACAGGAAGGATTAGGGTTAGATTTAAGGCAGCACTTTCTCCCAGGGATGATAATGGGGCCCTTTATTCAGTGACCAAGGAAGGATGTGGATTCACCCGACTTCCTCCCACTTCTGAGGCCACTGGGAATCCATCTAGCCTCCAGTCCCGCTCGGGCCTGCTTGGAGGACAGGAATGACAGTTGACTTCGTAAAGTCCCCACCATTCAGGTAGGAGATCCTTTTCCTGGATCGGCCTCCTGGGGTCTCTGCTGAGGGTGAGGACATGCTGGCTCCAGAGCCCTGGGGGGAGAAGCAGCAGTCATGGCATCTCTTGCAACACACTCCCTGCCAAATTGATTCAAATTGGCTTGGATATGAACATATGATTAAAGGAGCGGCGTGATTCATTTATCAGGAGAGATTAAAGAGCAGCATCTGCGCAGCCTAGCTGGGGGACAATTAAGGAGCAAATCGCTAAGTGTCTGTGCCACCAGGCATAGGGGCGGGGCATGGGGGGGAAGGACAACTGGTATAATTTGCCAAGAGGACACAGGACAAAAGGAGGCAGTTGGGGGGTGGGGGAGGGTCACTTCGTGCCCTTGTTGTCTCTGTGCACCATGGGGAGCCTCACAGGGCTTTGGTCCTCGCCCAATGCCTCTTGTCCAAGAGTCAGAGCGATCCTGAGGGGCTGAGATTAGACAGGAGGATCTACTGAGGTGGCTTTGAACTTGGCACAGGGACAGATTTGCTGTCAGTTTATGGGAATCACAACTTAGGGACCAGAGCTACTTCGAGGTACAGGTGAGGGTAGGAGCTTACAGGGTGCTGAAGGCGCATCCAAAATGAAGCAGGGCCTTGATGATCCTGCAGGCCCCTGGGCTCCCCTGGGGAACTAGTGCTGAGGGGACCACCTCCTTCCCAGCCTGGAGCCCAGCACCCTGGCCAAGAAGCTTTGCTAGGGCTTGGAGAAGCATTGGTCATATGCTTCCTACCACGTCTCTATCCTTGCCTCAGAGCCTTTGCTCAAGTTCTTTCTTCTCTGCATACCTCTCCCAGCAATATCTACCTGTGGAAATGCTATTCTTGCTTCCTACCCCAGCTCAAATACCACCTCCTTTTACTTTTTAAAATATATTTTTATGGATTTCAGAGAGGAAGGGAGAGGGAGATATAAAGATCAATGGTGAGAAAGAATCATTGATCATCTTCCCCCTGCACACCCCACACTGGGGATTGAGTCGGCAACCCGGGCACGTGCCCTGACCGGGAATGGAACCGTGACCTCCAGGTTCATAGGTAGATGTTCAACCACTGAGCCACGCCAGCTGGGCAAATACCACCTCCTTTTAGAAACCTTCCTAATCCTCCCCCCTCCTCAGTGAGTGTCTCTGCTCATAATATGCCCAAAGCAACTCTTTTGTCCTATTCCATCTCATGTAATTATGTTCACGTGGGTCTGCCCGAGCCCTAACTCACGAGCCCCTGGAGGACAAACACTATGACTTGCTCCTCTCTACTCACCAAACGCTTGCACGTATTGGTAAGTGCAGTACATCCTAGTATTTTGTGTCTGACTTCTCAGTTAAAATATCTGCTTTATGAAAGAAAGGACCTCATTCATCCCCACACTTAGAACAGTGCCTAGACCACAGCAAGCAGTTATAAAATATTTGTTGAGTGGATGGATAATATAATTGACTGTTGAGCCAATTAATAAATGAATAATGTAAATTTTCTGACTTGAACGAAGCCCTCTGTCCCAGGCCAGGCTATTGGAGATTGATGCTGGACTTCCCAGTTAACCAGAGACCCGGGTCCGTGTGTGAACAGAATTGGGATCTTGTCTGTAGGTGGCAGGGACTTTTGTCATACTAGTTCCTGAAAACAGAAAACGCACCAAGGTCTATGCAAACAGGAGTAAAAGATGTGATGGAACTGAACATGAGGAACCAGTAGTTTAAGAAAAAAGGATATAAAAATAACTTTACTTGTACTACCTTCTCTATTCAACCTTGGGGGAAAGTGTAGAGAGGCAGTCTCAAGTTTAAGATGGATCCATTTTACACTTCTCTCCCACTCATGTTGGGGGAGACCTTTCTCCCCACTTCTCTTTCTTGACCCTTTCTAGGTAGCTGATGTCACCGGAACCTCAGCATTAGAGAGAGCTGTCTGATATTCTTTCCTGCCTACCTGTCCAGACCAGGGGAGCCAGATCAACCAGCTGTACAAACATGTCATAGGTGTAGGGATTATAACCGGTCACATTACAGAAGGTAGAGGATTATAACCGGTCACATTACAGAAGGTATAAAAGGAGGAGGCTTATAAGTGGTCACATTACAGAAGGTAGAGGAGGAGGAGTAATCCATTTGCTTCTAGTCCTTCTGCATGAACTGCTTCTTGGCTTCAGTGAGGAGACCAAGTGTCAACTGGGCAGGAAGGCAGAGAAGCCGGGAGCCCCAGCCTGCTCCAACTGCCCTGTGGTCCATGGGGCTGGACAGAGTTCTGTCAAGTTTTGATCAAAAAGTCATCTTTGGAATGACTAAAATTAAACTTTAAAAATTCTAATACGAAGGGCTTGTATTCCTTAACAACAACAAAAAGTTAGAGCAGGCAGGATCTCTGTAATTGGTGAGACTTCACAGAGGGACCTCAACGTTTCCAAGTAGAGGCCAGGGGAAGATGAGGCCTGGTAGCTGTGCCAACCTCAATTACAATCCACAGGCTCTTCAAATGAAAAGTGGGGCTTGCATCTCCTTTGACCGATCCTCTCATCTCACTGCCTTGCCTGCCCCAAACGACCTGCCAAAGCTCTCCGAGTGGCTCTGGTCTGAATGGTCTGATGTGGGAGATCCCCCCAGGTCCCCACCAGAATCTTGACTCTGCTACCCTATGGAACAGGCAGAAACATGGGCAGAGCCAGGAGGAAAAGGACGTTTATTTCCATACATCAGGTCATCAGGGAAGAGAGAGCACAGCCCAATGAATACAAACCAATTGCAGGAGAGGCGAGGGGACAGCAGATGGCAGCGGCGCCAGGCACTGCCCTTGGGCCCCCAAGTTTGACGATGCTGGAGGGATGACCTTTAGGGTCGGGGCTGGGGCTGTCAGGCCACATGTTGTCAAGTCTAGGATAAGTGTTTGTGTGTCGGGGGTGTGGGGGGGACAGGGTAATTGGAAGAAGAAAAATGACTTAGGCTCAGGACACAGGGTGAGGACCCGTGTCTAATACATATCAGGACTGACCAAAACTTGCAGCTTTAGTTTTTCTGATCACAAGTCCTCAACCCAAGGCCTTCCCTCTCAAGTTGAGCTTATGGCCCAGGCAACTTGGACAGAGCGGGAGGGAGACAGTGCTTGGTTAAGCCCCAAACTGGCGTAGGTGGAATGGGTTTACTTTTAAATAGGTCACTGTACTTAACACACTGACGAGCTGACGAGGAGGAGGGGCTGGATGTTCCGGATGGTACATACGCACCCCTGTCTATGTAGGTTTGCTCAGTCCAAACCCAGAAGCACCTGGAAGCTCTGCTTAGCCATCTCTCCAGCTGCACAGAGAAAGGGCTGCTCTCCGAAGTGAACACGGAGACGGAATTCCCTAGTCGTCCTGGGGCCCCAGCTGCCACTCTCAGGGATGCAGCTGTGATGGAGAGGTTGGGTATTTAAATTAAAAAGTAAAAAGACAGCAGGCACTGAGAAGGGAAAGCCCTCACCCCAAGCCAGGGGGAAGGAATTGCTGTTCCAGCCCCCAACTCCGCCCCATGGACCCAGCAACCGAGAAGGTCCCAGTAGGCGAGCTGTCCACCGTCCCTGAGCAGAGGGCTGAGATGGAGGTCAACTTGCTGGCTCCATGCAGTGCTAAGCCACCTGCCACTGCCCACAGTGGCCCAAGGTCGAAGCCAAGCGTGTGGCATGTTGGAGGCGGAAGGAGCAAAAAGTTCTCTTATCAGAAACTCCTCCTCCCCCACCTCTTCCATGTGGAGACATCAGACCCCACAGCCTGACCCCAGAGGGTCAGGTGTGTCTCCTGCCGATCAGCAGTCGGGTGGGGAGACCTGTGCCCCGCTCTTTCCTGGGAGAGGCGCCGTGGCGGCAGCAGCCCATGGGGTGGGAGGCTACGCGTCGGTCTCCGTTGGCTTGGCCTCTGTGTCGCTGTCACTCGGGTAGCTGTGGGAGTGTCGGGGCCTGGAGGTGCTGTCAACAGGGTCGTGCTCTTCATCTGACCGGTCAGGGGCAAGGGACTTCCAGTAGCTGGTGGGGCTGCAGGGAGAGAGGAATGAGGTCACAGAGGAATGATATTCCTAATCTTCAGCACCACAGCCTTTAGTCCTGGGGAGACCCCCCCAAAGCTGTCATAGCCCTCCCTAAAAGCCACACATTGAGAAGTAAAAACCTTCCCTGGCTTCCCCAGAAGATCTTCAGAGTAGTAAGAGAAAGGAGCACATGGCTTGACTCTGAAAACTTGGAAAACTCCAATGAGAGCGATGCTGTAGAGCAGTGGGTCAGAGAACTTGAGTGCATAAGAATCAGCTGCCGACTCCTGGGCCCTCCCCTGAGAAATTCTGATTCGCTAGCCCTTGGGTGGGACCCAGGAATTCTGCATTTTCAACTCCCTTTCCAGAAGATTCTGGTGCAGGCAGTCCATGGACCACACTGATGTGGAGACTAAAGGTCTGGTGATCACATGACTACAGCTTGTCTCAGGTAAAGTTATTCCTGAAGAGATTCCAAGAAGGAGGGCCTTTACCCACTGAATACTCCCAGATCCGAACCCTTTCTCCTGATCAGGTTTTCCTAAGGCCCGTGAGAATGTCTGCCCTTGACCATGGCATCATCGACCGACCATAAGGAATGGAGACTCAGGATGTAGGAGCTGGCAAGACCTCTGTTTCAGGGTGGCATAGATGCCCCTTTCTTGGTACCATAACCCAACCCCATAGGGCTCTCATCAGGCCACTGAGAGCCTCCACCTATATCCGCCCCCACCAAGATGCTGAGCAGCATCACCCCTAATGGAGCAGGCTCATGGCATCAAGCAAGGATGGAGCCTCATCTTCCAGGTCCAGTATCCTTTTCTTTTCTTTCTTTCCCAAAGCCTTCCCCTGCCCCACCCCCCTACCTCCACTGCCTCTGCCAGTTCAAGGGCACTATGATTTCAACCTTCTTGGAGAAAATGCAGCTCAGCGTGGCTTCACCCCTACCAGTGCCCTGCACCCAGCGGGTCCCTGCCCAGTGCTGCCAGGGACACAGCCCTGCTTCCAGGTCCTGGAGAGCTTCCCCTGGGCTGAACAGGACTTCCGTGATCTCTCTGCCTACGACTCTCAGAATCTGAGGAGGGGCCTGGTTTACCAGTCCTTTCAAAGTTCTATCCCCAAGCCAAAGGAGCAAGCAGCAGCTCTGCGTGGATGAACTGCATTCTGCGGCGAAGAAAGGATTTGGCCACGGAGGACATCCTGTATGTGAAACACTCTCCTGGGCGCTCTGGATATGCTATGTTATCGTCACAATAACCCCTGCAATGCCACGAGGAAGCTGGTTCAAAGAGATGGAGCATCTTGCCCAAGGTCACATAGCCAGTGTGTGAATTTCAGCCTGGGACTCCTAGACCTCAAAGCCTTGCCACTAGATTGGGTGACCCGAGGAGAAAACACGACCAAACCGGACTTCTCCCGCTGGCCCGGGTGAGAGCCCGGGGTGTGTGTAAAGCCAGGACGCTCTCTTGCTCTCTCTCTATCCCTCCCTGGGGAGAAGGAACAGCCTGATAAAATACATGTTCAATTATGCAAAGTGGTTCAGGAATGGGGCAGTCTGCTTAATAGTTATCGTATTTCTCATGAATGAATTACCATTTTTAACGGAATCACAATAGCACAAAACACATTTAATACAAGCTAGCCTGAACACAAATGAGTCTTACTTTGATGGGCCAAAGGCACTTAAGGACTCTGGGGTGTCTCAGGGACAAAATTATAAAGGCCAATGATGACTACGCAATGTAGAAAAAAAACTGGGGTTATTTTAGCTTTTGGGTTGTTTGAATTCTAAATTAGTGGGTTTTATTTTAATTTTTTTAAAGACACAATTTCTGGGCATCCAATGCTAAGGTCTGCTGCTCGGCAAGGGAAGGACTGGCTTTGTGAAAGGGTGACAGAGGTGGGCAGAGGTGGGGGCGAGGCAGATACCAGGGCTGACATCCGGATGCTAACTGGGTGCTGCTGGAGAGCCTGGGGTGCTCCTTTCCACTCTCACCTCTTCTCAGAGGGGGCTGCAGCCCCCACCCCCACATTGCAGTGCGGGCCAGGCAGGCCCCTGGCAAAATGACAGCCAGGTTTCAACACTGTTCCATCCGATTGCTGGCCTGGGGGGGGGGGGGGGGGGGGGGGAGGGGCGGGGTGTAACTCCATGCCTCTCTTCCCTGCTCTGTGGAGCCACAAGACCCCCTGGCTCCTACCCTGGGTGCTCTTTAGCCAGTCTCCTCCGTGGCTTATACGGCCACAGCTGTCAGAGAGCCTACAGCAGGCAGCCAGCCCCCTCCTCAGGGCAAGAGTCAGGGCTGGCAATTTGAACATTTTAACCAAATTGTTTAAAAAGCTTTCCTCCTCACAAGCCACTGTCTCCTGCTCAACGCTGTCACAAACAATTTGGTACATAAGCTAATTCCTGCTGGGCGAGCCCGGGGTGGCAGCCTCCTCCCCTTGCCTTCGCTACGACGCGATGCATTCGTGTTCTGAATTCTCGCTGGTCCCCATCGCCAGATGGGAAGCTAAGCCACCACTCTGCCTCCGCCCCCGACTCTTGGCAGTTTATCCACCCAAAGCCAGGACATGCTGAGTCCAACTAGGTCCTCCCTCGCCTGGCCCTTGCCTCGCCGGCTCTGTATTGGTTGGCTGGCTGATGGCTTGGTGCCCGCTCTCCCCGCAGTGAATACAATCCTCCACGGAGGTGGTGGTGTGTAGGGTTTCAGAACTACTCCTGTTTTCCTGGTGGAGAAGAGGAACTGCGCTGTGGCTGGGGGAAGAAACAGGCTTTCTGTGTTTTTGTTCTTGTTGGTGGTGGAGTCAAGGGTGACGATGGGCTGAGAGCACCCGCTGGAGTCTGAAATCCACACTGTTGGTCAGTGTGGGATGGCCTCCCTCTGCAGGTGCAGTGCTCAGAGGGGCCTGGCCCGCTCTGCTTTCCGCACCTCCCTCCGCGGCCCATCAGCTGCCTTCCTGTGCTGGGGCAGCAGGCGCCCCCGGGGCGGCTGAGGTGGCAGACATAGTATGACTCCTGTCCTTCCTCACTATGGAGCTGTCATGCTCCCCAGTGCAACTGAGACACTTCCCGCTCTTCCCAGAGCACCTACAACCCCCTGCCACCTGGGGGAAGCGACCGAGCAGTGCTGAGCCCAAGGGCTTGGTTTCAGAGCAGCCCAGGGCCCAAGGAGTCTGAGTTGGCCATGAGCCTGGTTGGGTTCAAGTTCCATCTTCCCCATCCCATCCCATCCCCCCCGATCCCATCCCGTCACCCATCTCCAAACAGCTTTGGGTACCATTCACGTCCACTTGCTCCATTCCTTAAAACCAAACTTGGTCCCTTCGGTATGAAAGGGGCAAAGCCAGGGTACTTGTCAGCTGCTCCACTGCACAAGCCCACACGCATGCGACAGGTATGTGTTAGTTCATGCATCCAGGAAACACACGCCCGTGCCTCAGGGGGCTGCGCTCTGGGGCCAGACCTCCTGGGAAGCAGCAAGCTTGCCCCGGGAGGGAGCCATGCCGGAACCAGCTTCACACAGGCAGGGCGATCCAAATGTCACCACCCGCCAGGGGAACGGGCAACAATGGGATTCCAATGAGTCAGTCTCTGCCTTCCTTCCGAGGTGGGGGTGTGGGCAGAGAGGGCCTGACTGCTAGCTCTCCCTCCCCACGGGGAGAAGACAGGGGAGGCAGGAAAGCCGGGAGGGGGCTGTCACTCAGCAGCTGCTAATTTCTATTCATTGAAACTTCACAAGATGAGCGGAGATCAGGTGACGCCCATGCGTGGGCTTCAGGTGGGAGGGGTGGGGAGAGAGTCAGGCATCGCCGGGTCTGCTGCAGGGTGCAGAACTATGGGGGTGGGAGTGCACCTTGCACTCCTTGGCTTGAGATCCATGCCAGGGAGGTAGGTGGCATTGCAGGGCAGGGGATAGCTGAGCAAAAAGCCCCATGAGAGCTGGTGGCCACTAATGCACCAATCCATACCAGGGGGTAAGCCAGGGTGGGCCTAGCCTGCAGGGGCCACAGACGAGAGCTCCCATAGGTGTGCTGCCAGGTAAACACGTGGCCCGTGTGCTCTGCCTCGGGCTGTACGGAGGAGTGAGGACAAGCTGAAGAGCCTCCATTCAGATCCTGGCAATATCACTTCCTGGCTGCGTGACCTTGGCAAGTGACTCAACTTCCCTGAGCCCCAGCTCCCTCTCCTAGAAACTGGGGCTAATCAGACCTTTACTATGGGGTCAGTGTGAGGATTAAGTGAATACAAGGTGCAAGGCATCTAGGAGGGTGCCTGGCCCAGGGGAGGACACGGTAAGTGGGAGCTGTGATGGACATCATCGGCACGTTCAGCTGACTGGGCTCAGGGCTCCGAATGACTAACCAGCTGAGCTGGCCTCTGCTCTCTGGGTAGCCAGGAGGCTCTCTGAGGCCAGGCCTGCCCGAGGGGAACGCAGGAGGGCCTAGGCGGTGGCGGGAGCACGTTAGTTCACACCGAGTGGCACACGCCATGCTGCACTCCACGCCAGGTGCCACCTACTGCACTAGTCGCTCTCGGGCCGGTACAGGTACCGCATCATCAGGCTGTCCACCTCTTTCTTACGCTTCTTCTCCTCCTTCCGCGACGGCGGGTGCGCCTGCCCAGCCTCCTCCTTTTCCACGGCTGGTCCCTTCTTCACGCTGGAGCGGCTGTGGCCTGAGACCGTAGAGCCACTGGATGATGAGGACTCCGACTCCGACTCCGACTCCGACTCCGTTCTCTTTCTCCTCGATTTGGACTTCTTCTTGCTCTTTCGAGAGCGCCCCTTCTTCCGCCGCCGGTGCTCTGAGGAATCCTCGGAGCTGGAGCTGGAGCTGGAGCTGCTCCTTCTCTTGCGCCGGCTCTTGCTCCGGCTCTTGCGGCTGCTGCGGGACCGGGACCGAGAGACATCGGCCGCAGAGGCCGAGCGGCGGATGCTGGTGCCCCGCTCGGGGGCCTCCAGTTGGGCGCTCCGGGCGCTCTGGATGCTCTTCCGGTCGTCCTCGGAGTCGGGCTCCAGGCTGGTCCGCTGGAACGGGACGGGTTTGTAGCTCAACACCTCATTGATGGCGGCCTCCAGGTCTGGGTCCAGGTAGGAGTGCCGGCTGACGGGGCGGATGCCGGAGCCCAGAGGCTCCTCGGTGGCGGAGGCTGAGATGCGTGGCTGCGGCGGCACCGACAGGCTGCGGGCCAGCGCCGGGTGGCTGTACTGGGAGTGCGCCTCGCTCAGGGCCACGCTGGCCCCGTCATCCCACTCGTCCAGGCAGCCCCGGCCCAGGGACCGGCGGGAGTCGGGGCTTTCCCGGCCGAGGCCCGAGGCCCGGCTCAAGGAAGGGCTGAGGGTCCTGGACAGGCTGTCCAGCCGGGAGGTGCTGCGGCGGGAGCTGGGGGAGCCCGACAGGGAGATGCTCATGGAGGAGCGGGCCCCGTCTTCGCCCGAGCCGCCCCGTGTGGCTGAGGAGGCCCGGCTGACAGGGGCAGAGACGGTCGAGGCCCCGTCAAAGTCCGAGCCCCACCGCTTCTCCAGCCCCCGGCTGGCCCGGCTCCCGATCTCGGAGAAGATGGAGCCACGCTCATCTGGCTCCTCGGACTTCCTGCCCGGGCCTGGTTCCACCCTGGGGCTCGGGCGGGCCTTCCGCGGGGGCCTCTCGGGGGAGGCGGCTCGCTCGCTCAGGGTGGTGAAGAGCGACTCTGCATCCCCAGTGCCCCCGATGGAGTCCTTCAGGGTGAGCCTCTTCCGGTAGCTCAGGGAGCTCAGCGCAGAGGCCGGCCTCTCCTCCACCCCCTTGCCCTCCTTGCCCTCCTTCCCGAGGGCGCAGAGGGCCGTTCTGAGGGAGGAGGTGCGACCGGGGAAGAGAGAACCCATAGTGGATTAAGGGCACAAAGAGAGAGAGAGAGAGAGAGAGAGAGAGAGAGAGAGAGAGAGAGAGAGAGAGAGAGAGAGAAACAAGCATTAAACCTAGAGAATACAGACACAGGAGGAGGGAGGAGGAAGGAGGAGGAGAGAAATCGGCAGCAGCCCTGGCAAAGTGGCGGTGAGAGCGTCGGAGGAAATGAAGCAAAATAATTTGCGTCAGTGAAAATAGCTTCATGGAGAATGTCATGTAAATTAGACTATTGTTCTATTTCATCACTTTTCCCCCTCTAAAACGTTTAGTTCAATTTATTTCATTGTCAACTACCTGGAGCCTCGTGCCACGCCGTGGTGAATGGCAGTGGGGCGGGGAAGGCAGCGTTATCTGCAATAACAAAATGCTGTTCGGCCGAATAAATTAAATCAATTAGAGGGGGCCACGGGGTGCTTGGGGTGAGGGGCTGGGCTTGGGAAGGGGGCCTCAGGAGAGCTGGAGGAGAAGAGGGATTCCTTTTTCTGCCCAGCCCACCTGCTGTCCTGGAAGGGGGTGGGAGGAGCTGGCTCTGCGTTGGGGAGGAGGGGGGAAGTGGGCACAGGCAGGGTGGGAGCAGAGGACGGCTCTCCCTACTGCCATGCCGGCTGGCCGGTGAGGGATGGGGAAGGCAGACCCCTGGATACCAGAAGTAGCTGTCTGATCAGGAGGCTGTGAATGGGCTAGAAAATAGGGGAGCAAGCCTACCTGCCCCCCACCATGGGTGTGAACAGAAGCATGGGGGGCGGGGGGGGGCAGTGAAAAGGTTAGAGGAAGGAGAGAATGCACAGAGAAAGAGGGCCCTGTGTCTGTAGCTGTGACAGGGGAGGCCGAACCAGTGCCTCTGCCGCAGCTGCTCCTGTTAAGATCTCCAACGGCCCAAACATCAGGCAGTTCCATCAACATTCGTTGGAAGAGTAAGTGGGGGTGAAGTTAAACCTCCACCAAACCACAGCCCTGAGCCCCGTAGGGAAGTACGACCGGGGGTAATAAGGGCACCACAGACTCTGACTACGGAGAAACCGAGCCTCCTGTGCTCATTGCACATGTGGGGGGCACCGGGGCCCCTCGCCCTCATGCCACGCCACAGACGCAGGTGGCGTGAGGCCGACCTCTCTGGGATAAAGGCATACTGCTCCCCTGGCCTGGGGCGCGGGTGGCTCCTTTTCCTCCCCGCTCAGGGCCACTGGCTCACCTGGAACTCTTCAAGCTGCCGTCGTCGGAAGTTGCCTTGGAAGAGGGCCCCTTGTTTTTCGACAACCACGACTTGACCCCGTCGACCCGGTCCTCCAGCTCCGAGTCCACATCTGAGTCGCCCTCGCTATGGGATGAGGAGCAGAAGGGTAGGCGAGGCTGGGGAGCTAGGTGATCACCTGCTGCCCGCCCCCCAGGGAGCGCTGAAGGGGCAGCAGGCGTGTCTTGGGCGGGGGGTGGGGTGCAGGCTGGCATGCGCATCAGTGAGTCAGGGAGAACAGAGAGGTTAGACAGAGCGCACCGTCCATCAGAACCCTGGCCCCACGCAGCGGGCCGCACTGTGTGACAGCCACCGAGACCCTGCGGAGCTCGGGGGCACCTCCATTCCCCTCTGTGTGACAGTTCAGCAAACCAGCCCAGTGAGAAGGACAAGGAGACCTTCCGTTCATCAATTACACCTGAAGGGCTCTTGGTTACAAAGAGGAGTCCTGGGCCCGTCAGTGACTCCCCGAGGCCTATTCTGCTATTTCTTACCTACCCACTCCCCAGAATGCGGCTATAGCTGCTGTAATTTTCCGTGCCTTCATTGCAAGAGCTGGGCTGCTGGCCATGGGGCAGGAAAGAGAAGGGATTCTTTGTGACTTTAAGTTAGCTTGAACCGGGAGTCTCCTTAGCTGATGGCAATGCTAAACTGGGCCCTCGAGGCCATATCCCAGACCCATCCGACTGCCCTGGCCCTTAGGAAATAGAAAGGAAAAGGAGGGGACAGCAGCATTTCCCAAGGAGCTGGCGGCAACTTCAGGATTTAAGTTGCACCCTGGAGATCCAGTCGGACCCAGAAAGTCCCAGACCAGGGCTCTGTCTCTCCAAGTCTCCTCTCCCGCCCCTCAGACAGCCTCCAGCGCTTGCCCCTCAGTGCTTCTTTTGGCCAAGCTGGCCTGGGCCCTCTCTACTTGCAGGAAAGCCCAAAGGAGTCAAACTCTGAGGCTGGAGTCACGGCGACCCCTCACAGAGCAGCAGGGGCTTGGAGACAGCTTCTGAGTGAGAACGCTTCTAGGATTCTGCGAAATGTCTGCTTGTCACGTTCCCCTGCTACGGATATGCTAGGATTTCTCCTTGATATAAATTTCCTTTCATCTGTGTCAACAGGAGCAGCCCTGTTCCTGAATTATGTTCTTGAATAAATAGCCACACAGGCGTGTGTGCGTGTGCATGCATGCGTGTACACACACACGTACACACACACACACACACACACACACACACACACGAAACCACCAGACTCTATGCTGGGGACTGTGAGAGAGCATGACTCGTGGGGAGGGGAATAAAAAGGCATATTTTATGGGCTTCCGTCAAATACAGAATTATAACAAAGACGAGGCTGGCTGATGCCCCGGGTAAACAGGAGTTTAGCAGACAGCCCCGAAACCACTAATGCAAGAAGCCCCGTGCCCGTCCGAGCCCAGCAGATTTACTGTGGTGCAAGGGCCCCACGGAATGCCAATACCGCCTGATTTATACGCCCGCGCAGAAAACCTCCTCCTCCAGCTTCACAGCGGGTAATTTATCACCGCCGTTCATAACCATATTGATTGCCTTTAGAAAGGAGGTGCTGTATGCATCGCAAAATCTATGTCTACATGTTAAAAGCGTTTCTGTATAAATCTCCCTTAATACCACGCTGTTTACTGCTTTCATTAAGGTTATGGCAATAACAACTGTATCTCTAAGTAAATCGAAACATTATTTTTCTGCCCGCCTTAGCACGCTCGCTCGATAACTTGGAGCTGAGGCCCAGAGCTGCTGAGGAAGGAGCCACATCACCTCGCTGCCATCAGCGGGAACCCAGCCCGGACCGCAGGCCCTTGTGCGCCTGCGTGAGTGCCCGCTGGTGTGTGTGTGTGTGTGTGTGTGTGTGTGTGTGTGTGTGTGTAAGCACCCATGTGTTGTGCCTGGCAATGATGTAGAATATGATCTTAAATGCACATTTTATCAGTCCTTGAAGCTCCTACAGCCCAAGGATGGCGGGGCTGGTACACACAGGGGACAGAGGCCATGGGCCCAGAATACGAATTTTCCTCCTCACATTCAGAGCGACGAGTCGGTGGAGAAGCTGGCCTGCCTGCCCTCGCCTTCCCTTTAGTTTCAAGCATATAGATGATGTTTGGGTTCTTTTCCTTAAATAATCAAGCCCGTAAACAAACTCCAGGGGCAGGCAGGCTCAGGGGGCAGTTGAAATTTTAAATGGTTGGAATTAAACCTCGTGTCAAATACAATTTATGTCCAGGCTCATGTGCTATTAGTTAACTGGGAGCCGAATCGCGGGGGAACAAACAAACGGAGACAGAACGGCGGGGGATATTAATTGTGTGTGACAACCGGGCTCCAGCGGCCCTCTATCACTGTTACACACTATTACATTTATCATTAGCTCACGAAGTCCTTTGCGCTGCCGCCAGCCCATCCTGGCCAGGGCAGGAGGCCTGCCAGGCGAGAGGGAGTGGGGGAGGAAACCCAACGCCCCGCGAAAGGAACCATCTCCCCCAAAACGGCCCGGCTGAACTTGGCGGAGGGTCGCCCGGGTCCCCCTGAAGGCCTGCGCATCTGCACCTGCTGTCCGGCTCCCACCCAGAGCGAAGGAAATGATGAGCGGGTGGACATCCTGGGCTTCCTGCCACCAGCTCAAGGCCCGGGGCCTCCCTCTGCCCCGTGCGCCTGCAGGGAGTAAAGTAAACACATCTGGCTGTGTCCCTTCCCCAGCCACGGCAGAGCGGCCGCGATTAGCTGCCTGAATGCTTTCTCCAAACAAGTGACTGCGAGACGCCCCTCACCTCCTGCCCTTGTCGGCCAACGGAGGTGGCAGACCTTTCAAAACGAAACATACCCGCTTCTCTCAGGCGGCTCAGGGCTCCAAAGGAGCCCAAGGATGTGGACAAACCCATCCCAAACAGACTTTTCCCCAGAGAAATCGGCTGGGGAGGCGGCGGCACTTGGTTTCTGAGGGAGGAGAGGGCTGGAGCTCAGGAAGGCAGACTGTGGGTACCACCTCCTGAGGCTGAGCTCTCCTTGCTGATGGAGCCCCCATCCTGCCCGCCAGGGCGGGCGGGCGAGCCTTCCTGGGGGAGCGCACCTCGTCGCCTCCCGCGCAGCCCAGCCTGTCGCCCTGCCTTCCCCTCAGGACAGAGTCAGCGGTGTTAGCGTGAGAGCCTAGCTCAGAGGAGATGCGAGAGGCGGTGTGTCCCCATGCGTCATGCAGCAGGCCAACCGGGGGCCAGTGTTAGGGGCGGTTAGACACCACGCCAGGAGAGGCAGAGAGCGCATGCGCTCCAGTCCTCACGGTTTATTTTTTCTTTTCTGATATTTTGTCACCATGTCCTGCAAACTGGAAACAGAAAGAAAATGGTGGGCAGGGGGCCAGAAGAAGACGAAAACATCAGCAGGCCAACAAAGGCGGGACCCCTCAGCCGAGGACCCCTCTTTCCTCAGCAAGAGGCGGCGCTGGTGGGCTGAGACCAGAGGGCAGGAGGAGCGACGGTCCTGCCCTCAGAGGGCGGTCTGGGCACCGTTCCCCTGACACGAAGGAGCAGGCTCCCGAGGCCTGCCGGCAGGATGCGGCCCTGGCCCTCAGGCAGGAAGGGGGCAGCTTTGGGGACTCTGCTCAGGGCAGCCTTGGGAGCCTCTCCAGGGCCTGACCACCCCCACGCCCTGGACTGCCGGTCTGCCTGCCTCATGACTTCCTCCCCAGCCTCAGACTACAAATCTCTCTGTCTCTCCTAAACCATTCCTCGGGTGGGTTTTATGAGAGAAAACCTCTGGCATGGTAACAAGGCACCACGGCCCTTAAATCTCTGCTCTCCCCAGAGCCGGGCAGGCGCCATCGGAAATGCAGCTAAACGGGGGAATAACTCATCCCAAACAGGCAGAGCCAGACAGCCAGGTCCGGGGAGGCCTGGGGAGGGAGGACAGCGAGGATGAGGGGAGGAGTCTCACCCAGGCAGCACCTGTTCTGCCCTCGGCTGCTGCAGGGCAGGCCCGTGCTGGGGTCTGGCAATGAGGGGAGGGAGGCTGGTGGCCGGGCCCAGAGGCGGTCGAGAGGGCCTCCGTGCTGTCTGAAGCTGCCCCAGAGGCCCCTCTTACCTGTTGATGAGGTCCTCATTCTCATCGCTCTCCATCTCATCCTCAATGGCGGCCTGCAGGTCCCCGATGCGCTTGAATGCCAGTTTTAGATCGGCCTGCAGGCTCTGGTTAGCAGCCTCCAGACTCTCCAGATCCATTTCCTAGGAGGGAAAGCGGGGAGTCCAGTCCACAGGAGGGCTAGTCTCTCGTCCAGCTGCCCCAGAGAAAGCCTACTTCCAGGCTCGCCCAGCCAGGCAGGAGCTACATGGGTGCAAGTCTACAGGGCTTTTTTTTTTTTTTTTTTTTTTTTTTTTGGCTTTGGTATTGCTGGGCTGTTGCGCCTAGTCTCGCCTGATGGAGACTCCAGGACCACCCTTGGCCTCTGGCCTGCCCTCAGGTCTTCCTGGACTGTCCTCTTAATTCTCTAAACCATGGTTTCTTTGGAACCCTCCCCAGCCCACCAGAGAGCTGCCAGCTTGGGGCCCCAGGGTGGGTGCCTTACCAGTTCGTGCTTCTTGCGGCTTGCCTCCGCCTCCTTCCTGGCCAGCTCGCCCATCTCCTCCTTGGTGTCCCGGAGCTGCCGCTGCAGCCTCTTGTTCTGCTCCTTCTCCCGGTTCTCAGCTGCTGTGCGCTGATCCCGCTCCTCAGTCAGCTTCTCCATGTTCTCCTTGAGCCGGCTCGCCAGGCTCTGGACAGGGAGGCGGGAAGAGGGGCCCATCAGCCAGGCAGAGAGGGGGCTGTGGCGGAACTCCGGAGTCAGGAGGCGTGGGGTCCACTCCGGCTCCACCACTCAGGGGTGGGCAAGCAATAAAGCCCTGTGAGGCAGCCTCCTTTGCCTTTCTGTAAAACGGGAGAATAGCACCTAGACCCCATGGGTCGTTTAAGGGCCGAGGAAGGTAAAGTAGGGGAAGGCACTCTGGAAGCTGACAGGTGCTAGCAGCATCATTCTCGCTACCGAGGGCTGCCTACCCTGCGCCTGTCCACGTGGACAGCACGTGTGGGGCCTCCGCGAGCAGCAGGCTTCCCTCAGAGACCCGGAACCCAGAAGCACCAAAAGCTACATCCCGAGCTCAGAGGTCAATGGCTTTGCTGAGAATTCCCAGATTAGGAGGAGACTTAGCAGTCATCAGATTCCTAGCACAAAGCCATCCCTCTAAGCCCGATGCATCTCTTCCCCCAGGAACATGAACACATTGACTCCTGCTGGGCCACAGGATGCTGAGCAAGAGATGGCCTGGAGATTGGGCAGAGGGTGAGGGAAGGACCCTGGTTCCTCTCTGCCTGCCACGGGGCCGCCGCCTCTCAGCCCCCCTCTCAGTCTCTGTGTCTGTAAAATAACGGTGTGAGGCTACGTGATCTCTAAGGGCCGTTTTGTGTTTACTATTCTGTGCGTCTAAACCACAATATTGCCTTTCTGAGCAGAAGGGAAAATGAAAGAGAGCTGAGGAAAGGGGCTGGGGCCCACGAGAAAAGGAGACAAATATAGTAGGTCTGTCCTATATCCACCAGACCAGGGCCTCGTCTGCCCTTGACAGCTTTGTGACCTTAGGCAGCCTACCTAACCCTTCCTGCGTGTGAAGGCAGAACATGAACTATGATTACGTCTCTTCTAACTCTCTCTAGCTCTCCTGTGGGCTGTGACCCCATCTCGGGAGGTTCAGCCATATTCTCTTCCTAGGTCAAGGGCACCCTCCATGCCCACCGCCAGCCCCACAGCCACTGTTCCCATCCCCTCCCTAGAGCCTGCTCCACCGATGAGGGGTTGATGGAAGGTGGCAGGGGTGCTCCTCAGCACCCACACCCGTGAACACAGTTCTCATGGAGAAACGTGGGTGCTTAGACATGGGTCTACAAGCTCGAGAAGGACGAGAACGTAAAAACAGGGCGAGAGGGGTGGAAACCCGGAGAGAGAACGCTGCCTGCCTCTTTTTCTTCCTACCCACTCAGCCGGAAAGGGAGGGAGCTGGAGCATGCTGGCTCCGGGACATTGAACAGAAAGGATTGATGGAGATTACAGTTGAGAGGAAGGAGAGAGAGAAAAAAAGAAAAGAGGTGAACAGAAAAAGGAGAAGGGTTAAAGGGAAGAAAATGAAAAATAGAGAGAGAGGAGGAATGGGAGGGGCGGAAGGGAAAAAACAGGAAGAGGGTAAGAAAGGGGAATAAGATTAGGGAGAAGAGAAATACAAAGAGAAGAAGAATGGGGCCAAAATGGAGAAAAAATGATGAGAGGAGAAAAAGCAGCGACGAGAAGGGTGGGAAGAAGTGAGGGGAAAAGGGAGTAAAAAAAAAGGGAAGGGAGAGAAAGAGAGAGCAGCGAGATGAGAGAACAGACTTCAGCCTCATAGAAGTGGCGCCATTCACTGCATATTTATGACCCTGCCAGAGAGCGAGTGAGGCGGACCTGCGGGGGGAGCTCATGGTGGAGGAAAATATGAAGACGAAAAGCTAAGCTGCTCTGGTCCCTTGGCAGAAAGTAAGCACGAAAACAGAATGTAAAGCAGGCAGGCTCCGCGGTGCCCAGAGAACAGGCCAGGCGGGCAGGGGAGAAGGCACCGCCCTGTCAGCTGGCCTGGCAGCTTGGCAGCGGCCTCTGAGGAGCAGGCACGGGTCTGCCCAGCCCTGCTCAGCACGTGTGGCTCTAGCTACAAGGGCAGCGCTGCCTGGTCTCTGCGGACCAGGAGAAGTGTGCACCCACCTCCAGCCGCTTCACTTGGGTCCTTTCGAACTCCAGGCGTGTCTCCAGCTCTCGGATCTTGGCTTCCTGTCTGCTCACCAGGGACTTGTCCACCATGGACTGCTCTAGGAACTCCACTTGGCTCTGGAGGGCTTGTAGCTGGGGGTGGGAAGCAGGAGGAGAAGAAAGAACTGAGCCCACAAGGGAGGGGGCAGAGTCTGGGGCTGGAAAGATCACCATGGTGACCAGAAGGCTGAGGGAGGGAGGGATGCACAGGGGAGGTGGAAGAATGGGGCCCTGAGCCAGAGGCACCCCCCACCTGGCCCAGCACTGGCACAGATTGAGCCCTTTGGAGAGAAAGGAGAAAGCCGGGGACCAGGGAGGGAATAGAAACGTGAAATGAGGCAGCCGAAGCCAAAGTGTCTGCTATGGCGACGTGGCTCCAAGCCTAGCTCTCTGCACCCGACACTGCTCCGTGGATCGCTGACGGCAGAGGGAAGTGCTTGCTATCCCGTGAGCGTGGGGCTTCATCCCAACGTATGGTGATCTGGGCACCCCCTCTCTACCAAGGCAGACCCCGGTACCCACCTTCTCCTGCAGCTCTTGCTTCTCCTTGTTGGCTTCTTCTAGCTGAGCCTGGAGGTCATTCATCTGAGCCAGGTCCCGGGAGGCCTGGGAAAGGAGTGTGCTGAAGCAGGATCCTCCATAACCCTCAAATGTACCCCACTCCACCCTACTCTGCTTGCCCGGGACCGCAGGCAGTGCAACCGCCCCAAAGATGCCGCTGCGCTGGGGACCTTTGAGGAGGTCAGTGTCTGGGGCGCAGGGTGTGGTGGGCACTCCCGGGCAGGGTACCTGAGCCACAGCTGCCTTGTGCTTCTTCATCAGCTCATTCATGTCTTCCTGATCCTCCTCCAGCCGGTTCTGGATCTCGTTCTTCTCACGCTGAAGGCGGCTCAGCTGCTCCTCCAGCTGGACAGAAACAAAGACAGATCAGAGGGCCTCAGTCTGAGTGTGAGTCGGAATCATCCCCATGTCACCTTCAGTGGGAGGGGCGTGGTGATGCCTGAGGCCAGGTCCACCTGCTGGAGTGGGTTCCAGGACCAGCACCATCAGGGAGCTGCCTGTCCGGCTCTGGGGCGGGGAGATGAGGGAAAGGGCTGTCTTTGCAGCTCAGGCCTACCCTGAGCTAAGTGACAGCTGCTTCCTGGCAGCTCTCTGGAGGCTAATAAAAAGGCAGAAAAGATCTGCCCGGAACAAGCGGCCCAGCACCCTAGCACTTAGCAGTCTAGGCCCTAACCTTCCTGCCCTCTGCCCCCTTCAGGTCCCAGGAAGGACCCCTCAAATCCTTGGAGCTCTTGTTTCCCCAGGGACTGCCTGCTCCAGTGGACAGCCAGTCCACTCGTCGGGGGCGGGGAAGAGACAGCCAACAGCAGCTTCAGGAAATGAATGAATCTATTAGCCTGTAATTCCAAACCAAAATGACTGCGTTGGCTCCTTCTCGGCCCCATCCATCTTGTTACCGGGCTGTGGGGAGCTGGGGAAGCCTCTGCCAAGAAATTTATTAACTCGGATTTAAATAAAATGGTAATTTTATAACAGCCTTTTTTAACACAATTAAGGAATTTGAATTACTCACCTGAAAACTGCTGAAAAGCACAAATGTCATGGGGATAAATCAAGCCTGGAAGATTGGCACTGGTAGCCGGGTGGCTAGCTATGGGGTTGTGGAGCCAAGCCCAGCCTCCACCCCTGCCCCGTTCCCTGCTGGAGATAGTACCCTAGTACCGGTGGCCACATCCCAGTAATGAATTCTCGTCCAGCTTTGCATGGGCCGTGGGAGAGGTGGGGAATTAAAAGGGAGGCATTAAATAAGAGTGCTAATTAGCTGCCGCTTGGGCTTGTCAGTGGGCTGGCCAGGGGAAGGGGAGGGAAACGAGCCATCCCATCCCCTTATCGGTGCTTCTGCTAATCTCTAGGCACCTGCTTACATCCCTCAGCCACATTAGCGGCTTTTATTAATGGTGTTGGGGCCTGCAGCCAAGCTCTCACAGGCAGGTGGTTACACAGGGAGAGGGGCCCTGGCTGGCTCCCTTTCACCTCGCCCCCTGGCGGGCCTCTGCTGTTCGTGGGGGAGATGGGGGTGGGGGGCGAGGAAGGCCTGCTCTCCCTGCAGAACGTCCTGGCATGACGGGACCTGGCCGGGGAAGGGTCCCTGTTTGGGGTGAAGGCAGCCGCTGTCACAGCTCTATTCCCCCTCAGCCCGGCCTGCACACCCCGGCTCCTCACCGCTGTCTTGGCTTTGGCGATGTCATCAATCTGCAGGTGCAGGTCTTCGATCTCCACCTCCATTGCTTTGCGTGCTTTCACGGCGGCTGCGCAGGTGAACTCGGACTCCTCCAGCTGGACACAGAGCCACCCCCGCCCCAGGGAGAGACGTCAGCCATTCCCTGGGGGCAGGAGGGCTATGCAGGGTGCTCACCGGGGAGAGGGACCCCAGGCACTCTCCTTTCCTCCTCCGTGTACACCTCAGGGTGCTGAGGTGTGTGCACAGGCATCTCCTCCCGTGACGGGGCTGGGTACCGGGCCCACCCCCAGCAGCCCGGGGCTTGGCAGTCATGCTAGGCGGCATGCAGAGACCCCGGGGAGCATGGCTCTTACAAGTGGCTTCTCCCGCTTCCCTGTCACCTTCCTTCCCAAGGACTCAAGAACCACGGAGAGGGACGCGAGGGAGAGAAGGAACACTGGGAAGCAAGCCCAGCTGCCCTGAGAGCTGACCGCGTCCTCTCTGCAGCCGATACCTGGTTCTTCAGCTGGGCGATCTCCCTCTTGCTGGGCGCGTTGTTCTTCAGGTGGTCCAGCATGATCTGGGCGTCAGCCAACAGGGCCTTGGTGCGCTTCAGGTCTTTCCGGAGCCGCTTCTCTGACTCAAAGTCCCGCTGGCTCACCTGGGTGGGCACCAGAAGTTGAGGCTCTGGGCTCTCCCACAGGGCCCCCTCCTGTCTTCCCCGAGCTCACGCCGCACCCTGGCTCTCATTCTGAGTCCCCCTAATAAGCGACGACAGTGGAAGTGCCAGGGTCACGCCGGCCGGTGAGAAAAGCCTGTGTGTGCAATGCAGGATGATCACCCCCATTCTACACGTGATGGCAGCGGGCTCCACAGATCCCAGCACCGCCCTCCATGTTCCCAGACCTCTGACCTCTGCCCATTGCACTCTGACCCCCGGCCAGAGTCCCATCCCTAAGTCTGGATGAGGCAGGCAGGTGGCCAGGCCCCAGCCAGCAGTCTCCGCTCACCTGGTCACTGAGCGTGGCGAGCTTGCTCTCCAGTTCCCGCTTCTCTCGCAGCACCTTCTGCTTGTCCTCATATTCCTCCTCAAGCTGCACTTCCATTTGTTTTAACTGGAGAACCGTGGGGACAGAGCCCCGTCAGTCCCCAGTGTCTGGGGCCAGGCAGCCCCTTTCCTCCTGAATCCCCCCCACCCCGGGAAACAGTGGGCAGGGCTGAGCATGAATGACCCCAGAGGGGTCAGACCCTGCACGAGAGGTTCCTAGGGTCTCATAGCAGCCGTGGAGGGAGAGGAGTGATGGGAGGACATGATGGTGGCCCCAAGCTAGAGTGGGAGCCCTCGTTCCAGAGCGGGCAGGCCCCACAGAGCCAGGCGAGCTGACTGCACAGGGTGGCTCAGGGTGGGCTGCTGAGGAGCAGAGAAAGCAGAGAACACTAGTCCCTCAAGGGCCTGAGTTTCCCTACAGACCCTAAGAGCACGCATCCCAGCTCACGTCAGGAGCGGAGATTCCTGGCCCAGAAGGGCAATGGAAGAAAGCGTGGCTAAGGCTGGGAAACAGAAATCCCCTTACTTTACAGCAGTGATGGGGGAACCGGTGTTTATACTGACTGCACAGGTCAGTACCCATTGCCTTACCTTCTTCTGACACGACTGCCGGGCCTCCTCCACCTCCTCATCCCGACTTTCCATCTCCTTGGAATGGGTCTGTCTCATCCGCTCCATCTCCATCTCGAGTCGCAGCTTGGCCTGGAGGTGGGTGGGCGTAGAGACTGGGTTCCTTTCCCAGCAGCTCGCTGACCTCTGCCCATTGCACTCTGACCCCTGCCCACTGCACCCTGACGGGCAGCTTTCTCCAGAACCAGGAGCAGGGAATACCGCTGCCAGCAGTTCGCTTTGTTCCCGCCTTGCTCCTGTGGCTTTCCCGGGGCAGCTGAACTCCCTTTCCAGGGGTCCAGCCCAGGCCCAGAGAAGGCTGCTGGGGTGGGACCACCCTGAAGCTTTTCCACTTGGCCTCCAGGCTCTAGCTGACACGGTGGCTCAGTGGCAGCCGGGGTGGGCTGCCGTGCACCCCGAGCCCCTTCCCACTAGCGCTCAACCAAGGTTTGTTCTCGTGGAAAACACTACGGAAGCTTAACTATCTTCACACTGTGGTCAGCACAGGTCAGGTGCTCACTCAACATTTGGTGAATAAGGGAATGAATGACTGAGTGTGAGATCTTGCCCTTCTCTGCCCATGCCTCAGGTTAGCTGTGGGGACTGTGGTGCCTCCCTTAGCCACGCCTTCCAGCACCTGTTCCAGCATCTGGATGGTCCCCGCCTGCTCATCCAGTTCCTCTTCCTGGTCCTTGACCTTGGCCTCCAGGTCCCGGAGCTGTTTCTTGACCTTGGCCAGAGAGGCTTCATCCTTGGACTCTTGGGAGGAAATGTCCTGGAGCTCAGCCTCCAGGGAGACGACCTTCTGTGTGAACCCTGCAATGTCCATGTCTTTTTCCTGGAGCAAAAGAGAAGCTGAGGCTGGTCCTGGGCCGACCTGGGCCTGCGAAGGGGACGGGGTGTGGATGGTGGGCAGCCCAACGCACCTCCAGTTGCTGTTTCAGGCTGAAAGCCTCGGCGAGGAGCATGTCCTTCTCTCGCTGCAGTTTCTCCCGCTGCAGCTTCTCCCGCTGAGCCTCCTCGTGTGCCTGCGAGAGCTCGCTGTCAAACCTGTGAGGGAGCACGGCCATAGCGACCCCATCAGACAAGGGAAGAGTCTGGGTCTCCAGCACCCAGAGGCTGCTGGGAAACGATGCCGCAGGTACATATGGGATACAAGCTGAGGGGGTACTCCTGCCGCCTGAACTACGGCCGGGGTGAGGTGACATTTCAGGGGGCAAGCCCTCAAGGCCCTGCTCAGGAACCTGGTCTGGGATTGGTGGGGTGGGGAGGCATTCCATCAAGCTGGTCCAAGGGGCCCTTTCACCAGGGGGGCCTCCGAGGACCCACAGACTGTGGCAGGGCAGAGGAGAACATCCTCTCCTCTGGGGTAAGTCTCGACCTTTTTCATTTCAACAGATAAGAATGAGGGCCCCGGTGAGGGCAGAGAGGGTAACAAGATGGGTAGAAATGGACATCCCGCTGCCTCGTCTGACTCACTTTCTGCAGTTCCGTTTGGCTCCTGCCCCCACTTCTCCGCCACTAGCCTTTGGCCAGGCCCACCTGCCCCAGCGGTGCGCCTGTCACCACCAGGACACCCCACTCTGGGCTGGAAGCCAGCAGTGCCACTGGCCCCAGCCGGCCCCAGGCTTCCGTGGGTAAGTGGGGCCTCTTCCATGGGTAAGTGCACATCCACGGTGGGGGGCCTTTCTTCACACCTCCACTCCACACCCTTCCATTTCCTGCCCAGTGACTTTAAATAAGGAGCAAATGACTGAAATTCCTCCTAACACCTTCCCTGAATAGCTAATCAGGTTCCTGTCGAAAAATGAACAGCTCCTCCTACCCCAACGCTGTATCAAAAAAAAAAAAAAAAAGTACAAAAACTCCAGGCAGCTGAAACCTAATAAGTTGCCCAGTGGGGAGTGCAGCAGGCCTGACCGGCACTGCCATCGGGGTGCTCAGAGGGGGGTTCCCGCGAAGGGTGCCCGCCGCTAGGTAAAAGGGAGGGTGGGTGTAAAGGTAAGAACCAGGGAAGCAGAGAGTCAGGGTGCTGGAAGAAATGTAAGACCTTGTTTCCTCTCACTCTCCACAAAGCAGCAGCCCGGCCAGGAGGCCGCGGGAAACCTGGGGTCACTGGAAGGTCGGGGCTCTGCAGTTCTCACCTCCAGGGTGTGGGTGTGGGGCTGCTCCTTCCCAAAGGCAACTAGTGTCCCTGCTGAGACCCTCTCCCTGCAAAGGAAAGCGGGGTGCCGCTCCCACTCCCTGGGGCGCCCTGCTGTTCCCAGGGTGTGTGGGTTCCTCGGCGTTGCTAATAAAGGCGTCCCATTCCCATCCCCAGCCCAGGAAATTAATTTAGATTGGATTTTCTCCTGTGAGGGCTGCCCCCTCCCTTGTGTCATTACCATAATGAGATGGAAGTGGCACGGTAGTTTAATGACATTAGTCAGGGGAGTGTGATTGTGGAGCTGAGGCAAGGGAGAGCCGGGGAGCGGGGTGGGCAGGAGGGCAGGGCCCTGGTGGAGTGGTCCCTGCAGGGGGCCTGGCTGGTGCCCGTCCTGGGGGGGCCCAGGCAGGGCGACAAGGGCTCTGGGGGAGCGTATCTGAGAGCAGAGGCCTGAGCAGGCCTTCGATGGGATGTGGTCTGAGGACTTCTCAGAGGTCAGGAGGAAAACCCATTCACATTCTGGACGAGTGGCCATGCAGGCGAGGCCCCTGGCCACATTCAGGCCCTTTCTTCTTTCCTCCCTGCAGGGAGAGGCAGGGAGTCCTGTCTGGGCTGCTCTAGAAGGTCCTCTGAGCCCAGCGCAGGGGGCCCACCCACCTCCTCTGCTTCTTCTCCAGCTCGTGGTTTCGGACCTGCTGGCCCTCCAGGTGCAGTTTGGTGTCCTGCAGCTCAGCCGTCAGCCGTTGGCACTTCTTCTTGAGCTGCTGCAGGGCCCGCTGGCTCTCCTCACTATCGGCCTGCAGATCCCCGAGCTAGCGGCCCAGGTGGATGCAGGGTCATCAGCCATGGAGAGGCCCGGACGTGTTGGAGAAGGTGAGGAGGAGGAGGAGATGGATAAGTGAAGGGGAGACCAGAGACGAGGGATGAAGTCAGGGACGTTCAGGAAACTAAGACACTCGAACAACAGTTTGCCCTTGCGGGTCCCCGGCACTGAGAGGCGGACACGCCAATCCTCTCCTGTTGCTCCCAGGGTCGGCCTGCCTCTGGCCCTTCGCTGGGCCACCATGTGGGACCCAGCCCCTCGCTGCCCTCCCAGGCGCAGGCCTCCACTGCTTCGGGCAGACTCACCCGCCTCTCCAGCTGCCTCTTGTTCTGCTGCTCCACCTCCAGCTTGTCCTCAAACTCCTGCTGGAGCCGCTTCTTGGTGAAGTCCACCTCCCGCACAGCTCGCTCATACTTCAGGCGCCACTCGCCACCTGTGGGGTGGGGGGCAGACAGGGAGGCCTGAGCCTCTGAGAGTCCCCAAGAAAGGACAGGGGGGAAGAAGGATGGGGCAGGGAGGGGCAGCAGGTGGAGTCAGCCAGAGGGACTCAGACACGTCTCTGGATGATGGCTTCGTCCCAAGGTGGAAGGAGCCAATAGCTGGGACTGCTAGACCTTGGCCCTCAAACACGGTCATTACCATGGTTATTACGGCCCTCCACGATAATCCCCTGCATTTATTGGCACCTCTACTGTCCATTTATCTCACTATAGCCTTATCACAGAACTCTATGAAGGGACCCGCCTGGACAAGGGATGTGGTTACCCAGGGGTGGGCATCAGAGCTGCCACTCAGGCCACTACCGAGCTAGCTGCCCCAGCCTCAGACCCACCTGCATCATCATCGTCCACTTCCCCGTTGATCTCGGCTGCCCGGATAAGACGGGCCTCCATCACCTCCATTTCCATCACCTCCATTTGCTTCTTCAGTGCATCGTACTGGGTCTGCAGGAGAGGGGGTGAGGAGGTGTGCCATTCCATCCCTAACTCAGTACCCGCCACGTCCCTGAACCACACAGACCATGGGCACACGCTTACCCAGGGCAGACAGAGGAGCTGGGCTAGTGGCAAAGATGCCACCTGTCCTTGGGGGGAGCTGATGGGCACTAGAGTGCGGCAGCCGCTAGCATGGCTGTCTTCACCCCGGCCCTGCCCTCACCTGCAGCTCCTTCATCTCCTTCTCAGCTCGGAGCCTCTCCGCAGTCTCCGCGTCCAGCAGCTGGGAGGCGGACTCCCCCGTGTTACGTTCATCTGTCAGCTCCGATGTCAGCTCCGAGATCTGGGGGGGGGGGGGGGGGGGGGGGAAGAGGGCAGAGGGAGATGCCACCAGTTACCAGTTGAACTGCCTGCCTCATTCAGCCGGAACGCTGCGGGGCGGGCGGGGGGAGGGGGGAGGCCTCCTAGGCCCAGCCTCCCTGTGGAGGTGAGCCAGTTTGTCTGGTGCTAGGAGTCACTCACCCGGGTCTCCAGCCGGTCACTGTTGAGCCGCAGCTCATTCCGCTCCTTCTCCACTTTCTCAAGCTTGCTCCGCAGCTGCTGGATCTCCTCCTAGGGTGCAGCGAGGAGGGCAAAGTGAGCCAGGGGCGCTGCGAGAGGTCAGGGCCCAGGATCCGCACCCTTGAGGTGAACAGAGCTGGCAAAGCTTGGGGCCAGGACGCAAGGACACAGGAAGCCACCGCCTTCCAGGGGTGCCCAAGATTTTATCCTACGAGGCTCCCCAAGGGCTCAGCCAGCACCCCAGAGGGAGGCCTTCTGTTTGATGGGCACACTTGAGGGTCACCAGCTCTCCGGACTAAACAAAGAAGCATGTGGGAGCCCAAGCAAAGCCGGTCAGACTCCTGCCCATGTGGACGAGCTGGGCTTTTCCCTCCCCGTCACCTGGGCCTCCCGGGGCTGTTACGCACGTCTTTGCTCCGGATCTGCTCCTCGGACAGCTGCACCTCAATGAGGGGTCGCACGGTGGTGAAGAGCTTCCACCAGGGCCAGTCCTTCACCCCTTTGTTCTTCTTGATGTTCTTCTGCACACAGCGGATGGCCAGGTCCTGGATCTAAATGGGGCGGGGGTGGCGCACAGTGGGGCTCTCACTCAGTACCAGGCCCAGCCAGGATCCTCCCCACGGGGCTGCTCCTCTGGCCACCTGCCCTGGAGTCAAAACTCCCTGTGCTGCCCTTTGCCCCCAGCCTCCCTGCGTCCCTCAGAGAGTGGGCGACAGAGACGGGCCCCGGGAGCACTGCCCGGGGCACCAGCCACTCCGCCATCATTAGGAATAACTCCGTTTGCTTTATTTGCTGCCTGATCATTTCCAGCACCCTGGCCTGCAAACGCTATAAAACCTAATCTTGCTGAAACACAGAGGCGGCGGTGCTGGCTGTTTTATGGACTTGCTAATAAGAAAAGGAGTCGCTGACACAGCTCCTTAATCTTCATGGAGGAGCCTGTGATCCTCAGCCCACCTTTGTCTGGGCCCTGGGCCCCCACCCCGCCCTAACTCTTGGGCCAGGCCACATGGTCTCAGCACCGAGCACACCAGCACTCTCGCTGGCACCAAGGGACTGCCCATGCCCCAGCCTGGCCCAGGGCATGGTGGCCCCCGGAGGTCCCTACATCTTCTCCCCCACAGCCCCCAGACCAGCCTCCTGCCGCTCCATGTTCCCTCGAGCCCCCCACCCACCCCGGGAACTCAGCTCTGCCTGGGAGGCTGGGGAGTGGCCCGGGGGATGCCCCTGGAGCAGCACCTTTTTCTTCTTGAAGTGCTGCCGGGCCAGGTAGCCCCTGCAGGCCGCCTGGAACAGGGTCAGGTTCCTGCTGGTTTGCTCGTCCCGTTGCTCCTCTAGCCGTGCCAACGTGCCTGCCCGGAAGAACACCTGCGGAGAAGCAGGCCAGGTGAAGGCAGGAGCCTGGGTGGGGCAGCCCAGCGAGGAAACCGAGGAAACCGGGAGCAGGCGCAGGAAGCCAAGAGCCTGAGAATCCAAGTGTCCGAGACAGGAGGGGAGCTGAAAGGCGAGGGCCAGGCTGGGGCTGGGAGGTTTTAGAAGGGGAGGCGTAGGTGGGAAATCTAACTTCAAAGAGAGATGAAAGGAGATGGAGTCAAAGGAAGGTGTTGGGATGAGAAGGGAAAGCAGCACCACTGGTCAAATGGGGAGAGGACACCCCTCAGCCACATCGACGGCGGCTCTTTCCCCAGGACTGCCAGCAACCCTGCCCATGCCCCCTGTGCCCACCGCCCACGGCAGGGCCCAGCCACACGCTCCAGCTGCCTTTGGCATCCAGCTGCCTGAGGCCAGGTGAGTTGGTGGTGTCCGTGGGTAAGAAGAAGAAGAAGGTCCAGAAAGCAGTGTGCAGAGAAAAGGGGTGGGGAAGGGGAGGGGGCCCCTTCTCTGGACCCTCCCAGCTCAGTTTCTTTCATGTGCCAACACCCCACCCCCACCCACACACCCAGGTTTCATCTCATGAAGAAGCCCGTGTGGTGGGCGGAGGTTGGCCCAGTCAAGGGACCTGTCATACAGGTTTGGGGGCTGGAGGGCAGATGTGAGAGCAACCAGCTGGATGCCCCCACACCCAGCCTTTCCTTTCACTCTTGGGTGCCCTGAGCTGGGTACATGTTTTCCTACTAAGAGAGGAAGAGGAGGGGGAGATGGTCAGGTGAGAAAAGGCTCTAGTCTCCTTAGAGAGGGCAAAGGGACAGGTATATGCCCACCTCCACCACGCCCAGGACACAAACAGTTCCCTTCTGAGGGGCAAAGAGAAGCCGTGAACTCCATGGGGAAAGACTCAAAACCACGAGGTACAAGCTCCAGGCCTCCCTTCAGGGGGCCAGTGGGGAGAGGGCCTCCGCTTTCTGCGGAGCAAGCTTTGCCTCTGGCGACGCCGAGGAAACCTAGTCCCCGGAGGCTGGCCCGGGAGAAAGGCAGCTCAGTCTTCTGTAACACTTTCCCCAACCCCTCACGTGGGGCCGCGCGCCTGGCATCTCCCATGGACCCCGAGTCCCGCCTGAGCCTTGATTTCCCCACAGCGTGTGAGCCTGCGACCCTCCCAGGGGCTAGGGATAGCCACGCCCCTGTGCTGGTGGCCAGCAGGCACAGTTGTCTGACAGGACAGAAGCAGTGAGGTGCCAGGTGGGGGACAGGCAATGGCCCAGGAACACACACGAGAAGAAAAAGGATGGTCTAGAGGTGAGGGCAGGGAGCCTCAAACCTGTCTGGAACAGCTGTGTATTTGTGGGGTGAGGAGTCCTTTTGAGTATTAGGTGAAGGCTCAGGCCGTCTCCTCCCCAACATAGCCATCCATACAAATTTCACACACAATAACCAGAGGTTCTGAGATCCCCCAACTCCTTGCCTAAACCCTCAAGGTCAGACTGAGACACCCCCGACCTTTGAAATGATATGACAAACAGGGAGTCCTTGCTCGCCACCCAGTGTTAACCACACAAGTCCTAACCTTCTCTCCCAAACCAGATGTGAGCGAACATCTGCTGCTGCCCCTAATTCTGCCCCCTGGGGCGCGACTGCCTCAGCCGGGCACGGGGACGATGCAGAGGGACTGAGATGGCAGCCGGGAGGAGGACCAGCCTGGGCAGGCCCTGCCCTGCCCAAGACATGCCTTGGAGGAGGTGCCACCCCAATGCCAGCCAGTAGCAGCTCAGCCTGCCAGAGGGGCAGGAGCCCACCCGGGGGAAGACCAGGAGGCTGACGTGAAATCGTTGACTGCAGGCTTCCCAGGGAAGAAGCTGAGCCGGCAGCCCCAGCTTAGAGACAGCTGGGGAAGGGGAGAGGGAGGTGGCGAGCCAGACAGCAGAAACCAAAACCAGAAAAATGACGGAAAGAGGGTGGGATGCAGAAGACACAGAGGCCCAGGAAAGAACTAGAATAACAGAACCAGGAACGAAGGAATGGAGACCAGCAGGGACTGCAGGGCCCGAGGGAAAGCCAAGGACAGCAGAGGGGACTGGAGCGGGATTCCCGGGGAGGGAGGGGGCCGGAGGAACCAAGAACGTGACTCAGCGTGCAGAACAGCGAGAACAGAGTGGACAGACCATACTTCAGCTTTTTTAGGAGCATCCCCTTCCACCTCCCTCTCCCCATGAGGCCCTGGGACTGGACTTCCTCCCTGTCTGCTGACAGATGCACAGGCCCAGAACCCTCCGCCTGGCTCCCAACGCCTCTCCCTCCCACTACAGCCCTTGAGCACATACGTGGACGCTGCTGGTCAAGCCTCCCAGTCGCGGGAAAGAGTGGCCTGCGGGGCTCGGCGCCTGGGAGGAATGCTCAGCTGACCCTCTTGTGTGGTGGTGCGGCAGACTGGCACCCAGGGCCGGGCGTGCCTGCCTTTTATGTACTACGTTCCATTCAGATGAGGAATTCGGCCCGTGGGCAGGTGGCGGCAGCACAGCATTTCCATGTCCTGCTTGCCCTCCTGGGACCCTGGCAGCCCCAAGGGACCTGCCACGGGGGGCTCTGCCCTCCCGAGTACTCTGCCTACTGCCTTCCCGATTCCTCCAGCCCTCCTCCCTCTGGCCTCCCCACTCCCCACACCAGGACCCAGGGCAAGTTCAGGGCCACTCTCCAACCCACTCCTCCCTCCTGACATCACAAGGTGTTCACAGCACTGAACAAGCCAGTTATTCAGAGGGAGGAAAATCAAGTTTGCTGCAGCTGGAACATCGAAATTCCTGGCCCCTCGCCCTAATGAGGGCAGCTTGAGAGGAAGGACTGCCCCAGAGTGGCTGGGGTGGTGGACAAGGGGACTCACTCGGGGGGCAAGACGCAGAAGGGGCACCAGGAGACTCCTGGAGTAAGACTGAGCAGGGGGGGGGGGAGAGTTGGGGAGGGCCAGCCATGTGGACAGGGTGACCAGAGAGTGAGGCCCGACTGCCTCCCTGTGGGGACAGCTCACCCGGCTCAGGCCCATGCAGCAGCTGCTCTTCTCCAGGTCCAAGGACTCCAGCAGCTCCTCCACCGCCTGCAGAGAGAGAGGTCTCTGTCATGAGCCGACCCAGGGACTCCCCATCCACAGAGGGGCTCCACCCAGTCACTTAGTCCTTCCTTGGCTTCCACTCAGTCCCTTATTTGTGTCACTTTCGGTGGCTTCCACAGGGTCAGGCATTTGCTAGATTCTGGGGATATAAGGATACAAGCGATCTTTTGGGTGTTGTGAGACAAGTGAACTAGTGAAGTACATAGAGGAGGAGGCATCTAAGTCAGCCAAGGGGATCCTGGAAGGCTTCCTGGAGGAGGTGTGGATTGTGCTGAGTCTTTAGATACAAGAATTAGCCAGACAAAGTAGGGGAGAGGGCATTTCAGGCAGAGAGACTAGCATGAGCAAAGGCCTGGGAACAGAAGACAACAGAATGCGCTGAGAAAAGTAGTTAGTATAGTTTGGAGTGAAGTGGGAGCAGTTAGGGTACAATTAGGGAGGTGGGCAGTAGCCAAAATAGTTGGAATCTGTGTGATCTGAGAGGTCCTGGAGGGTTCTCTCAGTAATGACATGATCTGATTTGCATTCTAAGGAGATATCACTGGTAGAAGGGCAGAGGATGAATGGAAACCCCCTTAGGCAGTTACTGCAATAATCTACAGGAGAGAAGGTTACATAGAGCCTGACCTAAAAAGGGGTGGGGGGTGGGGGGGATGCAGGAGATGTTAAGGAGATAGAGCCTTGCCAGGTATGGGGACGGGTAGAGGAGAGGAAGGAATCTAGGGACACACTGAAGTTTCTGACTTATGTAACTAAACAGACAATGGCGTCATTTTCTAAAGTAGAGAATACAAGAGAAAGAGTGGGTTTTGGAAGCGATATCATCAGTTTGGTTTGAATATGCTGAGTTTGAGGTGCTATATGGCACACCCGTAGAGAAGTCCAGAAATAAGCTGGATAAAAACGCACGTCTGGAGTCCAGGAGAGAGGCCTGGGCTAGAACTATTGATTTGGGAGTCATCAATACATATGTGGTAATTGAAGTGATGGGTGTGAATTAGGTTGCCCTGGAAGAGGACGCAGGATAGAAAACACATGGGGCCAAGGAGAGAGTCTCAAAGAAGAGGGAGACCTTTATTTCAGGGGCAAGTGGAAGCAGGGAAGCTCAGAAGTTCTGAGAAGGAAAGAATAGAGAGACGAGGGAAAGCCAGGAGTGGCCGCAAACGGGCTGAGCAGAGATTTTCAAAAAGAACAGAGTTGTCCACAGAGTCACATGTTGTGGAGAAGCACAGAAAAGTGCCCGTTAGCTCTGGCAACATGAAGTGCAGGAGGAGACAAGGAGACCAATCCCAGGGTGTCGGGGATGGGAACCAGGCAGCTGTGGGTGGAGGAATGAATGGCGGTGGGGTGGGAGGACGCGACAGGAGAGGAAGTGTTGAAGGTACAGGGCAGGCAGGAGACAGACAATGGGTCCGGCATGAGAGAGAGGTAACGGAAGGCTCCTTTCTGACAGCAACGTCTGTGGGAGGTTTCTGCACTGAGAGAAGAGCCAGCAGAAGAGAGGCCGAAGGAACAGGCGAGGAGAGTTACCACCAAGGGAGCAGGTCTCCAGGGAGACCACAGGGAACGGGACTGGATGAGGGAGGGATGCTTCTCCCACCCACACAGGAGGAAGGAGGCACCTGAAGAGCAGTGTACAGAAGACGGAGGAGGAAGTTGGAGCCTCGATTTTATTAGCGTTGAGAGGCAAGGTCAACCGCTGGCCAGGAGACCTGGGCAAGCACGGTTGGGGAGTATTAGAGGAGAAAGGTGGAGAATGGAGTGTCAGGGAAGGAGCTTAGAATTGGGCCCAGGTAAGGATGGGGCCCAGCACATGGAAAACTTGCCAGGCCACCCCAAGGGCCCAGTTGGGGCTGGAGACCATGAAGCTGTAGGAATTCAAGTCCACATGGTTGTATCCTTCTCTCCCACAGCAACTTGGCAGCGCTAAACTGAGGCAGGTGGATGCCCAAAGACTGGCCCTTCAGGGTGGGGCTGGGCAGGGCAGGTGCCAGGGGAGGCTCAGAGAGCTGAGGATGGTGATGAAGGCTGTGGCCAGAGGGTTTGAGGCTGAGCGGAAAAGGAAGTAAAGAGAGAGGGAATGGACGAGTAGAGAAAACGCAGTGGGATCCAGAAATGAGAGGTCTCAATGGACAGAGAGGAGTGAGGCGCACAGGAGGGAGGCTGAAGTCAGAGACGGCCACGCTGGAATCTCAGGGGCGGAGCATCTCCAGGGCTGGCAAGGTGCTGGGTGTGGCCGTGAGTGGGAGGCTGGAATGAAGGCGAAGCGTTAGAGAGAAGGGGTTGTGGGGCAGGTCGTCTACATTCACCCCAAGACTGCTGAGGACCCTGGCCGGTCCTGAATGCGAGAAGGTTCTGGGGTCTCCACGAATGTGAGTCTGTGTGTGACTCGGGACAAGGGGAGGGGGCTTTCTGCCTGTTCTGTAGAGCACCCGCCCTTTTAGGGAAGCCATCCTGAGGTCAGATGCTCTCAGAGTCAGGCAGGGTGCCTGCCTAAGGGCAGAGCACAGGGAAGGAGGGTTCCTCTGCTCGGGAGCCCTTTGTCTCTCCGAGGAGCTGCCTCTGGGGGTCAGGGCGACAGCCTAGAATGGCAGGGGGACAACCCCGTCAGCGGCCAGGAATCCCCAGCCCGGGTGGACAAGGGGCCCGGGAGGCCTGAGGCTCACCCTGGCACAGCTTCCTCTTGCAGGAACTAGTCCCACGTGGAGGTCAAGGCTGCGGGGCCCAGGGGCTACCAGAGGCACACCAAAACATGAGCTCTCATCTGCACCTGGAGGTTCCTGAAGGACTGTCAGCAGACACCCCACCTCGGGCCTCCAAAGGGGGTGGCTCTTCTCAGATTCCTGCCATCCATTCCCTAGGCTACCTTCTCCCTACTGACACAGCCTGGCTGCCGCCTGGCCCTGTCCTCATTCCGGAGGGCCAACACCAGGAGCCTGAGCAAGGGCCAGACCAATCCTCTCCAGGGAAGGAAGGGTAGCTGCTCAGAGGGCTCTGAGCTGAGAAAAGGGGGTCGGGGAGGGGGAGGGGGGGCTTTGGGGCCCAGACCTACCCGCCTTTCATCCACGACGATGTAGTTGCGCCCGTGTTTCTTGGTCAGGTGTGGGGCCAGGACATCAAAGCGGCGGCGGAACTCAGAAAATACCATGTGGTCAGGGTAACCTAGAGAGAGAGCAGCCCAGGGCCAGGCCCATCAGCACCTCCCCTGCTCCCACACACTCCAACAGCCACGGTGCCCAGGCACGGGCGGGGAGGGTCGCCCGCAGGGGAAGACACGGCGGGGGCAGGAGAGCCTGCGGTGGAGGCCAGCCCAGGAAAGGAGAGAGCGGAGAGGCAGCAGGCAGGGGCGAGGGACAGGAAGCCGAGAGGACATCTAGGGCTGCCCTACAGTGGCATTACAAGGTTTAGAAGGGGAACAGGTTCTTCTGGAAGGAAGCAAGTTCCCTGTCAGTGAGGGGTGCACGTGGGGGGTGGCTGACCACCTGGAAGGAATGCTATAAAAGCCAGATGGCCTCTTAAGACGCTTTCCAGTCCTCCAATCCACGACTGTCATAACCCAGAGAACAATGTCTTGAAGACTTAATAAGAAGAAAAAAAAAAATAGGGCATTAGAGAGTAGCTGAGAGAAACAGCACATGAGGTTGGAGGTGGAACCCTGGCCCTGGCTCCTGGTATCATGTGACCTTAGATGGGTCACGAGGCCTCTCTGAGCCCCGGGTTCCTGATTTTTAAATGGGGGCCTGACCACATATCTAGCAGGGTAGTCATTTAATGAGAAAATATGTAGAAAGCTTGACTCACTGGATGGCTCCTTTCCTCAGTCTACTGAAGCAGGACGTGGGAAGGTCTCCCTCCCTACCCCCATCTTGACCTTGAGTCCTAGGCTATGTGACCAAAAAGACTCGGAGGTGCTCTTTCCCTAAAGAGTGTGACCTCTCACAGAGGTGCCCTTACTGTCTGGGCTTGAGGTCAGGGCAAGGGTGAGATGGCTTCCGGTTTGGAGCAAGGTCAGGATGGTGGCCCGCGGGAGGTTCCCCGGACTCACCCGAGGAGACCAGAGCCCACCATCGAGGACCAAGAAACCAACTTGTACAGAATCATGGAATTTCAAACTGAAAAGGGTGTGAAACCAGATACAGCTCATCTTCCAGACATGGAAACTGAGGCCCGAGAGGTGGAGCGACCGCTTGCTCGAGATCCCAAAGGCTGTGGCTGGAGGCAGAACTGGACTCCGAGCCCAAACTCCGACAGCCCGTCGGGGGCTCCCTCCACCGTGCCAGCCTCGCTGGCTCTGGGAAAGCCTCCAACTGGGAGATGAGGCTGATGCATGTGCCTGATAATTGAAACAGGAGGCGGGGGCCGCGGAGGGGCCAAGACAAAGTGAGCTATTGATTGTATCTGAACTGCAATTAAATTGATGGGCCGGGATAGCAGGTCCGAACGCCTGGCATCTTAATTAATCATCAGCGCTATCGATGGTGGCTGGGGGCTGAGGGAAGGGGGGCCCCGCTGCTGCTGGCCTCATCGATCTGCTTGTTTGAGTAAAGCACATTGATTTTTGTTCAGAGCGGTAACAATCTGGTTTTGAAATAATAAACACCAACTCCATATCAAGACGTGGGGACAGATCGATGATTTATTTAGAGCAGAGCAGGGAGCCCGTTCCCTGGCTTGGCTGCCGAGGAAAAGTGGCGGTGCCCATGGGGATGCCTCCGGGGGACCTGGCTGTGGGTGGGCGGGACCCTGCCTGCTCCTCTCGCAAAGGGAAAAGGGCAGGAACCTGGCAATTCGTCACTTCTCAGACAAATGAAACCCTACTTGAGAGGCATGAACTGGGAAGCCGGTCCAAATCCCACTCTGCCACTCACAAGCTGTGTGATGTTGGGCAAGCTACTTAACCTCTCTGAGCGTTAGTCTCCTCCTCTGGGGAGGATAATAATACCTACGTGTCATGAGGCAGTCCAGTTCTGCCTCCACACATTGAATGCGTTAATGTGTGTGATGACTTTGGAATAGTGCCTGGTACTCTGTAAATGCTCTGTGGATGTTAACTATGATTAGCACCTCATTTCTCACTGTGGGAGGCTAACCCAGCGCCAGCCTGCTCTTGGAGGTAGGTACCTCCACTGAGTGGATGGTTCCAGGAGGCATCTGCTGCTGTGGGCAGAGGTGACCAAACCAGTGAGGGGGAAAGGATGGAGCTCTGGGTACAAGGCATGGGTGGGGGGGGGCAGGGGGGAGAAGAAGACAGGGATACGGAAGGGAGAGGCAGAAGAGAGGAGTCAGCAGAGTGGAAAGAAAGAGAAAGGAGCACACTGGGCTGGAAGATGAGACAAGATCCCACAGAGGAGGCCCTGGGGCAGAAAAGAGACCAAGGGCTGGCTGGAGACAGGAGGGGAGCAGCACCCTCTTAGCCCACAGTCCCCCTTTGAGAGACGGGGAGGGACAGAGGCAGCTCCAGAAAAGGGAAGTTGAGAGCGCAGGAGGCCCTACCTTGGCGGTACATGCGCATGGCATCAAGCAGGCGGGAGCCACGAAGCTGGGCGCGGAGCAGGGGCACGTCCAGCTGCAGGAGCCCGGCCTCGCAGTGGTCTCCTGAAGGCAGGTCCAGCTCGCTGCTGCTGCTGACCCGGCGGGAGGAGGCAGACCGGGGCTCCCCGGCCCAGCCCTCGGCCACAGGCAGGAAGCAGTGCACGAAATGCAGCTTCGACTTCTTGATGGTGTCAATGAGGGCATCCTGCCAGAGGGGAAGGGACGGCCCTCAGGGAACTGGTACCAGCACCTCCACTCCTTGCAGGCTGGCAAGTGCCCCACCACTGCCTAGGACATGCCGAGCCTGGGTAACTCTGCCGTTATAGATCTGAGTTACCGCCCTAGCAGGTTTGGCTCAGCGGATAGAGCGTCGGCCTGCAGACTGAAGGGTCGCAGGTTCAATTCCGGTCAAGGGCATGTGCTCGGGTTGTGGGCTCAATCCCCAGTGTGGGGCGTGCAGGAGGCAGCCGTTGCATGATTCTCTCTCATCATTGATGTTTCTATCTCTCTCTCTCTCGCACTCCCTCTCTCTCTGAAATCAATAAAAATATTTAAACCAACAACAACAACCAAAACCAGGTCTGAGTTGTCACTCAGGCACCAGCATCAATCAAGTCCAAGTGGGATGCAGAGTGGGCACTGGGTGACTTGAGTGTGCCCAGGCTACCTGCCAGGGGTGGGAAGGGGCACCGGGCCTGGGCTGGCAGACTCACCACCTGCAGCTTAATCTGGATGCACAGTGACTTCTTCTTGACAGCCGCCATGCCCGTGGTGAAGGTCTTCCGCATGCTGGTGGCCCGGCGCAGCGCCAGCTGCGAGCCTCCCTCCAGGCCCGCGATGGAGCCTGAGAGCACCGTGGCGCTGCCCGCCCGGCCCAGGAACAGGTTGCTGATGATTTTCCTGCCGGAGGAGGGAGGGCCGAGGAGGGAAAGAAGTCACATTCACAGAGCAGTAGAGGCCATTCCTTCTCGGAGCTCCTAGGAAGCCAGACAAGCCCCGCGCCACCCTGGCGGGGGGCCTGGCTTACCCGGGCGAGGGCTGCATGCCCCGCCCCCTACAGAGACACTGCAGAGAAATCCCTGAACAGTGAGAAGACAAAACCAGGGTGGGCAGCCGCCGAGGGAGGGGTAGCCAGGGAGTGGACAGAGTGGGCGATCGGTTCTCTGTCGCTAGGCAGGGCAGAGCGGGGGGAAAGGGTGCCCATGTAGCAGGACACAGTGGAGCCCAGCATCTTCTAACAGGAGATACAATCTATTACGTCTACTGTCTCCAGTCCCGCTGGAATGTAAACTCCATAAGGGCAGGGATTTGTGTTTTACTCAGTCACAGAGAAGGTGCCAATAATTATCTGTTAAATAAATGAATGGATGACAGGGATTATACACCTGAGAGGTTTCTAAGGCTATGCCTGCCTTCTGTGAAGAATGCAGGGGTGTTAGTCAAATCTAAAATTATAGCTCCCCCCAGAATAAATAAATAAATAAATAAGCCTGGCTGGCGTGGCTCAGGGGTTGAACATTGACCCATGAACCAGGAGCTCACGTTTCAATTCCCGGTCAGAGCCTGGGTTGTGGGCTCTCTCCCCAATAGGGAGCATGCAGGAGCAGCTGATCAATGATTCTCTCATCATTGATGTTTCTATCTCTCTCTCCCTCTTCCTACCTCTCTAAAATCAATAAAAATATTTTTAAAATACACACAAAAACCCAAAAAATACCTATAGGTCCTTCCAACCATGTCTGTCCCCACCTCTACTCCAGCAGGAGGCCACCCCCAAGCCCTCAACTAGCCTTGGCTATTGCCTCTTAGGAAGCAGAGGGTATCTACCCTGCTGGAGAGGGAGGCCTCTGACCAGGGGGCCCAAAACAGCCTTGGGGAGTGGGACGTGGGCAGAGTGAGTGGTATTCTTACTTCTGGGAGTCCTGCAGGAGCCGGGGGGCATTCTGGGTAGCCGGGTTCTGCTTGGTGTAGCTCAGCCAGCCAGCCACATTGTACTCCACCCAGTTGGTGCCATGGCTGTGGCCCAGGAGAAAATGGCGTGGTTTGCTGCTGCGCAGGAGGGGGCTTTGGCCTGAGGGTGGGAGATGCAAGGTTCAGACCATCGGGGCACCGGCTCCACAAAGCCCAGGGACTCAGTGCCACCTGGACCCATATAGGTGGGTTCCCCTGGAGAGGAAGTAGAGGGGCTGCCCTCCAGGGGTGCCGCCTACCTTTTTTGTCACCTTCCTGGGGGCCATAGTAGGAGAAAAGGCGTTCCAGGAGGGCCTCCTCAGTGGCCCCTGGCACCAGAGCCTCCTCCTCTAACAGCCACAGCAGGCCCCTGGCCTCATCTGTGCGGGCCAATGAGCGGACCTAGGGAGAAGCGGAGAAATCCCACTGTCACACGGAGCTGTGGGAAAGGAGCCAGTGCCCAGTCCCTACCCACACACTATAACTATGCTGCACACGTACACACATACACGCGCACACCGCACACACATCGCAGCTCCCGCCCCTCACTGCTGACACCTTGTGGAGCAGGTGGGCAGACAGGAAAAAGAGGAGGCCAGAAAGAGATCACAGAGAGAAGCCCACGGCAAAATAGGACTCCTAGGACTCGTGCCCAAAGTCACCAAAGACTGAAGGCTGCTTACACCCAGAGGCTCTCCTCCATCCTCATCCTCTCGCAGGTCACGTGGGGTTTGTGAGGGCCTCAGGCTGCAGTCACTCCCTGGGCATCACCTCCCAGCCTGTGAGGCTCTGAGCATAGCACGTGGCCTAAAGGAAGCTGTCAATAGTGACAGCTGTGGGGCTACTGAGGAGGCAGCACCCAGGTGGGGTCACTGCAGAGTCATAAACTCAAGTGTGAAAAGCGTAAGACAAGTGACTTCGTGGATATGAAAGCCCAAGTGGGCAGATCGAGGCTGGCTGGAGCCCAGGCGGCCCCATCTAAAGGGAACAGCCACCACGCAGCGGCGGCCAACCGCTGTCCTGCAAGAACGTTGGCCTCGTATTGGCAAATCCTCCTGTTTTTCAAGAGAAGGTAGAAAGACTGAAGTCTGACTTCTAACACCCCATGGAAGCCAAACAAACTCTATCTGTGGCCACATCCGGTCTGAGGGTATCTTTCCAATGGAATTTCCAAGTCTTCCTCAAGCAAGAAGGACTGAACTTTCCCCACCCCCAGGCTGGCCTGGCCTGTAGGGACCGGGGGACAAGAGAACAAAGAGAGATGCCATTTCCCTCTTTGACCCCAGCTGCCCACCTCTCCTCCCTGACGCTGCCCAAGGGAGCCAGTGTGATTACCAGGAGGCGACCAAGGACTGATGAGCAACTACAGTCCCAGAGTGGCTAGAGCTGCCAGCAGGAATGAGCAATGAAGTCATCAGATGGTGAGTGGCAGGCTGGGCACTGAGGGGCCCTCATCCCCAGGGGTGCAACTGCCCGATGCCAAGGCCCATCAGATGGGAAGAGCAAAGAAGGGAAAGAATGGCCAACCCCCATCCAAATACACTGTCTGACCCACTGCCGCTCCTAAGCCACACGGACTGACATCCTCCTACTCGCGGAACTGGCAAAGGTACTGGAGGGAGGCCACCTCGGGAGCCCAGGTGTCGGGGGAAAGGCCAGCTTCCCCGGGGAGATGTGCATCTTGGACACTTCAGGCATTTGTCCCGGGGGGACATTCACTCTCTCCGAGCTCCACGCCCTTGCTAGCCAACGGGGCCTTCCCACAAGGAAGAAGGAGAGGGAGACAGGACTCGAAGCAGAGCGGGAAGATCAGCAAGCCTAGCACAAATGTCGGTTCCCCAGTAAAACGCCTTAGGTGACTTCCCTAAGTGAAGATCATCACCAAATGCCAAGTGCACTTCAGGCCAGCCAGTCCCCAGGCAATAAGGCATCCAAGACACTAGTCCCAAGGGTGACCGAGCCCATCCCCGGGGGGAGAGCTCATATCCTCATGGCCCCCAGTGGGTGTCTAGAGCTGGGTCTATTTCCCTGTTTGGGTGCAATGCTGCCTCTTCACCCCACTCTGCCAGGCGCATCAGTCTTCTTCTCGGGGACCATGGGAGAGAACGACTATGTCCTTTGAGTCCAGCCAGGCCCTCCCCACCTCGGAGGACCGGAGGCTCAGCCAGTCACAGGACAGGGCCTAAGCCTGGCTGGTAAGAGAGGAGGTACGCCTTCCTGTCTGGCTCAGACACCCAGGGGCAGAAGAAAGTGCTACCTTCCTGGCCAAACTGGCTGAGGGGTGAGGGAGGGGCAGGGACCACAGCTCTCAAGTGCTTGGTGTCTGGGCCTGATTGCTGGGCCTCCCCTCAGCACCCAGGGGCACACTGGCAACAGTTCATACAGGGAGGGTCCTACAGAGGAAGAGGAATGGGAAAGGAGAGAGAAGACAGGCCCAGGGCCTCGCTGGAATTCCTACCAGGGTCTGATGGGAGGCTTGGTCCACGGCAGAAACAGAATCGTCCGTGGCCGGCTCCAAGTCGTCAAACGCCAGCTCGATGTTCTCCTGGGAAGGAAGGCAGAGCGTAGTAAGCGCAGGGCCATGTGTGGGCGCAGCTCTATGAGCAGGCGAGGTCAGCAAGTCTGAGCTCCTGTCCCACGCAGGAGCGCCCCTCTAGCAGCCCGAGTGACAACGCTCACTGCCTCCCAGGGCACCTCGTGCCATGGACAACTAAAACCCTTCTACCCTCCTTTCACACTGAGCTAAAGTCACCTGTTCCTGTTATTCACATCCGCTGAGTAGACTATGAGGAGTAAGCCTTTCAATTTCACACTCTTCCTTACACTTGAAGACAACTGTCATTTTCCTCCTGAATCTTCTCTGGTCCCCAATAAATATCCTTCCCAGGATCAATATCCCTCACCTCCACATGAGGTGGGATTTCTAGATCTAGTCTCATCCAGGACACCCTTTTGTGGAGGGGCCCCCAATGATCAGTCACCATCTTAACAGGTGAGGAGACAGGGAAGGCCAGGCCCAACGCACAGTGGCGATCCCAGGGCTTAGGTGGCACCTGAAAGGTGGGCAAGAAAGGGCTCCCGGGACCCTGAATGCATCGTTAGTTCTTGGGGAGCAAACTCCACTAAGTAAGAATGTAGCTTGGGCAGGAAAAGAGGCCTAGGCCCGAGAGCACGGGCGGACAGAAGTTACAAGAGCGTAAAAGCTGGGAAGGAGCAGCCAGCGGGGAAGGTGGTTCGTCCCCTCCTCCACAGATGCCCTCCCTGAGGGGCCGAGGCCAGAGGGTGAGGCTTGGGGGGAGGGGGCAGGCAGCGCCAAGGTCAAGAGCTACCTCCTTGTATCTTTCCAGCTCCTGCACAAAGGTGCGCTCGTGGAAGAGCCTCTGCAGCCGGTCCTGGGCGTAGTTGTGGCACAGCTCCTCGAAGGAGGCTCCTCGGGCCGCCCCGCCCTGCTCAGGGTTCTGGAAGCCCGGAGTATCCACAATCATCATAGAGCAGAGCGAGTGCTGGCTGGACTTGAGAGCCCTTCACAGGGAGAGGCTGGGTCAGAGCTGGCTAGGGCAGGACCACTGAACAGCCCCCACTGGCAGCCCAGTCCTGCCCCAAGCAAGCTCCCATCCATCTCTGTGCGCATGCCCAAGACCCTGGTGGGGAGGGCGTGCCTCCCTTGGCCTATAAGGACACGGGGCCCTCTGCTGGTGGAAGATGGCTCTGCCTCGGCAATCGCACAGCACAGAGGCTTCGACTCCACCTGGGTCAAGGCAGGAAGCCCATGAGCTCCTGGGCCCTCCTGCCTGGCACTCACCGGTTCACCAGAGAGACAAGAAGGGTGAAGAGCTCGCTGTAGAGGCCAGACGCCATGCCCTCTAAGCACTCCAGTGCACTCAGTTTGGGGCCTGCGGGGCAAGAGCATCAGCTGTGTCTCCTGCTCCCTGGGATCCCCACCCGGGTATGCTCCCTCCCTACCCAGGGCCAAGTCAGCAGGGGTCTTGGGGCTTCCTTTCCCCCTGATGGAAGGTCTAGTCACCCCAGCAGTCTCCCCAAGGCAGAGAGAGCAGTGAGCCCTGGAGGAAGCCTCCCAATGACAGTCACCAGCCCAGGGGCTCAGGGTACCTGTACCATCTCCCAGGCCGCTCTCCTCGGGGCCCTGGCGGAAGGAGGTGGAGCGCTGCAGGGTGCCGCCCTTGTGCTGGTGCTTGAAGATGGATGAGGAGAGCTCCTCCAGGCTGCAGCCCAACAGGTACGCGGCCTTCTGGGCCCACTCGTGGCGGGCAAACTGCTTGCGCCCAGCTACGGGGTAGAAAGAACCATCTGGTGTCTCGGGTCTTCCTCCTTAGGCCATTTGATGCCCTTTGGCTCCCTGTTCCCATTGGACTGGGGAGTAGGCATCTTCCAGAGGCAAAACCAGCCCAGATGACACCAGAGGGCTTCAGGCAAAACAAGGACAGCCAGCAACTGCCAGCTTCCTGTGTCCCTGCGGGGTGGAGAGAATGAGCAGGTCCTAAAAGAGGAGGTAGTACACCCTGCTGCCACCAGAGGGCATCCTGTCAGCTTCCAACATCCATTTAGGGCAGTGATGGCGAACCTATGACACGCGTGTCAGCACTGACACGCGTAGCCATTTCTTTTCTTTTTTTTTTTTAAATATATTTTATTGACTTTTTACAGAGAGGGAGAGAGAGGGATAGAGAGCCAGAAACATTGATGAGAGAGAAACATCGATCAGCTGCCTCTTGCACACCCCCCACTGGGGATGTGCCCGCAACCAAGGTACATGCCCTTGACCGGAATCGAACCCGGGACCCTTCAGTCCGCAGGCCGACGCTCTATCCACTGAGCCAAACCGGTTTCGGCGCGTAGCCATTTCTGATGACACGCGGCTGCTAAGGCGGCCGCATGCTGAGGATGAAACATTTGCTGCTCCTGAGGATGAAACATTTGCGAAATAATGTTTTTTCCTCAAAGTGACACACTACCCGAGTTATGCTCACTTTTTTGGCAAAGTTTGACACACCAAGCTCAAAAGGTTGCCCATCACTGATTTAGGGCTTGGCTCCCGGGTACCAACTTGGGGAAATGCAGTCAGAGGATGAGCCAGCCCACCTACGATGAGCACTGAGATCCACCTGTGCCTCGGGGGACAGGCCATGAGGGAGTACCATGCTTTCCCTTCCCTGAACGCATCAGGACTCTCCCTCTTACCTCCAGGCATCTGCCAGGGAAGACCACGAACACCCACCCAGGGCCCAGCAGTGGGGATATGAGGCAGCCTCAGAGGAAAGAAAGCAGCCCACGCAGACAGAAGTGCCTCAGCCAATCTGTGTCTAATCACGGCAATTAGGGAACGCTAACAAGAAACAAGGTTTTACCTTCAGCAGCTTCTGTAAGGCAAAGGACCAGCATGCAGCATGCAAAGAAAAACAGCATGTTAGCAAACAGTCATCAACTGAGCCCGCCAGGCCCACGGGGAGGGATTGTGGAGGGTGGGGGTTTGTGAGGATGAGCAGGCAGGAAAACACAACCATGTTCAGACTCAGGAACACAAACACACGCGCACTCACAATCTCAAAGGAGTATGTAATCGCACTGACACACATACACAAGAACCTCCAAAGACAATCTCTCTCTCTCTCTCTCTCTCTCTCTCTCTCTCTCTCTCTCTCTCTCTCACACACACACACACACACACACACACACACACTTCTCTTTCCCCTCAGTCTCCAAGGCCCCAATCCCCCTGGAAGCTCTGAGGAGGTAACAGATCCTGCTCACAAGGTAGGTCCACGTGCTCCACACCCAGCGCTCTCCACCCGCAGTCAGCACTGAGTAGGACTGGTTATAGGAAACCTGGGTCTGTCACCTCCTCAGAATGAAGGAACTTCCTTAAGACACAGCCCGCCAGCCACCCGCCTGGCCGCCTGGCCGCCTACAGTTTGGAAAACAACTTCTTTACAACAGATCCTGCTTCCTTTTTGGTGGAGATGCCACCTGCTGGGATCATAAGGAGTCTAACACCCGGACGCCTGTTCTTCCACGTATCCACCCACCCACCCACCAGCGCTTCCTCGCTCCTGCCGAGCAGCCTGCAGCCCTTCACATCCCGAAGGAAGATGAAGCCAAAGCCCCAGGTGCTGCTCGGAGGCTCCCCTTGCCCTAAACCGGAGGAGAAAGAGGTGAAGAGGTGCTCAGAGCACCCGCCCATCAGTGTAATCTCAGAGGAAGGCAGCCGAGTTTCCAAGCCAGGCCGAGCTCTAGCCATTCACAAGCCCCCAAGCACAAGTGCCGTAATTGCAGCCCATTTGTTACCATGGTGCTTGCTGCCCCCTAGTGGCCTCACCCTGACATGCAAGAGGAAGAAACCTGCTACCAAACCCGTGGAGAGAAGGGTAGACTCGGGGGAAAACTGGCCTTGGGAAACCCCAGGAAGCAGGCCCACCCTACCCCACCTGCGCCCCAAGGGGGGGCATCGTGAGAGCTTCCAGGATCTGGATGCAAAACAGATAGAAGCAGGTATTTGGGGGACTCTAAGAGCCCACAGCCAGCGGGTGCCCTCGCCACCTCAACCCAGAGGTTTCTCCCAGGCCAGTCCCCTCATTACAACAGAACAAGCCCAGCCCCCAGAGAGAGCCCAGGTCAAGCACCAAGAGGGGGCCAGGGGGCCCCGACACCCCAGGGAGGGGCCAAGGTCAGTTACCCTCTTGCTCCTCGGGGGCCTCTGTCAGAAAGGGAACAAGAAGGAGAGTTATTCCAGGGGGCTGCTCTGGGTCAGGGCCTTCTCTTCCCCCTCAGCCTCTAAGCCCCCAGGCCCCCAGCTTTCACAGTGCTCCCGCGCACTGCCACCTAAACCAGGCCTCTGGCCATCACTGGCAGAGATGCTTCTCCGGGTGTCGGGAGCCCTCTGCTCTGATGTTGAGGGGCTGGAAGAGGCACAGTGAAAGAGGGGTGTCTGATAACAGATGAGTCTGCTGGGCAAGGACAAACTGGGAGTGGGAAGGTCCCCCAAAGGTCTCTTGGGTGACAAGCCAGATGGTGTGGGGCCCATGGGAGATTACCTTTGGTGGCTCCTGCAGCCCCCAGGTGGTAGATGGCAGCCAGGATGAGCCAGCAGGCTTTCTGCTCATCAGGGGAGATGCCCAGCACCTTCATGGCCGCCTGCAGCTTACTGAACTGCTGAGCTGCCTTCTGCTTCTCCTCCGGCTACAGGGACAGAGGGGCACACGGGCACCGGATCTCAGAGGGGCTGCCCCCCGCCCCCCGCAGCAGACCCCCATACCCTCAGGGAGGGCCAGGCTAGGGGAGAGCCACCCAGCTGGAGCCGGGCTCCTGCTGTTCCCACGGGGCACTGCAATGCATTGGAGGCTTCTTCTTCCTGTTTTTCATCCTCACCCCAGGACATGTTTATTGATTTTAAGAGAGGGGAAGAGAGAGAGAGAGAAACATCGACTGGTTGCCTTCCATACACACCCTGACCGGGAACTGAACCAGGAACCTTTCGGTGTAAGGGACAACACTCCAACCCGCTGAGCCACACCGGCTAGGCATTTGAGGCTTCTTTGACCCCCAAGGCCCAGGGCTGTCACCCCAGTCCCCACAGGCCCCCTCACCTTGGCCAGGGGCACAATCCCGAACACATTGTTCTCGGACAAGTGGTTCAAGTGGAGCTCTGTCCTAGGGGCACAAATGAGGCATCAGCACAGTGCTTGGTCCCTATGCCCAGGCCATCTCCCTACCAGCGTGGAGACGGACAAACTCAGCTTCCAGACGCCCTCCTGCCAGGCCAGCTGCTACTGCCTTCCTTAATTGGCTGGATGCCTGGCCAGGGTACCAGTCTCCCCGGCACAGGTCACCCGAGATGCTGTGGTGCCGAGTGTCAAGCCAGACCCCGGGGAGGGGGCAGGAAACCTGCCTGAAGGGCGAGTCCCGCAGGACAGAGACTGTGCCCTCGGGTGCAAGAAGACCTAAAGAGGAAATGCCCAAAGGCTGTGCGCTCGGCCTCATCGTTTATCCTCTCGCCCGCGAACACCGACAGCAAGTCTGAAGGCCTCAAGGGAAGAGCCTGGCAGAGGAGCCAACCTGGGGGCAGGAGGGCCAGCGAGGAGGGAGGGCACTGGAAAGGGGTTAGGCTTTGGGCCCCCGTGTGGACAGCTCAGCCCCCTATCGCTGTGTGACCGCAGGCCAGTTCCTGACCGCCTGCATCTCAGGGTGCCTTCTCTCTGGGTCTGGCTTAGCAGAGATGCTAGCTAAGCACTGGGAACACTGCCGGGTTCACTGTGCCCCGCACACATAGCCAGACCCCTGTGCCCAGGAAAAGGGAGCTCCTGCCGGGCAGGGCCTTGGCTCATTCGTCTTGTCACCCTCAGGGCCTGGCAATAAGCAAATGGCACGGGTGCAATCGAGTGGCCAGGTCTAGGAGCTCTCCGGGGGCTGGAGCCCAAAGCTCCCTCCCCGCTCCCTCTGTCCCATCTCACCTGAGGGTGCCGTCCCCACAGGCCAGCAGGTAGTAGAAGACGTTGAACGTGGCCTCGCTGGCCGGGCGCCGAGCCACGCGCAGTTTCTCCAGAAGCATCGTCTGTGTGCAGCAGGAAGGGTGTGGGCAAAGGAGAGAAGTGCCCGGAAAAGCTTCTCCCGCCCACGGCAGAGAGGACTGGGCCCACGGAACGAGCGGCTGCTGGTTAACCTCCAGGTGCTCAACCAGAGGCCAGACCACCTCCGGGGCAAACCCAGGCAGAAACCAGAGTGTGTGTGTGTTGGGGGGGGGGGGGAAGGGGGGAGGGGGCGCGGAGACAGGCCCAGCTCACGGGAGGACACTGCCCCTCTGCCTACTTCCTCGGCACAGCCTTCACGGGAAGCTGGACACTTTGTGGTGAGAGATTTCATTTAGCAAGGAAGGGAGTCGGCTTTGGCCGGGCCTTCCTTTACTGACAAGCCCGTCTTTCCCGGGTGAAACCCACCTGAGAGAAGCCCCTGAGCACGGGGCGGGGCTTGGGCAGGCAGCTGAGCTGGGCCCCACCCAGGGCAGCAGGCACAGGGAAGAGAATGGGGAAGGGCTGGGCAGAGCAGGCCAGCCCCAGTGCCAGGGTCCGTTTTGTTGGGGTCGAATCCCAGGAAAATGGGACACAGGAGAGAGCCTGGTTTCCAGGGCATGAAACCAGGTGGCCAGTCTCCCGCCACCCTGAGTGTCCCCTCACCTGAATGGAGGCCGAGGCCACCTGGCCAGCTTGGTCAAAGTCTAGGGAGAGGATCTGGGAGAAGCGGGTGGCGTTGCCGTTCATGATGGTGGGGCTGTTCCCAAAGGCCTCCAGCAGGGTGTACAGAGCCTGCCACTTGTCCACTGGAGAGGAGAGGCCCGGGGGCCGTCAGGAAAGCCGGGGCGCGGAGAGGCCGGGGAGGAAAACGCTGGCACCAGGCCGGGGCCTCCATCCCCGCCCTCTCCCCCAAGCCCACTCTCAGTCCCTCACCAGAAAACACCTTGTTCCCGCTGGTGCCTGCGATGGTGGCCAGGTATTGCACCAGGTGCTGGCAGCTGGTGGTCTTGCCACTGCCACTGCTGCCCAGGAGGACGATGGACTGGTCCTGACGGCTCATCAGCATTGCCCTGTATGCCGTCTGGGCCACGGCATAGATGTGGGGTGCCATGTCCTCCCGCCGACACCCCTTGAACATGTGCATCACCTTGGGCAGGAGAGGGATGGGGAGGATGGCTAGGCTCTTAGCTGGTCCACTCAGATACCCCTCACCCCCAAGGTCCACATCTTTCTGGGCCTTTCACTCCAGGGCGGCAGCGGGATTCCGAGGCTAAGGCCAGGCCTGGAAATGCAGATCCTCGCCACGTCCTGGCCTCTGTTAGAGGCTGGGGAGGGGCTTTCTGTCCTCACCCCTTGAAGTGACACCTCTTCCCAAGCTCAACTCAGAGAGTGGACAGGAGCCCAGCGGGATGCCGAGGAGAAGGGGCAGAGCCAGAGAAGGTGGGGTAGGTGGTGGCTGGGTGGGTCCATGAGGGCAACACAGTGGTTTAGGGGGCATCGCACCTTCTCGGAGTACACAGTGGGGGCCCCACGGGGGCTGAGGACCAGCAGGCTGGGGCCGGCGTACGTGTGCAGCAGGCTGGCGCCGTAGCGCTGGCGCAGGGTGTGCACGACGCTGGACTCATTGAGGTACACCAGCGAGGCCAGGTCTTCTAGACGGTCGCAGGAGGGGGCATTGGCCTGTGTGAAGGGACAGGCAGGAGGGCACTGAAGGAGCCGGACCTGTCTGCACTGCCAGCGGACAGGCCTGCCCTGCTCAGCCCACCTCCTGTGCCCTCCACCAGCCTCCTGCCAACCTTCTCCACATCGTCCTCATCCACATCCAGGATGGCTCCATCGTGGTCCAGCTTCACGCGCACCTTCCCCTCGGGCAAGCTGAGCTCCTGGGATTTGAGCTGACTGGCTGCAGAGCGGCGCGGACCGTCAGACGTGGGCCTGGGAAGGCGTTGCTACCCGCTTTGGGCCCTTTAGGGTCCTGCCTCCTCCCTCACTGTATCACCGGCCCCTCCTTGCTCACCACCCAGCCCTTTCCAGATGCAGAAAGCAGCCCGGCCCTGAAACCCTAGAGGCCCGGGCATCTGCCCCTGGGCGCCCCCAGGCTCACCCAGAGAGAAGCCATCCTTATGGACCAGCCACACCTTCTCTGTCTCGTGCCAGGCCTCCTCCGCTGCAATCTGCTCCTCTGTCTTCACCTGCCAGAGGGAGGGGAAGAACACATAGTCAGACTCTGTTCTGGAAAACAGGCAGGGACAACGGGAGAGAGGAGATACTTGAGGGGAAGGGCTTCCAGAGGAGCCGCTGGGCGAGGGGGGCAGTTGGTTGGCAGACACAGAACAGGGACATCAGCGGTGCCAGAGGGAAAAGGTGGGGAGGCCAGGAGGGAGGGGTGGTCCTGGGGGGCCTTGAGGACAAGGACACAGAGCTAGTGTCCCTGAGGCCCGTGGCACAGGGAGCATGGATCCAGGAGAGAGCGATCCCTGGAAAACAAATCAGCAGGTTCTACCCTCCGCTGCCCTTCCCCCACCTCCCTGGGAAGCCTGTGGGATTAGTACCCTCAGCCCACAGCCCTCCCTGGGCCACAGCTGCTGTGACCTCTCAGGCCCAGCGTCTCCCTCATCCTGACGGGCCCTCCCTTTCCAAGCCGGGGAAGGGCATTTCCTCAGGACCTGGGGAGGGAGCGTGTCCCGAGGACCTCACAGTGCAGAACGGTAAGTGGGGCCCATGTCTGACTCCAGAGGATGCTCCACGGGGCAGGGGCGATGCCCAGATGCCCACGCCAGCCTCCCTGCTCCTACTCCATGCCTCCTCAGAAGGCGGTAGGTACACAGACCTAGGTGGACATGCTAAGGCCATACAGGGCATGACCAGAGATGGGAAGACACCTGCATGCCACCCAGATGGACACCAGAATGGGTATAGAGGGGCTGGGAGCCCCTGGAGGCCCCAAGTGGTCACCAATCAGAAAGAAGCATTTGCAGGGTGTGGGGCTGCCAAGCCTGGCACTCTATGAGAAGACTTGGAATGGTGCCAGGGGGAGCTTGGCAAACAGAAGACAGACCCATCAGGCTCCTTTAGTTGTGTGTGGGCAAAGGGGCAACAGGTCATCCAGGGCCCTGCTGGGGGGATGGTCACCCCCCATGGCATGGAGCAGCCATTAGGCTGCACCCCGCCCTCTGAGGATCCTCAGCTCTGAGGTACAATTCGCCTGCTCACGTCCCCCACCCTCCCGAGACCTGAGGCACACACACTGCTCTGTGACACTGAGCCCTGGTGAGGGAAGGAGAAGGAGAAGAAGACATAACAAGAGGAAGCGTTTTCTCTGTCACGTTTCCTAGAGCTGACAGAGATCTGGGTTCTGCTCCCAGGTTGGATCCCGGCTTCCGAGAACGCTCTCCCTTGCTGACTGCCCTTCCCAGCTACAGAGTGAGAAGGCGGGGCTACACCAGTGGTCCCCAGACTCTGGCAATCATGGCAGTGGAATTACCCTTCAATTAGGAGGATCACTATGGGGTACCTATAGCTTAAATTAAGTGAAGACATTAAAAAAATGGTTAGTTTGTTATATCTGAAGAAATGTAACTTTATAAAACAAAATTATTTTGTACATGTTGTCTTTTTAAAATCACGTGAGACGGGCGAAACCTTTGTCTTGAATGGGCACGTTCTACGGGTCAAGTGTTTGAAGACTGATGTATAAGGTGACATCAAAGGGCCATGGCCTATAACTAGCTCCTTTAGAGCTAATTCGAAGGTGGGTTTCCCACATTGCCCAGCAGGTGGAGACAGAGAATGCCGCATCTTCAGGCTTGGGCTGGGGACCGGGGGTGGGGAGGATGGGGGTAGGGATTGAGCCTTTTCAGCTACCCAGAGTGAGCAGAATTGAAACACCCAGAAACCAAAACCCTGGGTCTCCAGTGGCTAAGGACCATGTATCACAGAAGCCAAACTCAAGGGGTGACACTCAGTCTAGACTCTCCCCCCAAGGGCCTGACACAGAGCTGCCCGTCTCCAACTCTTAGCACTGCCTCCCGGGAGGATCCCGCCAGACAACAGGTGGGGACCAGAAGGGGAAGGAGGCCTTACACTCCAGCAGGAGGCCCGAGCACAGACGCCGGCCCAGGTACAGGCCGGGGGTGGCAGGCGGTCACCGGAGGAAGTGGAGGGCTCCTGAGGGGGACAGGAACACCCTACCTGGCTGTGGGCAGGAGAGGCGGCCTCAGGGTCCAGCTACCAGCAGCAAGCAAAGAAGAGAGAAGAGGGGTGAAGACAGGCAGACCATCGGCACATCCCCTTCAGCAAGCACCCTGGGCTAAGTGGGCGGGCACTCTCAGGCTGCCTAAGGTGTGGGGTACGTGTGGGAGTTGCTTAGCACCAGGAGGGGGCGTTGCTGGCCTGGGCAGGTGAACTGAGCCCAGGGCAGGACAGTCTCTCGCAGGCTGGCCATCTAGTCCATTCTGAATTGGGCTCCTCTTCTGTGTGCTGCCAGGCCAGGCCTCCTCACCATACCCAGGGCCGTGTTCCCCTGCGAGCCCCTTGCCTTATTTATAGGGCATTTTCCAGCCTAGCTCCCCGGTAGCCCTCAGACCCCAGGACAGGGCTGTCCCTGGCCTCCCATACACACCACCCCCCGAAGGCTGCCCTTCAGAAATGTCATCACTGTACTTCTCAGACAGCAAGACCACCAGTAGCCCCAAGTCTAGGACCCTCCCCCAAACCCCCACTGAACCACCACGCCACTCCCAGGCAGGCACAGTACCCATGGCACGTGGAGGCATGCCCCCCATCCGGTCCACATGCCAACTGCCCGAGCATAAGGCACCTTGACCTCTCTGCCTCTAGCTGGTCACGTAAAGGCCTTTCTGGAGAGGAAGGGGAGTCAGCCAGGCCTTGGACCTTGCCTCTTAGCAATGGACGAGGAGTTAACAGGCCCCCTGGGTCTGGAGAGCCAGGGCATCAAAAAAGGGGAGTGCCAGCCCCCGACTCGACACCCACCAGACCCTGGCACCAAGACATGTCCTCACGGCAAGAGAACAGGGCCAGGAAAGGGGGCTGGGCCCCCAGCCAAGAGGGGTCCCTCCCACAGGCACTGGGCTCCCTGGAGGAGCAGGTGTCACTGTGCTCAGACCCACCACAGAGCCCGTCTCTCCTTTCTTGAAGTGGGAAGCCCACGGTGAGGCCCCCAGGACCCAGGGAGCACTCTTCCACAGGCAGGTGCTCCCCGTACCCACACACACACACACACACACACACACACTCTGGCCGCCAGCCTCAGGCAAGAGGAGGCCAGGGCCCGGGGAACCACACCCGGGAGGTGGCATTACAGAAGCGGTGAAGATCCTCTCAAGCCGCAGGTGGGCCTCCTCCGCGGGGCTCAGCCGGACCTCGGGGGCAGCTCCTGCCTGGAGGTTAAACCACCATTAGTCCTGGCCCCGGGAGTGGTGGGGACACAGCATGCCAGGCTGCCGGCCCAGGAAGCCACCAGGACCCAGTGGGTAAGTGAAGTAGGGTCAGGAAGGCGAGCCAGGCACCAATCCGAGGTTTTAAACGACCAGACAAGAAAGACACAACAGGTGCCTGAGCGTTCTGAGGCTGTTTCTTCTCACCGTCTCAACCACTTCAGCACCCGGCGGCCCTGCTCTGCACGCACCCTCCGGCCTCTGCCATCAGCCAAGGCGGCTGCAGGCCAAGCCGAGCTCTTCTCTGATCCCAACTCCCCTCTGGTGAGAGGTGGAGGACAGGGAGCCAGAGGGAGGGCACAGCCCAGGGACAGGCGCATGGTGCTCCCGGCTCCTGGGAGGTTTTCTCAGGGATGGCTGGTTCGCCTCCTGCCCTGCCCATCAAGCCAAATCGCCCCTGCCAACTCCTGGGCACTAGGAGGTCGGTTTCCTGAGGCAGAGTGAGCCAGGAGGGCTGGGGAGAGCTGCAGCCTGCTCCCCTCTAGGTTCTGCGAAACCCAAGAAGAATTGAATAGGTGCCAGACGGGTTCTGGGGCCTTAGGAATCCCAGGGGCTGGGTAGGCTGTGCCCTGCCCCGCCCCTTCCAGCCCGGAGCATGCAAGAGCAAGGAGAAGCAGTGGTGAAACTCCACCCCCGCCCACACCCACCCCTCACGAGGCCTCAGAAGGGTCTATAAACACGGGGAAAGCTTACAGAGAACTGTCCCCAAGCCTAGGACCCGCCAAGCAGGCATCACCTTCCATGGGAAAGGGCTGAACTGACCGTCCTTGCCTATCCCCTCTGCCTCTCAGCATCCTGTCCCACCCAGAAGGCACTTTGTGGACGGACAGCGCCCCAGATCCAAAGGGGGGACCCACTGTGCCCATTAGCCCCCCAGGCACAGGGCTCCTCGAGATCCTGCTGCCACAGGGGACTGCTGCCAGGCCCGCAGGTAGTGATGGCAATGATGGTATTAATCACTACTGTTATTAGCATCACCACCAATACTACCGTTTATTTATGGAGCACCCACCACGCCAGGGACTGGGCGGGGAGCATTCACTATCTGAATCACCTCTAACCTTCTCAGTAACCCTTCAAAGCAATTCCAAAGTCCAAAAACCCCCCCAAAACCCGAAGATGCTTCTGAACTATTTTGGTGGCCAGTCCTGACTATATTCTATCCCTCTGCAGCGTGAACAATTATAGGTTTTGCTGTGGAAATATTAATGTTTGGTTATGAGTGGCTGCTCATTATGTACACTGCATGGCATTCTAAAATATAAAAATGACTAATTTCCCAAATACTTCTGGCCCCAAGGGCTACAGAGAAGAACCGAAGACCTGCGTTCTCCCCACTCGACAGATGAAGACTCGGGGATGGGACCTTGCTGCGATCCCTCTGGGGTGAGTGGCTGGGGTGTGGGCGCACAGAGGCCTCCCGACTTCAGTTCTTCCCACCCTAGCGCTGATCTGCTAAGACTCCGGATCTTGACGTAGGGTCTGGAGCCACAGGCTGAGCCCACGTCGCTGAGGCCCAGCCCTGACGCCCACAGAACAGCAGCATGCTGGTTAGTAGTCCCATCACAGAGCCCAGGCCACCACCGCTCTGGCATCCCATCCAGGAGAGCCATGCAGCCCCCCCGCCTTCAGCAAAGGCGCCGGCCTGGCCTGTGGGGGAGCCTTCGGGAAGCCGGTTGTGAGGGTGCCTGGCCCTCGAGCGCGGGAGGGTGGTGAGGGGCACGGGAGGTTAGTGACACACTCGGGTACCTCCTGCTGCACGTCAGGGGCTGGCGGCTGGCACTGCTGCAATCCGGTGAGGCTCGACTTCGGGCCAGCGGGGCCTGAGTCGGCCAGCTCTTCTGGCGCGGCTGGGGAACACTGCTTCTCTGGGGTTCCGGGCTTGGCTGGGGAGTCCACCACCTCGGGGGAGCCTGGTTTCCCCGGGGAGCCTGGCTCCTGGCTGGGGGGCGTCTCTCCCTTCCCAGGAGACTGCCTGCTGCGGGGCTTGTGGTCCTTGCCCCTGCCCCGGGACATCAGGCTCCGCAGGCCCACGGAGAGCTCATCCTTGGCTGCCTCCTTCTTTGCTTCAGGCTTAGATGGAGCAGGGGGAGGAGGAGGAGGAGGCGGGGGAGGTGGCTTGGGACCAGGGGCTGCCTTTTCTCCCTTCTTGCCTCGAGCTGGGTGCTCCGGGGATTTGACCCCTCTGCTCGGTGGTTCCCTGGCATTCCCAGGCTCCTCGCCAGGCAGCACCTTGCTCACCACCTTCCTCACTGCGTTTGCCACCTTCTTCCGGGACAGGCCCGGGGCCTCCTCGCTTGGGCCATCGGCGGAGGTAGCCCCCAGGCCATTCATGGCCGGTGTGGGCACCGGGCTCTTGGTTCTCTGGGAAGTCTCTGCAGCTGCGGGGCCGCTGGGAGGCTGCGGACTCTTAGGTGGGCCACTGCCGTCCTTTGAGCTGCCCTCTAGCTACAGTCACACAGATACAGGTAGACATTAGCATCAGCCCGTGTCCCTGCCCACCCCATGCAGAGGAAGTAAGAGGTGTGGCCTCGCGCCCAGCCCTGAAACAGACCTTCCATTCATGCAGCAAACAAGGCATAGCTCCAAGAGGCTTTCCAGCCAGCCTCTGAGAGTGTGGTGTCTCTCTCCCACCAAGACAGGCAGGTACTGCTGTCACCTGCCAGGCTTAGCATGGAGCTGTGAGATGCCAACACAGAATACCTGGAGGCCCATGAGGTGCCCCAGAATTACTGCTATACGTCGGGGGGCAGGGTGGGGGAGAGTGACCAAGCCCAATCCAGATGAGCCCAGTCCCCCACAGCCCAAACACAGCAGAGATGGAGCATAGAGAGGGCAAGCAACCCATTCCTGGGCCTCATGCTGGGGCCTCCTGCCTTCGTGGTCGCTCGGTCACCCGGTTTTCTGGGCAGTCAGACCCAGGGTCTGCTCATCCTGATGAGAACAACGGTCAGGGAGCAATTCCTGGCCCCAACATATGCCAAGCGTCCTCCCTCCCCGCTCCTCTGGTCTGCAGCCACTGTCTACGCCCCACCTGTCTACTCCGCACCCCCATTCTCAAGGCGGCAGAAGCCCAGTGCTGGCCCAGGAGGCTTCCACCTCAGCCTGCTCTCTGTCCGTCTCTGCTGTTTTCCTCCTGCAAACCTCTCAAGGGCTGGACACCTGCTGGCTCCCCGAGTGTACGTGTGGAATAATGGGAGGAAGAGGAGGCAGCTGTGGCCCACGAAGGGTTAAGTACTCAAGCTACCACGGCTCCACTCCGCCCTGGAGCTGGGGCCCTGGCTCAGCCAGCCTCGAAGCCTCTGGGCACCCAGGAAGTAAATGGGGTGCGGTGGCACACTCCACCTGCTGTACCTCCCCTCCCCCCAGCCCTGGAGGGAACTGTCTGGGGACCCAGAGGACTGCCACTGGGAAGGCCAGGCTGGCTCATGGCAGGGCAGAGCTGCCTGCAGAGCTGGCCACACTGCCTGGGGGGAGCAAGGCCAACCTAGGGGCTCCTTGCTGGTCAGGCCCTGGCACTAATGAGCCGTGCTCGTGCCCTTATTCCCCAAAACAATGACCTTGGTTCTGGGGTATAGCTGAGCACTGGGCTCCACGAGGGGCCGCCTGCCATCTCTGCTGGGTAGGAAGATGCTCACAGAGTGGGCAGACCTCTGGCTGCCATGTGGAGAGAAGAGCTGAGCCAAGTAGCCCCAGCCCAGGCCGCAGCTGCACTGGCCCTGCTGCAGGGGTGGAGAGGGGAGGGCTTGAAGGTGCTCTTCCTCCCTGGCATGCCAGAGACTGCGGTGCTGGCTGGTGGCCCTCGCTGCTGGGTCCTACTCCCCTCCCCTCCCCTCCCCTCCGGCTTTCCTCCCGTGCCCTCTCACGGCAGATGATGAGGACAATGGCAGTGACGGTGATGACAGTAACTGCTAACATCCATGCGGTGCTGATTATACGCTGGGCCGTCTTCTAAACACTTTACATGTAATTTTCACCAAAAAAAAACCCCTGGCATTCTCCAAGACCCCTCCCGCCCATATCTCAAACATATTCCTTGGAAATCACAGGCTGGCCTCGCAGGATTGTTTACAGATTAGGTAGAAGCCACAATGCCTGACTAATCAAATCTCCACCCAAGGAAGTGGGGGGAGCGGGGACAAGCTCCGTCCCCGTCTGGGGTAATGGCGTAGGATCTGTTTGGTGAGCCAGCTCTGCTCCCGAGCTCTGGGCACGCCCACCTCCCAACTACACATCTCTAGCCCTGGCTCTCCTGGAACCGTCTCCCTTCTCTTGCCTTAAAAGAGTCCCGCTTTGCCGAAACCAGTTTGGCTCAGTGGATAGAGCGTCGGCCTGCGGACTCAAGGGTCCCAGGTTCGATTCCGGTCAAGGACATGTACCTTGGTTGCGGGCACATCCCCAGTAGGGGGTGTGCAGGAGGCAGCTGATCGATGTTTCTCTCTCATCGATGTTTCTAACTCTCTATCCCTCTCTCTTTCTCTGTAAAAAATCAGTAAAATATTCAGGGTCTCTATCCCAAGGCAGAATGACTGGGGTAGGGGTGGTTGGGGGCCCTGGGCAGCTGGAGCCGGCCTCCAGGTCACCCGCCCCAAGCAGCTGACGGGGTCTCGGGACGAGACAGCAGCAGCTGCACCGAAATGCCTCCCTGCCCTGGCTGGTGCCGCCCAGAGCGGGATGAAGAGTCCCAACAGCTGCGCGTTTGGTGCTCCCGACCTAAGAGTTTGCCCACCTAAGTCTCTCCAGCCCCAGAGGCTCAGGAAAGCAGAACTAAAGGTAGGAACGAAAGGGGGTGGGGCCTTTGGGGGAGGTCTCCCCTCTCCCTCACCTGCCCCAGGTTAGCTCCGCACAGGCTGCACTGTCTACCCCTTTCCTGGCATTCCCTCTAGCCACCCACACAGAAAGGGGCACCCCATGCCCGCCCGTCCCCCCGCCCGCTCCATGGCACTGCCTCCCAGGCTAGGCTAGGCTGGGCGCACCCACACACAGGGGTCTTGGAGAAGCACTTACAGCCCCTTCCTCCTTGGCAGGAGGGCCAGGCTTGGGCAGAGTTCTGTCCTCCTCTTTCACCTGAGGGAGCAGACACAGAAGTCACCGGCAGGGCCGGGCCGGGGGACCCAGCACTCAAAGCCCAGAGGGCGGGCATCCCACAGGCCTCTCTCCCTCAAGGGCAGGGCTCCTGAGCGTCCAGGGATACTGGGGCCACGGACCTGGACAACAGATACACTGGGGTCAACACTGTCCGGTGACAACTTCAAGAATGGAGAGTCTCTGTGGGAGCCGAGGCCAACTATCCGTGCCCTCCCCGACCACCCCGTGGCCCGCGGGGGCTGTGCAGAGAGGTCCACCGTGGAAGTGGCGTCCTGGCCTTGGTTCCAGGGTGGAGAGAGAGATCCGGCCAATTCACCTCGGGCTAAACGGCACACGTCAGTCCAGCTCAGACAAGGAGTGGTCTGACCTAGCGGCCGAGGAGACAGGACCCCAGTGTGGGGCTGCAGGGCACAGAGCTCCGTGGAGGTGAAGGGCAGCTCCGTCAGGCTGGCTCTGGCCGTTTGTCGGCTCCACACGATTCCCTCAGCACAGAGCCCGCGTGCCTGCTCCAGCCGATGGCTGAGCTCTGGCTGGAGGCGGAGAGTGGGGCAGAGGCAGGGACTCAGGAGGCCAGACATCTTCCCAACCTCGGACCCACCAACGGCCAACCACGCAGCGGCGGAGGGAACCCCGAGGCTGGGGCGGGTGTGGAGGAAGGAACGCTGCCTGGGCTCCGGCCGGGCTTTGTGCTCAGCCCAGGAGCGAGCTGGCCTGCTCGGAGGAGAGGAGCAGAGTCCGGGGCCACCTCGGATGCCATAATGAATCCGGGGGAAAAGGACAGACAATACGGACGCTCTGAAGGTTCCTTCCGTTCAGAGACTGGCTCAGAACACACCCAGGGGGGCCAGGCCTCCAGGCTGGGAGGGCCCCCTCCCCTCCTCTAGCATCTCTCCCTCCACAAGCTCAGGCCGTCCGAGTGGATTTCATTTCTCGTCTCTCCTCAGTCACTTAGGACTGTAGAAAAGGAGGGTCTGTTATCATCCCTGGCCGGCCCCGGCCCCCAGCATGCCTTTCTTTCCCAGCACAATGTGCTAAGAAGGAGTCTTTCATTCCGAACGGAAAGATCCTCGGAAACTCTTCCAGGGTCACATTCGGTATCCACCTGGGGGATCTCACTGGGGACCAGGGCCACGGCTAATCTTGAGCTCTAATGAGCAGGGCCCGGGGCACTGACCAGCAGGATGGCCACTGCCGTGTGAAAGCGGCATCTTGCCCACAGAACCATTTTCAATGGGCTCAAGCTTCAAAGGTAGTTCATCCTGCCACAGACAGGGGAAACGGCCATTTTCCACCCGCGTGGACTCTACTGCTTTAGAAATTGGGATTGGAGCAGAGACAGGGAAGGGAGGGGCCGGTGGAGAGGGAATGAAGAGGAGTGGCAGGGTGTAGGTCTGCGCCTGCTGCCCCACCGATGCCCACCCTCACCCACCCCCACCCCCGGGAACACACGGTGCTCATGCTCCGGGGCACACAGGTTAGAGGGACGGCAAACGCTCACAAACCTCACAGACACACGCATTGCTGCACGCAGTGCTGTTAGCTCAGGCACAGGGATGGCCCAGACTCCAAGTCCGCTCCGCATCCTTCACCAGCACCAAATCTGTCCGTCTCCCTCCAGTGACTCGAGCCTGGGACCCCAAGCGTCTTACCCAAGTGGTGAGGCATTGGGGAAACACTGGCTCTCCCCCCAAATGTTTGGGACACCAGGCCCAGCTCTGAGCTCAGCTCTGGATTTAGCCTGAGGCTGACTCACTGCCCCCTCCCCCGCCCAGAGGGCTCTGTCTGTTGTAGGTCACTGCCCAGCTGGGGACTTGGCGCTGCACGGAGGCACACCCAGCTCTGCAGCCTGAGCCGCCCTCTGGACCCGGGCAGCCAGGCTCTTCCTCCTGCCCTCCGCAGCCCCCAGGCGCGGGGAGCCCCAGTTCCGAGGCCTCAGAGCCAAAGCCATTCCCCGTGTCCCCTCCATAGCAGTCCACATTCTGGGGGGTGAGTCAGAACAGCAGGGTTTGGGGGCTGGAAAGGGGGTGGAAGGGTTAGCTTGGAGGGGCACCAGTGGGACAAAAGGCAGCTCAGCTTACTAGAGGTGGAGCTCAGGAGAGGAGCATGACTCAGCGCATGACGGAGCCCATTCAGGCAGGAGTGCGTTCGCTGCCCCCCTGGTCACTCTCCCCAACCCCCAAATACGCACACATGCCCCAGTCCATCTCTGGTTTCCAAAGCTCCCTCTCTCGCAAGCCAGTCTCCTGCCTGCACACGCCATGCCAAGCACAGAGGAAAAGCAAAAAGGTTTTGAAATCCAACTTTCCTTTTGCTCCCAGAAGGCAAACCTTGATGAAAAGGCCATGGCGCCGAGTAGCCTGCACCCTGGGTCAGAGAAGGAATGGGGGTGGGCGGGGTCTCTCAGGGACTCGGAGTCTTCCTAAAGGCCAGGACCTGCCAGGGAGAACACTGTGGGCAACAGGGGGAGAAAGGGATGGAGCAGAGGGGGAAGGATTACAAAGCTCAAAAGGTCAGAAGAGGAGTCAGGAGTAAAATATTAGAGGAAAGAGAAGGCAACGTGGGGGATAGGACGCCTAACTTCCTGCCCTTGAACGCTGTGTGCCCTTAAATGAGCCACTTCACCTCTCTGAGCCTCTCTGTAGAAGAAGCAGGGCCTGAGCTAGTCTGGACAATGGCTAACGTCCGTTCTAGGTCTGGAGCCCGAGGAGTCTGGGTGGGGAGAGGCACGCAAGCCCTAACTCAGGGAACCAAAGTTACAGGACTGGGACCTGGGAGGGAATCCAGAACTCTGGCAACTTTGCCTTCCACTTACAACACACCATCACCCGCCAGGGGCGAGAGGCCCGGGGAACGCAAAGCCACCCCACGCATAGGTTAGAAACCGGAGCCGCTCCTCCTGAGAATCAACGGGCAGAATCGCTCTCAGTCCAAGGAGAGACTTCATCCAAAGAGGCCGTTCAACTCAGAGGTGTTTAAGCACCGGCTCGTTCTTATTACTGCTTATAATGAAGGGACAGCGAAAAGTGAAAGAATTGTTGTTTTTCATTTGCTTTGTTGACGTTTCTATTTTACTGCGCAGTTCATCTACAGGAGACAAGTTTGTCTAATGAACTGCTCCGTTCTCTGGCCTCCTGCTCGGGGTTTCCTCTCCGTGCGGAAGGAGCCCGTCCACCCCAGGCTGTAAGACCGCCAGGCCGTTCACACCAGGGCCGACTCCTTCGCATCAGCTGTTCCTTAAGAACATCACTCTGAACACAAATGTGGGGTTCTCCCCCAAGGAAGTTCTCTCTGTGGCTTTTGTGCAGAATTGCCTGGATATTTCTCTTTCTTCCTTATCGCTAGATTGATTTGCTTAGGATCAACACCAACCTGTTTTTATCTAATACTAGAGGCCCGATGCACGAAATTCGTGCAAGAGTAGGCCTTCCTTCCCCCGGCTGCTGGCACCAGCTTCCCTCTGGCACCTGGGACCTGGGCTTCCCTCCGGCCGCCAGCAGCCACCCAGGACCCAGGCTTCCCTCGAAGCCCCAGCTCCGTCCGGGAGGACAGAAGGACAGAAGGACGTCTGGAAGAATGTCCAGTCTAATTAGCATATTACACTTTTATTATTATAGAGATAAGAACTCAGCCCCAAAGATGGTGGTGATGTCTCTGCTACCATCCCCCCCAGAGCTGGGAATGAATGGCTCGGTGGAGCAAGGGGGCCTGGGAGCCAAGGCCCCTCTTTCTGACCTGGTCCCCCTCGAGAGAGTTCGGCTGTTTCCAACAACAACAGTAACTCCTGAATGTGGAACACCTGCTGTGAGATGGGCCCTGTCCATGTATTTAACGTGTATTTTCTAATCCACATTTTACAACAGTCTCATGACATGGGAATTATTATTATTCCCATTTCACTGATGAGGAAAAACACAACAACTCAGAAAGAGATTAAGTCACAAAGCTGATAAGTGGTTGAGCCGGGATTTGAACCCAAGCCGCTCTGATTGCAAAGCCTGGCTGCTCCCAGAGAGGTCACCTTTTCTGCTGTGCGAGGCAGGGTCAGAGGGACTGAGTCATCCTTAGTAGCCAACTCTGGCTAACATTCCGCATCAGCGCCAAGGTTCAGGAGCGCTGGGTCAAGCCAAAAAGCATGGCTCGGTGGTGCGGTGTTTACTGGTGTCCAATGCAACCAAACGGAGTCTCTGGGCTTGCAAAGGGAGATCCCACCGTGACCCGACCGCTCACTGAGGCCTGGCCATCCCGTCCCCCGCCTCTCTGGCCTTTCTGGCCTCTTCTTTTGAGGAAGGGAAGAGAAACCAATCCTCACTGAATACTTACCGTCAGCCAGGTGGTCTCCACTTAATCCTCACAACCACCCACCGTCTAGAGAAGGAAACTGAGAGGGTGAGCATCTTGCTGAGGGCCCCGGAGCTAGTGAGCAGCAGCACTGGGAGTCACAACCAGGATGGGTCTTGGGGAGCTCTGTGTGTGTCCACAATGTTCGCTGGACTCCGGTTTACTCACGGGCAGCACTCTCTTTTACCCATCCTGCTGGGGACACTTCATAAAAGCTTGTTGCACCGCAGTGCTGCCAGGGGGTCCCTGTGAACTATGGAGAATCACACCTGCCCATCCTGAGTCCCAGGGAAGTGGGACAAACAACTGCGCAACAATGAATAGACAGTAAACTCCGTGCCATGGATAGTTCCTTGGGAGCCATGAAACGCATCATGCCCTGGCCTGGCCACCCCATCGTCAGGAATGTGTATGCAATAAGGCGGCTTAGGGACAGGAAGAGAGGCCCTGGCCGGGCAGCTCGACTGGTTAGAGTGTAGTCCCGATACACCAAGGTTGCGGGTTAGACCTCTGGTCAGGGCACATACAAGGAGCAAACAACGAATGCATAAAGGAGTGGAACAACAAATCCATGTTTCTCTCTCCCTTCCTCTCCCTCAAATCCATATATATATTTTTAATTTTAAAAATGAAAGGGCGAGAAAGAAACAAATCTACAAATCCATGCGAAGACTTTAAAAGGTGCACTCTATATAAGAGCCCCCAATTGGAAGCAACCCGAATGCCTAGAATTAAGGGTTACTTAACTATGGTACTTTGGTACAACGCACTAACAAATATGTGGACAATGTGACCACGTGGAACACTTCACCTAAAATAACATCCATCAGAAAAACTAGAAACTACATAGAACAGTGACCATGATGATCTTGCAAACTGTGTGAATTAGACACAATAGAGAGGCTATTTTATGTATTGATTACTTACTGTTTATTTCTACTGTAAAGATGACTAGTCAATAAAAAAAAGAAAATGCTGAGGATATATAACAGCTAGAAGCATTTGCTCTCAAAGAGGAGGAAATCCAAGAACGGTGCTGAGGGACCCCCTCCGCGCAGCCCCAGGAGGCTTCCAGCACTCAGGGGGCTGGGCCAGGCTGGGCCTGACCCTCTGCATGGCCAGCGAGGACCGTCTGCCCTTAACTTACTCTCCTCTGAGCCCTTCGCAGGAGGGAATGGCGGCACGAATACTCCCAGGAGGGCCATTCCACCCACCAGATACCCTTAGGCATGGAACGCCCCACGTGGACAAATGCATCGAGGCCTAAGGGCCCACGCAGGATGCCCACCCTCTAGCAGCTCCCAGGAGCAGCGGGTGCCTTGAGAGAGAGAGAGAGGGTACCCAGAAGAAGAGAACTTGGCACCTCTCCTCTCTGCCGACATTCACGCATGCTCTGGGATGCACAGCACCCTCCTCTCTCCCCTTCCCCATTCTGAGGTGTAGAAGGTAGGTCCCAGGCGAGCCTCCCCGTGACAGGCCCCACCCAGCACCCCCAGCTTATGTAAAGGTTGGGGTGCGGGGAGCAGGAAGTGACAGTAATAAAAGTCGCCCTGTATGGAGCAGGAACTAAGTGCCAGGCACTGTGCTGACCCCTTTACTTGCTTCATCTCACGTAATCCCCACAGCCTCCCTCTGAAGTAGATACTGGTATGATTCCTACTTGACAAACGAGCGAAAGGAGGCCCAGAAATGACGTGCCCACGCCTCACAGCAGCAAGTGCCCCCGCAGAACTCAGGTGTGTCCTCCAGCCAGAACTTCCCAGGCTCCCCGTAAGGGACGGAAGCAGGCCCTGCCTCCACCTCCCAGGTCACCTGCCCTCTTGCCCTTCCATGGCATCACCTGCCCGAACCACAGCTGGGGGGAAAGCAGGGCTTCCGTACACAACCGGCTCCTCCACCCGTGACCCGACCAAACTTCACCCAGAGCTGCTGGAGAGGAGCAGGGGCTCTGCAGGGCGTGGCCTGAGGCAGAGGAAGAGGAAGAAGAGCTGGGCAGGGACATGCTGGGCCCTCCCCCACCTGGGGCGGAACAGAAAGCGGCCCAGCGCTTGCAGCTACTGCCAGGCCGGCCGGCAGGCAGGCAGGAGGAAGCAGGTGCACTGGAATGGCTTCCTGCTGCCACCACAGCTGGAGAGGGCCTGGGTTTCCTCCCCTAACGGCCGGCCCTGCTGGAGGCCTCCCTTCCCTGGGGACACTCACTGTCCCTCTGCAGGGCACTCGGCCATCTGCCCGGCCATCGTCGTGCATGGCCCCAGAGCGTCGACCTGGTGCTGGTGGCCCAGGGTGGGATGGGGTGGGGAGTCAGCTGGACCAGGAAACACCCACGTCTCAGGCCCCACCCCCACCTGCCCACATACCTCCGCCCTGTGCCCGCGTTAAGGCCGGGGCAGGGCAGTCCTTGGGCACAGAGAGATACCAATGCTCAGGGGCACATCTCAGGCTCCGGCTACACCTCCACGCCAGGCCAGCCCACACTCTGCCAACTGCTGACACAACTGAAAGCCTCACCCTTGGTGGCTGGGAGGGGTGGCGTGGGGGGAACGCAGGCAGTTGTGGCTCTCCTCACTGGCTTTTTAAAGGAACTTACTCCGCTGCTAAAAAAGAGACCCAATGCCACCAGGGCATCCCCGGGATGCCACCGGCGCCCCTTCGAAGTGTCCGATCCACAGAAACGGAGGAGGCGGTGCGGAGTCCACGCTTGGGGACCGCGGAAGGAGAGGCCGCGCGCTACTCCAAGGACCACCCCTCTCAAGCCCCCTCTCTCGTCTACCAGGAGGGACAGGGGGTAGACGGCTGTCCCGGCAACACAAGGCAGGGGACAAGGCTTCTAAAACCCGGGGGGCCTGGGGTTCCGGACTCTGGAAGTAAATAGCGCTCCGAGGAACGAAGGCCTCGAGCACTAATGGTTTGTGGGAGGGCGTGTCACAGCCTGCGGGGAGGCTGGCACGGTCCCAGGACACGGAGGTTCAGACGCAGCCCGGCCCCTCGCCTCGGGGGCGGTGTGCGGCTGCCTGGGCTGAGTAATTCCCTGCCACCAAGAGGCTCCGAGAGAGGACCCAAGGCTGCTCTCCCTCCCTCCTCACCTCCTTCAGCCACATCTGGGGAAATCACCGACGGGCCCCTCCTTCCCTAAATGAGGAAATGGTATGAGGAGCCTGGGACATTTCCGGGGTGGGGGGTCAGAGGGACACTCACCCGCATGGCCTGGCCTGGAGCAGCCCAGAGCAAGGAGTCTCTTCTCAGATGCTGCTCCGTTAGCAGCTCAAAATAGCACTGGCCGCAGCCCCGCCCCTGCTCCCCTCCCTCTCCCCGGCCCCTCCCGTCCGGAGGAGCTGCCCGGCCCTGGCCAGAGCCAGCGGGAGGCAGTGAGTGGCCGGGAAGACTGCGGGCACCAGGTATGCCGCCTGGAGGAGGAGGGTGATAATGGCGTGTGCAGAAGGGACAGCGGAGGCCCTCGGAGAAAAGGCAGAGGGTGGGGGACAGGCGGTGCTGGAGGGTGAGGGGCCAGGGACAGGGAGAGTGGGACTTTCCTACCGACACACACCCGAGCCTCCAGACAGCTGAGCTGATATGGCCCCTAAAAATAGCAGAGGAATCTGAGACCTGCAGCCCCCGGCCCCACAGGCCAGGATCAGGACAAGCACATGTGCCTTCATGTACACACACACACACACACACACACACACAGGCACACACCGGCACGCATGAACACTCTATCACAGCAGTGTTCTCAAGAACACACAAATCACAGGCTCACCCCAGCCATCTAGTTACTGCGGCAGAGGCCAAGGCGGCCTCTAACGTCGCTCCCGATACAACCCAGAGGGCCCACTGCACCCTGGGCCCGGACAGCAGCCGGCAGCCCTGTGCAGAGACCCGCACAGTCGGTCTGAGGCCCCCTGTTGCTGCCTCGCTGTAATGAACGCACCGGGGACATGCGTGGAATCTACTGCACTCTGTACACATCCTTCTCCCCACAGCCGGTGACGGCGCAGGCACAGAGGAGGGCGGGGCGGGTGGGGTGGGGTGGGGTGGGTGGGCCTTGGCTTTGAAGACAGAGGAAATTGTGGGTGTCTGGCCAATGAGCAAGGGCTGCTGGGGAAAAAGCCAGGGCTCCTCATGAAGAGAAACTGTGGCCTGGCTCTCCAGTCAGCACCGCACGATGCCCAGACCTGGGCTGCGGACACCAGAGAGGCCGACCTGGGAGCTGGGAGCCGGTGGGAAGGAGCCAAAAGGCAGGTCTTTAAAAGGAGACAGTCATTGCCTCCTTCCTCTGAAGGAAGAAATGAAAAAGGTAGGGGTGGGGGGGTGCCTAGAAGCCCTGGAGGAGAGCTGTCTCCTAACCAGCGTGCAACCAGAGTGCTAGAGACCCCAGGCCTGTCACCCAGCCGGTCCCGGGAGCCCAGTGGGTAACCAGGATGCTTTCCTTGTAAAGAGGCCGCACACACTGCCCGAGAGCACCACGGCCCAGCTCTGCCTCCTTCCTACCACTCACTACAAGCACAGCAATGGGACACTGGGCTCCTGGCTCTGCTTTCCAGGAGCGGTGTGTCATCCCGGGAGACAGTTTGCGCCTCCTGGGGCACGTGCTGCGTCTCCGTCTTCCCATCCTCACTGCTTTCTTGACACAATGGTGCCGGCCTCAGCTGCACACTGAAATCCCCTGTGGGGCTTTAAAAATGCCGATGCCTGGATCCTCCCACCACCACACACACGCTCCCTGTTTCTGACTTAATTAGTCTGGGAGGGAGGCGTGGGCACTGGGTGTTTTTTTAAAGCTCCCCCAGGTGATTCTTACATGCAGCCACGGCTGAGAACTGCTCAACTCGGAAGCCAACATAAGGCCTAGTGCCGAGGTGCCCATTTGTTCAGTCAATGAGTGAGTCAGCGAATGAATGAATGACTGAGCTGTAAAGTCCACTGTGGCTGTGGGCAGGTGACATAAATTTCCCTCATCTGTAAAAGGAGGATTATAGTGCATGACTCTTACACGGTTAGCATGACTTTGGTGAGATCCCAGGGAGTGAAGGAGCTTTGGTTCTCAAAGTGTGGTTCCCAGATCTGTAGCATCAGCATCACCTAGGAACTTCCTAGACATGCAAATTCTAGGGCCCCTCCCAGACCCACTGAGTGCGAAACTCTGGTTATGGGGACCAGTATCTGTGTTTATCTTATTTTATTTTTTATTGATTTTGAGAGAGAGAGAAAGGAAGAGAGTCCTGCACACCCCCTACCAGGGGTTGAGCCTGCAATCTGGGCATGTGCCCTGACCAGAAATTGAACCAGCAACCTTTTGGTGCATGGGACGCCACCCAACCGACTGGGCCACACTGGCCAGGGCCAGGATCTGTGTTTTAACCAGGCCTCTGGGTGATTCTGAGAACCATGTTTTAAAGGGATTATTCATGGTTGTTAGTGAGACCTCCAGAGGCCAACTGCCTGGTTCATTCTTTGATCTTCCATATAGTAAACTATACAAACTTAACCTTGTGTGAACATAATAGCATCTACCACATAGGGTTACTGTGGGGGTAAATGAATTAGTACTTGCAAAGCTCTAAGAACAGGATCCAGCACAATCGCTTTCAATACGTTTTAACTACTATTATCTACCTGTGATCATTAAGGGGCGGGGGGGGGGGGGGTGGGAGCGCGGGGAAGGCACAACATAAGCAAAATTTCTAGGTAACTAACGCCTTCCCCCTTTAAGGAACAAAACATTTTCTATCTTGAGTAGTTTCCTAAACTCTAAATTCTATTACTACTTACCATCATAAAAATAACATTTTATAGACTCTCTTTCCTAAGAAAAACACTCTGAGCTCATCTCAAACATCTCATCCGAGCTTCCCCTCTTGAACCCAATCATCTCCACTCCATCCCGTACCGAAGGGCATGTCGTCCCCACTGCGGTGACTCCTGACTTCCCAGCCTGGCTTCTGCCCCCGCAACCCGCCAGCCACTCTCAAAGGACACCAGCCCTATCCCGACGCCACAGCAGCAGGAACCCTCGCTACGTGCCCATGTGAGGCAGGCCAGACACCCCTTGTGTCTGGATATCTGCTTTTTCATTCTTTTGTCCCCTGCCCCTGTCACTCTGCCTGTCAGCAGGCCTGTCTCCAGCAGTCTCACTTCCTTACAGTACGCTGTTTCTGCCCAAGGTTAGGAAACCAGATAACCCAGCCCGGGAGATCAGAGTCCAGAGCAGAACAAGGGGGTGTCAGCAAGACGCAGGCCCTCCTGTGAGTGACGGGCCCGGGCTTTCACACGCAGACGTGGTGTCCACCATTTTGGCAGCTCGAGGGTCTTCCTAGGCCCACCTGCCGTTCAGCCCACCCAGATGGCTTCTGGGTGACGGAGGTGTCCCTGTGTCCGCAGAGTCTTGCTCTGGATTACAATTAACCACGTGCCCATCCACTCCTCTTTTCTATTCAGATGACCAGATCCTGTCAATTCTGCCTCAGAGATGATGGAGATCATCTCAAATCAGGTTCACCTTCCTTAGTGAAAAGATCAGACCTCTTCCTTCTCCGGCCCTAACAACCTGCTCGGTTCCACAAGACCAGTCCCTCCGCTGCTCAAAGGTCGGTGCTATCTCAGGGCCTGGGCCGTGCCTTCAATAAGCTCCGCCTATGGTTCTCGGGGCCCCTCCCACAGCCGGCCAGACACCCTCAGGCCTCTCGGCTTGCCTCCAAGGGCAGCCACAACCTGCCCCTCCAGGCACTTCACCGTCCCTTCTCCCTCTCCTTCTCCCCGGCCCACCTGGCTCTCACTCTCTCAGGCTGGCCTTCCCACAGCCCCCTGCCCTCATCACCCCCGGAGCTTAGACGTACAAGTGCCTCTCCTCCAGCCCCTCTACCTTCTCAACCCTCCCCATCTCTCCAAGTCCGTCTCGAGTCTCCCCTCCTTTCTGAAGCTTTCCCTGAACCCCAGGGCCTGCGTGGTAACGTAGTGCAAAAGTATGGACTCACAGTCAGACACACCTGGGTCTGACTCCCTGCTCGGCCTCTTAGAGTTTCCTCCTTTGAGGGGTGGGGCTATGAGAATTTTAAAAGAAAACACATGTACGCACCAGGCCAATTGTAGGTAAAGTCTCATTAAAAACCACAGCACTCAGTGTCTAAACCTAAATATCACCACTTACACCTGGTGGTTCTTGATTATACTCAATATGGTGCTCTATTTACAGTGGAGTCGCATACTACATGGGGTTAGATTCTAAAGTCAGCATGTTAGGCAAAAATAGAACACAGTCAAAATTACCCTTAAAAATCCCTTAACTGCTCAAAAACACATGGTTTTGTAGATACTATTCTATATATTCTGCATAAAGGCAGAATGGATGCCGTCAAGGACAGCTTATAATAAACGCACACAAAATACAATGTTTATAATTTTAGACTACAGTAATATAGCTTATTATACAAACAGATCCTTGAATGTATTGGCGTTTAAGGTGTATATGCCATGACTACACAGCATAAACTAATGCTTGGATAGTAATCCCTTTGTGTCGTATGTTTAAGCCTTCTCTCCCTGGACAGCAGGGACCATTTCCTACCTCTGTTAGATCCCATCCCACTCCCCAGCACTAGGCACATGGTTGGTGCTCAATAAATAAATATCCCTTGGATTTAACTAACCGATCGGAAAGGTACAGATACAATAAGCCAGGTAGAACAGAATGGGGAACAAAGGGATATCCAGACAGACTTACAACGTCAACTCCTCTGCTGTCCCACGTTGGTGGTAGGGGGAGGGGCGGGGTGGGTCAAAGGCCCTTGGATGTTTCAGGCACTGGGCCAGGCGTGGTGGCTGAGCAGAGTTGGGGGCAGGCTAGACTGGAGGTTCTGAGAAGTAAAAGAAGTCTTTCATGTATTCAACTAGCAGTGCCCTGTAATACCTCAAGGTGAACACTGTGGGGCAGCACAGCGCCTGCTTCTTTTCCAGCCTCCTCACCACGAGACTGAGCTCCTGGAGGCTGAGGTAGAGGGAGACAGTCTGGAAAACACTGAGACTGAGCTCCTCATTAACATCTTAACAAAAGGATACTTCTCTGACCCCATTTGTCTCGCTAGCTCCCCTTTAAATCAAAACTCCTTAAAAAAAAAAAAAAGACGATAAACACTGTTCCCATACATGAACACTAACTGTGTGGTGCTGGTGTTACTACTAATTTGCAATGTATACAATGTCACTAATAGAACTCTTTATTTGGGGAAGTTGGGGTGTCCCATTTCAAGCACTCAGCTCACAGGGTTGAGGAGGGCTGGAGCACTCCTGGGGGAGGAGGGCTCCCCACCACCTGGGTGACAGTTGCATGCTCTCCGTCCCTCAGCAGTGCCCTCCCTCTCTAGAGAAGGATTGCCCTTTATTCCTTCTTTGTTTGTTGGTTGGTGTGTAACATATATCTACTAAAGTGCCAGTTTTAGTAGAAGTGCCTGGTACCCTTTGGGGTATCAATTTTTTTTAATTTTTATTTTTTGAAATTTCACTGAGCACGGATGACCAGATGACCAGGGGGTACCGAAGTGGAAGAGGACAGATGACCCCCTTGAAGAAGCCTAGGGATGGCTCCAGGGAGGGGAAGGAGGGAGGAAACCTGTCTGGGCGAAAGACGCACGCCCAGAGCGGGGCCCGGGCACTCCGGACCTTGGGACAGACAGGTCAAGGCTGGTGGGAGCCCCGCCGGCTCCGGGCCCACAGGGCGCCGGTGATCCCGGCCCCGCCCGCCGGCTGGCGCAGGGGCGGCGCCGAGGGCAGGGCCAGGCCGGCACATGCGCTGGAACCCCAGGACGCACCCGCCCTGCAGCGCCACTGGAGCCCAGCAGAGGGCGGGCCGCCCCTTCTCACCGGCCCGCACCGGGGCCGAGGCCACAGGATTTCACCTCCGCGGGGCTGGCTCCGGGTCCCACCTCCAAGAGGCGTCCCCCTGAAAGCTCCAGGCTGAGGGGCCCGGGCCCAGCTGCAAGATGGCCTCTGGCTTTACCCTGGAGGGTAGGGCCAGAAGAGGCAAAGATGAGCTCAGTGCTGACTTTGCTTTCATCACGGCTTCATCCCCAAAGCCCTTCCTATGGTAGGCACTCAATAAATGCTTAGGGATGAAATAAAATGAATGAATGGATGACTACAGGAATAAACCGAAGACTCCAGAGACGCTTTGAACCTGTGTGGTGGGCAGAGGTCTGGGACAAGCAGGGAGGTCAGTGGACTGGGGTGGCCAGCCCCAGATCACTGCCCCAGAGGTGATCGCTGAGGCTTAGGGCTCCCCACTCCCCAGCCCTGCCTTGGCACACCCAAAGGTCTGCTCACAGCCTGGTGACACCACACCAGCTCATGGGCACAGAGCCCGTGCAGGGATGTCTGGGCTTGTATTCTCTGCTAAGACCAGGAGTCTGTCCCTTCAGAGTCAGGTCCTGGCTGCCTTCAGGAATCACCTGACTGGCTCGTGTAGCCCTCAGTTCCCTGAGGATTCTTCAACTGCTGGGGATTTCCTCATCGCCCTGGGGATTTCCAAGCTGCCTCTGCTTCCTCAAGCTCCCACAAGGCCCAAAGCCAAGGGCCGGCTCTGAGGACCATTTCCCATAATCCTCCTTGGGTCAGTTCTGAGTCTACTAAAGGCACGGCGAAGGAAGAGTCCCATCCCCACCCTCTCTGGCAGACATGAGAGAATAAACATAACGAAGTGTTGTTCTCTTTTCCACATAAATGACAACTCTTCTCCATTTCCACAGGAGGAAAATAGGAAACCCAGTTTAAGGGTTAGCCACACCGATTTAAATAAAATATCGATAAGGTCTTCTTGTGTTAGGGGCAAGAAAGGAATATTGGGGACTGGCTATGGTTGTGGGAAATATTGAGCATGTTCTGTTAACCATGACTGCCTTGTGTTGGTTAAAGAGGAGACGTTCTCACCTGGCTGGGAATTGTACGCCCTCGGGACCTGGGAGTCAACCTTGGACCTGGGAGTCAACCTTGGAATGCAGTCCTTTCTCACGGAAAGATTAACACGGTTGTTGCCCAAACATAGGAGTCCCACTTCGGCCTCCTACTTCCTCATGCCTATAATCCAATTTCCCTGTGTAATCTGTGTCCTACCCTATGCACTAAGTGGCCAGATTATTATGATCTCTGAACGCATAATAATCTGGCCACTCAGTGTATATCCTATATAATAAAAGGCTAATATGCAAATTGTCCCCTCAACCAGGAGTTTGACCAGCAGGCAGGCCGGCCAACTGACCATGTCCCCTCCCCCTGGCCAGGCTGGCCGGACCCCACCCATGCACGAATTCAATGGACCAGGCCTCTAATATATATATATATATATATATATATATATATATATATATATATATATATATATCTTACCTAACAATAGACAAACATGTAAATTGACCATACCTCCGCTACACCCACAGCCAATCAGGAGTGAGTATGCAAATTAATCTAACAAAGATGGTGGGTTAATTTGCATATGCAGGCATGGAGTGGCTGGGTGGGGTGGGATGCCTGCTATGAGGGGGAGGGGAATGGAGGGAGCTACAGGAGTGGTGCTGCAGCCGGGAGGGAGGACTTGCCGGCTCCTGGGCGCGAAGCAGGGGAAGGAAGGCCTATTTTTGCACGAATATCGTGCAACGGGCCTCTATACACACACACACACACACACACACACACACACACACATACACACACACACACTCTGAGTGGCCAGATTATTATGTGTTCAGAGATCATAATAACCTGGCCACTCAGTGTATAAGCAGCTGGCTTATGGGGGGCAGCACAGATTTTTGTGGGTGACCTGCTGCTCTCCCTTACTGCGGGCAGTATTGGAATAAACAGTCCTTTTCTGAACCTCCGAGTGCATACGGCTTGTCGCTTCCCTCCAATCTGATTTCTGCCGTAACCTCTGGAGGGTGAGAACTGGAGGCCTGTGGTGCTTATTCTCAAAGTCAGGGGCTTTAGATCAGCCTCAGGTTCCTCCAAACACTGGACATTCACTAAACGTGTGAGGATCTGTGTGTTCACTTCTGGAGGCCCCTCTTGGGCCTGTTTTGAGAACTCTTTGAGGTAAAAATACAGCACAAACCCAATCTCCATAGAAACAGGAAGGAAGAAGTAAACGCTTCTAACTTTTCCTACCAACCCACCACCCCCGCATTAACAGCCCCGGCCAATTCCACGGGGGCATGTGAGCACCTGTGCCACAAAGCCGGGCAGAAAACATGCCTGGCGAGTGGGGAAGTGCTGCCCCAGTTGCGGTGGCTCGCAGCCAGGGCCCTGCTGGCTCTGGGGCATCAGGATTCCAGAGCTGGTGAAGTGAAGAAAGTGCCAGAGAGGACAGACTTCCTCCATGAAAGGAAGGGAAAATGCCACCCTCCCAGCCTCACCGGGGCGGCTGCAAGAGACAAGCCTTCCAGAGCAGCTCGCCGTGTCTTTGCGGAGAGCTATCCAGAGCTGTGCTAGCTAATATGGTAGCCACCAGCCACGTGTGGTTATTTAAATTGAAGTTAAGCCCTAGCCCAATGGTCGGCAAACTCGTTAGTCAACAGAGCCAAATATCAACAGTACGACTGAAATTTCTTTTGAGAGCCGAAAACTGACTTCCGCGCATGGGCCACATAGTTTCAATCGCACTGTACGTGCGCGCCCGCACGTGGTATTTTGTGGAAGAGCCACACTCAAGGGGCCAAAGAGCCACATGTGGCTCGCGAGCCACAGTTTGTCGACAACTGCCCTAGCCGGTTTGGCTCAGTGGATAGAGCATCGGCCTTCGGACTGAAGGGTCCCAGGCTTGATGCTGGGGTCAAGGGCACATGCCCGTGTTTCAGGCTCAATCCCCAGTAGGGGGCGTGCAGGAGGCAGCCAATCAATGATTCTCTCTCATCATTGATGTTTCTGTCTCTCTCCCCCTTTCCCTTCCTCTCTGAAATCAATAAAAATATATTAAAAAATAAAAACATACATTGAAGTTAAATAGAAACAATGTTAATCTTCCTGATTAAATTAAAATCAAATAACGTTTAAAACTCAGTTCCTCAGTCACACTGGCCACCTTTCAAGTGCTTGATAGCCACATGTGGCTAATGGCTACCAAGTTGGAAATCATAGACTATGGGACACGTCCATCTTTGCAGAAGTCCATCTGGCCTAGAAGATCCCCTTTCAGCTTGTCCGGGCCATCCTTGCCAAAGACTCCTTCAGGCATTGCCCCTGGCCTGCTGTTCTTTCCCACCTCTGTCCCCGTGCGCCTGGCCTTGACCCCTAGGCCTCAGAAAGACGTGGGGGAGGGGACGGTAGCCGCAAGTGAACACCCAGCCTGGGAGCAGAAGCCCCATGCAGAGGGGCTGAGAAGGCAAGGCTGACTGGAAGCCAGCCCCCACCCCAAGGCATCCAGGCTCGGAAGAAAGCCTCTCAGTGCCACACAATCATTCCTTGTTTCTGGAGTCTCTGGACCATGCATGGGTAAGACATCTGGAATGTAGTGGCCTGAGGGCTTCCCCACATCACCCGCTGCTAGGCTCCTCTGACATTAATGCTCCAGGAGAGGGAGGTCGCAGCAGAACCCTGAAATTTCAAGGGCAAATAAGGCCAATGAAGCCTCACCCTGAGCGGCATGCCAGGAGTTCGGCCATGGGGCAGTGGGGACCATAAACAAACACCTTCCTTGGATGAACCAAATGAGGAAGAAGGGAAGGAGGACGTGACGGAGAAAGGACATTGGGGCATGCTTGCCATGACAGAGAGACAAGCTCCCCCAGCCCTGTATCCATGGGGGTGGGGAGGTAGAGGGGGATGAGGGAAAAGGGTGTAGATCTCTTACATTCTATCTGTTACAGGCACTTAATTTGGAAGGTTTTGCTACAGTTGTTAGGAAATCCAGTGGGAGCGTCTGGGCAAGCTCTGTGTGTGAAAGGAGCGGCGGAAATCAGACCCAGGACCTGGCAGGTGGAGGCTGCCTCTCTGTTCAGTGAGTCAGCTCTGTCCTCAGTACCTGCTTAGCCTTAATCCAGAAGGGCTGTCAGAGGCAAGACAGGTGTGAAGAGAGACCACAGAAAAGTCAAGTTTGTTCAACTGGAAAACAAATAGGCAGAAAGCAGTCTGGCGTTCCAAAGGTATTGGCATCAGTCAAGAATTGGACTGGAGGAAGGAGCACAGTTTTAAAGACTGGCATCAACATAGACTGGAAGCTCAGGGCAAAGCAACCCCACTCTGAGGCGACACTGTGGCCCGTGGGGACCCGTCTGAGCCTAACTTCCCTATGTCCACCTGGAAGGCACACTGATCAAAAGCAACATCTTAAGGACAAGAGTAAAGCACCCCCCCCCCTCTGCCCCCCGCCACAGCAGAGTGAGCCATTAACAGGCCTGTGGGCAAAGGACTCATCACACTCCCAAGCACCAAGGGCTTCCCCACACTCGGAGACAGATTAATGATGGTAATGATAATGCTATTCTAAGCGATTTATATGTATTGATTCATTTAATCCTCAAAACAATCTTACAAGGAAAGTACTACTATTATTATTATTTTACAGAGGAGGAATATGAGGCACAAGAGAGATTTAATGATTTGCCCAAGGTCACCTGCTAGTGAGCAGCAGAGACAGGATTTGAACCCAGGCGGCCTAGCTCCGGAGTCCATGTGCACCAATGTATTCATAAAACACACACAGTCCTAGGCAGCGCCCACTCTGTGGGCCTATGATGTCCTCCTCCTCTTTCCCTCCCCAAAATGAACTGAAGGCAATTCCTACAGCCCAAACCAGCTCTTGTATCCAACTTCATATCCGCCGAGCATCTGTTTCTACAGCAATAAGAGCTGCCATTTTATTTTATTTTATTTTATTTTATTTTATTTTATTTTATTTATTTTGAAGAGAATGGGTGGAGGAGGGGGGTAGGGGACTTTTTACAGCAGGACTCCCTCTCTCAGAGGCACAGAAGAGAGACCGCAAAGAAAAACGCAGGGGCGAGGCAGAGAATCCAGGGCCCTGATGAAAGCTAGGAGATTCTGCCTCCCCCGACCCAGAGCCCAGGTCCTCCGGTTTGAGGCCAGCTTTCCTCTGGACAGAGGAGGTGAGGGCTGGTTGGACTGGAAGCTGACGGCAGACATGTTTTGGAAGAGTCTGGGAGAAAAGGACAACCCAGACTAAATTCTGTGTGTGTGTGTGTGTGTGTGTGTGTGTGTGTGTGTGTGTGTCCCCATTTCCAAGCTGGGTGTCCCTTCACAGAGCCTGGTTCTGCTACCCAAGCTCAGGACCAAGTCCTAGTGGGTGGGGGCTGGGATGATAAGGGCCCTGGGGGGAGAATGCAGGCTGCTCGCATCTATGTGCCTGTGGGGGTGGTTCACATCCCAGCGGGAGGGCAGGGCCGGGTGGTCAGGCTGATACCCTCACCTTCCCCAAGCACAGGCCTCGTTCCTGCCTGCCACCCTCGACGTCACCTGAACAAGAAACTCCTGTCATTGTCCAGAAACCCTGAGACCAGCATCATGCAAAGGGGGCTCTGCCAGGCAAGGCCAAGCACTCAGGGGAATCAGAATGATTTCAGGGAGACAGCCCACAGCGGTCCCCCAGGCCTCTCAGGCGGTGGGCCCCGTCTCCATCTTGTCTCCATGATATTGATGCATGGCCAAGTGAGTGGGGACCTTGTCCTGCGCCCGTGTGTCCTTTAGGTAACCTAGGCTACGGGCAGCAAAGGGTGCAAGGCTGTGCCAGGCCCAGCACAGGCTGGGTCTTCTGTGCCTGAGGTGCCAGACACTCAGGCTCCTACAGCCTGGACAGCTCCGGGGAGAACCAGGTAGGAGACACCAGCCACTCCGGAGGGAACCTTTCACTGTCTGAAGCTGTGCTTCTGGAATCAGTTCAACCATCAAACCAGACCACAGACGAGGGAGGCAGGGGAGGGGCGGGGAGGGGCAGGCTGCAGGCCCCAGCAAGAAGAACCAACACAGGGAGATAGTATCAGACCCTTCCCCTCCCTACATCCCTGGAAAGCTCCACTGGCATCTCCAGACATTTTCCCCTTGTGATGGGGCCGGTCATGGAGCTGGGTATCACAGAGTCATGCCTGTCTCATGTGCCTGGCGGGGCTGTCACGGCTTGGCCTCCAGCCCGTGCCACTCTGGCGGAGCTCTCTCTTGCTGCAGATGTCTTCTGCTCTAGAGGAGGCAGAGGCCCTGATCCCCAGGATGGCATCTCCAGCCTTTCTCCCCCACAGAACCCAGCCCAGTGTGTGAGTGACATGGAGCAGGTGCTCTTCGAGGCTGCCTGACACCTGCCTTGATTGGGCTAAGGCTCCGGGGCCATTCACGCTTGGCCTTCCCTGGAGTCCAGAGCCATGCCCCTTCCTGCTCCAACCCACCCCCAGCCCTCTTTTACCCAGAGCCAGGGGCAGCCTGCTCTGCCGCCAGAGAAAAGAGCTTGGGAGGTGAGAAAGCTGCCTCCTTGTGGGTACCCTGCATACCACAGGGCCTGGCAGTGAGAGGAGTTGGGCAGGGAGAGAGGAAGTGAGTCAGCTCCCTGCAAAAACGGGAATGGGAGGGAGGAGCCGGCCAAACTGAGATCAGGGGACAAAGGGCACAGGAGAAAGGTCACTAGCAAAGGGAACCAGGCCCACAGGGTGGAGGACAGATACAGGTGACACACGCAGCAGCGCCACCTCCTACCAAGGCTGAGTGGCCTCCACGGGCCAGAGAGCCTGGGCCTGGCAGGCACAGCCCCACCTGCGGGTGGAATCCGAGGCCGCTCCCTTCGTGACTCAGGCACGGCTGGAGGAAGTGAGGCCACGGCCATGTTCCCTCCTCACCGAGGTGGAGTCTCTGGTCCCCGAGGCCTCCCACGACCTCTCCGGAGCCCCACACCTCCAGAAGCCCAGGTTCCCCCAGGCCTGGCCCAATGGGGAGACAGATGTTTGCATCTCCAAAGGGGGTGGGACCTGGGCCGAGGCCTTAAGAGCAGAGGAGCTAGGGCTGCCCTGGCGTCCACCATGGCCTCTCCAGGAGCTTCTGCCCATGCCCAGCCAGGAGCTGTCCTCGGGCTCCAGCTGCAATCTGTTGCTCTGACTGGGAAAAATTCTGGCCGTGAAAATTCCCAGCCTGTGGCATTCCAGCAGGAAGGCAGCCAGGGAAAGCAGCAGAAGGGAAGAGGAAGCCATGAACCCTGAGGGCCACATTCCGCCCCCTCGGAGACCTGCAGCCAGCAAGACAGGCACATTCCTCCAGGGCCCCCTGGGGGATCTTAGGCAACAAACCTAAGGCAACTTACTTAACCTTAACCCCTCTGTAATCCATATCCCCAAGGCTGGACACTGTGTGACCCTGCATGTGCTTCTGACCCAAACCTGTGCCCTCCAGGGGCTCCAGTGCAGGGGCAGGAGACAGGCCATCCCCAGAACCCCCTTCCCAGAGCCCCTTCCCCAGGCTCCTGCTCCTAGACACCTGAGCCCATCTCTCCTCCGCGCCTGTGGGAGCTGCCGAGTGCCAGGGACACAAGAAACAGAGTCATGGCATTGTCTGCAGACAAGTCACAGCCCGCTGTGGTCCCCCAGGCTCCCTCGGTGGGGGCCCAGTTCCCCTCTGGCCTCTGTTGAGGCAGGACGCGCTAATATACTGCAGACAGGTCACCCAGGCCAGCGGGGAGGGTCCTAGGAACCCAACCTGAGCTAAACAAGGAAAACCAGACAGAGAATGGGAAACCAATTCCTGACTAGAGAACCATCTTCTTCAAAATCTAGCCCCTGTTCCCATGAAGTGCTCCAGCCCTGGAGAAAGGAGATGACTACTTAATTGCAATCTTGACGAATGCTATGAAGGAGAAGGACGGGGTGCCGCCAGAGTGCAGGCCTGCCTGACCTGGTCGGAGAGGATCAGGGAAGGCTTCCCTGAGGAAGTGATATTCACACTGAGCCTAAGAGTGTGAGTGCATGAGGGTGGGCAGGAGAAAGCATTACTCCAGACGAAAGGAACAGCAGGAGCTCAATGGTAGAAGCAAGTGAGAACTCTGCGCTGCACACCCACTACCTGCTAGGCACCCTCCCAGGCTGTGCGCCCTGCCTTTCCCCCACAGCGCACACTAGGAAACAACAGCGATCCGCCCCGGGCAACAGAAGAGGACCTGTTCTTGGTCAGAGGTGACCACGGGGATCCTGCCACCCCACGTGCTGCGGCGGTAGGTACTAGTTTGTCAGTAAGGGCCAAAGAGGTGAGGGGGCAACTCCCCTGCCTTCCAGGATCTCACGGGGGAGATGCAGAAGGGGCAAAGGTGCACCCTCCACCCCTGCTGGGAGACCCACCCAAATGCTGCCGAGGCAGATGCTGCTTCTCGTCCTCGGCCACTCTTCCTAGGACCTCTCCCAGCTCCCACCAGGTTACACCCTGCCTGCTTGCCCCTCGGCTCACGTCCTCTGGTTAATCTGCAGGAGGGCCTGAGAGCAATGGTCACACCTTCTATGGCTCACCGTCCACAGAACAGGAGCAACAGTGTGGTCACCTGGCGTCCCTTCCCTTCTGGAGAAGAGGCCTCTAGGGCAGCAGGAATCAGAAGGGCCAGGCCAGGGCTAGGCTACCCGGACACTGCCTTCCCCTGCCCTGTACAGCAGGCCCTCCAATAATGTCATCTCGTGCAACGTCATTTTATTATCACACTGAGGAGATGCTGTAGGCACTTAACTCTTGCTTACGTCAATCAGCCTCTGCTAAAATTGGCTTCATTATCCGTCGTTCCGTCACAGTTCTAAGAGCCCCCTGATGACATTAAGGGAGGACTTACTAGAGAGCACGCTAGTGAAGAGCAAGGAGTGATGCCCTGAGTTCAAATCCTGACAAGTCATTTAATAGCCTTGAAACCTTAGGCGATTTACTTGACCTTAACCTCTCTGTCATCCAGTTTCCACACCGATGAAGTAGAGAGATCATTATAATACCTAAAGGGCTGTTGGGAAAATTAAATGAGTTAATATGTACAAAACATCTAGAACAGCGCCTGATGTGCAGTGAGCGTCAGCCACGATCCTCACATCCTTGCCATTATTTTTCATGCCCTCTCCTCAAGGCCTTTCTGCTCAGCTGAATCTTTATCAGATCAATGAAACACCACTTAGGCAGCACGTGTGTGCCACACACTCTATTGGATGCCAGACAGAACGCTGGACCAACACCCTCCATTCTGCAGAGTGGCCGGGCTGAGCCGCGGTGGGGAAGAATGCCATGCCCTGATTCTGAGGAACATATGGCGGGAGATCAAGGGAGCCAGAGTGGTGACCTAGGTCTAAGGAAACCGTTTCCCAACCAGACTACAGCCAACGACTGAAAAAACAATAAGCGTTGCTGACACTGTCCCCTGCATTTAACAGAACAGAAGCTGCTGCCAAACACCACGCGGGATTCTAGGGTTGGCTGGGGTCCCCCCCCCAAAAAAAAAAACACACAAAAAACTGCTCAGCAGGGGGCCAGGAGCCATGAAGACTCCACCCCTCCGCAGTGCAGATCTGGCATGGTGGGCGCCCTCAGAGCTGGCTGCTGGGTGCCTGGGGCACAGCCGTACTGCCCAGGACTGACAATGGAGGCGCCAGGCAGCCTGCCCCGGCAGCGGGGGTGCCCCCTCCCCAGCTGGGTCACCGGTCCCCACCCCCACGGATGCTGCTCTCACCCCAGGCTGCAGGGAGGAGAGGCCAGCAGCTTAGAGCGGTGGGGTGGCGGGAGCCCTGCTGGCAGGCAGAACGCGTGCTTGTGGTTTCTGGGAAACACTGTAGAGATTTGCAGCATTTTTAAAATACTTGTGTTCCCACCCGCCACACACACCCCCTTCACCCCACTCCTCACCCACCCCCCAGTCTGGGTGTTTGCATATCTGGTATTTTCCAGAACCATTTCAATGTAAATAAGAGAGATTAGAAGGGAGCAGAGGGCAGGGTGGCCAAGGGGATCAGGGTGGGCCAGAGGGGTTCTGGCCAGGGCCGAAGGGGCCAGGGCAGGCTACCTCAACCAAGGCCCTGCCCCCGCACCAGGGCTCCAAGCTGTGCCTGCAAAAACAACCAATGACCATGGCATGTACCCACACCCGGTTCAATGTGGCCTGGGCACTGTGCCCACCACCCACGGGCCGGGTGGTCAGGGCACATAGGGGCTGCAGTTTGTCCCACATCTCCCTGGGAAGAAGGCAGAAAGGCGCCTCTGAGGACAGAGAAGGGAGACCTAGCAGAATAGAAATGACCTAGTCCACCACTCTATCCCATGTACCCCCCAATCCAGGATAGATAACCCCCAAAATGTCCCTAAAAACCTTTCACCCATCAGTTCCCATGCCCTTGAACCTACCCATTGGCCCCTCATTTCCATAAGAACTCCGTTTGAGTCCTGCTTTGAGCCCCCAAGCCAGGGCTCTCACATGGGGAGACCGATGCCAGAAGCGCCTGCAGCTTTGGCACAAAATGAAGTAAAAATGTTCTGTTTAAAAAACAAAAACCCCTCCAAGGATCATTTAGAGCAACATGAGGAACAGAAGCATTCTAGAACTCTGAGCCCAGGCAGCACCCGGCACCACCAGAGCCCCTGGGGGAAGCCCACTGCCCGGCAGCTGGCCCGGCAGACCTGGAAGCGGTACAATTTCGAGGTTCCTTGGAATCTCAGTCCCCACTCCTGACAGCACCTGTGGACAAGGCTGATGAGGCTCAAACAGATCCCACCAGGGGTCTAGGGCTTCCACTATGGCAAAGGGACCTGCCCTTTCCCCCAGGCAGGCAACCTGGACTGGCCTGTCTCCTGCAGGGCCACTGATGTCCATGCCTACAGGCCCGAGAAGCTGGGCTCTAAGAAGCTAGGACAGAGGTCCTCAAACTTTTTAAACAGGGGGCCAGTTCACTGTTCCTCAGACCGTTGGAGGGCCGGACTATAGTTTTAAAAAAACTATGAACAAATTCCTATGCACACTGCACATACCTTATTTTGAAGTAAAAAAACAAAACGGCAAAAACACCCGCATGAGGCCCGCGGGCTGTAGTTTGAGGACGCCTGAGCTAGGAAAAGCTAGCGGACACCCAGGGGCCCACCTCACCCTTAAAAAAACAACAAACAACAAACTACTACAGTGAAAGAGTTTGGACAAAAGCATCAGGAGTCCCTGTTGGAAAGAAAACCTTACCAGGAACCATGATGGGAGAACACTAGGATGGATTAATTAAGGAGGCTGCAAAATTACTTTCCCTGGATGTCTTCAGAGACTGGACAGAGAGAAAGATACTAATCTTCCTAAGCACTTACGACCTGCCGAAGTCTGCCTGTGATCTCACCAAATACATAGATACATAAAGACCCATAAGGTACAGTACACAAAATAAAAAACAAGGCTCCCTTCATTCTCCTTCTCAGAGGATGCTGCAGTGAGTTAGTTGGGTGCACATCCTTCTTTGATTTCATCGTCTTAAATTCTGAGAGGATAGAATAAGGCCCATTTATAGAGAACAAGGGTCACATCCTCTAAGGGGCCTCTTCTAATTGCCACTTCCTCCTTCCCACCCCACTGTTTACCTGTACAGACATCTATGACAGCAATTAAGGTGCTTAGTTGCCTTTCTTTAGTTATGTTTATGCTTCCTCAAGGAAAGATTCTACTTTATTTACTTAACCCCCCAGTGCCCGGTACAGTGCCTGGCCCTGTTCAAGGCAATGAGTACACTGAGGCTCAGAAAAGTTTGGTAACTTCAGTAAAACTCAAACAGATCTTTCTGGTTCCGAAGTCCATGTTCTTTCCACTATAACATGCACTCTCCTAGGTTCTCCTGAATGTGGAGGTGGTTTAGATGGATATGATGACCTCTTAAGGAACCTCACAGCCCTGTAACTGTTGTGGACAAACCCCAAGGTCCGATGGGAGAAGAAACTCTACCACAGATCTCTAGCAAATGCCTGATAGTTCCACAGGGCTCAGATTTGACTGGGAAGGGGTGGTAGGCCTCCCTTTAAGCACCCCCCTCCCCTCCTACCACAACCTCAAAAACTCAGGAAGCAGTGCTTTCTGGGTAGGGCTCCCATGCAGGCCAGCTCCTCTGGCTCTTGGCAGCAGGAGAACAACCACATTGGCCAGGGTTTAGCCAGGTGGGCTTTTCTGAGCTCAGCAGAACCATCGTACGTTCACAGACAATCCACCCGGCCCCCACGATGGGCCTACTGAGGATACAAATGGAAGGGACCAGCTCTCCCAACTCCCAGACTTTAGTCCCCACCCGGCCTCTACTCCTTCTCAATGGGCACTGACTTTCCTACCCAGACTCATGGAACTGGAGAGAAGAATTTTGATCCAACTGGGGTTTTGAGATCCTCCTCTTTACCAACACCTTCCTTAATCTCATCAGACTCAGGGAACTCTTTGCCTTTAGAAAAGTTAAGAATAATTTTCTCAAAACAGATGCCCCCAAAACACTTTCCCTGAAGAACCATGGAAAGAATTTAGCATCCTCCCCCATATCTGGTAGTCACACTTACCCCCTCCTCTCCTCCTTCCCTCACCCCAGTCGGTCACCAAGACTCTAGAGTAGGGGTCCTCAAACTTTTTAAACAGGGGGCCAGTTCACTGTCCCTCAGACCGTTGGAGGGCCGGACTATAGTTTTAAAAAAACTATGAACAAATTCCTATGCACACTGCACGTATCTTATTTTGAAGTAAAAAAAACAAAACGGCAAAACACCCGCATGTGGCCCACGGGCCGTAGTTTGAGGACGCCTGCTCTAGAGCCTACCTCAGTTGCTTACATCTGAAACCTCTTTCCATCCCTAATGCCTCTACCTAAGTTCAGGCCTCCATTCATTCTGCCAGGTTTACTATAATAGCTCCCTCACTATTCTCCCCTTGCTGCACCCAAAAGCATTCTCCATAAACAGACGGAGATTTTCTAAAATCTGTGCCCATCACTCCCTGATTAAATGGCTACATTTGTCCTCAGGTTAAAGTTTACATTCCCTAGCATGACTCTCAGGGGCCTTGTGACCGGACCCCTGCTTGCCTCTCTTGCTGCTTCTCTCAATAGTGTCCCCATATGCTGTCCCCAAGCCTTATTCCCCAAATGTGTCACTCTCTCTCCGATTTGTGTCTAATACAGTCTTTTCCTTCCATTGGCCTCCCCTATATGTCGGCTCTCTCTCTGATTCATTCCAAAGACTATACTTGAAGTTCCTCTTCTGTGCTCCCTAGTACCCCGTACTGGTCTGTCGCTGAGCTTCTCAAATGGCAATGTCATTGCCGGCTACTTGACCATCTCTCCCACTAGACTTTGAGTTCCTTGGGGCTGGGTGTGCATCCTTCTTTGATTTCATCTTCGAGGCTGGGATTATGTGCCGCACACGGCTGGGCCCCAGGACCTGTCACACGGTAAGTGCTCAACCCATGTTTGTTTAGCAGACAGACGAGTGGAGGGATAGATGGCGGAAGAAGGGCTGCTTCTCTCAGGCTTGCTGAGTGATTTCTATCAGGTCCCAAGTCTATCCTACTACTGTGGCTCACCCCTCCTTCCAAGGGAGCCTTGTCTGGCAGCTACAGAGACATATGAACAAGGTGTGAGCCAAGCACTCTGGACACACACCACGTGAGAAGGAAACCCAAGGGGCTGTCTCTCCCTGGGGCCTTCTGAACAGGCCATGGACAGGAGCCACGGGGCCTGGCCCCTATCTGTGTGCAGAAAGAGAACAGATGGTTAGCCAGCCCCTTCAGAGCTCCCTGGGGACAGGCAACGTGTGGACACAGTTGATGGATGGCCTGACGGGCAGGGTGGCCACCAGAGCTGTCCCTGTGGGGCTAGAGTTGTCAGGGTACCCCGCCCGGGAGTATGGAGGAGGTGGGAAGGCTCTTTTCTTGGCATGGAACTAGGATTAGAACTGCTGCCAAGAAAAGGAGCAGGAGTAGGAGTGGGAGGAAGAGGAGATAGAGGATAAGAGCCTCAGTCGAGGCTACAGCACTCCCTCACCAGCTCCGGGGTCTGTCTCAGGAAACCAGAATGCCACGCTCACTCTGCTCCTCTCTGTTGTGGCCTGAGGCCCCACCAACTACCCAGGTAAGAAAAGATATGGGGCTTCTTTCAGCCCTCTGCTTCTTGTTGTCCTGTCAGTTCTAGGAGACTCATGAGGATAGGACTCTCTATGGCGTCCCCTGCTAGATCCCCGAGGTGGGGGAAGAAGTCCCCTGGGCACCAGCTGGGCTTGCCCCACGGGCCAGAGCAAGCCAGCATTTCCGAGATACCAGCTGGAAGATGGGATCCACCGGGGTTTCCAAAGCTAAACCATCCACTTCCCCAGGGATGCGGTAGCAGCAGCTAGTTGGGTAGGAGAGCGGCTGGGAAACATGAGATGCCAAGATGATCCCTGTGCTATAAAGAGAACTGAACAGCATCTGTGATGCCAAGCCCTGAGCCCCACAGAGGCCTGTGCTGTGGTTCGGCGGGGAGCTGGCAACAATCCCCTGGGGGACTCATTCTTTCAGAGGAAGAATATTCTATCTGTTGAAGGCAATCTTAGCCTGGGAGAAAGTAGGCAGACGTGGCAACATGGTATGGTCTTTGGTGCCGAGATAAAGACAACTCCCTCTAAGCTGTGGGAAGCTCCCCAAGTTCAGTGTAGCCTGGTGGCTAACACAGAGTAGGTGCTCAATGTATTTCTGGAATTAATGCGTCCAGGTCCTTCCTGGATTCTACGACAGGCTCCCTCCCACTCACTACCCCTTCCTGACTAGCAAAGCTGCCTGACCCCACCAGCCCCAGGGTAAAGGAAGGTCTGGAACCCAACTCCAGTGCTTCCTGCCAGAGTCTGACCCTGCGGCTCCCAGGCCCTCCGGGCCCAATATGCTGTTAGGCTCAGCAGCCATCTGAGCAGCCACTTCCCCTCCCCGGGAGAAAGCTAGGACCGGGACTCTGCCTGCTTCCTTAGCATTTCCTCCCACTACTCACTTGGACACATCTGGCTGGTCACTTAGAGCTGAAAGGCCCGGGCCAGGCCATGTGCTGGTCAGGCTTCAGGGACCTGGACAGTCCTAAAAGCCACAGCTGGAGAGAGAGATGACCAGAGGCAAACTTGTCCTTCAGATGTTGCCTCCAGGCAGAACATTCCCAACTGGTAAGTAGCCAACCTATCAAAAGATCGCTGGCGTTACAGATCTCCATCTCCCTAGAGACCATCTCTTCAGGAGTTAAACTGGGTAGGTCCTTGGGAAGTAAACAGGTTATTTGCTGAACTGATGGATACCTTTAACCTAAGTCTCTTCTGGGCCTATGTCACCCCCCTCCCACTTTTGCTTTGTGTGGGCAGGGGTCTCAGGGATAATCAGGTCATACTCTCTCTGCAGGCTTAATCCCTGTTACTTTCCCAGGTCCATGCATTTCCTTCTTCCAGGAAAGATAATAAAACTCTGGGAGCACAAGTGATCTGTATAAATCAGATCGTCACTCCCCTGCTTCAAACCCTACAATGGTCTCATTTCAATGGGGTTAAATCGAAACTCCTACCATGATTTATAAGGTCTTTCAGGATTTGGCCCCTGCTTATCTCTGCAGCCTTACCTGGTATTCAACTCCTCGCTCACTCAGGGGCAAGAGGAGGTCTGAGGTCATCTTCCCAGGAGCTACCAAAGCAGCTGTACATCCTAGATGTCCCATGACAGCCCTGATTTGTGAAATAATTTCTTTTTTTTTTTCCACCTCCAATATCTAAATAACATGGAAATCCTACATTTTAGTCCAGAATATAAGACTGTCTCTCTGTCATATCCGGAACTGGCACATGTTAGCCTCCATGGTTCAGTTTCGGGCTCAGGAAATATGGTGCCCAAACCCTAACCCATGCTTGTATCATGAAGCTTGTATGACCGTGAATAGCCCCCACCTGAGGTGCCTTCTCCCCACCAGCCAGGTAGATGGTCCCTGAATCCCAAGGAGTGGCCCGGCGTTACCACTCACACACTCGCTAGGCTCTGACTACAGCTCTTGAGTACCCCAATCATCCACCTCAGTACAATCACGGTAGACATCAGCAACCCAGTCCCTGCTCATCCCTTGCTGCCCAGGTCCCAAGGGAAACACTCACATCGGCCGGCTCCCTGCGGGGTCCCTCGCCACTCCGCAGCCAGCTCCGGCTGAGCTCACTGAGCTCTGGGATGGGTTGCACCTTGAGCCGCACGCTGTCCCCGGACTGCCGGATCATCTCCACAATCTCATCCCTGGACTTGCTCTCCACGTTGTGCCCATTAATCTCCACCAGACGATCACCTGGCACCAGCCCCAGGGCCAGGTCCTTGGTGCCCGCACCAGGCTCAGCAAAGTGAACCACCCTCCGATAGACCTGGCCCTCGGGGCCCCGATCCAGCATGGTTGTGCGCCGCAGGGAGAAGCCAAAGTCTCCAGTGGGCCTTCGTTGCAGCTCCAGTTCCCGGAGGGCAGGGGGTGGTGGGGGCACCACGGGGGGCAAGCGCAGGTCAGCCGGAAACCTTTTAGTCACCAGCTCAGGGACTTGGGACCGGGGTCCTGGTCGAGGGTGGCCCGGGCCGAGATGCTGCACCAGTTGTCCCTCCAGAGTCCTCACCTCCACCTGTGGAGACGGGGCAGCAGAGTGCTCCGAGGGGGTGGAGGTCTCAGAGGCACTCTCATCCCGGCTCCGCTGCGAGAAGGAGAAGCGCTTGACAATCATCTGGGAGTTCTGCTTGGCCAGGGAGCCGAACTTGGCCGCCCGCTGCAGCACAGAGCCCCGGAAACTGCCTTCCTCACCCTTGAGGTCATCGCTGGAGCTGGCTGTGCTGAGGTGGCCCGAGTCCAGGATGACGCTGCCCCTGTTGCTGTCGGAGTCAATGTCAGTCAGGTGCAGGTCGGAGCCGCTGGCCACCTTGATGGGGATGGGGTTGGAGATCTCCAGGCGCATCTTCGATTCACGCTTGGAGGAGCGGTTCAGGTTGAAGAAGCCGCGTCTCAGGCTCATCTCCTCCAGGCTCCTCAGCTCGGCTGCTGACATCCGCTCCTTCTTCTCCTTTTTCTCCTTCTTCTCCTTCCGCCCTCCATCTTTGTCCTTGTCTTTCTTCATTAGATTAAACATGGTGGGGGGTGCTGTTTTTTTGGGGGGTACCCCCAGAGGATTATGGGTGCTCAGCACAGGGCCTTTGTGTTCCACCTTGCTGCTGCAGACAGAAACAGAGAGAAAGAGGAAAGTTATTCCAGTAGAGCCTCTTCCCTCCCCCCCCCCCCCCCCCCCCCCCCCCCGTCTCCAGTCCAGACGGGGCCAATTGCTGAGCACAGCTACCCCTCACAGCGATCCCTGCCAGGTTCTCTGCCTCACACAATACTGTCTCAGTTAAGCGGAGCCTCATAACACTGCTATGAGGAGGTCTATTGTTACCCCCATTTTACAAATAAGGAAACTGGAGGTTTAGATAAGGTTGTAAAAACCCAAACTCCAAAGTCTCTCATTTCCTATGATCTCTGATAGACCCGGCTTAGGTGTGCATGGGGGTGGCATCTGGGCGATCTGACCTTCTGGCCAGAGGATGCCTTTAAGCCAAGTTGGGACTTGACTGTAGACGCAAACACAAGGGAAAAAGAAAAGAGACTCGGCACCATCACCTCCCACAGCCCATGTCCCTTAAGGCAACAGACATCACGTGCCACTGGGCTCTCTCCTAAGCCTGGTATCCCTAGAACAGCAGTCTTCGCCACTGCCCGACAGAGAAGCTCAAAGAACCAACACTTGTTTAATGACTACCACTTGTCAGGCATAATGCCAGGCACTTTACACACACTACCTCATTTGAACTTCACAGCATCCCTGCAAGAAAAGTATCATTATCTCTACACATGAAAAAATTAAGTAGATGTTAGCTGTCAACTAGCTAATAGATGGCAATGCCAGGATTCAATGGCAAACATTGTTTTCTTTCTAGGTCCTGGGCACCCAAATTGGAGCCGGGAGGGAAGTGAGGGGAAGTTCCAGTCTGGACAGGGGACAGACAGCTGTGTGGTGGGGGTGGGAAGCGGGGGGTCTACTGGATAAACAGGATCCTGAAAAACTCACATCCTTTTCCCCAGACCAACACCTAAATATAACCTCAGGAAGAAAGTTGTGGCGGCGTGAGAGAAGACCTCAGCTCCAGGGCACGTGTGCTTATGGCGCCAACCTATTCCCACCCCAATGCACACCTGACCGGGACAGGAGTGAGAAAAACCTGACGGGGGTGGAGCTGAGAGAGCCTTTCTTGTCCTAACCAGCAGGCAACAAGATGCAGAAGTAGGCCATACCACCTAATTAGAAACGAAATGTAATTTTTGTTCTCTCTCCATGAAGGCCTTCCCCCTGACTTCTAGACGCAATGGCCTATTGCAAGGCCCTGGAGAGGCCTTTCCTTTCTCTGTACCCCACCCCCACAACCACGCAGGCTCCCCATTCTACTGAGAGGGTCCTCCAACCCAGATACAAAGCCTAGAAAGGCATCAAGGCCAGGAACTCCCAAGGGCCCAGGTACACGGGCTAATTGCCCAGCACTCTCGCCCAGTGGTTCCTGAGAGATCAATGCATCCTCTCCAGAACAGCGCCATCCAAAAGAAATAGAATTCAAGTCATATAGGTCACTTAAAATTTCCTAGCAGCCACACTTTAAAAGGTAAAAAGAAACAGGTGAAATCAACCTGCATGATATTCATTGTCATCTTAATATGTAATCTATATAAAAAACATGGAGGTATCTTATATCCTCTTTTCCATACTAAGTCCTTGAAATCCAATGCATATTTTACGCTTAGAGCACACTGCAATTCAGACTAACCACATTTCAAGTATTCAGCAGCCCCAAGTGGCTTAGCTATAGGATTGGACAGTGCAGTCCTAGAGAAATCTTCAGATGTAGAAGAGGTGGGAAATCCGGTCTAGTCACTAGCTCCCTGGGAACCTCTCAGGCACCCCTTTTCTCCTCGCACCTCAGTTTCTATCTGGTAAAACCAAGTTCCCTCTGAACTTTTTGGTTCCAAATGCTCAGGCACATTACCTCGGGGGAGGAAGACAAGGAATCTAGGGCCCAAGAGGCACAGACCCAGGGGCAACCTTGGCCAGATGGGTCTGGGCTGACTTGGGTTGGGGGAGTGCCTGACAGCAGACATCTTCTCTCTGGGGCTGTACTTTGACACGGGGAGTCTCTCTGTCCCCTCCTGAACCACTGATGGGGGTGTGGCATAGACCTACCACATGCCAGGACATAAGATCTTCAGCTGGTTGCTACCCACCTTACCCACCACTACTTGCGCTGTCTTAAAGGGCTGGTTTGGAAGATGGCTCCAGGGGCACCTGTGGGGAAATGAATAAAGAAACCCACCGCGGGACCTGGAGGGGACAAATGAGTACCTCAGCCTCAACTCAACCACAGAGAACCCAAAAGCCTTCAATGCTGTCCCACCAAAACACCTTTCGGTCTCTCATTCTCACTCTTCAATCCTTACACAATCCTGGCTCTTTGCTGGGGGCTAAATATTTGAGCAGTATCAACAGAAAAGAGGCCCTCAATTCTAGAGTCTTTGGGCTAGAAAGGTCCCTGGAAAGTAATTTCGTGTAAGCCCCTGTCTTGGCCAAAGCTTGCCCCTCATTGTCATTGTGACAGGCAGGAAGACAGACAGTCACAGGAGCAGCGCAGGGGATAGTGCTGGCGGAAATGTTAGAAGGTTTGGTATCTAGGCCTGGATCTGTCAACAAGCCACCAGGGGACCTTGAGCCTGTCACTTTGCTCAAGGTTGAACTAGATGATCTAGGTCTCTTCTAGCTCTAAAATCCCAAATATCTAAGTCTCTTGTGGACACAGGTTAGTTATTAACTTTCTGCTAACGTTACCCCTCTCATCCCAACCCGGGGGCCTTTGGAGACTGAGTCCATTTCAGCCCTTCATTCATCACTCCTGTGCTGCCACTGTTTCTGACAGCTCACAAGGTACCCGTTCCCCCACTGTCATCCCTACAATTGCCAGGCCTGCCTGAGGTCCGGGTTCTCTCCAGTGCCAAATACCTGAAGCTACCTATAACCTTCCCCTTCAGGGTCAGACCTGTAGTGCAGCTCGACTCCTCTGCACCCAATTCACTAGAGACCGGGGCTCTGTCATCTTTTTGTAGACCCAGGACCTTCCAGCATCTGCTGTCCTCATGGCCAAAGTCTCCAGCAGCAATGATAGCACCATCTCCCCATTCTCCATTCCAGGCTGTAGTTTCTACCAGCCCCCGCTTCATCTCTGACTCTCTCCAGTGCAGGAAACCTTATAGTTTTTCTGACCTCCTCTCTGCCTTTCTCCCCTCACCCTACTCCAGAAGGCCTTCCTAATTTTAAGTGAAGAAAAAGTATGCATGTACACTAGAGTCTGTATGTAAATTAGGGAATGTACCTAAATCATCGTGATCCTACTATCTTCAAAATCAAAGCAAGGTACAATCAACTCAGTCAATTCAATTGCTTTATCACTTTAAAACAGGAAGCATTTTGAGGGCAAGGACCATTCAACTCAAATATGCATCTATCAGTTCACCAACAGGCGAAACAATTTACACATTCATATAATGGAATACTACTCAGCAATAAGAAAGAAGCAACTAGCCCTAGCCGGTTTGGCTCAGTGGATAGAGCATCGGCCTGCGGACCGAAGGGTCCCAGGTTCGATTCCAATCAAGGGCACATACCTCGGCTACAGGCTCCTCCCCGGCCTGAGCCCTGTTCTGCGCTCGTGCAGGAGGCAACTAACGGATGTGTTTCTCTCACATCAATATTTCTCTGTGTTTCCTTCTCTCTTTCACTCTCTAAATATCAATGGAAAAATATCCTTGGGTGAGGATTTTAAAAAATAATAATATATATATATATATATATATATATATATATATATATATATATTTTTTTTTTTTTTTTTTTTTTTTTTTTTTTAAAGAAGCAACTACTGATACACACAACAGGAATGAATCTCAAAAACATTATGTCAAGTCACAGTAAAAGAAGGCTTTAACAAAAGAGTACATACTGGTATGGTACTGTTTTTAAAATATATTTTTTATTGGTTTTTAGAGAGAGGAAGGGAGAGGGAGAAACGTCGATGTGAATCAAGCATCGATGTGTCCTGACTGGAAATCAAACCGGCAAACTGGCAACTTTTCGGTACAGGGGACAATGTACAACCAACTGAGCCACACTGGCCGGGGCTGGTATAGTACTATTTCTATGATGTTCTGGTCTAAGCAAAACCAACCTAAGCTGGGGAAACAATCAGAGCAGTGACACCTTTGGGAGGTGGGGGCAGGGATGGCGGTGGGGAGTGCCTGAGAAAGGGCACGGGGAGACTTTCCAGGGTGTCGCTCACGGTACAGATCTTGATAGGGGTTTGGGTCGACAGGTGTGTATGTTCATCAACAGTCGTCAAACTGTGCACATAGATTTGTGTATTTCCTTGTGTGAAATATTCCCTCAAAAGCAAAAAGAATTGTAAATAAGTACTGAACTCTAGTTAATGATATGTATACTAAAGTATTTGGCGCAAAGTATGCTGATGTTTACAATTTACTTTGCGCTGCATAAAAAATGTAAGATAGCTTGATGAATAGATCAAGGGACAAATATGTGATAAAGCAAGGACAGTGCTAATTGCAGAATCTAAGATACGGGGGTTGTTCACTACAAAATTCTTTAACTTTTCTAAATGCTTACAGAGCTTTATAGTAAAAATTGGGGAAATATGTATGTCTCAAGCACCTATTAAATGCAAGGGATAGAAGATAAATAAAACTAATGAAAGAGCTTAGGTTTCAGATGTCAGGTAACAAACCTAGGAACAAATTCAAGTGAATAGCTAGCTACACAATCTTGGACAAGTTATGTAAGGCCTCTGTGCCTCCATTTTTCCTTTTGTAAAGTGGAGATAATAATAGTACCTACCACATAAGGCATGGGAATTCAATGAAATATGTATAGAAGCCCTTCATATAATGCCTAGCTCACAGTAAGCCCTCAAGAACGGTAACTAATAGAAGCAGGACGTATTCTCACCACCTACATGGGATTGAACTCTACTTAATGATCCGTATACGGTCATTAGAGTAGAGGGCGGGCTTGGTAGAGAGGAAATTACACAAATAACTATCAGCACGAGTGTGACTAAAGTAAGGCTAGGCATAAAGTCTCAATGCTGGATAGGACCTTTATAGAGAGAAAGTGAAAGCCCAAGAAGTGAAGGCAATCCCATGAGCACATGGCCAGTCTGGACCACACGGGCTCAAGTCCAGAGGTCCCATATAGGCACTGCCAGGGATAAGGACAGGCAATTCAGAGATGCAGAAATACAAACGGCCCACAAGCATGAGCAGTCATATTCAGACATGTGAAGTAAAAGAGGTATATCATTGTTCACTTAGCAGTTTAGTAAAAAACTACCAAGATTAATAATATCAATAAATTAGAGGATGGGAAGCAGGGCATTTCAAACATGCTGGTAGGAGTATAAATTGGTATAAGGAGGGACAGTTGGTACCTACGAAAATATTTACAGGTACATATTCTTTGACTGGGCAATTCCTCTTCTAAGACACCTATAGATATATTCACACAATAAACATGGCTTATCTTTGCAGCATTGTTTATAATAGCAAAATGCTGCCAAATACAAATGACCAGCACTGGAGGAATAGCTAAATTATAGCACTGGGCAGTTATTAAAAAGAATGAGGTCGATTTGTATATGCTGGCCTAGAAAGATTTTATAGTATATTATTAAGTGAAAAAAGCAAGTTGCCAGATAGTATATAATTTTTACAAAAATTTTAAAAAATTATGTCTATGTGTGCATATGTATATAATGTCCATTGTGTATAGCATTTGCATATTCATAGAAAAATGTATGCTCTGTGGAAGAGACAGGGATTTCAGAAGAGTCAAAACAGACTTGTGTGTTATCTGTATTGTTTTAGATTTTTACAATAGGAACATTTAGCTGGTAGGTGTGTGTGTATTTAAATCTAAGACTTTAGATAGTAGGAGTTTATATGATTTTTCTTCTACTTTTGTGCATGTTCTTTCTTCTTACAGAAAAAAATATTTTAAATATTTATATTAAATTATATTTTATATAACATATAAGATCTTATTTTATATAAAATATAATATATTTTATATATTTATATATATATAAATATATAAAATATATATAACAAGCTTTTAAAATAGCCTGGAAAGATCCATGACGAAAATTCACCCGTGGTTTTCTCTGAGGAGTAGTGGCAAAGAGGGTTAACACTGGCTCTCTACCGAGTACACTCTCTGCATTAAACCTTTTTTCAGCATGTTACTTTTGTGATTGTAAAGATTTTTTTTTTAATAACGAAAAAGAAAAAAGAAAGGTTTGACAAAGCGGTCAGCAATCAACTTAGCATGAAAGCCGTAAACAAGATTTGCCATGGTAAGTTTAAGAATTGCCCTCTCACGCCTTGAAAAAAATGTCAGGGACTTGGGGGACTTGGTTAAAATAGATCGCCCTGTTGTCCTGTGGCTTTAAGTGGGGACAGACTTAAATGGGTCACCCTGCAGCTGGCAAAGTGCAAACCCCAGGAAATGGAAACTACAGCGTTAGAATCCCGAGACGAGGGCCCCCAGGCTTGGCTGCTGTGGGGGGACGCTTAAAAGGGTCAGTCCCCCCTTCCCCACCCCAGACCACACTCATAAATAAATACAAAGGAAATGCTTTCCCAAGAGAGCCGGCCTCTTTCGCTTGGCCTCTGGCCTCCCTGAGTGGCCATTTCCTACAGCCCCAGGCCTGCATCTCAGCGCTGGCCCACCGAGGGCTGAAGGCGGCCGGTGGGGCTCACAGGGCACCCGGCGGCCCCAGCCCCAGCGGCGCAGGATGACGCCCGTCCCTGCGGCCGCGCCGAGCTTCTCCCGGAGGGCTGTGCTGAGCTCCGCAGAGCCCGTGACTCACCGCCAGGTCACATGGAGCTCACTGGCTCCAGGTGTGCTCCCTCATCCGCCTGCACGCTTCTCACATGACATCAGCTGGCCGGCCCGCCCGCCCGCCGGCTCCCTGCTCCCTTCCCTGCCTGCTGCCCGCCGCTCCGGGCACCAGCAGCCCCTAAGCACTTGCAGGCAGCAGGGCCCGCGAGCGGGAGAGGAGCCAGCAGCCCCGCCAGGTCCTGGGCTGCTCTTGCAGGTGAAACTCCTCTGTTTCATGGGGAGCCTGCCGCAGCCTGCTGGGCGCTGAACTCCGTAAACACAACCATCCCCACCCCACCTTCGGTGTGACCTTGAGCAAGTCCCGTCCCCTCTCTGGGCCTCAGCTATTTCAACTATAAAATGTCCATGGCCTGAGAGTTCAGACCCGGCCCTTTGCTGGAGAGGTATTCTGTTCAACCACAAACTGCAGGTTCGAATCCTGGTCTGCCTCTGACTTGCTGTGTGACCTTGGGCCCTTCATCCAATATCTCTGAATATCAGAGAATAATAAATAAAAAAAAACAATCCCTTGTAAGTGACGATAAAAGTACTTGGCAGAGAGAAAGGGCCCTGGGCCCTGTAAAATCATCAGTCCACAACTTAAACTGCTGCCTGAGTAGAAGCTTTTTGAAATGTCCAAGGAATGTGGATAATTTATTAGCCAAACAATTCCTATCTCCAGAGAAAGGGCAGAAAAGTAAGAGGAGAGGGGCTTCCCAGGATTGCTCCCCACCCTCCCAATCCAGCTCCTACCCCTGCACCTCCCTACCCTCTAATTCAGTCCACCTCAGAAAATGGTGATGGGGGGGAAGGGGGGAGAGAAAGAAAAGAAAATGGTGATGAGGGGTGAGGTGCAGTGAGCAGCTCTTCAAGCACCCGGGAGCCTGACCCAAAGCAGAACTTAAAAGTTCCATGAAGCCCCCAACCCAAGTCCTGCGGGAACCTGTTAATCACAGCACAAAGTGGACTGGGCCTCTTATCCCCTCAAACCTTTCAACTACCTCAGCATTACCCACCAGACCCAGGAGAGGCCTGGGACCAGGACCGGGGCCCAGGGCCACCGACAGGGCCCTGCTCACATGGATGCTCCGGTTCTGGCCTGTGGTGTCCATTCAGGAGAGGGAGGTCTGGCTGGGGACCGACCTTTGGTTTGCAGGAGCAGGCACAGCACCGCTGCCCTGGAGACCTCTGACACACCAGAGGATCGAGCCTTCCTCAGTTCCAACAACTCCCGGCTCCACCCGAGGAGGGTGGATTCTCCCTTTCAGACAAGCTCCAGCTCTGCCCCACCCTGTCTGCCTCCAGGTACCTGCCTCTGGGGGACCTCAGAGTTTTCCGGCCCAACTTCTGAAGATACATACACCCCTCAATGAGCGGTTTCAAGCCGGGGCCAGTGAAGGGAGCTCCAGGCAACAGGCTGGCGGCTCAGACTGCCAGGGAGTGAGGCTGAGGGACCAGGCAGGAGTCAGGAAAGGCACTACCAGAGTGAGGGCAGCTGAGGAGAGCCTGGGGCCTGGGAGGAAGCCCTCAGGCACACACCCTGGCACCTGAGCCAGACTGGGAAAAAAGTCAACAAACGAGATGATCGGAGCTGCCAGGCACCAGGTCATCAACTGTTCAAAGTTCAAAGCTCCCAAAGGAAGTGCCCACCAGCATGCTATCCCTCCCGCCCCCACCTGCAACCCTTCTCAGTCCCCTAAACCCCCAACACAATAGCTTCCCCTACTGTCTTCCTGGAATTGAGGCCCCAACTCCAATGTCCCCCACCCCAAATGGCCAGGCATACCTCCACCCAAGGCTATATATAACCAGCCGTGTCCAGCAAACAGGAGGATGTTTCCTGGAAAGACCTCATCAGAGGGGAAGCTGAGGAGGTGGCAGGCCATTGACAAAGCGCCAGTGAGGTCTGCCAGGAAGCCAGAGACCTCAGGAGAGCAACTTTCAATATCCCCGTATAGAAAGTAGCCCCTGAACCAAAAGGGAGGAGAACAGTTAGGCAAGGCCGGGCCCATTGTCATGACAACAGGATACTTACTTGCTCCCTCCCCCCCACCACCACCCCCCACAAAAAGGGCTCCAGACCTGATCAGTACACAAAAAGGGAGCTTGAACCTCTAGAGTCAATGTCTTGCTAAGGTGATCTTGCTCTTAATTGCCTGGATGTGTTTCCGCCCTTCCCGCATGGCCCAATGCCTATACACTTCGAACTCAGGGGGATTTACAAGGCCTCCTCAACCACAGACATGCCAGGCACTCGAAAGATAGAACAAAACCTCGAAAACCAGCCCAAGTCATTGGCAGGGTGAATGGGGGTGAGAATCCAATTCCAGACGTCTGGGGGACCCTCTGGGGGCAGGAAGGCCCTAAGCTGGGGGACCCTCTGGGGGCAGGAAGGCCCTAGGCAGGGAGCTCCTCCCAGCAAGCATCATTCCAAGTCTCCCTACACAAACACAAACCATGAGGACACTGTCAGACACACGCTAAACCTGGGTGCCTTCCCCCACCCCACCCCCCAGCTCATTCCGGCTGCAGTCTTTCCAACTAATCAGCAGGGCACATGTGCCTTGCCACAGGGTGACACCCCCAAACCCCACCCCCACAACAAAGCCCCAATGTGTGGTGTGTCCCGGTAGGCCTTATCTCGGCCAGGAGCGTGCCCCACTCCTCACCAGGCTGGGTACCAAGCAGCAACCCCCAGCGGGGGTGGGGGACAGCTAACCTTACCACCTCCCCTTCCCATTGTTGAAACAACTGGCGTGACAGGTTAGCAGGGCGGGGCGACAGGGCAGTCTCTCCCAGAGGCCTGGGGCAGGTTGTCCGACCTACCCACACACACCCCACCCCTCCGCAGGAAGAGGTGAGGTGAGCAGCCAGTCACGGGGGACAGCCCGCACTCCCTAATCTCCAAAGCTTACCACTCACCCACCCGCCCCCGTCCTCTGTCCCAAGGGGAGGGGGCCTGGGCAAGCGGGGTCTCCATTGTTTAGCCAGCTGTCTGGCAGCTGCTCCTCGGAGAGCCGCCCGCTGTCGGCCCGGCAGTGAAAGGGTGAAGGCCGCTGGGAGGGATAAAGGGCTCGGCGGAGGTGCTCGCCTTCCCGGCCGCCTTCCAGAGCCTCGGCGGGTCGGTCCGTCTGGGGGACCCGGGCCTGGCTCCGAGAAGCCCCTACCCCCGAGGCTGCAGCCTCCACCCCGCAGCTTAGGGCCACAGGGGCTCCCCCGAGCCCCGAATCCCCCCAAACTGAAAGCCACCCTGCCCTGCCTCCCCGCCTCCGCCCCCCCACCCCCACCCCAGCAGGCAAGGGGGGCCGGAGTTCGCCCTCCCCGCCCCTCCCGATCGCCCCCACTCTCGGGCGCCAAGCTCCGCCGGCGCGGCTGGAGACCCGGGACGGAGCCGGGAGTCCGGGCCGCTGCTTCCAGGGGACACGGGGGGGAGCGGGAGCCGGCGGGCCCCGCCGCCCGCCCGCTTTCCCGGCCCGAGCCCGCCTCGCCGCCCCGCCGGGCCCTCCCAGCGGCTGCCCCCGCCGCCCCGCACTCACCGACCGCCGGAGCCGGCCCGGCAGGCAGCAGAAGCGGAGACGCGGCATCCAGCGGCCCCGGCCCGGTCCGGGCTGGAGCGCAGCGCGGCGCAACCCAGCGCCGCCCCCCGCGGCCGCGCGAGCCGAGCCGAAAGGGAGCTCCCTGCTGGCGACTCCGGGGATAAATGCCCGGCCTTCCGGGCAGCGCCTGGGCGCGCCTCCAGCGCGGGCCATGCGAGCACCCTCACTGCCCCGGGGACCTCTGCTCGTGTCTGAGAGGCCTTGCCTGAGGTCCGGTCTGCACTGGGCACTAGAGGCTGCTGGACATCCACCCCAGGGCGGGCACAGAGGCATGCTGAATGTATAGAACAGGTTCTGTCCGAGGCGGGCACTGGACTCTGCTGTGTCCGGGACGGTGCTGCCCAGGATAATGCTGTACAGAGGAAGCAACGGAGTCTTGCTGGCCACATCTTCCCAGGATGGCTCCGTCCAAAGCAGACATAGGGCGCTGCTCCATGGTGCCAGATGGCTCCGTCCAAAGCAGACACTGCCTGTCATGTCCAAGGTGGGACTGGCAGAATGTACTCCCCAAGGTGGACACAGGTGTCTGGTGGCTTGGTCTGAAAGAGCCCTGCCTCAGAGGGAGCTGCCTGGGGGTGTGCCAAGGCCCAGGGGACACAGCCATAAGCGGCACTCACTCCCTCATGCCAAGATTAACCCCTTTTAGAAGCTCTTTGAATGAGGTCTGCCCCTGAGTCTCCCCTGTTCTGTAAATATCAAGAGAGCTGATCTACCCAGTGAGGAGGAACTTTAGACTTCCTGGGAAAGGCCTCCTGGACCAGGCCTCCAATGCAGGTGCTTTGTCTTGAGTTTGGAAAGAGAGAAGAGAGAGAAGAAAAGAGAAGAGATGAAGACACGTCTAGAGGCATTGTCCATATGAGTGTGGGGTACCCCAGAATGTGAGAAGAGTAGTTCAAGAAAAAGGGTGTAGCAGACAAGGGCAGTTGCCTCCATAGACAGCCCAACCAGGAACTCCTCCAGACAGAGGTGGCCCGACCTGACAGACCCAGGAAGGCTGGAGGGAGAGGGCTCAGGAGCAAAGAACTGAATAAGAGCTGGGAGATCTTGAGGAATAGACCACACCCAGGATATGTGTTGTAGATAAAAGAATAGCATGCAACCAAACTCAACAAACATTGACTGAGAGCCGCTAAGTGCCAAGTGCCCCATCAGGCACTTTGGGGGACACAGAGAAATAAGACATGGAGCCTCTCTCCAGGGGGCTCACATAGGGGTTGGGAGGAAGAGGGGGATGGAAAGAAAGCTGCTTTGAGGACTTGACATTTGAGTGGAACCTTGAAGGCTAGGAAGAACAATGACTATCATTACTGCTTCCTGAGCACCTACTATGTGCTAGACACTATCTCTATTCCTCATAACAAACCTATGAGGGGGACATTATTGTTGTAGCTAGGGATCCAGTACATGGACTCTGGGACCAGGTTGCTAGTTCACATCCCAGCTCTGTCAAGTCCTAGCTGTGTTACCCTGGGTGATTTATAAAAACCTCTCTGTGCCTCAGTTTCTTTATCTGAAAAAATGGGGCTAATAACAGTGCCTGCCTCAAAGTTTGTTTGGAAAATTAAATGAGTTTAGTCTTTTCAACAACAACAAAAAAGACCATTTGTTGAAATGGTCTTTTCAACAAATGATGCTAGAACAACTAGACACCCACAGGCAAAAATATGAATCTAGACACAGACCTTACATTCTTCAAAAAAAATTAAAATGGATCATAGATCTAAATGCAAAACACAAAACTAAAACTGCTAGATGATAACATAGGAAGAAATCTAAATGACCTTGGGTATGACGATGAATTTTTACATGCAATGCCAAAGGCATGATTCCTAAAGAAAGAATTGATAAGCAGGACTTCATTAAAATTAAACACTTCTCTGCAAAAGATAATGTCAAAAGAATGAGAAGACAAGCCACAGATTGGGGGAAAATATTTGCAAAAGATACATCTGAAAAAAAGACACCCAAAATATACAAAAAACTCTTAAAACTCAACCACCAGCCCTGGCTGGTGTAGCTCAATTGGTTGGGCATCGTCCCATGCACCAGGAGGTTGCCATTTCAATTCCGGTTAAGAGCACATGCCTGGGTTGTGGTTCGATCCCTGGAGAGGGGTGTGCAGGAGGCAACTGATGGATGTTGTGCTCTTCCTCTCCCTTCCTCTCACTCTAAAAAATCAATAAACTTAAAAAATAAAACAACAAAATAACAACTCCTCAACAATATGAAAACAAACAATCTGATTTTAAAATGGGCCAAAGACCTGAACAGACACTTCACCAAAGGAGATATACGGGTGGCAAATAAGCATTTGAAAAGCTGCTCTACATCATATGTCATAGGGGATTGCAAATTAAAACACAATGGATACCACTACACACCAATTAGAATGGCCAAAAACCAGAACATTGACAACACTAAATGCTGGTGGGAACGTGGACCAACAGGAACTTTCATTCATTGTTGGTGGGAATGCAAAATGGTACAGCCACTTTGGAAGACCGTTTGGCGGTTTCTTATAAAACTAAATATACCCTTATCATATGATTCAGCAATTGCACTCCTTGTTATTTACCCAAATGAACTGAAAACTTATATCCACACAAAAATCTGCACATGGATGTTTGCCAAAACTTATAAGCAGCCAAGATGTCCTTCATTTGCTAAATAGATAAACTATAGATAAACATCCAGAAAATGAAATCTTATCATCACTGAAAAGAAATGCACTTATCAAGCCATGGAAAGACATGGAGGAACCTCAAATACATATTACTAAGTGAAAGAAGTCAATTTGGAAAGGCTATATCATTCCAACTCTATGACATTCTGGAAAAGCAAAACGATGGAGACAATAAAATGATCAGTGGTTGTCAGGGGTTGGGGGAAGGAGGGATGAATACCCACAGGAGATTTTTAGGCTGTGAAACGACTCTCTTTGATACTATAATGTCGTTATACATTTGTCCAAACCCATAGAATATACAACACGAAGAGTGAACCCTATAGACTTTGAGTATATGGGAACTCTGTACTTTCAGTTAGTTCAATTTTGGCTATGAACCTATAATTCCTTTCAAAATAGTTTAATTTTTTTAAAATTAAATGAGTTAATATATAAAAGGAACAGTGCCCAGGACACAGTAAGCATTCTGTAACTGCTAGCTTTATTATCATGTCTTCCCCAACTCACAATTATGGAAACTAAGACAGGTTTGTGAGTAGCCGAGTCAGGATTCAAACTGAGGTCCCCAAGGATCCAAAACCCACGCTCTTTTCCCTACATCATGGCAGGGAATCAACAAGCATATTCACGACTTTTATTTATGTGTGTCCACATTTAGGGCACTCTTGGGGTAGCACACAGTGTGCCTAAGAGCGTCGCTAACCAGGAACCAGTTTCAGAGCCCAGGTAAGATGAAACCCTAGGTCATCTGGCATTTAGTCTTTAACTTCCCAGAGGTCAGAAGAATCCCTGCCTTGTCTCTGAGTAAAAGTGAAAGTAATGCACCTCTTTCCCCTTCATAGGAAAACGTCAAAGCAGTGTCCACATAAAATAGCCCAGATGACCGGGGAAAGGCCCGCTTTCCCAGGAGATTTCTAAGCGCCTAAAGCAATCTGACTTTGACGGCGAAGCCCCCTCAGAGAGAAACCTGGAAATAATGAAAATTCTGTATCAATGGAGCCCCTACCATGGGTCAGGTGCTATGGCGGGCATCCTCTCATTTAGTCCTCACAATCATCCTGTTAGGAAGGTGCTGTTATTATCCTCATTTTGCAGATTAGAAAGTAGGCTTAGGAAGATGAAATGATTTGCCCAACATCCGAAACTAATACAGGTTAATACTGAACGTAAACTGTAATTGAAAAACAAAACAAAACACACCAAAACAAATTCACACAATGCCAGGATGTATTAGAAAGAAAGAAAGGAAGAAAGAGAGAGAGAAAGAGAGAAAGAGAAAGGAAAGGAAACTCGGCCAGCGTGGCTCAGTGGTTGAGCATTGACCTATGAACCAGGAGGTCACGGTTCAATTCCAGTCAGGGCACATGCCCGAGGTTGCTGGCTCCATCCCCAGTGGGAGGTAAGCAGGAGGCAGCCAATCAATGATTCTCTCTCACCATTGATCTCTCTCTCTCTCTCTCTCTCTCTCTCTCTCTCTCTCCCCCTTCCTCTCTGAAATCAATAAAAATATATTAAAAAAAGAAAAAAGTAGAAAAATGTGCCCAAGTACACATGGTTAATAAATAGCACAGCCTGGAACACTTGCACTGAACCACTCTGCTGTCCTGTCCTGGGAGGAGTGTAGAGTGTATAGACTTTGGGGCCCCACACTGAGAGGACACTTGATCTAGCAGCAGCTAGCAAGTCCCTTCGCCTCTCTAAGCCTCAATTTCCTCCTCTATAAAATGGGTATAATAAAGTGCCTCTCTCATAAGGGTGCAAGAGGATAAAACGAGCAAATTCATTTGAAGCAATTATTATCCTAGTACAGCTACCTACCTCACAGGGTTGTTGTAAGGGTTGAATTAGGTAATATCATGGTCACGTGTACAAGAAGAAGGCTTTGTTTTGTTAGTATGTTTGGAGTGATTCAAAGAGGATATCACTAGGACATAAGCAACTCATTGGGATGCCTCCAGAAGTCTGTCACTTTGCAAGCTAAACTTTTCTTGTCATCATTCTTGGCAAAATCAGCAGTAGAGTGACCAACTGTCCTGGTTTGCCCACAACTGAGGGCATCTCGGGGTGTGGGATTTCAGTACTAAAACAGAAAGTCCCAGGCAAAAGAGGACACATTGGCCACCCAACCAGGGATCCCCCATGTGCTAATTCAAGTACCTGCCTCTCAGGCTTGCTGGCTGCTGCCTCTCTGACCTGCCTTCCTTCTAGAAACTCAGCTTGGCCTCCACAACCTCTCCTGGATCTCCTTGCTGAATATACACCTCTGTTTGACCCTCAATGCTGGCGCTTCCCAGGATTTCTGCCTCTGCCTTCTGCTCCTACGATCCTACAGTCCCTCCTTGGAGATTCGTGCTCATTCCCAGGACTCCCAACCACCTCCCACAGCAGAAATCACTCTAGAGGCTAGCCTGATTCTATTACCATCTCTTGCAAATACCCCAAATGAATTCTGTCCAAAGCCAAATGTACAACCTTCTTCGCCAACTTCTTCTGTTTGGTTTATGACCCTAACCCTCAGTCCATGAAGTCAGAAGTCCACTCTCCCTGTCTCTTCCCTCTCCCTCAGCCCCCATCCACTCAAGTATCTAGTCCTATTGGTTCTACTCCATAAATATCTCTCCAATTGGCATCATTTGCTCATCCCCACTGCCATTGCCTCAGTTCAGGCCTTACTAGCTCTCAGCTGGACAATGGCCAGAGCCTCTTCCCCGTCATCTGCTTCCACCTCATCCCCTCCCCCCTCTCCCCCATGTGGCAACCAGAATGATTATCCTAGAAGACATATATGATCATGTCTCTCCCTGGCTTAGACTTCTCCAATGGCTCCCAATGACCTAGCACGGGGGTCAGCAAACTTTTTCCATAATGACCTGATAGTACATTTTTAGGCTTTCTGGGCCAGATGCACTCTGTCTCAACTATTCAACTCTACCATTGTAGCCCTCTACAAAAGCAGCCATAAACAACACCAAAAAAATGAACAGGCATGTCTGTGTTCCAATAAGAATTTATTTACAAAAACAGGTGGAGGACTAGATCTGGCCTGAGGACTATACTTTGCTGACTAGGAAATAGAATCCAAGCCTCCTAGCATAGCCCAAAGGCAGTTGGCCCCCTTGCTTCCCAGGACCTAGACATCAATAGCCTGAGGCCCAAGGAAAACAGCTTCTGCTGTAGTAAGCAGGACTCCAATTAGATCTTGGAAAGAACTTTCTCAGCTGTTAAAGGATCGTTATAATTGGCCCAAGTTGTGGAAGGAGGGGAAGGAATGTCTGTCTCTTCCGGTTTTCTGATATGCCTCAGATGTAGCCCTCTCTAGACCTCCTCCTAATTCCGGCCTAAAGATATCAAACTAAGGAAATGGATTTATTAGAACCTCTGTTCCGTGCAAAGCACTAAGCTGAGAGCTGGCCTGTGCGTCCTCTTCTTGCAAAGCATACCATCGCCACCCTGCCTGCGACTGAGGTCCAAAGACCAGTCAGAGCCGCGTGCAAAGTTACCAGGCAGGATGGGTTTAAATAACTGCTCCAGGCCGCAGTAAAGGGGAAGTCACAGAACAGTGCGTGACTAAGTATCAAGTGGAATCATCATGGAGGCTCAGAGGAGAAAAAGACCAGAGGAAGAGTCAAGGAAGGCTTTAGAGAAAGCGTTGCATTTGCGCCCATAATTGTAGAATTTAGTTGCATACTAGCGCCTACTGCTTGCTAGGAAACTTTGTTTACAGTATCTTATTTAGTCCTCACAACAACCCTGTGAAGTAGGTATTACTAGTTTCTTTATATAGAGAAGGAAATTGAGCCACAAATCACCAAGCAGTTTGCCCAAGGTCACGTGGCCAGTGAGTGACTGAGCAGGATTTGAACCCAGTTAGTCGGGCTCTGAAGCCTGCTGAGGCAGAACACCCGAGGAGGGCGCACAAGCAAAGGGTGGGAGGAAGCCTATGATGGTCTGGGCTCGGTTCCTGGTGAGTCTGGAACGGGAAAGAGTGGGTGATCAGGCTGGAAAGGGAGATCCGGGCTGTTTCACGGAGATGCTGGCTGCAGGGCTGAGGAGCTTCCAGGAGAGCTGACCAGGAGGCAAGTGCAGGCTGCATTGGAGGGAGGGGACACAGTGCAGGCAGGGAGGTGCTCGGTGGCTCCAGGGGAGGGAGCATGCCAGTCTGAGCCAGGAAGATGATGTGGAAGCTGGAAGGAGGGGACAGGTGTAGGAGAGAATAGGAAGGAAGATTTGTGTGGGGACTGGGCTGCCAATTGCTAGGGGAGCCAGGGAGGGAGGCGTTGACCATTGCTTCCACCATCCTGAGTAGACCAGGCAGCAAGGCAGAAAGCAGCACTCTAGGCAGCGAAGGTTAATACAATGGCTATGGTTTGTGTTTATCGCAACCAGCTTCCATTGGTAAGCACTTCACCTATATCAGCTCAGCTCATCCTCCCAACATTCTCGTGAAGTAGTAGGATCTGTTATTATTACCCCTGCTCTTCAGGTAAAGGAACTGAGGCCCAGAGAGAGTAAGCAATTTGTCCAAGGTCATACAGCGGGTGAGCGGCAGCGCTGGGGTTTAACTCAGGCAGACCGGCCCAGAGGCCTCCGCTGCGTCACTTCACTGTGCTGTGTCCGTTGAGGTGATGCTTTCAGGAGGAAGCAGGGTTCCTCACTCCCCCTCCACATTCCTCACCTTCAAGGATCAAGCAGGAGAGTGATGGCAATGGCAGGATTTTTTTTTTTTGATTTTTTTTTGGCTAGGTGGCATTGCCCAGTCCAATCTCAGGTCTCTGCTGCTACACTGAGCGGCCTCTCACCACCAAGCAGGGTGGTACACACACTGTGCTGGGCCTACAGCCCTGACTGGCAAGAGGGCATCTGAAGGCCAGTGCTGTCCTCATCAGAGTAGGACGGGGGATGATAGACTGGCCACCCCCTGAAGTGGCAGCAGCTGGGGCAGGCCGCCAAGACAGACTGACTAGGTCTTTAGGAGGAAGCAGCTCACCCCCACCCCGAACATGAAGTCCAGGAAGACCATTTTCTCTGTGGCCCTGGACACGAAGCAGTTGGTACTAGTGGGACAGGGGTAGGAGTGGTGGTGAAACAAGTATGGAACATCAAACCCAAACAGATAGTATTGCCCCACCAGGAAGGCCAGCTCCATAAAGGCCCGTAGCACCACATGGGCAATGTAGAGGGCCAAGCCCCTGAGTGACCGTAGGCTGGGCTTCCTGTCCACAGCCCCCAGGCCTTTGGGGAGAATTCTCTCTCCCACCAGAAGCTGTCCCTTTAAGAATTGAGAAGACCCCAGGCACCTCAGGCTAGGTCTCTGCGGGGCTCCCCGAGATGCCGGCTTTTGCAATCTGCCCAGCAGGTACTCCCTCTCCACAGCTACTCTTTCCTCCCTTGCGATCTGGTGCAGGACATAGAAGAGAGAAGAGAGAGGGCATGGCCACGAGCATAATCTGGAAATAACAGAAGCGGAAGTGGGAGACGTGGGAGACCGGGGAGAAGCGGTCGGAGCAGACATTTGTGCAGCCAGGCTGGCAGGGTGTTGCAGGTGAACTTGGACCGCTCAGCCCCGTAGACTGCATCTCCCACCAGGGTGACCAGCAGAATGCGGAAAACCAGGGGGACAGTGAGCTGCACCTTGCCCACCACGGTGGCAGGGTTCTGCACTTGGGCCAGGAGCCCGCCCAGGAATGACCAGGCTCTCTTCTGTGGACACAGAAATCACAAGCCTTAAGGAAGGAATCAAGGTGGGGGTGGGCGTAGGAAGGGAAAGGGGGTGAAAATGTAAAGCCTCGGCAGCTAGATGATTTGCATCACTATTTCTGGCCCATAGCAAGCGCTCCAGTTCCATCTGTGCCTGCCACCCAGGCAGGCGCACCACTCGCTACCTGACAAGGACGAGGAACAATCTGGCAGAGAAAAGGATGCGGAAGAATAAAGGACAGAAGCAGCAACTCTCAGAAGGAGCCCCCGTGCAATCCCAGATTAACCAAGGCAGTCTGCACGCTCGTGCTGCAATTAGCCTTCCGCCGACATGTTCCTAACTAAATGGGCTTTCGAAACTTCCAACTGTCCTGGGCACTGTTTTCAGACCTCCCTAGCACCAGGCATCTTTTCCCCAAGATGCCACAGCAGACTGTTCATGGCTTAGACCAGGCGTCCTCAAACTACGGCCCGCGGGCCACATGCGGGTGTTTTTGCCGTTTTGTTTTTTTACTTCAAAATAAGGTATGTGCAGTGTGCATAGGAATTTTTAAAACTATAGTCTGGCCCTCCCACGGTCTGAGGGGCAGTGAACTGGCCCCCTGTTTAAAAAGTTTGAGGACCCCTGGCTTAGACTGTCTTTCCTCCAGGTTCCAGGGTGACATATGACTTTTGGTCACCATGCCAGGATTTGGAAGAGAAGTTCTTACAGCCCCATGCTTCCCCAGTGGGTGCTCTTTAAGGCCTCACATTGCAAATATCTCCTCTTACTTTTTATTTCTGCAGCTTCTGATTCTGGGAATTGCAGAAAACATTTCCAAGGCATAGTTTGGGGGAAGAGGGGGTCACTTACACCCTTTATCTCCACCAGCATCCTCTTTCTGTCTCCCAAATACACATACAATCTAAGTATAGCAGCAACAGTGTGCTTACTGTGCAAACTCGGGGTCAAGACAGGACCCAGCCTTCACTGCTGACTGATTGCCTTTCCTAATCTGCTCCTAAACAGAATGCGGGAGCTGCCACAGGAACCCCGTTCCTCCCCTTAACTTTCAAAAAGCCAAGTTCTCTTGATTCTTATCTAAGTGGCTGCCCCATTTTAGTGAATGTGCTGTCCTTCCACTCTCCAAGATGGAAACATTCAGTGTTCCTCGCGGTGTCTCCCACCTCTTGCTGATCCTGGAGGATGTGGTCCCTTAGGTGGCCACAGGCATCTCCAACTCAGCATGACTAGATTAAATTTATTCCTCCAGAAGGAGTGGCATAATAACTACAAGCACAAGCTGTGTGACCTTGAGCAAGTTGCTTAACCTCTCTCTGCTTCTTTTTCTTCGTCTGGGCAATGGAGACAATAACACTATTTACCTCATCATGTTATAAGGGTTATCTGAGTTAACATAGGTGAAGGATTTAGAAAAGTACTTGGCACACAGTAAAGTGCTTCATTAATGTTAGGTATTATTATCTTCCCCCACACCTGCTCCTCTTCCTCTCTCAGTGAGTAGCGCCAAGTCAGAATCCTGATGGTGACCCATAGTTCTTCCCTTTCACTTCTTCCCCGCTTCTAATTGCTGACTGAGTCCGCTCAGTGCTACCTCCTAACATCCCTCACAGCCATTGCCTTCTCATCAGTCCGTGGCGTAGCCTTGGTCCAGCCCTTTATCTTCTCTCACAGGATTATTACAATCCTAGCAAGTTGCTCTGCCTCCAGTTTTGCTCCTCTGGTCTACCTCCCTCAATGGCTGCACCCCTAAAAATGCATATTTGGTCATTCCTTTCCCAGTTAAACCCCCCCTCCCCCAATGGCTACCAGTTGCCTTCAGGATAAAGTCAAACTCCCAGAGATGACGTACAAGACCCTCCCTGATCTGGCCCCTTGCTCTTTAGCACTCAAAATTCCTGAAAGTCCTACATTCCAGGCAGTTCCATACTCCTTAGCAGCTACTCACACGGCTCCCCCTGCCTCTCCAGCCCCACTGTCCTTCCAGCTAATTCTTATCTTATTTATCTCCCAACATTCAGCTCAAGCAGCACCTTCTCTAAGAAATCTTCCTGACCCCATTTCAGAATGCACTGACCACCCTCATGGAGGTCTCCTGCTTCGTGCATTATCTGTTTGTACATAATGACTGTCATTTCCATTTATTTACAGACTAGGGGAAGGGAGGCATGGGGTTATTGCTTAATGGGTATGGAGTTTCTGCTGGAGATGAAGGAAACATTCTGGAAATGGATAGTGGTCATCATTGCACAATGTTGTGTATATACGCCACTAAACTGTAAACGTAAAAAACTATCAAAATAGTAAATTGTATACTATATATTTTGCCACACACACAAAATTTAGATAACCAGAGGAGGTTAAACACCCTTGCCTAGTTTTTGACACCTGGTAGGTGCGCATCAATAAATGAAAGAAGATACTGAAAACTCCCAGTCTGACTATTCAAACTTCCCCAGGAAGTAGGAGCTACCACAGAACGGGCATGCTATGTCTGCCTCCTCGGTCGGAGGAGGCACCTGGGAGATGGAGGCCTGTGAGAACTTGCTTCTCTTCTTGCCAAGCAAAGACAGGAGTCAATAGCAAAAGGAAACTACCTGTCTCCCATTGTTCAAATATTTATTAACCATCAGGTGGGCTCCCCGCTCATCCTTGTCAGTCCTTGGCCCCCAACCGACTCTAAACCTCATCTCCCAGCCCCCTAGCCTACCGCTCCACAGAGCAGAGGCTCGGCTCTTTCTCAAATCCCAGAAACCAGAACTGAGTCCCTCCTCCTCTTGCTCTGAGTCCCAGGCATGAGAAGGGAGCGGGGGTCGGGGGGAGGGGGAGGAATCACCAAGGCATAGAAATGATGAGGGGGAGCCCTAACTGGTTTGACTCAGTGGACAGAGCGTCGGTCTGCGGACTGAAGGGTCCCAGGTTCGATTCCGGTCAAGGGCATGTACCTTGGTTGTGGGCACATGCCCAGTAGGGAGTGTGCAGGAGGCAGCTAACAGATGTTTCTCTCTCATCAATGTTTCTGGCTCTCTATCCCTCTCCCTTCCTCTCTGTAAAAAAATCAATAAAAATATATTTTTTAAAAAAGAAAAAGAAATGATGAGTGGGAAATGACAGCTAGCCCAAGAAGAGTGTGGGGATTGAGAAACTTATTTTCTATCTCCCTTGAAGGCTAAAGAGCAAGGGGGTGGGTGGGTGGGGGGGCATTCTAAAATAACAATATGAGTGAATGAAGTTAGATGTTTCTGGTTGTCGGGGCTTTAAGGCTGTGGAGAGAACATAGTCTCTCTGGAGAACATTGAAAATGGGACAGAGATTTCTCTGTGCTGGCCAGGGTTTCTGAACCTCAGCTTCAGCCTCAGCTCACTGACATTTTAGACGGGATAATCCACATTACAGGGGACTGTCCTGCGCATTGTAGAAGGTTGGGCAGCATCTCTGGCCTCTATTCGCCAGATGTCAACAGCACCCCCACCCCCAAGTCACTTCCATCAAAAATCTCTCTATTGCCAAATGTACCTGGGGAACAAAGTCACCCCATTGGAACCCCTGGTCTAGGCTGAGCAATTTTGTTTTTCTGCTCGGAGGCAGGGGATGAAAGAGTTGAACTTCAGATTCTAGGCTCCAAAAGGGAAAACTACAAAAGGGGTCAATGAAATGCTATGACTGGCTAGAAATCCCACCCCATATCCTGTGACATTGTGATGCTCCAGGCAGCCAGGCAAGGCCACGTAGCAAGGACCTTGCAGAGTCCTGGAAAGATTTCCAGCCCCAAGTTTTAGAGGATTCTCGCCCTCCCCGAGCCCTGGGACACTGGGCCAGAGAGTGGCACTGGATGGAAGGGTCCTTAAGCTCTTTTAGTCCCAAATCATTGTTATGGGCTTTTCCTCTTGCCTCAGGCTTCACTGTGGCCTGGAACCATGTGGCATGTGGTTACTGATCTTGTCTTTATAGGAGACATTGTTATTTTGGTCAACATGAGGTATTTTTTGCATTAGTTTGAATTTTTAAAAATATTGCATTAAAGTATTATTTATCTTGATTATTGAGGTGTTGTTTTTTTTTTTGCATCCCTTAAATTTTGTGCCTGAGGCTTGCCTCACTCCCTTCACTCTCATCCTGGCCCGACTCACTAGGTCCCCAACAGTACAGCTCATGAAGCACATGTGAAGGCAGAGGTCATGAATGGAAGCCGGCAGGCTGCATTCTGCACATAAATGTGTTTTGTTTGGCTAACACTGTGTTTTCAAAAATGTCTTGATTTGTTGCCAGTTTTTTAAGGCAAGAGAATCACATAAAAATCCACATTTCTGGCTTCTTTTGAAAAAATTGGGTGATCCAGCACATTTTTTTTTTTAAATTTTTGTAATCCTAACCCGAGGATATTTTTCCATTGATTTTTAGGGAGAGTAGAAGAGAGAGGGAAAGACTGAGAGAAATATTGATGTGAGAGAAACACATCGATTGGTCGCCTCCTGCACGCCCCTGACCAGGGACTGGGCTGGGGAGGAGCCAACAACCAAAGTATGTGCCCTTGACCGGAATCGAACCCGGGACCCTTCGATTCTGCAGGCTGACACTCTACCCACGGAGCCAAACCAGCGAGGGCGACCTAGCCCAATTCTTAGTGATTTAGCCCTCCATCCCAGGGACAATCGCTGTTGGGATTGTAGCCTCCTACGACTGGGTTAGTAGCCTCCTGTTTAGGGTGGAGGGTGCTGTCCAATTTCCCTCAGCCACACTTCTCCCACTTCGAAGACCCACCTGATCTCCCGTGGAGAGGCTAGGTCACTCAGCTGAAGTTCAAGCCCAAGCCTAGTGGCTCCAACCCCACAGCTTCCTGTCATAAGCTATAAAGTACTTGACATGATCACAGCAGGAATGACTCTCCTCTACTGGAGGGTCTACGATACAGATGGGAACGTTATATGTGTGCTAAACTGCAACTCAGCTTAATCCCTTTCCTTTGCAAACACCAGGATTTTTTTCAAGGGGTCCCAAGGCGAAGGTGAAGCACTCCGCCCTCTATGTCATTGTCCCCTGGTTGGTATAGCTGGGCCATGGACCTGCATAGGGGTTACTGCTGAGATGTCCTTTATTTCTCGTCTGTTGGCTTTCTTTGATACCCCCACGCCAGGTCGGAGGGCCCAGGACTCCCAGGTCTGAGGGCTGAGTTCCCATCTGCCAGCCTCCCTATGCCGCCATTCCCTTTCAGCTGCCCCTGCTCCAGCTCCAATACACTCACGGCTGCCTCCACAGTCATCTCTTCCCCTCCGCTCCTTCTCCCTCAGCCTGGAGGAAGCTTCTCTAGTTTCTGGAGGGATTCCCCACTCCTCTCAGATTTATCCCGCCCAGCTTTCACCGTGAAACTTGCTTCGAATATTCAGTCTATGTTCAGAGGCTTCGCCATTCCCCCCAAGGTTAGGTGTCTGGAGAGGTAGGCCAGAAAGCAACTCTATTGCTGAGACATTATCTCCTGAGGCAATGAGCACCAGACAACCCAGCTCCTTGAAAAGGGGGCGGTGCTGGGGATGAGGTGTTAAGATATCAGTAAGGCCCTGGCTGGTTTGGCTCAGTGGATAGAGCGTCAGCCTGTGGACTGATGGGTCCCGGGTTCAATTCCAGTCGAGGGCACATGCCCGGTTGCGGGCTTGGTCCCCAGTGGGAGGCGTGTAGGAGGCAGCGGATCGATGATTCTCTCTCATCATTGATGTTTCTATCTCTCTCTCTCTCTCTGTCCCTTCCTCTCTGAAATCAATAAAAATATATTTAAAAAATAAAGATATCAGTAAGGATGACCAGCTGGTGTAGGTCAGTGGTTGAGCTTCGACCTATGAACTAGGAGGTCATGATTTGATTCCCAGTCAGGGAACATGACTGGGTTTTGGGCTTGATCCCCAGTAGGGTGGGTGTGCAGGAAGCAGCTGGTCTATAATTCTCTCTCCTCATTAATGTTTCTCTCTCTCTCTCTCTCTTTCTCTCTCTCCCTTCCTCTCTGAAATCAATAAAAATATATTTTTAAAAATATATCAGTAAGACCCTAGCCAGTTTGTAATCCTAATGCTCAGCAGATAGGGCATTAGCCTGAGAACTGAAGGGTCCTGGTTTCAATTCTGGTCAAGGGCACATGCCTGGGTTGCAGGCTTGATCCCCAGTGGGGCATACAGGAGGCAGCCAATCAATGATTCTCTCTCATCATTGATGTTTCTATTCTATCTCCCTCTCCCTTCCTCTCTGAAATCAATAAAAATACGTGTTTTAAAAAAAGATATCAGTAAGGAAAAAATTGGTAATATTTCAAAACTTTTATATCAATAATTATATATAAACTTACTATAATTATTATTCTTTTTCCAAATTTCTCTATCCTTGGGGGTAGAGATGTTATAGCCTTGCAGGGTCTAGCAGTAGTAGTAGTAGTAATAGTAATAATAACAACAATAATAATAATAAATGTTGAGTACTTATGGGCTAGGCACTCTGTTAAGTGCTATATCTATGTCACTTATTTAATTCTCAGAAAAATCTTGAGGCAGTTCTTATTATCCCCATTTTACATACGAGGAACCCGATTCTCAAAGAGCCTTGTCCCGAAGACGACACAACCTGTAGGTGTACAGCCTGTTTCTTACCCAGTTTTCTGACTCCAACTACATCAGTTTTGGTTAGCCGGCCGCGTAGCAACCACCCGCCATCCTGTCCAGATGCCCCACGAAGACTCACTAGTTGGCTGGTCAATGTCACTCAGGCGCCCACTCACCAGCGTTGAGAAATTCTGTCTACGAGCAAGTTAGACAGGAACCTCCCAGGTGCAGATGTGATGGAACGTTGGTGTGAACTGGTTTCACCATGAAGGCACAGGAAGTTGGCTAGAAAGGAGGTTACTCCCAAGGACCAAAAGACCAGACTACAGGTCCTTGGCCCGCCTGGCAGTGGGCTCCCCAGGCCAAGCTCAGAAGCACTGCCCAGTGTTTCTGCGTCTTCCTTCCTGTCTGAGGGAGGCTGGGAAACCAGGATTCCCATCCACCCAGAACTGAATTAGGTAGAAAGTAGGTGTCAGGTGGAGCAGGTGCCAGTAGTCTGACCCTAGTGGGTTGAGGGGGGCGGGGGGTGTCAGGCAGGACCAGAAGTGCACATTCCAAGTCCGTACATGCACACACACACACACACACACTCACTGACAGTTTGCTAACCCCTGTCCAACTCTGTGTGTCCCAGCTGCCTCCTGCATTTCAAACGCCCGGGGGACATCCAGGCGGAGGCATGCAGGAGGCAGCTGGACACACAGAGTTGGACAGACCAGAATACCCGTGAAGACATGACCACAAGTTCAGAAACAGTCTCACGTGTGTGCACTCATTGTTCACTGTCCACCTAAAAGTGTCCGAGGAAACAGGGCCTCGGGGGAAAGCTCACAGACCCACATTCCCCTCTCCACTGCAACCGAACGTGTCGTCTGAGCAAGGGACTGCCTCCCTGCCTCAGTTTCCTGCTTTGCTGTGAAAATGAGAGGGCCGCCTCCAGCCTGCTTCCTTCCAGCTCTCGCATGCCAGGATTCCCAGTTAAACATCGGAAGGTCTACCACGGGCAGGTTACTGTGCTGGACGCTGACCTCGTTTCTGCTTCCCACAGAAAACCAAATCAACAACCACCACAAGAAGAAGGTCAGCAGCAGGAGGAGCCTGGTAGGCGAACCACATTGCAAGCTTCCCACTCCGGCCTGTTCTTCCTTCTACCCAGGCCCCACACCCAGCTCTCCAGCACGTCCACCTCAGGTCTCCAGGCTCCTCCTGCCACGCCGGGCCTAACCCTCTTCCCTCTCCGCAGAGCAACTAGGAATAAAAATTATCCTAATTCCTCACGTTTGTGTCACACTTTGTATTTCTACTTTTCCAATATAAATGGTATTTATTGCACAGGAACCATGTGGTAGGCAGTATGCCAGGCTCTGAGGCCCTGCCTGGGATAAAGAAGACATGGGCCCTGTCCTCTTCACCATACGCAGAGAAGAGAATTAGCAATGTAAAACTATGCATTACAATCACCCAGGGACTGGAGGAACCACATAAGAATCACACAGGGCTGTAGAGGTAGTGTGTGTGTGTGTGTGTGTGTGTTTAGGAGGATCTTCAAACCCTGTTAAGTTTTCATAAAACACCAACATTAAAAGGGATCTCACACACCAGTTAGTCCCACTCCCTCATTTTAGATGTTTAGAAACTGAGGCTCAGAGAAGTTAAGTGACTTGTCTAAGGACACACAGCTGCTGAGGGTAGCAAAGCCTAGACTGGAATCAAATTTCCTAATCTTCTTCCAGTTCTCAAACATTGTACTTTTGGCCCCTCATCACACTAGCCTCCTAAGATTATTTAATAATAATAATAATCTAAGCTTTATAAGCGCTAAGATACCGCCAGGCAGCATGCTAAACTCTCCACATGGATTCCATGTGAATAAAGTACAATATGGTAAAAAAATGAACCTAATGTTAGCTTTTCATTTATTGCTGATGGCAACTCTAAGAGTTAGGTGTGTTTTTATGATCCCATATTATGGTTACATTGAGTCTTAGGCTGATTGACTTGCTCAAGGTCACCCAGTTAACGTGAAAAAGTCAATATTTGAATACAGGTAGTCTTACTGCAGAGTCATGTGCATAAAAAAAAAAAAATCGCCTTGCAACTTTGTTTAACATGCAGTCCCCAGGTCCTATCCTCCAAAAGCCTGATTCTGTAGGTCTGGGGTGAAAAAGCTGGAGCCTTCTTCTTTTTTAATATATTTTATTGATTTTTTACAGAGAGGAAGGGAGAGGGATAGAGAGAAACATCGATGAGAGAGAAACATCGACCCGCTGCCTCCTGCACACTCCCTACTGGGGATGTGCCTGCAACCAAGGTACATGCCCTTGACCGGAATAGAACCTGGGACCCTTCAGTCCGCAGGCCGACGCTCTATCCACTGAGCCAAACCGGTTAGGGCTGGAGCCTTCATTTTAACCACGAACTCGAGGAGATTATGATTTGGTTGTTCTTAGGCCACACCCTACAAACCCCGATTCTCTTGTATCGTTTTTCTAAATACAGAATTTTCCGGCAGAGCCCCTCCCTCCCCTGGGACCCACGGAACTGTCCCCACGGAACTGGCTTTGGGAGACTAGGAATGAGGGTGCTCTAGGGACAAACGTGTGCCCCCTGGTGGTCTGAGATGAGAGGCCAGGAGCTGCTGCTCCAAACATCCCCCAGTCAACAGTACAAATGTGAATTTTTCTTTAATTCAGCTCAGCCAGTGTTACTGAGATGCCACTATGTGCCAGCACTGAGCCAGTGTGACTCCCGGCACACCCAGCAGAAGCAAGGCTTTGGGGAGCAGGCTTCTTCAAGGTGGCTGCTCACTTGTTTTTATCCACGAATACAAAGGCACAGATTTCAATGGCCCAGGCAGGCATTTCCAGCAATGTGTGGCTGTGTCTTTTAGATCTTTCGGAAGGCTGCAAAAGAGGTTTTTGAAGAAGGCTGCGCTAACACTCTGGAACGGGAATCCAGGAGTGGATTTGCAGGGCAGCGTGAAGAGCCAGGCTTCCGAGTCCGTCGGCTGCTTCGGCCTTTGGGGCCCTGGGCCAGTTGTTTCATCTGCCTGGGTTGCAGCTGCCTCACCTGAAACAACAATAATATCTGCCTCAGAGGGTTGTAGTGAGGGTGACATGGCCCCTTAGAACAGCACCTGGCACATGGTAAAAGCTTTAAAAAAACTTCAGTGATTTTTAAATACTTGGTTGTTATGTATCATGAAGTATAGAAGACACGAATCAAGAGACATGGCATCCATCTTGATTTATTCTCCTTGAAAAAGGACAGTAATAATTCTCAAGCTCATGTAGCTGAGGGACAAGCACTGCTCTGGGTCCTCTAATAGACGTCCCTGGACATGCAAAGGGCTCCACGCTGTCGGTGGGAGTGTAAACTAGGACTGCTTTGGAAAATGCTTTAACAATGTCTGCTGACACTGAGCATACAGATGACCCCGCAATTCCTCCCCTGGGTATATTCCCCTCAAAACGCTTACATAGCATAACCAAAAGGATATATACATTTGTAACAATACTATTTTTAATAGCTCCAAAGTGGGAACTACCTAAGTGTCTATCCACACAAGAATGAACTAAAAATCGATGATATTATCAAAGAATAGAAGGCCATGCAGCAATGAGAATGAACGAACTACACAAACACACAGTGACCTGGGAGAATCTCACAAACAAAATGATGAAAGAAAGAAGCCAGACGCTGAAGAAAGCATACCACATGATTCCATGTACAGTATATAAAGCACAATATGGCCAAAATGAATCTAATGCTGCTAGAAACTGGAATAGTAGGTACCTTTCAGAGACGAGGCTGAGAGGAAGCTCCTGCAGGGGCTGCCAGTACGTTCTATATCTTAATCCGTTATACAAGTACGTGCACTTATAAAAACGTGTAAGACCGTTCACTCTTGATCTGTGCACTTTCCTACAAGTATGTACGATTCCAATAAAAAGACTTTTTAAAACTCCTGATAGGTCCCTCATGATGAGTCGCAGAACACACTCAGACCTCATTTATCACAAACGGAAGCCCAGAGTCCTTCAGGGTATCAGAATCAGGAATTTAATGCCCCTCTGGGGATGGGAGATGTGACCGCAGGCCAATGATCTCGGACCAGATTTCCTGCTCAAAGCCAAGAACAAATAGGCTGCCTTGTAGATAAAACAGGTTCTAGAAAAGCTGCACTATTGGGCTATGGGGCAGAGCAAGAGAGCTCAGTGTCTGCCTGGAGTCTGTGGGTGGAAAAATCAGAACTCTAACACAGGGCTAATCACAGCGCTAGACTTGCTGTTTGAGAACCCTAGTCCAAGAAATTAGCAAAAATTGTCTGGAAGTAGTGAAACTCATAGGGTACTAGCATAGAGAAACACAAAAGCCCCTATAAGAATTCCTCCAAGGCCTGAAAAATGAGCAAGACCCTGCTGCCTGAAGAAACAAATAAAGAAGCAAAGTTTGTGATAGAGAGAGATGGCAGACGCAATGAATTTGAAAACTTATAACCCAAGATTTACAGATAAAAGGACAATATGAAAAATGTTTCAATTCATAAAATGTAAAAACTAACTTAAGATAAATATGTTTAAAGTGTTCAAACATAAAGGAAGAAATGGAATCTATATGATAAGTGAGATAATATGGGAGGGAAGATAGGTTTGTAAAACAATCAAATAGAAATTCTAGAAATTAAAAACTTGTAGACACTTGGATTTTTAAAACAGAATTTAATACATTGATTAAACAATTAACTAGATCCTGCTTTAGAGTGAATTCATTAAGTGGAAGTCAAATATGATAAAATAATTTAAAATGTGATATAAGAAGATAGAAAATAAGAGAATAAAAGACATGATATATAGAATGAGAAGCTCCAAATAGAAGTTCAGAGGGGGGAAAAATAACAATAGTGGAAGAGAGAGGCAGTACAAAAACAGGTAGTGGTGAAGAAGTTTCCTGAACTGAAGAAACATATGTGTTTGCCAACTAATGAAGTATATGGCCTGAATAGAATTAAAAAAACAAAGTCCATACTTAACACATCCTGTGGCATTGCAGAGCATCACAGATAAGTAGAAAATCTTAAGGGCTACTAAAAAGAACAGACTACCTATATAGGAACAGTAATCAGAATAATGGATTTCTCATTATTGATGAAGTTTCCACAGAAGACAATAACATAATATTATCAAAGTGCTGAGAGAAATAACTGTCAATCAAGAATTTTATTTCTAGCTATACTTTACATACAAAAGTAAGGGTGAAATAAATGGTTTTCAGGAATACAAAGATTTAGAAAGTTTATTACTTATAGAAATTTGCTGAAAGAACTATTTAAGGATTACTTTAGTAACAAGGAAGATAAATCCAGAAGAAAGGAGTGAAAAGCAAGAAGGAATAATAAATAAATAAATTAGTAAATCTAAATAAATATTGATTACTAAAAATGTAAAATAAAATAATAAGAAATCAAACAGCAATGTAGAAGATGAGAATGAATGTTCAGAATTAAGATCTTTATCTAACTGGGAAGGATTGAGAAACTGATATATTTAAGATTAAAGTGTAATTTTTAAAATACTAGAAATAGAATGTATATTTTTCAAACTAGTGAGGGGGGGAATGATAATTTAAAAATTTAGTCAGAATTGAAGGGAGAAAATAACAGAAAATAATGATAAATAGAAGACATAAAGATTATAAATTGTAGCTGGCCAGCATGGCTCAGTGGTTGAGCATTGACCTATGAACCAGTAGATCACGGTTAGATTCCCAGGTTGCAGGCTTGATCTCCAGGGTGGGGCATCAGGAGGCAGCTGATCAATGATTCTCTCTCATCATTGGTATTTCTCTCTCTCTCTCCCTCTCCCTTCCTCTCTGAAATCAATAAAAGAAAAAGAGCCCTAACTGGTTTGGCTCAGTGGATAGAGCATCGGCCTGCGGACTGAAAGGTCCCAGGTTCAATTACGGTTAAGGGCCTGTACCTTGGCTGCGGGCACATCCTCAGTAGGAGGTGTGCAGGAGGCAGCTGATCGGTGTGTCTCTCTCATTGTCGATGTTTCTAACTCTCTATCTCTCTCCCTTCCTCTCTGTAAAAAATCAATAAAATATATTAAAATAAATAAAGAAAATAAAAAGGAAAAATAAAACACCAAAAATATTTTTTAGAGATTAAAAATTGTAGCATATTCTATATTCTAGAGTTCACAAAACAAGTGAACATAATCTACATGCAGCAACATGGAAAGATTTTAAAAATATAATGTGGAAGGAAGAAAGTAATTTACAGAATTTATATGTCATGTACACGTACATTTATACAATTTCCATGTAGATTATTTATGTCCTTTTTTACAAAGAGACTATACAGACATTTATATAAGTATGTAGTAAAATATGCAAACATAGATGGGAAGCACATACACCACCTTCATGATAGTGGCTGCTTCTGAGGAGCAGGAGAGGGGAATAAAACTAGTAGGAAGCACAAAGGAATCTTCCATTTTATCTGCAAGGTTTATTATTTTTTAAAAATATTTGAAGCTAATATGACAAAATGTTAGCTCTTGTTAATTCTGGCCAGTAAGGCATAAAGTTTGGATATTGGAGGCTACTGGGAAAGTTCTTTCTTATTCTTTAGAAAGCCACTCTCTTTCTCTCACTCCTGATAGATGTGAACAATGAATCACACAGCCCCAATTGCTACTGGAAAACATCCAACAATCATGAAAGCAACCAGGCTTAAAATGAAGCCAATACTGAAGTCAGTAGAATAGAGATGGGGAAAAACCCAGCTCATTGAAACATCACTGAATCAACTAAGCCTGAAGCTTACCTTACTGCATTATTGTCTGTTAAGTGAACCAAATAATTTTCTTATTGTCTCAGCCAGTTTACATTAGGTTTCCTAGTACTTGTGGACATGCTTATGATAACTGATACAATGAGATGCAGAAGTGTGCACATGTAGAACTATTAGGGAGGTAGCATTAGCAAGATTCAGTCAAAGGTCAGATATGATGGTGAGAAAGAGAGAGGACTCAAGATTGATTCCCAGATTTCTGGCTTGGATAACCAGATGTACGGTGGTGCAATTTCTGAGACAAGAAAAATCAGAGAAAGGTCAAGTTGAGGGTAGAAGTGACAGTGGAGAGAACCTGAACAGCTTGGCTATGTTGGGGAATCTTTGGAAGCCATCTAACGATAGTTGAATAGTGAATAGTGTCTCCCCAAAATTCATGTCCATCTGAAACCTTAGAATGTGACCTTATTTGGAAATAGGGTCATTGCAGGTGAAATGAGGTAAATTACGGTGAGGTCATACCGAATTACAGTGATTGGTGTTCTTATCAGAGAAGGCCGTGTGAAGCCACAGACACACACGGAGGAGAACTCCACAGGAAGACAGAGGCAGAGACTGCAGTGATGCATCTACCAGCCAAGGAGTGCGAAGAATGGCTGACAAGTAGGAGAAGCTATGAAACAGGCATGGGGCAGTTTCTGCCTTGGAGCCTTCGGAAGGACTCAGCCCTGCTGACACCATGATTAGGACTTCCGGCCTAATGAGAGAATACATGTTTGCTGTTTTAAGTCAGTTTTGTGGTAATTTGTACAATAGATCTAGAGAACTAATACAAAGACAGATGTCTGAACCTGAAATATGGATTTAGGAGCCATCAGCATCAAGTAGCTGTTGAAGTCTTGGGAGTAGATGAGATTACCTAAGGAGAGTATAGAATGAGAGGAGAAAAGCGGTCAAGGACACACCCCGAGGAAGACTGCATGGAAGGAGCAGGAAGAGGAACAGGAACAGACAGAAGATTGTGGAGGAGCAGCGCAGGCTTACGGGCAGAAGAAAGAGTCCGTAGGAGTAAGGTTAAAAATTATAGGAACAGCCCTGGCCGGTTTTTCTCAGTGGTTGGAAAGTTGGCCCTTAGATGGAAGGGTCACGGGTTCAATTCCAGGTCAAGGGCACATACCTCAGTTGCAGGTTGGATCCCGATCCTGGTCAGGGAGCATGCTGGAGGCAGCCAGTCAATGTGTCTCTCTCACATCTCTCTCTCTCTCTCTCTCTCTCTCTCTCTCTCTCTCTCTCTCTCTCTCTCTCTCTTTCTCTCTCCTTCTGCCTCCCTTCATTTCTCTCTCTAAAGATCAATGGAAAAAAATAACCTCGGGTGAGAATTAAAAAAAAAAAATTATAGGAACATGACCTGGAAACCAAAAATCAGAAATACAAATTTCATCATTGATGAAACCAGCAGACATATATAACTTGTAATCAGATCTTTAAGACAAAAAGTGAACGGGAGCCATTCACTTTCCAAGGAGATGAAGCATAGCTCACCACTGGGCTTTGCACAGTGACTTTCTTCCGAAGATTACAGTAAGGAAAGGAAGGGGGGGAAGTAACTTTTCAAGTGGAGATATCTGACAAAACTACCTTAAGCCAGGTGCTCAAGATGAATATCTAAATAGCCATAAGCCATTTGATAGTATGTACCCTTGATATGATATGAGAATGGCCCTTTGCCTCTGGGGATCTTCCTTCCCAAAACACATTAGCCAAGTCTAATGAGGAAAACATCAGATAAATCCATATTGAGGGGCATTCTACGCAAATACCTGACCTGTGCTCCTCAAAACCATCAAGGTCATCAAAAACCAAGGAATGTCTAAGGAACTGTCACAAACAAAAATTGCCTAGGAGACATGTAAACTAAATGGAATATAGTATTCATGCTGGAATCTTGAACAGAAAGAGGACACTAGGAGAAAACTGAGGAGAACTATATAAATTATAGACTTTTGTTAATAATAATGTACTAATATTGGTTCATTAATTATAAATTAATTTAATGTAAAATATTAATAATAGGAAAAACTAGGTGTGGGGTATATAAGAACTCTATACTATCTTCACAATATTTCTATAAATCTAAAACTATTCTGGCATTTTTTGTGTTTTTTTAAAAATATATTTTAATTGATTTCATAGAGGAAGGGAGAGGGAGAGAGAGAAACATCAATGATGAGAGAGAGTCATTGATTGGCTGCCTCCTGCACACCCCAAACTGGGGATTGAGCCCACAACCTGGCATGTACCCTGACTGGGAATTGAACCATGACCTCCTGGTTCATAGGTCAAAGCCCAACCATTGAGCCACACCAGCGGGGCAAAAATGGGCTCTTGAATATTAAAAATGTGATTGTTAAAATAACAAATTTGGCAAAAGAGTTTGTGGTAGATAGAATACTGGCCCTCCGAAGGTGTCCACATTCTACTTCCCAGAACCTGTGGAGATGATCTGACCTGGCAAGGGACTTGGTAGACATGATTAAGGGATTTGAGATGGGGAGATTATGCTGGATTATCTAGGTGTGTAATCATAAAGGTCCTTATGAGAGAGGCAGGCAGGAGGATAGGAATAAGAGAGAGAGAGAGAGAGAGAGAGAGAGAGAGAGAGAGAGAGAGAGAGAGAGAGAGATCTGAAGATGCTTAACTGCTACCTTTGAAGCTGGAGGCTGGGGACAGGAGCCAAGAAATGCAGGCAGCCTCTACAAGCTGGGAAGGCACAGAAGCAGATGGTCCCTAGAGCCTCCGGAAGGAATGCAGTCCTGCCTCATGAACTGTCAGATCATAAATTTGTGGTGGTTAAGCCACTATGTTGCGGTAATTTGCTCTAGCAGCAATAGGGCACTAATATAGAATTAAAAGCTAAACCCAAGGAAATCTCTTAAATGTCAGAACAAAAAGACAAAGAGACATAAAAATAGAATACAATATAAGAACACTAGAGTATCAGCAGAGGGGATATAGCTCAGTGGTAGAGCATTTAACTAGAGCAGTGGTTCTCAACCTTTCTAATGCCTCGACCCTTTAATACAGTTCCTCATGTTGTGGTGACCCCCAACCATAAAATTATTTTCGTTGCTACTTCATAACTGTAATTTTGCTACTGTTAATGAATCGTAATGTAAATATCTGTGTTTTCTGATGGTCTTAGGTGACCCACAGGTTGAGAACCGCTGTAAAGAATACAGCCTGCCGAAACCGGTTTGGCTCAGTGGATAGAGCGTCGGCGTGCGGACTGAAAGGTCCCAGGTTCGATTCCGGTCAAGGGCATGTACCTTGGTTGCGGGCACATCCCCAGTAGGGGGTGTGCAAGAGGCAGCTGATCGATGTTTCTAGCTCTCTATCCCTCTCTCTTCCTCTCTGTAAAAAATCAATAAAATATATTTAAAAAAAAAAGAATACAGCCTAAGACCATCGAAAAACACAGATATTTACATTACGATTCATTAACAGTAGCAAAATTACAGTTATGAAGTAGCAACGAAAATAATTTTATGGTTGGGGGTCACCACAACATGAGGAACTGTATTAAAGGGTCGCGGCATTAGAAAGGTTGAGAACCACTGCACTAGAGTATCCATTCAGGAGGTCCAACCTCCAATCAATAAAAGACACATTAAATTGAGGTAAGAAAACGGCCAAAGAAATAACACAGGAACATTTCCAAGACCTGGAGAACATACCTTTCCTGAGGTTGAAAGAGTCAATCAAAAGCCCGGGGAAATAAAAGAAAAAAGATTTTCACCAAGGCACAGCCTCAGGAAACCCAGATCACTGGAGATGTAAAAAGAGAAAAGAAAAAGATTTCAAAAAACTTCTAGTAAGAGAAAAGTGTCTCATACAAAGGATCAGGAATCAAAACGGCATTGCACTTCTCAGCAGCAACATTGCACATAGAAGACAAAGGAGAAATGCCTTCCTAATTTGTAGGGAACTGGTACTCTATGCCCAGCCAAACCTTCAATCAAATGTGACTGCACAAAAATACATTTTTAGACATTTTGACCTTAAAAAATGTATTTCCGTGTGTAATTTCCAGGATACTGTTACAGAATGTGCTTTAACGAAACTATGAAAGAGAAAGACAGAGTCAACTCTAAACACAGCCAAGGGCATTCCTAGAATGTCAGCAAGAGAAGTTGCCGGGGCCACGCGCCCCTGGGTCCGGGTGAGGCCACATGCCCCTGGGTCTGGGGGAAGCTAGATCCCGGGTCCGGGCGAGGCCGTGTGCCCCTGGATCCGGGTGAGGCTGGGTCCCGGGTCCGGGCGAGGCCGTGTGCCCCTGGATCTGGGTGAGGCTGGGTCCCGGGTCCGGGCGAGGCCGTGGGCCCCTGGATCCGGGTGAGGCCACGCGACCCTGGGTCTGGGAGAGGCCACGCGCCCCTGGGTCCGGGTGAGGCCACGTGCCCCTGGGTCCGGGGGAAGCTAGATCCCGGGTTCAGGCGAGGCCATTTGCCCCTGGATCCGGGTGAGGCTGGGTCCCAGGCCCGGGAGAGGCCACACCCCCCTGGGTCCGGGTGAGGCCATGCGCCCTGGGTCCAGGTAAAGCTGAATCCTGGGTCTGGGTGAGGCCGTGTGCCCCTGGATCTGGGTGAGGCTGGGTTCCGGGTCCGGGTGAGGCCGTGGGCCCCTGGATCCGGGTGAGCCTAGTCCCGGGTCCGGGTGAGGCCGTGGGCCCCTGGATCCGGGTGAGCCTGGGTCCCGGGTACGGGTGAGGCCGTGGGCCCCTGGATCTGGGTGAGCCTGGTCCTGGGTCCGGGTGAGGCCGTGGGCCCCTGGATCCGGGTGAGGCTGGGTCCCGGGTCCGGGTGAGGCCGTGGGCCCCTGGATCCGGGTGAAGCCGTGCCCCTGGGTCTGGCCGAGACCAAACCAGAGGGAGTCGGACCTGCATTACCACCATTTGTCCACCATCCAGAGCTGAGGTGTCAGTGCCGACATGTACTCATAAGGAACTGGTGGACATTGATATTGGGTCTCAAAAGAACTGTTGGTCCAGAAAGAAACTCACTACAGACTGATTCATTTGCCTGTGAGCATAACTATTATTGCTCGTCGCACATTCAATTCTTATAAGTATATCTCTAGTGACACATGATTTCGCTCATCTAGGGGAAATGATGAACAACATAGACTGATGAACAAGAACAGAACCAGAAACAAGGTGGCATCGATCGGACTATCGGGCCTCAGAGGGAGGATAGGGGAGGGTGGGGGGAGGGGGGAGAGATCAACCAAAGGTCTTGTGTGCATGCATATGAGCCTAACCAATGGTTAAGTTCAACAGGGGGTTGGGGCATCCATGGGGAGGGGTGTGGGATGGGAATGGGGGGATGAGGACAAATATGTGACACCTTAATCAATAAAGAAATTTAAAAAAATAAAAAATAAAAAAATAAAAAAAATTAAAAAAGAGAAGTTGCCGGGAAACACGTATGCAGCCGCATAGAGAGAAAGTTCTTCCGCCTAGAACGGAACAGGATTTCTGAGGGAAGTCTGCAGGGGAAAGACGGGGCCGATAGATGATGTGATAGGTATGAGCATGTAGAATACGGTCTTAAGAGGTATTTAATGAAGGTGCTGGAAAACTGAACTTACAGGAAAAAAAACAAGGCAATTTTTAACTCCGGGAAAAGCAAAATGTGGTTCAAGAAAGGAAATGTTATGATATCTAGTAGTAAACAATATTTACAAAGTCACAGAAACAGGTTCAGTATGGGTTTAAGCAAAAGTTGTAATATGCCTACAGGAGGGGAGGGAGGGAAAGAGCTGGAATCCTATCTGCCAAGATAGGAAATCAGCACATAATGTCTAAAATCAGTGAAAAGCAGAAAACAGAGCTCAACGAGTTGAACACAGTAACCTCTAGGTAGCAGGGCTGCTGGGTTTGTAAAAAAATATTTATTATACATATTTTATGAACATATGAATTTTCATAAGTTATATGTGCTTTTGTAATAAAATATGGAGGTTACCTTTTTAAGTACTATAGACAAGAGGGGCTAATGGGTTATGAAGTTCCTAGGAGGGTGGAAGCACATGTTGTTACCCAGGACAGGAAGTGGTGGACATCTGAGACTGGAGGTGAAGAGGTGAGGGTGGTGTGGAAATAGATAGTGTTGCAGGTACTGTAGGTTCCAGGGGCAGGAAGTTGCGGAAATCCATGCCTGATGAAACAGGATATAAGGTCTCCTGCTGGGAGTAAAGGGTGTATGGGTGGGTGAGCACCATGAAGGCAGCAGTGAAGTAATACATGTATGTAACAGGATGTGAACATGGAATGTTGGCTGAGACATGCAAGTGGCAGATATCAGAAACCAAAGCGAGTCATGTCCCAGACCTCTATGCAGACATCTCAAAGGAGGTGTGTGAGAACTGATGTCCTGGCCCTTCACCCTCCCTTCTCACCCCAAGAATATAAGGAGTTGGAGAGATTAGAGACAGGGCTATGAAGAGAGCTTTGGGAGAAAGCTGTGCTGTGAACCCCACACCCTTCAGGGAAAGGAGTGAAAAAGAGTCTTACCTCAAGGCAGAGGAGAAGGCTCCCAGGGGCCCCCTTGGAGAGATTGCTGTGTGTCCCCAGCAGTTAGACATCTAAAGGGCAGAAGTTGGGTTGGGCAACCGCTGAGGGATGAGGCGAAATAGAGGAGGCTGAGTAAGAATCAGCCACACGCCACAATTTGCTGTGGCAAAGTACATGTGAGTGTTTCCAAAGGACCAGAGGTGGGTCATGCCGCAGAAAGAACCGGCATGGGGCTGGAGTGGATTTAGTCCACTGGAACTCCTACCTAGAGGGCGGGTGGGTCCTCAGCAGCGTGAAGCGCGAAGTAGATCACCAGGCGCCTCGGGGCTGTAGAAGGAACAGTAGCCAGAGTGAAGATGCACAGACCTGGGCCAAGGTTACTGCAGGTGCGGCTCTCTGAGAACCAGAAAGTGCCCACGAGACAAGCAGCCTTGGAGAGCTGCCAGGCACAGGGTGAAGCCACCTTACCAAGGGACCATCAAGTAAGAAGTGTTCTGCTCTCCTTCCTCTCCCGTTCCCTCCAACCCTGGAAGGATCAGAAACCACTGACGACGCAGGAGAAAGAAAAGAGTACACTTCCCCTGGGTGCAGGCTTTCTGCCCACAGCACGTCCTATCTGGGGGCGCAGGGAGAGGACTTAGCTTTGATTGGAAAAGGAAGTTTTGGTTATTGAACACTCAGTCTTTTTGTGATTTAAAGTAGCCACCCACTCATCCACTTGTATTACCTAGAAGTGGACAGAAAACAATCACGGACTGCCAAGTTTACATCCAGGGCAAGGGAGAGAAACTAGCCCCGCTGAAGGAACAAGAGGGGCAGAGGAGATGAAAACAAAGTTGCATTTACAGCTGCTCCTGGGAGTCATGCTTGCTCACACAGTGAAGGGTAAGGGCCTCCTCTAAACAGCACAGTAAAGAATACAGATTTTGGTACCAAAGAAAATTGAGTTTAGCATCTGGCTCTGCTACTTTCTAGCTGTGTGACCTTGGGTAAGTAACATAAGCTCCCTGAGTCTATAGAATAGGGTTCATTAAGCACATCTTATAGGTTTGGGGCAGATTAAATAAGATTTGGGAAAACACTTAGAAACCTATTGATTCTCTTCTATTCTCCACTTTGTTATAGGATGCTGTGGGTGGGCTAGTGAGCCTGGGTGTGCCAGGGAAGGCTTTCTGAAAATGGTTACTTTCTTTAAATTTTTTAAATTATTTTTATTGATTTTAGAGAGGAAGGGAGAGGGATAGAGATAGAAACATCCATGATGAGAGAGAATCACCGATTGGCTGCCTCCTGCACGCCCCCCACCGGGGACTGAGCCCTTGGCCGGAATTGAACCCGGGACCCTTTGGTCCACAGGCTGATGCTCTATCCACTGAGCCAAACCAGCCAGGGCTGAAGATGGTTACTTTTTACACTGTCATCTCCAGGGGACAGAAGAGAAGCAGATTGGCAGAGGGGCATCACAGAATACGCTAGACAAAGGTGGGAGGAGACTACGGTTGGCAGGTAAAACACGGAATGCCAAATAATTTTTTACTATAAGGATTATTTTCTATTTAAAAAAAAAAAAAGGTGGGTGGAGGTGGAGGAGAGTATAGGAGGGATAAATGGTGATGGGAAAAAAAAGAGAGAAGAAAAAGGTTTGGAACCCATTTACACTACAAAATATTCTCTGCTTATCCGGAATTCAAATTTAATTGCGTGTCCTGTATTTTCCTTTGCTAAATCTGGTCATTCTGAATGAGACAGAGTTGGACTGCTCCTCTGTAGTGGAGAGAGTGAGCTGAACATCACCCATAGGGTAAATTCCATCCTCGTACCTATTTTTCTAAGAGTTCCAATTGAGAGGAAACGCAGTATCAAGAAATTCAGTTTAGCCGAAACCGGTTTGGCTCGGTGGATAGAGCGTCGGCCTGCGGACTCAAGGGTCCCAGGTTCGATTCCTGTCAAGGGCATGTACCTTGGTTGCGGGCACATCCCCAGTGGGGGGTGTGCAGGAGGCAGCTGATCGATGTTTCTCTCTCATCGATGTTTCTAACTCTCTATCCCTCTCTCTTCCTCTCTATAAAAAAATCAATAAAATATATTTTAAAAAATTCAGTTTAAAAAAAAAGGTGGGGGGAGGTGCAGGAGGGTATAGGTGTGGCTCAGTGGTTGAGTCTCCACCCATGAACCAGTTCAATTCCTAGTCAGGGCACAAGCCTGGGTTTCTGGCTCATTCCCTAGTAGGGGGCATGCAGGAAGCAACAGATCAATGATTCTCTCTCATCATTGATGTTTCTATCTCTCTCTCCCTCTCTATCTTCCTCTCTCTGAAATCAATAAAACATATTTTAAAAGAAAGAAAATCGGATTGAATTGCGTCGGAATGCCCTCAAGCCAGTTACATACAGAGGAACGAGGGAGGCTGGTCTCTTAACACAACAGCACCCCAAGCAGGTGGGCACCGTTTGCGCCTGGAGGCGGAGGAATGGGTGACCATGGAAAGAACCGGAGGCGCAACGTGCCTCCCAGCTTCTCTCCCAGTGCTTGTGCCTTGTCAGGAGCCCCAACCCTGGTTCTCTTGGTTGTTTAAAAGGGCAGCAAGGGACAGGGCCATAAAGGTCCCCCAGGAGCAGCCCTCCGGGGGGAGGTAGGTATGGCTGAATGCTGACAAGGCCCTTTGCTTTGTACCCACCCTGCTGATCCCCAAACAACAGAAGTGCTGCTCAGCCGCCTGGTCAGCCTCATTCTGCTCTTGCCACAAAGTGCTGAGTCCAGCGGCTGTCCTGGCCCCATGACCTCACCCTCCCACACTGAGCTTCATCCTGAGAGGCTCCCTGGGCCCAGAGGCAAGGCCAGGGCATTCCATCCATCCATAACGTTCTGAGTATCCACCAGGCTTGACATGGAACCTAGTGTTGAGGAGCCCGAGGTTCAAACCGATCATGTTACATTTCAAAAGTCATCTCGTTCATCTCCAAGTCTAACAGCCCATCCCACTGGACACCCAGCTGCCCCACCTGCTTGTGCAATGAGTGTGTGCACTGAGAACAGGGTTCAAAAATCCACATCCCCGGTGCACTTTGGAAAATTAGACGGACAGAATGCACTGCTAAGACTTAATAAAGAAAAATACTGGAAACAAAGAAAAACTGAATGAATGTGGTCTTTTCCAAATTCAAAGAAAACACTTTTTAATCTGATAATTTTTCCAAAGTCTTTGCCGCTTGCTCCCACTTGTGTCTATGAAAATCTGGAAGAAGATGAGATCTGATTTGGGCAATTACTAATGTAGTTACCATTTCCTGAGCTCTACCTGGGTACCTAATGCTGCCCTAAGTACCTTTATCGCCCTTCATCTGATGTCAGTGGGTCAGGTAGGTATTATCATCCTACTTCATGTCAGAGGGACAGGGTTGCCCAGCGGAAAGAATATGGGCTTTGAGTCACATTTACATGCATTCAAGTCCCCACTGGGTTTCCTGGCCCAGAACTTGGCCCCTCAGAACCTCCGTTTACTCATCCGTAAAATGGGTGTTACAATGATCTACTTTATGGAGTTGTTGTGAAGATAAAAGAGGCACCATCCGGTTCATAGTAAATGCTCAGTAAGCTGTAGTTATTGTTATTACGGATAAACAGGGGAGATCCAAACCCAGCTTGGGAGAAAGGATTACAAGGTGGTGGCTCCCTTCATTCCCACTCCTGGGGTGGCTGTGTCCTGACTTTCCTGGGAAGAGACGGTGGTGGGGGCTGGAGGTAACCAACATGAGCAGGTGAAGCAACAGTTCCAGGCAATGTCAGAGGGGGAATCCTCCAGAACTTGGTTAAAAACCATATTGAGGTAATATTTGCAAAACATCATGGTTAGCGTGGGAGATCTGGTCATCCTTTTCCATCCTCCACGGATTTAAGGTAATTGAGGAAAGTGGAGAGAAGACAGGCTGGGGCTGTGTATGACTTCAGCAATATTTGGTGGATATTGGCAAATCGTTTGCACAGTAACTCCAACCCCCTTCCCCCCCGCCCCCTATATACACACACAATAGTTTTGTGCATGTGTGTTTGGTCTTTTCAATCAAACATTAAAAAGCTCCACTGTTCTGTTGGCTTAAACAGTCTTCACTGTACTAACTCTTCAGTAGGGTATAAAGCTCCCAAATTAGCCCTAACTGGTTTGGCTCAGTGGATAGAACGTCGGCCTGCGGACTGAAGGGTCCCAGGTTCGATTCTGGTCAAGGGCATGTACCTTGGTTGCAGGCACATCCCCAGTAGGGGGTGTGCAGGAGGCAGCTGATTGATGTTTCTCTCTCATCGATGTTTCTAACTCTCTGTCCCTCTCCCTTCCTCTCCGTAAAAAATCAATAAAATATATTCAGGGCCCAGCCACGGTGGCTCAGTGATTGAGCATTGACCTATGAACTAGGTGGTCAGGGTTCAATTCCTAGTCAGGGCACATGCCCAGGTTGCAAGCTCGATCCCCAGTGTAGGGCGTGCAGGAGGCAGCCAGTCAATGATTCTCTCTCATCATTGATGTTTCTCTCTCCCCCTCCCCCTTCCTCTCTGAAATATATATATTTTAAAGTCAGTATGGCCATATCATGGTTACCTCTGTGTCTATAAAGTCACAAAACCCACCATGGATTAAATTATTCAAGACATATTTATTGTCCAGGTTGGGTGGCTCAGTTGATTGGAGTGTCATCTCGTGCACCAAGGCAGGCTCAATTCCTGCTCAGGGCACATACTTAGGCTGCAAAAAATCCCCTGTCGGGGCACGTACAGGAGGCAACCGATCGATGTTTCTCTCTCATCTCTCTCTCCCCCTCCCTCCTTCCCTTCCTCTCTCTCTCTAAAATTAATAAAAACATATCCTCAGGTAAGGTTTAATTGAGCTAGGAGTCATGCCCAGAGCTGCAGATGTTGATGAACGAGAGAGATGAAGCCCCTGCTTGAAGTCTCGTGAAAGAAGCAGGGAACTGAGCAGTTTCTTCATTTTCAAGAATACCTTTAATCGTTTTGCTAGAAAATACGTTCACATTGTTCAAAACTCAGAGAGTACAGAAAGATATATAGTGAAAAGTTCTGTTCTATACCTGAGCCCCAAGTGCCTCCGTTCCCCTCCTTGGAGCCCAATATTTCTAGCTTCTTAAGGAATTTCTACAGCATGATCAATGCGATAATTGGAGGAGTACAGAGTTCCATGAGAACACATTGCGGGAGTGCCTAAGCCAGGCCAGGTTTAGGGAATGAAAGAATGACCAAGTAAGTGTTTATCAAAGTCCCCAATTCTGTGGAGGAAGAGAAGAAAAGGTGAGGAAGAACCACCAGCCATGGGCCCTGATGCCTTAAGCCCTGCGCAGCCCCCAGCCGGCCAAAGACTGCCGTGATCCTCCGCAATGCGACTCTGTCCCTTGCCAGCCGTTGATCCAGACATCACCAACTTATTTAGCAGCAAAGACATCCTGGCGTAGTGCATCGTGCTTAGCATCAGGCCTGTCCCGTTGGAATATTCTGCCCAAATCTACAAATACTTGTGTACATACCAGAACTTGCCCCCTGCGTTTTGGTTCTGAGAACAGGGGACTCTGATGAACCTTGAGTCACAGGCTGAAGTGCTGGCAGAGGGATTAGGAGAACTATGATGGGAAGGGTTTCTTTTCTCCAATCAGGTTTTCTACAGTATCTGTCACCAGGAAGAGGGGAGGATAATAAGTAAGAATAAACCAGCAATGTATCGGGTACATATTATCTTCTTTTTTGGAGTTGAGAGAGGCTGAGTGACTTGCCCGAAGCCACCCAGACAGGAGCTGGGATTTGAACTTGCATCTGCTGGGCTCCATTCCACCTCACCCCTACTTCTCACAGTAGCTGAGATGCTTAAACAATACATTCTTCCTGTCAGGGCTCCTGGGGAAGCCCATGAATCCCCTACACTACCCTCCTCAATTGTTCTGACCTTCCTGAGCGAAATCTTTTTCCCCATTAGGGTACTTACTATAGTACCTTGGGCCTGTGAGACTGCCACGGGCCTAAAGCAGTATATTAAAAACCTAAAAAGATGTATAGGCTCCAAATTTTTAAAAGAAGATTGCAAAACTGAAATGAACGTTTAATAAAATAGCTACGGAGAGGCATGCCTACTAGTCAACCGTAATTGAATTTACTAATAACTCTTACATATTTATATATAAATATATAGTATACAAAAAAGATTCCCAAGAACAGAGTGAACCATTTTTTTTTCTTAATAAAGTTCAGAATTAAAATAATCCTTCACGTTTTTTAACCACAAAGACTAAAACTGTATTTCCTATCTGGGAAGTGAGGCGCATTTTGATGTGCTGGAGAGGACACGTGGTCTTAGGAAGGGCCTGGGGTGGCGCAAGGAGTCTGGAGAAGGGCAGGGGACAAGCACCCGCCTCCCAGCTGCTTTGAGATCCAGACCACAGCAGCCACTGCCGCCAGCCTCGCCCACAGCAGTGGGGCCTCTCTGGATTTCTGTTTCCCGAGTTTTAACAAAGGCCTGAGGGATGCCTGCCCAGCAGGCTGAGCCACCAAAGCTCCGGGGATCAGGGAGAACAAAGCAGAGGGAAAGAGGAGTGCTGACAGGGCAGAGGCCGCCAGCCTTCAGGGCTATAAGAGCAGGGCCCCGGAGACAGGGGCACCACACGGAGACCCAGGCTGTGCAGCGAGAGCTGGGTGAGTGAAGGCCTGAGGGATGCTCTGGCCCTTCCTTCCTTTCTCCTGCGGACACGTGCCCAGGAGGGGACCTCGTTTTCATGCCGTGTGGTCAGAGCCTCCTAGGATGGCTGGAGAAGAGTGGGGAGCTCTGCAGGGAGGCAGCCTTCTCTTGCCACCCCAAAAGGAGTCACTAATAAGGCAAAAGTCACTACCTGAGCCATCACAGCTGGGAGGGGGCAGGGGGCTGCGACAAATGACAGGCTCCTAGGGCATAGGGAGAACGTATAGGGGGCAGGAGCTTGGAAATGCTTATTCAGAAGTTCAGAACGGAAAGATATATCACAAAATTGGCATGCATCAGTCCCTGGGCCCGATCCTAGACAGAGGGAAGGGCCATGAATGGCTGTCCTGAGTCAAGAACCCGGACGCACAGCTGCCTGTCTTCTTTCTTCCTTCCCTCCCTCCGTCCCTCCCTCCCCTTTTTCTCCCTCCTTATCCTTCCCTTCTTTATTCTTCCTACCACCTTTTCTGTCTACCTAATCTCTGTGAGACTCAGTATCCTCATCTGTAAAATGGGGATCATGATAGTACTTACCTCACAGGCTGGTTGTGGAGATTGCATGTTTTAATGCATGTAGATTGTAGAGCATGTAGGACAGGGTCTGGCACAGTGAGCCATTATTAGGTGTTAGCTATTATTGTCCTCTTTTCTCCCTCACCTCCCTTCAATAAGCTTTTTTCAACGGCACCCGTGCCCCCAGCCCCGCAACCTCCCAATGCCCCAACGTGGACTCCGCTTGGTGCTGCAACTTTCACTCAGGAGACCCAGGCCCTCCACTGAGATGTTCTCCAGGACATAGTCAATAGGAACACAGATCGGTACTGTGACGAGTGCTGGAAATCAGGGAAGAAAGCAAGCCGCTGCAGGCTGGGGAAAGCAGCCAAGTCTCTCTGAGGAGCTGGGCGTGTTGAGAGGCAGAGAAGTAGGGAGGGAATGGGAGCATGGCCATGCACAGCCAGTCAGTTTGAGGGCTGTGAAGAGCTAGGTGAGGGCGAGACCACACACTGGTGATATGAGGGATCTGCTAGACGGTTGCCAAGTTTACATTAGGGTGTGAGCCTGAGGCAATGCTGCCACCTGTAGGGGGTACCTGGAGGCTGGCAAGCGAACAAGAGCTACATTTATCAAGAGGTCATGATGCCTGTGCCATGCTTTACCTGCATTATTGCTTCCTATCCTTACAATAACTCTGCCATAGAAGCTTTACTGATGGAAGACAACAGACTCAACCAGTGAGAAGCCGAGCCAGAATCCCAACCAAAGCCTTCCTGCTGGACTTCAAGCCTCCTTTACTCTCCCCTCTGCTCCATCACCTCGTCTCCATCCCAGAGGCCATGTCATTGGTGTGTGTTCTGTCTTCCAGGAACCCTTCCACCCACCAAAATGGCTCAAACCAATCCCATGCCAGGGTCCGTGGGGCCATGGAAGGTAAGCCCTCCCCCACCGCATGGAAAAGTTCACAGGGGAAGGTCCAACCAAGGTCCAGATGCTTTTTCAGGAAGGATCTCTTAGGATGTCCCATTTGGACAGAAGGATGACCCTGGAAGCCCATGATGGGTGGGAGATAATACCTAGTTTTTTAGTTGAACTCCTCTCTGTGCCGCTAAAGTCATCTTAAAGTTGAGCAGCCCAGAGTAAACTATGCCGTGGAGAAACTGAGAGTCCAGAAAGGAGAGATTTGCCACCGGATCAAAAATAAGTAATAGGACCCAGGTCTTCTGACTCTCATCCTGAACTTGGTTGTAACTATTACCTGAAGCGGCTGATTCTCAGTCTGACCCTCTACCCTCTTCATTGGATCAACTTGAAGGCCAGTTCACAGCTTTGGGAGTTAGTTGTCCTCTAGCCAGGTTTAAGAATTCTCATTCAAGGCCTGGAAAGGGTTCATTACAACTCTTTCTCTATACCTTAGGTTTCTATAGCACGTTTGGCTGGAGAACCTAAGTAATAATCCACAGGGAGCCCCGGGGCCTCCTAGAATCCTGGCCCCTGGGCCACAATTATGCAGGAAGCATAGTGACTAAGAGTCCTTGAGTTCTTGGTCTGTCTACTGGGCCAGCTATTGTTCCTAACAGACCATCCTATTAATAAAAGGCTAATATGCAAACGGTGGAACGACCAGTCGCTATGACGCGCACTGACCACCAGGGGGCAGCTCCTGCGTTGAGCGTCTGCCCCCTGGTGGTCAGTGCTCTCCCACAGGGGGAGCGCTGCTCAGCCAGAAGCCGGGTTCACGGCTGGGCTGGCACAGTGGTGGTGGCGGGAGCCTCTCGCGCCTCCGCAGCAGTGCTAAGGATGTCTGACTGCCGGCTTAAGCCATCAGTTGGACATCCCCCGAGTGCTCCCAGACTGCAAGAGGGTGCAGGCTGGGCTGAGGGACCCCCCCAAGTGTGCACCGGGCCTCTAATTCCTATCATAAACCAATCTCCCACACCTTAACCTTATCCTGGGCATGTGAACACCACCAACTAGTGGCATTAATTCAAACACCTTCCTATCCTGTCTACAGCGAAAGAGACCTCATCGGGCATCCTGGGCTAAGGCTAGTGATAGAAAACACGGGGTCACACATAAGCTACACTGTTGACCAGGGACTCTGTTTTTCCTGATGTACCACATTCTATCTCTCTTTTCCGTTCAATCTCATTTCAGATAACCATCTATGACCAGGAGAACTTCCAGGGCAAGAGGATGGAATTCACTAGCCCCTGCCCAAATGTCTCTGAGCGCAGTTTTGATAATATCCGATCTCTCAAGGTGGAATGTGGCGCGTGAGTATGGACCTCAGCAGAACCTCAGGCCCCTTATTGCCAGTCCCCTAAGACTTGGGGCCATAAAGGTGGGAATTGGGGAAGAAAAATGTTCCCCCAGACTTTACATGTGTAATTTAGTGACTCAAAGCTAGAAGGTACATGAGGGTCTTAGTGGCTTGGTACTAGATTTGTGGGGTATTAAAGAAATACCCCACAAATACCCCTAGGGCTATTGGTTTATAGCCCTAGCCGGTTTGGCTCAGTGGATAGACCGTCAGCCTATGGACTGAAGGGAGTGTTTGTTCCAGTCAAGGGCACATACCTGGGTGGCAGGCTCCATCCTTGGTTGGGAGTGCGTGTGGAAGGCAACCATCGATATGTCTCTCTCACATCAATGTTTCTCTCTGTCTCTCCCCCTCCCTTCTACTCTCTCTAAAAATCAGTGGAAAAATATCGTTGGGTGAGGATTGAAAGAAAGAAAGAAAGAAAGAAAGAAAGAAAGAAAGAAAGAAAGAGAGAGAGAGAGAGAGAGAGAGAGAGAGAGAGAGAGAGAGAGGAAGGAAGGAAGGAAGGAAGGAAGGAAGGAAGGAAGGAAGGAAGGAAGGAAGGAAGGAAGGAAGGAAGGAAGGAAAAGAAAGAAAGAAAGAAAGAAAGAAAGAAAGAAAGAAAGAAAGAAAGAAAGAAAGAAAGAAAGAAAGAAAAGAAAAGAAAAGAAAAGAAGAAAAGAAAAGAAAAGAAAAGAAAAGAAAAGAAAAGAAAAGAAAAGAAAAGAAAAGAAAAGAAAAGAAAAGAAAAGAAAAGAAAAGAAAAGAAAAGAAATAGATATCATGGGTTGGGGCAGTGACAGTACTCAGATCTATGCCCCTGGACCCTTGAGTTTTTCTTGCCTGCAGAAAATAGAGAGAAAACAGCCAAGTTGCAGCCTCTTTACAACCAATTCCCCTCCTGTATGTCCCAGAGTAAGAGCAGACATCACTAATTTCTCTGTGTAAAAAAGAACTCAACCACAGCACTAGAGAGTCATGTTGGTTTATATTTAGTCGTCCAGGAGTTTCTGGTTGATGGTTAATCTCTTCGGTGGGGAAGACCTCTTGTTTTGTCTTCTGACTCTTGGCAGGATAGCCGAGGCCTTTATCATCAGCTTGAAAACACTTAAGGACTCTCATTCGTACTTAGGCCCTAGGCAGTTGCTCACCACCAAAATTGAGCTTTTTAACTTCTTAAAAGGAATAATACTTTAAGGTATTGTCAGTAACTGAAGCCTGGTTGTGAAAATATGATCTGAGGGGTCTTATAAATAAGGTATAGGTATGCAACAGCAGGAGAAAGAACCCACAGAGTGACAAGGAAACAAGAGACTGTAATCCATCAGTTGCCTATTCAACCCTTGGCTTCCTTAGGAAGAAGCCAATAGGTTTAGCTGGAGCCAAAGCAATAGTCAGTCACTTTATCCTGAACTTGGAACTCCAAGTAGAGAATAAGGCAACTAGGAGAGAGAGGAAATATAACTTTAGACTGACTTTGCTAATACACATTACTCAGGCTAGTGAAGTAGACCCTTTCAGTGGATAATCCCAAAATAAATGTTCCATTTATAAACCTGCTTCGTGTGGCTGCCAGCTCATTTCCCACCTTACTAGTATGTGATAAATGTATTCTTTTGTATGGCTTTGTTAGAATTGGCTTGATATTTTACTCCACTATTAACATCTAAAACAAAAATGCCTTCTCCCGGAGGCCACGTAGACTCTGAACAACAGGAGCAAACGCCACTAATTGTCTTTGGCAGCTGGATTGGTTATGAGCATACCAGCTTCTGTGGGCAACAGTTTATCCTGGAGAGAGGAGAATACCCTCGCTGGGATGCCTGGAGTGGGAGTAATGCCTACCACATTGAGCGCCTCATGTCCTTCCGCCCCATCTGTTCAGCTGTGAGTCTCTGAAATTTTTACTTCTGTGCCTGTGGGGAATGGGGCAAGAGAGAGTGCATATGGACTGACAAACAGGTTACTTCTCATCAGTTATGCTGAAATGTGGCAGGAAGAAAGAGAAAAGTAAAAAAGAGAAGAAATACACTGGTCTCTCTGTTCTAAGTTTGCCATTTGATTTTTATTTACTAGATAATAATTTCATTAAGCTAAAAGTAAATGCCTTCCTATTTATAGGTGGCAGGAAGTGGATACTCAAGAGCCCAGATCTTCAAAAAGTGCAATGGGGTACTAAGTGAGAGCCTTACAGTAAAAAAGTAAATGCTTAGCCAGTTAAAATTCAGTCTGTGTCACATTTTACCCAGAAACAGGGAGGCACTGAAGTAACCTTTCAATAAGTGGGATAACTGAAGAAACAGGTAAGTTTTCCAGTGTCTTTTATCTTTGATTCATAACCTTCTGGTTTCTAATACTAAGCATTATTCAATGCTGCATCAGTCTAGGATACTTCCCAGTCTTTGGGAGTTCAAGTAGACGCAGGATGATCTTCAACGGTTTGTTGAAAATGATCCTTATATAGGGAAGAGTGAGGCTGGGCTACAACCTTTCCAAATATTTGTCTATATCATGTGACTTTTTTCTCATGATTTTAGTTAATGATCTCACCTTAGTTTAAAATCCTACTGAATGAAGCCCTGGTTGGTTTGGCTCAGTGGATGGAGCGTGGGCCTGCAGACTGAGGGGTCCCAGGTTCGATTCCGGTCAAGGGCACATGCCCAGGTTGTGGGCTTGATCCCCAGTAGGGGGCGTGCAGGAGGCAGCCCATCGGTGATTCTCTCTCATCATTGATGTTTCTCTCTCCCTCCCTTCCTCTTTGACTTCAATTATATATATATATATATATATATATATATATATATATATATATATATATATATATATATATAATCCTACTGAAATTCAAGTAGTAAAGACGGCAACCCAAAGTTATAGATCTAAAATATACTGCCTTATCTGGATGTTTGCATCTCACTTTAACTCTGCATTTTTCCTAAGTGTATACTCTGGTGAGTTCTAAAAAATATGTACACCCAAGTAACCAATACCCTACTCAAATATAAAACAATTCCATCACCCCATAAAGTTCCCGGTGTCCCTTTCCAATCAATTGCTCCTCCCCACGTTCTATCACCAGAGCTAATTTTGGCTGTTTTTGTACTTCATACACGTTAGTCTTTGCATTAAGAAATGCTTGTATTCACATCCCCTACTGGACTTTTAGATTATTTCCAACACCACGCGCACACACACACGTTTACTTTCCCTATTAATTTGTGAGATCTTTTTCCACATTAGTGAATATTAATCCCTTGGTTGGCTGTGTGTTGCAAGTATTTTTTTTTTCCTGCGGTTATATTTTCATTAGTCTTTTGTTGTTTCAAAGTATAGTACCAGTTATGTGTACATTTCAAATATTATGGTATTAAACAGGATTATGGGTAAATTTTTTTCTTATAAAAAATTGCCTGAAGTATTTTTACCTCAATGATCATGTACGTCTGTAAACCAGGAGTGTTTTGATTTTGAAAAATATGGTAATTACAAAATTAAGATAGCCATAACACTGGTACTAACTTTAAAAAAAATTTCTGGATTACAGAATCATAAGGAGTCCAAAATTACCATCTTTGAGAAAGAAAACTTTATTGGACGCCAATGGGAGATCTGTGATGATTACCCTTCCTTGCAAGCCATGGGTTGGTTCAACAACGAAGTTGGTTCCATGAAGATACAATGTGGGGCGTAAGTGCAGAAACAGTGTTGGAGCACATTTCAAAGTAACTCTTGCAGCTGTAAATTTTGCGACTATTAATATAGCAACGATCGTCTTATCGAATTTCATGTATTAGCATCATATTGTTATGGCTGTAACAGTCTAGTTATTTGTAATTTTGAACCTCAAAATCTTGGTACCAATCTTGGTCAGTTTTTCTCTTTCCCTGAGACTCCCCTAGAGTCTATGGAATCATTTCTGTTGACTAATCATACCTTTTTTCATGATCAAGGTTAATTTTTAATTTAGTATAGCCATTACTTACAAATGGTGCCTGACACATTTTCTAAGCCTAAAAGCATCCCATACCAATGTGTTGAGGAAAGAGGCTGTTTTGGAGTATTGACCAGTTCCTAACTAGGTTTTAATAGGCCAATGTGCTTTTGGATTTTCTAGCTGGGTTTGCTACCAGTATCCTGGATACCGTGGCTACCAGTATATCTTGGAATGTGACCATCATGGAGGAGACTATAAACACTGGAGAGAGTGGGGCTCTCATGCCCAGACTTCCCAGATTCAATCGATTCGCCGTATCCAACAGTAGTGGATTAAAAGCTCCAAGAGAATTCCTCAAGCATGAGACCTTGCTAAGCAATCTAGAATGAGCTTTATGTTCTGCTCAGACACTGCTTACAAATGTTAGCTGCTGAAATACACAATAAATGTCATTTAAAAAAAAGACTGCATTCACTAGCATCCTTTATATAAATCACACTTAAATGGCTGCAAATTTTTACAAACAAGTTTCAATAAAAACCCTGATTTCCTTCTGTGTCCTTGGGAGTCACTTACCAGCCCAACCACAATTATTCCCCATATCAAATAACATTACAGCATATAACCCAAACGTACCAGTCTATGCAGTGATAGACACACTTTTGGTAAATGTTTCTGCATATTTTCTCCTCATCCCCTACCCTAATAATGTTGATGTCAGCATTTTTTTTCAACTTACTGACAAATCAATGCTAAACTTAGAAAATTTTCTTAAATATGCATTAGCATATATTTCTACATAAAGTTATGAATAAATCCCGTCTTGGCAACTTATTTTGGTTGCTTAATTGCTTAGCTCAATTTTGGTTTCGTACTTGAAGGCTCAATATCATGCAAAAAGGCAGGACAGCTGTCCTCACAGCTGATTTTTCAATAAACATGCCATTTTTAAGCACCTTAATAATCTGGATGATTTTTTTAAAATGCCATGACATATGACCACAGTACATTTAAGACTTAAATTTCTACATTTCACCCTTTGGAAATGTATCATCAATGTCACACTATTAACTGAGTTTTCAGTAATTTTTAACTAATTAAAGCACAGAACATAACACAAACACCTCAGAAAACTTTAAAATTTTTTTATTCAACCATGTACACTTATTGTCTCTTAATTGGATCTACAAAGTTCTCAAGTTTTTTTCTGATAAAATAAGTAAATCTTGGTATGGATGTAGAGTGTTTGTAATTTATATTTTTAAAACACTGAACATGAAGTAAGACATCAATAAAGGAAGATCATTATGTAACTGACTCTTCTTCAGAATCCATATCAGAAACAGCTATGGCAAATACCTAAGCATTTAGCAAAAGGATAAATTTCTGGCCACTATTCTTTTATCTAGAAAAGGCCTATCTTTTTGACTGGGCAAAACAAACAGTGGGGGAAAAAAATGTCTTGAATTGGGAGAAGGAAAACATCCTCTACTATAACATAACTGTAGTTCACTAATTATCCTTTCCCCCAGATTGAGGTAACTCAGCTCCTAAATGATGACGCACACAAGACTGAACATAAGTGAACTACTGACAGATGCTGAGAAGCCAGAGCCATCTAAGATGATGCTACACTCCTGCATTTATGCCTTCTGAGGCCATGCATTATTGGCCACCTTTTGAGTCTTGACTAGTAGACTGTTTCTGTCACTTTCAGTGAAGATACAGAAGGGTTCTGCTGTGTTTTCAAAGTCAACAATAATACATCAAGAGCACACTTGATGACAGAGAATTAACACTCTCCTATACATAATTAAAAACTATAAAACAAGGATTTCTTTTATATCTAGAAGCATGGGGAAAATACCATTAGTATTATCTTCTACTTAAACTTATTAGCCTCTTCTACAAAGGTCCTGGAGAGATTATAAAACAATCTTTTAAAAGATGATTGACAAAACCTGGCCAGTAAATCTACACAATCTTTTAAGTACACATACATGTGAAATAAAGCTATTTATTTAGTACATGCAGACTGCAGCAATTTAACCAAATTCTAAACTTGTTCTAATCAGCTTGGGTAATTTTAAAAAGATACACATTATCTTTAAAACAACCTATGCTTAGATACGTAAGCAAGATAATGATTCTAATTTAAAGTCAATCATTCATTCATTAAGCCAAATTTATGCTAAAGTCATAAAGGTAAATAGGTCTTCCTACACCTTTAAACCAGGTTTAAGTCATAAAATTATCACAGAATTCCATGTGGCATAAGGTCCTTCCTTCATTTCAGTTTGAATTACTTCCCATTTTTATTTTATCAAATAAACCAAAAATTTCACTGAGGAAGTAAGAGCATCCAACAGGTTATACAACTGATAAAAATGCCCTGTTTCAAGAAAAGCCCTTTAGTAGATACAAGTCAAGCTCTCATTTAAACTGAAGTTTACTAAAACAGGTGCCAGTTTTCCTCTCCTCTGCTTCCACTGATAAGCTAGCCCAGAACTATAATTTTGAGCCATGTTTGTAAAGATGGTGAAGCTAAGAACAGCAAAGTAATAAGGATAAGTCACTTTGGGTAATGACACACAAATTAAAATTCAAAACATGTGCATAGCTTTATTCATCTACTTAGATCTAACCTTTTCATGGAGCTTCGGCAAAATTCGAGTGTGCAAAATGCATTTCTAAAACGTAATGCAAGCAAAGCTTTTCACATTTACACTGGCAAGAAATACAGAGAAACTAACAAGTCACATTAGGGAGAGTTTTTTTAATGACAAGAATTGCACAGTTCATTATTTTGAGACAATTGTTGCAGACATAAGTATTTAAATTTTTCTAAGCAAGGTGCTTTAACAATAAAAAAATTTTAAAGTTGGAAAGAGCCAATAACTTGGATCATAGCTCACATATAATTCGAAATTAAAGCGGACTGTTATCTCCCTAGATTTTTCAAACAATGCTTTTTATAACACTTTTTTTTTTTAAATAACACTAAAGGAAACAGCAAGCTGAAACTTTTCAAAGCACACAAGAAATGGTGTCATCACATTACTCGAAGAAGGTGCTAAGGAAGGAGGAAAAGGGAGTGAAGAGTCCTTTTACTATTTCCCACTACAGAACAGCCACTAACAGACTAAGAACAAACAAAAGAAACAATAAAAGTAAATTAAATCACTTCCCCAGTTTATAAAATAGTTCCAGTTTGTGACAAGATCTATAACTTTAAACAGAGAGCACCAGTTGGGCGATAGAATGAGCATTTCATACTGCATAAAATTAGTGAGGTGGTAAGAACCATCAACCATCTCAGGCATTACTACATGGCCTTTCCAATTTATTTTTTTTAATACACATGCAAGGCACATTGATATAAAAATAGATCTCTGGCCAAGAAATATATTAAATAAGCAAATTAAAATTTTGGCTTTGCAATATTGGCAACATCAAAATATAACCAGATAGCTTTGGACCACTTATCTTTCTCATATTCCTCCACCCCATTTGGTGTTTTTTCCTCCTATTTTGGGTTCAATCTTCAAGTTTGGGTATGTGCTTGAGAAATGACTTTTCTCTTGTCAAGTAGCATTCCTACTATACTTGTTTATCTTTGCCAAGTAAAAATATACTAGAGAAGCAGAATAGTTGGAGTTCTAATTTTATTTAATTAAACTAAATCGACTGGCCCGGGGCAGCATTATTTCTCTTCTGTATACAAACAAATTAAGTCCTCAGCTTATATAGTAGACATTTTCTTTCTAAAAGAGAAATCAGCAACAAACCGATACTACTCCCTTTAAGCCATTCTTCCCAAATCCTCCTTTTGAGGCAGAGAGAGGAAATAATAGAAACAAAACTAAGTTTAAAGGATTTTTTCAGTAGTAGAAGACATTTTAAGGCCAAAAAGTGTAATACTAACAGAATTTTTATTTTCCTACGTTATTGTCCTTCATAGGCCAATACCACAAAGTTAATTGTACTGATTCCCTCCCAAAGAGAATTTCAAAATTCATTCACTTTTGTTACTGGCTGTGCTACAGGAAAGGTATCAAAACAACCTATAAAGATATGGTATATTGTAATGTAAAAAGTGCATCACATTTTTGATTTTCAGTTTCTCATAGCAGCAGCAGGATTAATCCGAGACAGATAAACAGTTGTATTTTCATTCTAAAAATGCAACATACCTAATGAAATGTTTTCAAGATCATGAAAGGATCCTCCTCTATAAAGGATAAATGAAAGACTAATAATAGACAAACAGGGGCAAACTAGAGGCATTCATTCATATTTACATATTAAAATCATTTTGTTAACACCAAATCTTTATATCTAGCAAAAGAAATATTTTAAAAATAAAGCAGACATTACTAAAGCAGTATCCATTTTTGGAGCCTTTGTTTAGCACCTGAGGAAAAAAGGGAATATGGAAAGCTATATAATTTACCTCTAGTTGGTTTATTGGTCTGTGGAGTAAAACTGATATACAATGAAAGGGATACTGCACTGGGAAAAAAACACATTTGTAGCTATTTTAATAAGGCTGTAGAAAAGGGATACTGCAGTATTATAAAATGGCTTTAAAACTCTGGACATACACAATTGTATGGATAAATAGGGAAGTCTGAATCAGCAATCCCATCACATGTGAGGATGGCTGTTCCATAGGCTTCTAGCCAATAATTGCTGACACTCCCAGTAATGCAAAATCAACATACCACTCATGCTTCACTGGGTGTTTTTATTATGCATACAACTTGAAACACTATTTATTCATAAGACTCTTGAGTAGCAAAACTGTGAAGTTTAATTTAAAACACATTAAAGCACTGCTTTTGAGTGGAGCCAATGATTCATCATTTAAAAAACCAACATAGGGTGGTCCTGTTTCTCACATCTGAATAGATGTAAGTATATTAAAAAAAAACCCAAACCATTTTATGATGCTTAAAGCAAAAGCCCATCTTTCTCACCATAAAAGAATTCTGGTGCCTGTTAATTACATTAACAAAAATAACATCAATATTAAGAACTGATAACCTATGTGGCTCTGCAAAATTAGAGCAGCTATATTTCTAGTCTTGTCCTTTGCCCATCCCCTTTAAACAAATATGTATACTTTGGGAAGTTAAGCAAATCCTACCTTCTCTTTTAAAATTCAGCAGTACTACCTATGACTTAAAAGACAATGCCTGATTAGAATCTAATTCAACTGGTGCAGGACCAACAAACCTATCATAAAAACTAATGTCCAAATATGTTTTCCCCACTATAGTGTCTGTTTTGCAGTTAGCATAGGTATACAAGAGGGATCATGTTATTTGAGAATATGGTCCAGTGGCATAACTACACTCATAATCCTTATACATGAGACTTTTAATCTATTTCTCTAAAGAAAGCCTTGAAAGAATGACTCCTTATTTAGTGGGATTTAGAATCAAGTGCAGTCCTCTTACAGATTTCTTTGCCTGTGGCCTTTTGGTATGTGACATACAATTTCACACTAAATGGCTTTTTCATGTTTGAAAAAGTGTACAGCAAAAGATAAACCATTAGATGCCTCTAATTAGGTTAGCAACAAACCTAATGAATAAGGATGAAACCACCACTGCTATGTACTGCTTTGTGAATAAACACATGTTGTACTGTGGACAACATTCATAATTGAGGTTTGTCATACTTTCCCTAGAAACTGTTATATGAAGAAAACAATGCAGCACTTCTCTCCTTTATAAAGTTTTTATAGATTCTGAGTGATGACTAGGTAAGCAGATGATTAACAACAAAATTCTAAAATGGAATCTTTCCAGCCATTTATTTCAAGAAAAAACTGTCTGGCATTAACAAATTCCTAGATATTTTCTATGGCCTCCTAGAAGGCAGAGAAGAAAGGGCTAACTACAGATGCTGTAAATACACTTTATGTGAAAGTTCATTACTAGGAGGTCAGAGGAAAGGCTATGCAATTAACTTCAGTTCAGCAAAGTGGGAGCGAATAAAGAGAAAGATAAATACACCCTGTCTTTTGTGGGGAGGGGGAATTATTCAAGACATCTACGAGAGTGGTATGTGACACAGAAGCCTACAATCAAGACAGATTTTAAAAGAAATCTTCACCCATAATTAGTATCTTCATAGCTATTAAAAAAATAGGTCATGATTTCATTCTTAGTGCCATTTTTCAAACACTACCCCTTAAAGGATTAAAACCACCTGACTTTATTCTGTAATGAAAACAAATGGCACAAAATAAATATAAGTTCATTCTCTGAATACTAATGTCTTACACACATTTGTTTACTACTTTTAATATCTTCTTTCCCTCACACACACACAAGCACTCAACACACATACACACACACACCCCATTTTCAGTCTTTATAATGGAGGGATGTTAAAAATCCCCTCTAGACTGTATTTGGTTTATGCTACAGTACTAATACTCTGAGTTGAAGGAAAATTCTTTATACCAAACAACACATTAATGTTATTTAAATGTGCTAAATTAATCACAGCTGAAGTTTTTTTAGAAGCTTACACAAAAATAATGAGAAAACAGATCAACTCTTAGGATTTTTTTTTTTTTTTAATAAGTGCTCTGTAAGGAATTGTGTGAGGACCTAAGGAGAAAGATTGCGACAAGTAGAGAGTTAAGTGTTACCAAACAGCACAAAGGATATTTGTCCCAAAGTCCTGCTTGTACCTAGGCAATTAAGTCCATTAACCCAATGCCCCCACAATACTGACGGTTAATATGATGGGGCACTAGGGTTACCAGAAGGTTAAGAGATATTTCTAACTATATACCTCTAACCATATAATCAAGGAAATTTCAGTGAAATCAAAGTGAAATGTTGCATTGTCTCATATAGAAGTGAGACTCTGAAAAACCTTTGGACAAACAGAGAAGGGATACATTCTCTTTTTGGCTTCTCTAAACATGGAGGCCTGAGGGATATGGAAGGGAAGTAGGAAAGCAACAACTTTCTAGTTATTTTATAAGTGTTGCTTCTAAATTTAAAAGCCCAATTCAGATGTGGACTGGTTTGGGATTTTTTTTTCCTTTTTAAATGTATATTAATTCAACCTCTGTATGTCACAAACCCAGAAAGTTTCTTGTGAGTTGTGACAGAAGAGCTTTAAAATTCCAGGCAAGCAAAATGGAAAGTTAAAAAAAAAGGAAGGGGACATGGAAGGGTGGGGGTGAAATCTGGCCCTAAGGCGACAAGTGGTTACACAAGGCAATTGAACACACAGCAGAACTTTAAAACCTGTAAAACAAACTGGAGCCTTTTTTCCTTTAATCAACCTTATATAGTTTTTTAAAAAAACTTTTTGAAAATTTTTATTAAAAAAAGAACACAAAAACACAGACTTCTTTCACTTCATTGCATTTCCAGTTTGTTCAATGCTTTAAAGCTCAAGGATGCTTCTGCTTTCAATTGTACATGGGCCTGAAGCATCCTAGCTTTTGGCAAGCAGGCAGGAGACTCAACCAAAATCAAAATGGGAACAAGGCAGACTAAATGCAGGGCACATCTGTAAACATATTATACATTTAAAAATTACAATATCAGTAAAAGTGATACAGTTTACAGGTGAAATGAAACTATCTGAAACTGGCCTACCACAAGTTTCTGATCCTGGACTGATACAATAAGTTATTTTATATATATATATATATATGTATATATGTACACACACACACACACACACACACACATATATATACACACACACATACATACATACATATATATATATATATATATTATGTATAAAAAGTTTTTGTTTACATCAAGTGGAATTGGCAATCCATGCTTATACTTTTAAAATCTAAGCAGGGCAGAAATCCAGACTATAAAGATCTTTATTCTATGTTGAGTCCAATAGATTCTTTCAAAAACTACTTGTTAAAAGCCTCAAATAGTCAACAAAACAAGAAAACTCATCCATACTACAGTCGCTCCAAACTGGACATTTCTTAAGCAAAGGGGTTGAGCAAAAGTAGTTGCTTTCTCCCTGAACACTCCAGGGTATCCAGTCTACTTTTATTAGAAGACTATACCTCTCTATAGAAATGCCCTGCTATATTTGACATACATGGATATACTAATTTCTGTGTGTGTAATGTGATGCTATATCAGGCCAGAGAACTTGTTTTTATGCCACTAACATCACCCAATCTTAAATTGGACCCTTTGTTTCTGCACACACAAAAAAACTTATTTTAGCATGCTATATACAAGCTGCAGTGCAACAAGATGGCAATGTGATAAGACAGGGTCAATGCTCTTCTCTGCCCAAAAGAAAATTTCCAGAGTTTCACATTATTTTCCTTAAAAAACCCATTTTGCTCTAGTAATAAAATATATTTATTAAGATATAATTAGAAAGCTAATAAGCTCAGAAGTATAATTTGCATGAAAACACATCTTCTATTGGCAGGGTTTATTATCTTCTCTCTGGCTAAAAACATTAAAAGTTTTAGTTTTCATGGAATTTTTTCTTCCCTTTAGGATATTTCTGAGAAATTAAAAGAGAATTTACAAAAAGGTACAGAAGTTTCTCTTTAGATGTTTGATGAAAAACAAGAAAAACAGCACATTTAGTGTTAGTGACAGAGAGCAAGTCTGGAGCACCTACAGTTGAAAAGCAGAATATATTTTTGCTCCCACTTATATAATTAAAAAATGGGCACAGGAGTATTTTTTAATATTAAATATCTAAAGCCAATTGTTTGTTCTGTTACTTTTCTTTAAATGACACTCATGGATTCTTCACTTGTTGAAGTCCATTAGGTAACTAAAGCCAAGTGAACTATGTACCACCAACTATTCCAGAACTGTAAAACTTCAATGCCCTCCCCTAACCCCACCCAACAAAAAAATAAAAGGAAAGAAAGAAAATATTTCCCCAACACCCCACAGAGGCTGCTTAACTCCTGGCAAGACATGCAAATCATACTCGCTACAAAAATACACTCCTGCAAACTTCAAGGCATTTATCCAGCATTCTTGCAGGGCTCAAAGCATAACCAAAAGATTAAGGGAGGAGTGGGAGAAAATGTTGACTCATTCTGGGTTCCCTGTGATTAGTGTATCACTTTAGTCACAGAACAAGATACAGAGATCTCTTAAGTGGATTTGCTTTTCCAGTGGGTCATTTGTTGCCCAATTGATGACAGCAGGAACTTTAGAACCACAAGTCTGTATTCATTAATCACTTGCATTCACACTTAAAAACAAAAACTAACATAAGAAAAAAAGAAGAAAAAACTATTCAGTACCGGAGATTAAATAACCATGTGTAGTCTCTTGAAATAAATTTGATTCCTTAAGAAGTCTAATTACTTTCAGTTGCCTTTTTTTTAAATAACTATATATATATATGTATATATATATATATATTTGTATATATTATCCTGTGATTCTACTTATGGTTCCTCTGCTGCGTTGAAGATCTAGGTGCATAAAAGCCTTGTGTCTCCCATGAACAGTGGCTCTAATGCTGCAGAAAGGTTACAAATAGGCAGTCTGGTCCTTCATTGATCTGGACTATCCATGGCTTCATTGTAAGTGATTATCCTTTTGGGATCTGGAGGGAAGGTTAAAAAAGAAATACATAAATAAAAATAAGGTTTGGAATCCTCAAATGGCCACATTCCAATAACAAATCCAAAATAACCATCATCATTTAAACTGTACCTCCTTTTAATGAAAATACAATTTAGAGACCATTTCCTATTTGTATTAACACATGCATGATCCATTTTTCTCCACCCAGCAACAGAGTTCTCAAGCCAATGAAAGCCTCAACTCTTACATATGAGAGTCGAGTTCATTAACAAGGGATTTCTTTATGTGTTTTTCCTGATTATAAAAGTAGTATATTAGAAAAAAACAGGCCAAAACAAACAAAAAATCTTCAATTGTCAATAATCCAATACTAAAACACTTGGATTTCTTTTCTTTTGTTCACAGAATGATGAAGTCAAATTTTATTTTAACCAGTGTGGATTGTCTATAGTTAGAAATTGTTTCAAGTAACACTTGCCACCAAAAACTTCAAAATAAGTTGGTTGTGTCCTAACCATAACTTATTTCTTCCTTTTATTTCCCATAGCACAACTAGCCTTTATTCTCAAAAACAGCAAAAGTCTATGAATCTGCTGAGTTCAAAGTATAAAACAGTCGGAATATGCCTGGCCAAGATGCCAGTTTTATTTTAAATCCCTATTATATAGCTGTATGCCCCCCTCTTCTGAGAGACAATGATTTTATTATAAATGAGAGGCTTGGTGCACAAAAATTCGTGCACTCAGGGGGTCCCTCAGCCCAGCCTGTGCCCTCTTGCAGTCTGGGACCCCTCGGGGGATGTCCACCTGCCAGCTTGGGCCTGCTCCCTGGTGGAGCGGGCCTAAGCGGACATCCCTCTGGCAGCCCGGGAGCCCTCAGAGGATGTCCGACTGACAGCTTAGGCCCGCTTCCCAGGAGGAGCAGGCCTAAGCCGCAGTTAGACATCCTTAGCACTGCCGCAGAGGCAGGAGAGGTTCCTGCCACCACTGCTCCACTTGCAGCAGTCAGCCCAGCTTGTGGCTGAGCAGAGCTCCCCCTGTGGGAGCGTACTGACCACCAGGGGGCAGCTCCTGCGTTGAGCGTCTGCCCCCTGGTGGTCAGTGCGCATTATAGTGACCGGTCGTTCCGGTCATTCCGCCATTAGGGTCAATTTACATATTACCCTTTTATTATATAGGATTATTTCTACCTATCACAAGAACTTTTTAAAGTATACATGCTTTAATAAAAAGAGGAAACCAATAAAACCTGTCACCTAATAGAAAAGTATGAAGACCTGAAAATAATACTGAAAAACTCAAGTTCCCCTCATCTTAAGAGCCAATCTAATAATTTAGTCAGGAGATAATATTCTTTCTAGGACTTCAAGGGCATCCTGCCCTGAAAATAATGCTCATTCTTAATAGTTAATAGTCATTTTACAGTAAAAAGAGAGGTCTACCTCTTTTTTTGCAGGGTATATTTTATTGTCTACCCTTTTTTCATATGTGTTTGAATAAAAAGATACACAGAAAGTACTTCAAAATAGTTTAAGAGCTTGCTAGTTATCTTTAGGCTATAGCTGTTTTAGGACCAAAAAGACCTGGCCTAAGAACAAGAGCAAGTTGGAAGAAGGAGCAGCAATAGGAAATCAGAGAAACCTATATTCTAGTCCTGCCACTTTCTAGCTTATACAACAACCTCTCCGGGCCTCAGTTTCTTAATTTGTCATAAGAAGAGAATCTAACGTCCTTCAAGTTCTGAAATTCCAGGAATTTCACATTCATCTGAAAGTGAGATACAATTCAGTTACAGGGTTCTGAAGGCCCAAACCTATTAGTGACTATTTCTCTATACTTTATTTTAGGTATTCCATAACTACCATATCTTAATATATTTGGAAAGAAGGCACATACTAATAAGGATAACAATTCCAATTTTATGAAAATTTTAAATAATCCAGATATGGATTATCTAGTCCCTGTCCTCCTGCTATTAATATCTTGTTTATGGGGATGAAAGAAGCTAATTTGCTATTCTCTTGACTTCTTACCATCTTTTCAGAGAATATACAGCCCAAATAAGGTTTCTAAAAGAGCAAATATTTTTTTGAACTATGAATTTCAGTTCTTGTCTACCACACAAGTACAGATAAAGACTGACCATAAGTGGAAACACTTATTCATGTTGGTTTCCTAGATTAAAAATATTTATGGTCTTATTTTCATAATCAGGAGCAAAAAGAGCAAAAGAAAATATTTATGTTCTTTACCTAGCAGATAAAGAGTACTTAATATATTCTTTTCCCTTAGTGTTACCCAATCCTTAGCAGTCTTGATATGGTTGCTAGTGCCTTTTGACTGCAGTTATTAAATAACTCAAAATACAAAATCTAATTATTTGATAGGCAATTATTCATGTTATTCACATTCCAAAATAAAGTATAGTAATTAGTGATTAGTACTAACATTTCTGATAACCTAAACATTCTTACCTTGCTTCTGTAAATTCCAAACAGATTCCATTTCTGCAAAGGAAAAAAAAATTACTTTATACACTAAGTTTTGCAGAGCACTTTAAAGTTATGCTGAACTCTAAAACAACTACACTGGTTATTGCTGGCTGGAAGCAGGGTTGAAATAGCACAGTTCTATGAAGCTCAGACAGAACAACTCATATTTTTCTATATTCTTAAGAATGTTATTCAGATTGCCTTAAGTATTGACTACAGAAAGTTTAATATCTAAAATCAAACTGCCAAGAGAACTATTTTGCCTACATAAATAGCGAAGATAGATTATCTACAATGTGATTACTTTTGTATGTCACAATAAGGGAAATATACACATGACCAAAATATAGTGACATACATAAAGAAGGCAAAAGCTCTACCTGGGAAGCATACTAGAAAGCTTCATTGAAGGGATATTTGAAGTCTTGATGAGTAAGAGTAGATGAGCCCTAGCTGGTTTGGCTCGGTGGATAGAGCATGGGCCTGCGGACCAAAGGATCCTGGGTTTGGTTCCAGCCAAGAGCATGTACCTTGGTTGTAGGCTCTTTCCAGGCCCGGACCCTGGTTGGGGCTTGTGCAAGAGGCAACCAATCGATGTTACATCATTGTTCCTCTCTGTCTTTCCCTCTCTCTTCCACTCTCTCTAAAAAGATCAATGGAAAAATACCCCCAGGTGAGGATTAACAACAACAACAAAAAAGAGTAGATGACTATTACACCACAAGAATCAAAAAGAATTGGACCTTGAAAGGAAATACTATACTAGCATATTAATAGAAACAAAAACTACTTAGAAATAAGAATGAGCTATAACTAATACTGGGAATAAGTGCTCTTCCTGTGTCCATACAACTACCATTTTTAAAGACAAAAGGTGATTTTATGCTATATAATTGGATTCTGTGTAATTGTTTTTCATTTTTATCAGCAACCAATTATAATAAAGCAAAAGAAACTGGAGCTCACTAAGATTGAATATTTGGAGCAAATAGGTTAATTATTCCAATGATTATATTATCCAGATAAAAGCCCATTAAAAGTATTACAACAATTCTCTTATTTAACAAAGACTGGGAAATAATGCACTGATTGTCATTTGGTTCAAGAGCTTAGCTGGATGCTATTGCCTTTAAACTGCTGGGCAGATGCCCATCCTCTCCTAGGAGGACTAAGAAGGGGAAAGAATTGTAACCAATCTAATCCAGAAAAAAAGAAGATACATCACAAGGGAATTCTGGTCATGGTGTCATATTTATGACTCCAAAATAATTTATAATAACTTATAATTCCATTAGTTTCAGACAATCAGGAATAGAACTGTTATCCTACAAATTTCTGTGTTTCAGAATGGCTTATTTTCAGAAACCTAAACACCTTTCTTTGGTTGACGTGACTATAAAAAGATTAATCCAATACAACCCACATTTTTCCTTTTAGTGAAAGTAGAGAAATCTCACATTTTACAACAAATAAATTCCTGAGTTCTGTATACAGGTTATTTGATGCTCATTATTGTAAGTTTGCTTAATGCAAACATAAAGCTACCTTTAGTTACATATTGAGGAAGAAAAGTAACAATCAAACTTTTCATTTTAGCCACCTATGCTATAACAACTTCAACCTGCCCCTGCCCCTTTTTTGAGGGGTAGGAGCGAAGGTGGACTACACTCGAGTCATAGTAGCAACCATACTACTTTAAAGCAAAGCAAACAAATTTTAGAATGAAAGTAACTACAGTTGACCCTTGGAATGGGGATTAGGGACAGCAACTCCCTGTGCAGTCAAAAGTCTGAGTATAACATTTGACTCCCCAAAAACTTAAGTTGTCCCTTGGTTACTTCCCTCAACTTCGTAACTTAAGCTAATAAAATCTGAGGGTTAAATTTTAGCTTCTACAAATTCCTTACAAGCTACCTTTCAGACTAATACCAAAGTAAATTCACTATTGCACTCATAAAGCAGACTTAATGAGAAATCAAGTGCCCAGTATAGATGCTAAAATGGCAATTCATTGGGGAAAAAAGGATCTTATGCCATCTTAATTACTTGTTACATACATTCCTATGTCTCTTAGAGAAGAAAAAGACACCCCTACCCCAATCTAGGTAATATAACCAGGGCTGAAACCAAAGTCAAATCTGCAGGTAATGAGATTATTAGGGGGGAAAAGTTAGGTTATTATTAAAATATTAATAATCTCTAATATTAAAGGTATTTTCTACTAAGATTATTAGCTGTGAAGGGAAAACTGTTATTTCTCTGCCTGGACTATTCCAAGAGTCTAACTGACCTACTTCTAGTCAGAAAAGGGTTTCCAATCTACCCTACAAATTGGTGTCACATTAATCTCTCTGAAAACCAATCTACAAATCAGTCAACTGCTTAATACTAATTCACTTGAGTATGTGTTAGGACCTGTGGACAAAAAGGGGCCACATGCTAACCTGACTAGCTCAGGGAAGGCCTGTGTGGTGGCCTTACAAATTCTAGAGACCTAAAGTAACTACAAAGGATGGTATGAAATTAAAACTTTTTAACTAAAAGCTGTTTATGGCAGGTAGTCATGTCTTAGGCTAGATTCTTCCCTAACAAAAGTCAATCTTTACCTTAACTAAGCCTGTCTGTTGTCTTTTACACCTCTGATAACATATAATTGGAATGTCAGGGTAACTTGTAACCTCCCTTTCTCTGGAACCCTCAGGGAAAGAGGGAGACCACAAATTCCTTTATTGTTATCATGTTAATAGTTGACTGTTAACTATCCTGTACCCACGCCACCTAAGTAAAAGAGGCATGTGTCTTACCATTTTTCTTTTTATCTAATCCCAGAGGTTTCCCAGCTTTGCTTTTCTCCTACCTCCCTAATCTACCACCAATGGATTTCTTGTAACCCACTTGTCTCCTCCTTTGATTGTAATGCATAAAACAAGGTGAAAAACCACCATTCTCTAGGAGCATTATCCCAATACATTGAGATTCCGCTCACAAGAATTCTTTGCAGATTTGAAGGTTTTTTTCCCCCCACTGACAGACCAAACAAACAAAATTCAGGAAACCCATGCTTAAAAATGATAAATGATTTGCCCAAGTATACAGAAACTAGGAAGTCGAATTAAAATCTGTCTTCTGTCATTTAAATTACTTCCATTCCACCAGCCTATCTTCCCTGACATTCAAATGAAAAACTTCCATGATCTGGCAGCAACTTACCTTCCTTCTCTTTTAGAGCCACTCAGCACATCCTAACTGGATGGATCCAGTCCAATATCTACATTTACTCATGATTCTCCTCCAACTTTTGTACTCTTTATCTTCCTCTTTTCTGTATTTCCATATATCAAAAATGTTCCCTATCAAAACCCAGTTTAGCCGAAACCAGTTTGGCTCAGTGGATAGAGCATCGACCTGTGGAATGAAGGGTTCCAGGTTCGATTTCGGTCAAGGGCATGTACCTTGGTTGCGGGCACATCCCCAGTGGGGGGTGTGCAGGAGGCAGCTGATCGATGTTTCTATCTCATCGATGTTTCTAACTCTCTATCCTTCTCCCTTCCTCTCTGTAAAAAAATCAATAAAATGTATTTAAAAACAAAAACAAAAAAAACACCCAGTTTAAAGCCGTTGCCTCCACAAAAACATATCATACATTTACTCTTTCTACTTTCACTGCATTCAATTCTCTTCCTCCACTGAAATCTCCTAGCTATTTGTATCCTTCTTATGACATTTAAAATCTTACCTTATAAACTTATTGTTTTCTCCTCTACTTGATTAAGTTCTTTAAAGGAAAATACCCTGTCAAAGACTTTCATAACTAAGCAAAATACTTTGCCTAGGGTAGGTATAGCATAAGGGAAAGAAAAAACATACACACACAAATTGTTGCACAACTCCTTAGTAGTAGAGAAAACAGTGACAAAGAGTAGTACAGAAAACTATGAGAAAAGAAAAACAGCATTTTAAATGCTTGATATCCTTCAGTGCATTATTAGCCAGGTAAAAGAAATCAATCTGGTTTAAATTAACACTGACCAAACACACATCTCACATCCATCTACCATATTTCAACAGACTTGGCTTCAAATGACTTAGACCATTTCAAAACCAAAGATTTGCCTTAAGCCCAGCCGGCATAGCTCAATGGTTGAGTGTTGACCTATGAACCAGGAGATCTTGGTTCAATTTCCAGTCAGGGCATATTGCCTGGGTTGCGGGCTCAATCCCCAGTGTGGGCGTGCAGGAGGCAGCCAATCAAAGATTCTCTCTCATCATTAATGTCTCTCCCTCCCTCTCTGAAATTAAAAATATATATATATGTGTGTATGTGTACACACACACACACACACACACACACACACACACACACACACACATTAGAGGCCCCATGCACGAAGATTCGTGCAAGAATGGGCCTTCCTTCCCCTGGCTGCCAGCACTACCTTCACACCTTCCCACGCTGCCCAGAGGCCCGGAGTGGCTGGGGCAGTGCGGAACGCCTGCCTCCCGCCACCCCCCCTCCCCCGCCACTCAGTACCTGTGTATGCAAATTAACCCACCATCTTTGTTGGGTTAATTTGCATAGCCACTCCTGAATTGGCTGGTGGGCATCGCAAAGGTATGGTCAATTTGCATCTTTCTCTTTTATTAGTGTAGATAATGTTTCACCTTAGAAAGCTAGAATCTAATGTTATAAGCCATAGACAACAAATCAAAGAATTCTACTAAACTAAGAATCTGAGTAACTACTTTGTAGGAGGAAACAGAGTTACTCTAGCTGATCAATGATTCTCTCTCATCATCAATGTTCCTCTTTCTCCCTCTCTAAACTCAATAAAAAGTTTTTTGGTTTTTTTAAAAAAGGATATCACTTCATTAAAATTTTGCCTCTTAAGTACCACTTTAGATAAACAGGAAAAGAGGACATACCTCTCACCTTAAATACTGGTACTGCTATTTAATAGTACTATATGCCCCCAGATAATACAAAGATTAGCAGTCTTATTTAACAAAGTTTTGATAATAATCAAAAGTACTTCTAAGGCTGCAAGTAATAAATCTAAAACATGCACCGTTCCTACTGAACTGACATAGGAATCCTATGTACTACTTCCAAATAAAGTTGTTTATTTCTGAAGTTAGTAGGTATACACAAAACTTCCAATTCTAAGCCTAACTTCAACTCACTTAGTACTAGACTACTTTGAGCATTTGAAGACTACATTAAAGGACCAAGAAAATAATACAGATGCTCACCCTGGCCGGTTTGCTCAGTGGTTAGAGGACTGGCCTGCACACCAAAGGGTCTTGGGTTTGACTGCCAGTCAAGGGAACATTCCTCAGTTCCTCGGTTACAGACTTAGTCCATACCTGGTGTGTGTGGGAGGCAACCAATAGAAACATTGATGGTTCTCTCTTTCTCCCTCCTCCTTTCCCCCCTCACTTCCACTCTATCTAAAAGCAATAGAAAAATAATGGCAGGAATTCAAAGAACCTGCCACTTTGGGATCTAATTGAACAGAATATTGCTTATCATTATAGGGGGGAAACAGTCTACTAATTTAATCTCAATAATGTCCAACTACAAAAATCAAAACTGCCTACTTTACTAAAGCAAATCTTTCAATAACACCAGATAAACTAAATATAACTGCATCCATATAGGGACATTTAGTTTATCTAATTTCATATTCAGTTAGCCTATCTATAGGGAAAATACAGAATACCTAGAAATAGGAGTTAAGACCCCCATTTTAAAAGGCCTGCAGTTCTCCATAACAAAAATCACACAAACCCACCAACTAACCACCTAATGAAACAACTTATCCCAGAATCTTTTGCAAGTTGTAGGATATAACATAACCAGATATCCTCTCAGCCTCACACAATGACCACCAGTACAAAATACTTTGGTAGATTTTCCAAGTAATGGTCTCTAAAAGGGCAGATGGCACAGAAAATAACACCAAAAAACACTTAACTCCCCTGGCAGAATTTAACTTATAATTAACCATGTCTTAAGAAACTAAACATATTTTTTGCCTTAACTTTCCTAAATACATACAGTTCCTGGTTAACTTTTTTAATTGATTTGAGAGGAAGGGAAGAAGGGAAAGAGAAACATCGCTTTGTTGTTCCACTCATCCATGTATTTATTGGTTGCTTCTTGTATGTGCCCTGACCAGGAATCAAACCCTCAACCTTGGTATATCAGGTCAAGGGTCTAATCAAATAAGCTACCTAACCAGGGCTAGTTAACTTGTATTTACTTCCAAAGAGCAGTGCTGAAGAAAAGTGAAGAGAGATCATTTTACCTGCCAAGATTTCTATTCTAAACTCTTATACGGTAATTCTACTTGCTCCCATATTTTAAAAAGAAAAACAGAAAAAGGACATCTGTTTATGTCATTAAATGTCTTCCAGTTTGCAGATAAGGAAAGATATGCAGACTGAATAATTTGCTTAAAAATCATATAAATAGCTTTGTTATTCATCTCTCAGCCAGCGATTCTTCCAGGGAGATCATGCTAATTACCACATCCCCCTGAATATGCTGCCCTGACCCTGCAATTGGTACATGGCTGCCTAAATCAGTCAGTCAAAAATGGAAATGTGCCCCGACCACTGTGGCTCAGTGGTTAAGCATCAACCAATACACCAAGAGTTCGATTCCAGGTCATGGCATGTGTCTGGATTGCTGGCTCAATCCCAAGTGAGGGGTGTGCAGGAGGCAGCCTACCAATATCTCTCTCTTATCAATGTTCCTATCTCTCTCTCCCTTCCTTTCTAAAATCAATAAAAACATTTTTAAAAAAAGGAAATGTAGCCCTCCCTGGTTGGGCTCAGAGGATAGAGCGTCAGCCTATGGACTGAAAGGTCCCGGGTTCAATTCCAGTCAAGGGCACAGGCCCGGGTATGGACTCGATCCCCAGTAGGGGGGCATGCAGGAGGCATCATTGATATTTCTATCTTTCCCTCTCCCTTCCTGAAAGCAATAAAAATAAAATATATTTTTTAAAAAAGGAAATGTACATGAAACTAACATTATGTCAACAAAAATTGGAAAATAAATCAACTAAAAAAAATTTTAATGGGAATGTGCAGTATATATTAGGTGTGTGCATGCACACATGGGTATGCATTTGCTTGGGGGTGGGATGAGGGATGAAGGTGGAAGACTGAAACCTACTGTTCTTGAAAGTACTGAGGTTGTAAACTTCAGTTGCTTTGTGGATTTAAATAAATCCATTTATGCCATACAGCAAATTTTTCTTTAAGACACAAACCATATCCTAAGAAAAATTATTAGCATGATACTTGGAAGATATCTGGTTCTTTTTAACATGGGCTTTGGGGCTATGAAAAGTACAGCCTCTGAGGAGACTGGTCTTTACAATGCTAACTGTGCTTACCATTGTAATTTGTCTAAATAATTTTCTAGTTACCATTCAGCAATCATTATTCATACTAATTTTAAGCAAATTATAACTATCAAGTAAGCTCACTAATAAAGAAGTATATGATGTAAAAAGCAAAGGAGTGGGAACATCTGTTCAAAAAAAATTATTTAAAGAACCTCAGTTGGGAAAGTGAACATTTCTTCTAAACTTGAACTGTACTATTTCCAAACACCCTGAATTAGTTCTTCAGCTGTTTATCCAAATTACTATCAGCTAAGTTCTAAAACTCTTGAAGACTCATAGCAACTTATAAAATTCACCCTTCATACAACAGCTAATAAATATATATTACATTGACCAATAAGAATCTTTGTATAGGAACAAATGAGTTACCTTTAGTGTGATATACAATAGCAGCCCTCAGGTCAAAAGAACCCCAGCTATCATTCCTTTCTAGGCCTCTCTGGTATCTCTGTTCTTTGGCGGAGCCTAACAAAGTGTTCGTAGGAGACGCCAGAGGATTTTGATTTTCTACCTCGTAGTCCTTTGAGAGAAACACTAAAGCACCTTGACTACTGGTGTCTGCTTTTTGCAGGTCACCTATATGACTGGGTTCCAAGGATAAGGCTCCACTCTCATTAGTAGTCCCAGATTTTAGAATGTTGCCCAGAACTTGAGGACTAGTCCGTTTTTCCAGCTCATAAGCCTTGGGAAACACAGGATGTTCAGTTCCTGAGGGGATTATTTCAGCACCCTGTGAAACCAAAGTGGCAGGATATTCCCCTTGAAATGTCACCTCCATCACTTTATGATCTGATGACTTCCCAGTAACAGTCTCAGGGCCAGCACTGGGCTCATTTATAAATGATAAACCCCACTGATTCTGGAAGATATCCCCCAGGTTTTGCTGATCGGTCTGAGAAGGTAGATCCACTTGAGCTGCGCTCACCAGCACAGTTTGCATATTTGAAGGGTAGATAAAAAGGCTAGTCGTAATTTGTTCAACAGCTGCTGGAGTCAGACTCTTGTCCTGGAGAACTGGATCAATTGCAGCAGAGATGAGTGTCATACTATTAGCAGCAGTAGTTAGCAGTGGCTGACCCCCTGGAGAATACACACTTGCATCAGCAGTTCCTGCTAAAACAGGCCCATTAGAAAAGTTGGCAGAAGTAACAGATTTCAGCGCTGACATAGGAACCTGGGATAACCGACTTGAAGATTGGGTCTGATTTTCCCCAGTAGATGATGAAGAGGATGAAGATGAAGATGGTGACACAGAAGAGTTCTGTACAGTTTTGTTGAGGTTTTCCTTAACTTTACTTGCATAACTTATTTTAGGAACTATTTTAGCACTGCTATTGTCCACTGGAAAAACTGGGGGTGGTTTAAATAGGGTCCACGAGTCCTCTTTGGAGGCAACAGAAGCATGCTTTCCTTTAGGCCGATCATCAAACTTTTTGCTGCTCACACCAGGTTTAATATCAGAACTTTTCCGCAGCATATCACCCACAGCAGGTTTTCCTCGACTTGTTCCTCCAGGCCCAGTTTCATACTTCCAAATGGGCTTAGAACCATCTACTCGATTTCCCTTTTGTTCACTGTAGTCAGGCTTGAAAGTTTCAAGTCCCTGTTTTAAGGTTGGGACACTAGTCTCTTGTTGCATTATTTTGTCTTGCACTAAATTAAGGTTTTCACAACCCTTGGCACTGTTGCGCCTAGCTTTCCTTTTTTTAGGAGTGGTATATCCGCTCTCAGATCCACTACCATCGTTATCTGCTCCTTTGCCCATATAACCATTAGTAATATAGCCAGAATTATTTGTTATAACACCATTTGGAATTGTTATAGTATCACTCTTATCTACAGACTGGTTCTCTCCAGATTTACTTTCATATGACTTTCCATTCTTTTTGTCCATACTGTTTTTCTGAATGAAATTCCTAGTTTTAATTCCTGCTTTCCCAAAGGTGCTGGACTTTATAGTCGGCTTCAGGTTAGTGTCTACAATTTGTTGGTTGCCATTGAGGACCCTAGAAATAGGGTTGGTAGCTTCATCAGAACCCAGGTTCTTTAAAGGTATTTCTCTTTCTCCAGCATTACCATTTAGTTCACCATATCCTAAGGAGGGGAAAAAAAGGTTTTTAAAATTTATAATATACAAATTACATAGTACTTAACATTTAAGGAATGTTTATTTACTGTGTGCTAGCTACTGTGTGTTAGCTATTACTATACTAACAACTTTAGTTTTATATGTTATTTCACAGGTCTCTGAAAAGACACTTGTCAACCCCATTTTACAGATTAGGAAGTTGACTAAGAGACAGGACTAAGCAGGAATTCAAACCAAAGTCCGAGTTCAAAAAGAACATGATTTAGCAGTTTTCTATTAATACCTTTCATCTAACATACTCAACCGCCCCATCATCCTCACGTTATAAAATTTCCTTTACAATTAAGAGCAGATCTACCCTTTGGGCAAAATCATTATACTGATACAGCAATTTTAAATATTATAGGGACATTGAATACTCTATTTCTATGAAACTATAAATGATTGGTGGTGACCATAAACAGTTTCTATTGCATTCTGCCTGTGAACTTTTTTCAAAGTAGTTAAATTCATTTTTACATTCCCCAGATATTAGATCATACTTTTAGTATAAAACCAAAGCACTTATATTTTTCTTCATTTTCACATTTGGGTAAACAGTCTTAGATAAATTAAGTAACTTGCCCAAGTCACAAAGTGGACTGGAAAACTGAATGAACTCCAATCTATCTGGAACATTTCTATCACTATGTCATACTGCCCTACACAAATGAAGCAATAAGAAAATATTTACAAACAAAACTACAATGAAAGGTAACTAGTTTTTGAAAGAATGGTATTTAAGTTTAAGACCTCCAACTGCCATAAGCAATTTATTACTTTAGGTAATTCAACTGAGTCCAACTTTTCCCATTTCCTTACTAGCAAAATAGTGATATTAGTTGTCTACCTTTCTATAAAATGTTTCCAAAACATCTTCAAGTCATTAGAAACGGATAAACAATAGGATACATATACACACATTTAAAGCAACTTTACAGGGCGCAAAGGGTGGGCCTCCAACAGGAATACCCAATAATTTGCCTTTGTCACTTTCATTCATTCTTTTGGGCCTTTAGTCTTTGAGGGTTAAAAGGCACATGAGCTTGTATATTCTTAGGTTTTAAAATTTTGTTGTAATTTCTAATATAGTATCAATAAATATAACCCACATTAAAAGCTCTTTGTATATTTTAAGAGTACAGCCCAGCCAGTGTTGCTCAGTGGATTGAGCATCAGCCCATGCACCAAGAGTTCACAGTTCAATTCCCGGTTAGGGCACATGCCTGGGTTGTGGGCTCCATCCCGAATAGGGGGTGCATGGAGAAGGCAGCAAATCAATGTTTCTCATCAATGTTTCTCTCTCCCCCCCCCCCACCTTCCTGTCTCTCTCTTAAAAAGGAAAAAAAAAAAAAAAAAAAAAAGAGTACAGTAGAATCTCATTTCTTGAATTTAATTCATTCCGGAAGGCTGTTCGAGAAGCGATTTGTATGAAAACCAAATCATTTTTCCCATTAGAAATAATGTAAATTGAATTAATCTGTTCCAGACCCTCAAATGATTCCATTTTTAACCTTTCTTATATACAGTACATGTCTAATGTACTGTTTAATCTATAAACACTCCTTAAATTTACTGAACCATCCCTTAACTAGCCTTCCAAAATGCCATCACCAGTTTATCCAATCAACAAGTTTTCTACCTACTCAATTGCCTGTGATTGTTTTGTGAGCACTTTCACACCCTTAGCAGTCTTGATGGCCTCTTTGTTTTAAAATTGTGCTAATCTGTACATTCCGCCAGCAACAAAAGCATTCTCTCCTTTGTTTGTTGCCTGAGAGACGCTTTTTGTCATGCTGAGGTATCAGCAAGTAAGGGTTGTCCCGTAGAAAACTGAAGTTTTGTCCACAACAGAGACATTTTTTGTGACCATTGGTTGAGAACCAAATTGTTCAAGATGGGAGACTTTCAAGAACCGAAGTTGGACTGTATAAGGAATACTAAGATTAAAAAAAAAATTGGGGAACCATTGTTTTAAAAGAATTTGATGTGGAATAGAACAGTCTTTTGGAAGATTCACAACAGGGCTTACTTTTATAAGTAAAAAGATGGGAATACTAAAATGAGCACATAGAAGTATTTTCTTTCAAGAAAACATACTTAAGACAATCATTTCCTAAGAGTGGCAAAAAACTTGTACAATGACAATATATTCTATAGAAGTTCTTAACTTCTGTAGTTATATTTTATTTCTTGGCTGCTGAAAAAGCTGTATTAGCCAGTCAAGTCAAACTTAGTGTAAAAAAGTCTAACTATAAAACAGTAAGTAAAGAAGAGCCCTAACTGGTTTGGCTCAGTGGATAGAGCATCGGCCTGCGGACTCAAGGGTCCCAGATTCGATTCCAGTCAAGGGCATGTACCTTGGTTGCGGGCACATCCCCAGTAGGGAGTGTGCAAGAGGCAGCTGAGTCGATGTTTCTCTCTCATCGATGTTTCTAACTATCTCTCTCCTTTCCTCTCTGTAAAAAAATCAATAAAATATATTTTTTAAAAAAACAACAAAAAACAGTATAGAAGAGATCACTGCTTAGAATGTTTTCTTAAAAATTTTTGTTTTGCGTTTTAGAAAAGCAGAAATTCTTAACATTTTTAACAGATGTTAAGTTTACCCGTGCACAACTCTAGACCAAAGGAGAACTACACATAGCATTTAATATTATAACAGGCTAACAAAGACTTCTACCCTTGCCCTAACCAGTTTGGCTCAGTGGATAGAGCGTCAGCCTGCGGACTGAAAGGTCCCAGGTTCGATTCTGGTCAAGGGCATGTACCTTGGTTGCGGGCACATCCCCAGTAGGAGGTGTGCAGGAGGCAGCAGATCAATGTTCCTAACTCTCTATCCCTATCCCTTCCTCTCTGTAAAAAAAATCAATAAAATGTATTTTTTAAAAAAAAAAGACTTCTACCCTTGGGCCCATTAATTATAATTTGCTAGATCTCAAAGGTAAGCAGTCTTAAACATCAAAAAATCCAATGTCCAAACCAAGTTGGACCAAATCCAAGACTTTTAAGCAAACTAGATTACTAATATTTAGTGCCTCTGATATCAGAAATCACCAGTTAAATGAATAGTTCCTATGTTTCCACCTCCAAGTTTTAATGACAGAAAAAATTTTTCTCATTTAACTATATAAAGTTTCCCATGTTAACCTTGTTGGTATGCAAAAAGTTTGCCAGAGACGTTTTTTTAAATGTAGTTATTTATAAAAAAAAAAAAATTATTGAGGAAAACCCCCTCTCCTTCTAGTGCTTTTATTATTCACGGTTGCCATGCTAAAGCATCTAACTCTACTTCAAAGGGACTCAGCAAAACTTGAGTCCTAATAAATGTAGCTTTGAATTGGAAACTGAAATTAGTGGGCACATTTGGCCCTCTTTTGCGCCCTCTTCTGGATAAAGAAAAACCATTCCTCTTTATACGATTGTGAGCAATAAAAAAGCCCATCTCAACATATTGCAGATACATTTCAAAAATCATAACTTTTCTTATTAGATCAGCATTTTATGCATGTTGAATCAACAGTACTGTGACCAGGCCGCACATGAAAAACTGCTCCTCCCAAACTGTTTATGTTCTCTCAAAACTGCTAAGCCTAGTTTCCCCTCTGTATCCCCTCCTGGAGTAAGACATACTAATTTGAAGGATGCCAGTTCGAATGGTTCAGGGGCTGCTTCTATGTGGAGAGAGGAGCCCTGCAGGGGTACATATCTGACTGACAAAACACTGTTCAGTAATACTACCTTCTATTCCAAGCAACTATAAAAAGGCAAGATTTTCTCACCTTTAAGTTGACTGTAACGTTAAAAAGATTTAGTGTAGTACAGTTTCTTAGTTTTTAAACTGTTTCAAATCCTTAAGATTAAACACATTTTTATGTTCATTTCTACTGCACACCATCAGTCCCAAACCCCCCCCCCCCCAAAAGGGAAAATGCCATTCCCATTTCAGTCTTCAGTCACATTAGGTCTGCAATACAAAAGCACTTTTTTTTTCCTGCTCTCAGTAAGTGCACGTATCACATTTGACATGCTGGGTTTAACGTTCACTTTCTTACCGTTCCCTTCATTTCTCTTCAATGTATAAAGAACCCTTATTTTTAAAAACCTGCGTGGTCGTAAACTTTTAAGTTCATTCCTTCTCAAATATTTTCTCAAATAACTTTCACCCTCAATTTAACATTTGCTAAAAACAAGAGTTTGGGGATCAATATGGGTTTGAAAGTAGGAAAACACCTTTCCTTTCAATGTGGAAAAAAGCCTCATCCGAGGCAAGATGGTCGTGAACCAACCTCACGGATGAGCCATCTCAGTTCAAAAGAAACTTGCCCTCTGCCCCATACAATCAAACATTTTCCATTCTCTCTTCAAAAATACTACCCAAGCCCGAGAGATAAATGTGGGGGCCGGGGGGAGGTTGGAGGAAGACAGAACAAGCCTTTTTTTTTTTTTGTAAAAATGAGCCGCGAGAAGGAAAGGGCCCAAGTGAAAGCCTGCGAGGCGGAGTCGTGAGCGAACCTGGCAGGAGACGAGGTTCCTGTGGCAGAGAAACTCGTGACCGGGGAGCCCGGTTCCCGCCGGGTACCCCACCCGACCGTCGGGCACCGCCTCTCCCCGAAGTGTGTCCCCCCACCCCCAGCCCTCCGGCCCGAGGAGCGCGCGGCCGCCGCCCGCCGGCCGCGGCCTCCTCTTCCCTCCGCTCCGCTCCGCTCCGCGACCAGCTCCCCGCCCCGACCGCCTCCGCCTCCGCCTCCGCCTCACGCCGCACCCGGGAGCGGGAAACGCGGCGGCCGGCGCGCGGGGCCCGGCACCAGGCCGCTCCCCTCGTGGCCGTTTCCCTCCCCCACCCCTCACCCCGGGGACCCGCCCGGGGCCGCGAGGCCGCCACCGGGTTACACAACCCGGCCGGCGACGGGGGAGGGGCGGCCGCGGGCTGGGGGCGTCAACGTCCCCGCAGTGCCAGGGGCAAAGCGATCGCGGGTGGGGACCCCGAGCCACCGGCTCCGCCGCGCCGGGCGCCCCTCGGCGCCCCCCCCACTCGGCTCCTCAGCGAGCCGGAGTCTGTGACAGGAATCGGCTTCCAACATGGCGGACAGGAAGCGGCCCCGCGAGGAGGAGAGAACATTCCAGCCGCGCCGGCTCCGGGGGGAGCGGGCACGGGGCGCCGGCCGCGGGAGCAGCCGCGGGGACGGATTGCGGGGTCCGGGGCCCAAAAGGGGCGTCTAGGGGTAGAAATGACCCAAGAGACGAGGGGTCCCAACCGCCCCCCAACCCCAGACGGGGAACCCCAAGGCCACAGGTGGGCTTGGGGTGGAGGGTAAGAGAGGGCGCTTCCTCCACTCTGCCCATCTCCCCTGTGCAGGCCGCCTGCAATAGCGTCTCGCACACCACCCTAGTCGGGATTCGCTAGGCCTTCCTGAGGTACACCCCGAAGGGTTTGGGGGGCTAGGTTCGCCCCAACTCAGGGCCCCCACATGAGGGTGCCTCCAGGGCCGCAGGAAGGTAGACGGGAAAGGAATAATAAGGCCAGACTCCCAAGACCAGCCCTCCAGGTCCCCCTCCAGCCCGGGCGGGGGCCGGGAAGGTCACACTGGCCTAGTTGGGCCTCTCCCCTGCTGAGGGGAAGGGAAGGGCGCTGCAAACCCCCCTCAGCGCGAGCTTCGGGAGAAATGAAAGGGGCTTCCCAAACCCGCCGGAGAGACGGGCACACGCACCCCCACACCCCGACCCGGACCGCGCTTTCCAGATCCAGCCCCACCCCCATCTCCCCGGTCCCCCACCCCCATCCCCCTTCCCCCACTCGTCCTCCCTCACAGACCTGTTTTCTTCTTCGGCGTTTCCTGGTGCTGCTGGAGGGCGTGTTTCTGCTCATGTTTCAGCGGCTTGGGCTGGGCCTTGGGGCTGCCCTCTGTTCCATGCTGCAGGTATTGGTGAGGCTGCTGGTGATGGTGGTGGTGATGGTGGTTGTGGCTGTGGTTGTAGAAATAATAATGGTGGTGGTGGTGCGGCTGCTGCGGCTGCTGCTGCTGCTGCTGCTGGGGATGATGGTGCGGATGGTGGTGGCTGTGATGGTGCTGAGGCTGTGGCTGGCCGGGCTTCTCCTCCATTGAAAGCGACTGGGACTCCCTGGCTGAGGCTGCGGGCTGCTGCACCGTCAGGATCTGAGACTGCTTCACCGGGCGCCCTCAGTATATCTGAGCGCGTCTCGCCAGCGCACTGGTTAACCCAGCGATTTTGCGAGATTGGCAGCCGCGCTCCAGCAATCAGGAGCCACGCTGCGCCGCAGGCCCCGCCCCTAGCCAAATCCTCTTTCCTTCCTCTTCGCCCCAGCCTCCCGGCCAGCGCCGCTTACCCTGTGCAACCTCACAGGGCCGGGCCTTCAACGTCAGCACTATGGCTCTCTCTCCTGTCGCCTTCTCTCCTCCACCGCGCAGTCTGCGAACCGCACTTTCCACACTCCTCGCCGGCAAGCAAGCTCACGTCCGATATAGCAGATTCCACGGGCGATTCCACTGACTCGGAGAGCCATCTGTTGGTTTTGCATCTCCTAGAATCCGTTGGCTTTTTTTTTTTTTTTTAATCCTTTTCCGGGTAACCGGAGGGGAAGCTCAGTTCCCTTAACCCTGAGACCACTAAAGGGACCATACAAAAAGAGGAAACAAGTACATTTTTAAGATTACAAGAGCTTCACAATCGGTAGATCATTTTGTATTCTGGATTAATTTTGCTTTATATTCATATGCTAATCTCTTCCTTTCCACGAAGGGATTATAAGGTTCCACAATGGGGTATCTGTGTAATTTTCTAAAAGGGCACAAAGGGTTTAAATCGCTGTTTCTTTGTAGTTGGAGGCAATAGAGAGCGGGAGGAATAAAAATCTAAAATATACACAGAATTAGTTGTGGTGTGTGTTTTTTAACTCTGCAGGTGAGGTCAACTGTGGAACCAAGATAGGTTTTAGAATAAAAAAAGAGTTTCAAGACTGAAAGAAGGAAAAGAGTACTTTAAAAGTTATTAAGTTTTGAAAATAAATTTTGCATTTATGGAAAATATTGGAATTTAAATACTCCATTGCATTTTGTAGGGTTGATTTAACTTACCCAGTATTATCACATAACAGCCTAATTTTGAGTCAGGATAGTGGTTACTCAGTAAGGAAGAAAGGGTTAGGGTGGAGAGGGACATAGGGATACCCTGTGATAGTATTTTATTTTTTGACCTAAGTGGTGATTATACAGGGATTGGCAAAAGTACACTTACAGTTGTGAATATGGTGGAAACAAAGTTTATTCTTGTATTATTTGTTATTGTTTTTATTATTAACCTAGTTTTACCACCCCTTTATATACTTCTTAAACTGAATATGTATGTGTGTATATTATACTTCAAAGTATATGTTATATTGAGGTATTTAATTTACCATTGTATCCATTTTTTTTCTTTTGAATATATTTTATTGATTTTTTACAGAGAGGAAGGGAGAGGGATAGAGAGCTAGAAACATCGATGAGAGAGAATCATCGACCAGCTGCCTCCTGCACACCCCCTACCGGGGATGTGCCCGTAACCAATGTACATGCCCTTGACCGGAATCGAACCTGGGACCCTTGAGTCCGCAGGCCGACGCTCTATCCACTGAGCCAAACCGGTTTCGGCCATTGTAACCATTTTTAAGTATACAGTTCAATAGCAGAAAGTACATTCACATTGTTGTGCAACTATCACCACTGTCCATCTCCAGAAGTATCTCATCACTCAAATTGAAACTCTGTGCCCATTAAACAACAACTCCCTTTCCCTCCTACCTCAGTACCCTGGTATCCTCTATTCTTTTTTCTGTCTCTGTGATACCTCATACATGTAGAATCATGCAATATTTGTCCTTTTGTGTCTGACTTATTTCACTTAGCATAATGTCTTCAAGGTTCATCTATGTTGTATCAGAATTTCCTTCCTTTGCAAGGCTGAATAATATTCCATTGCATGTATATGCTACATCTTGTGTATACATTCATTCAGAATGGACACATGAATTGCTTCCTCAATGTCTACTTTATAATTTTTTAAAAATATATTTTATTGATTTTTACAGAGAGGAAGGGAGAGGGATAGAGAGTTAGAAACATCAATCAGCTGCCTCTTGCACATTCCCTACTGGGGATGTGCCTGCAACCAAAGTACATGCCCTTGACCGGAATCGAACCTGGGACCCTTCAGTCCACAGGCCGAGGCTCTATCCACCAAGCCAAACCAGCTAGGGCTACTTTATAATTTTTTTAATGTGGCTTGAATTCTTACAGCAGGACATCATTAAAGGAACAAAGACGCTTAAAGGAAGGGTTTGTGGACTAAAATCAGTGAAGATCAACACAATAATATAATTAAAAGGTAAAAGCCTATTTCCAAAAGCAAATGTCACTGAATCCAGACAACCATGACCAGGCTGTGACCTGTTGAATATGTTGAGGATTCACATGGCTTTGCTAATTTTTAAAGAAAGATCCCTTTGTAGTAAGAGTATGTTTATCCAATTTTGAGAGCTAAAGCCCCAATAATAATATATTGTGACAAATAAGTCTTTGCCATTTAATAGTATTCCACCAAAGAAAATAAATAAATAAATAAATAAATAAAAAGAACGAAAAAAAAATAGTATTCCACCACTTTCCGCCTACTAAAGGAGAAATAAAAGTCTATATAGCATGGATAATGCTTTATATTCTTTTGTTGATTTATACATTTAGTTGGAAGGCACGAATTCCTGAGTTCTAATTTCTCCTTCTATATTTTCTATATTATAATTTCAGGCAAGCCAAGAGCACTCATTCTGAGTTTCTGACTTATCACACCTTAGTTTGCCTTAAGTTCTTCACATGCAGTTGTATGAAGTTTAGGAAACTAAGCCTTGTTCTCAGATGCTCTAGTTACTATGAATGTGTTAGTAGTAATGGAGTAGTATGGAGAAAGGCTTTTGATATAATGTAAGAAAAAATTATATTAAACTCTATGTACAGTAGGTTCATAAGCTTGTAAAAATAAGAATTTTTAATAAATGTGGAAATACAACAGTAGAATGTGTACCGTTTCTTTCATCTGATTTTTCTAAAATAGTTTTATATAAAAAATTTTTTATATAAAATATTTTTGAGATTTGCCATGAATTTGAAAATAATAATGCCATAATATCAAACCTCTATGAAAAGAGAATAATTGGGTCTACTTACTTTAAGCATATTTTGATAAAATTAAATCTGCATAAAGGAAAAAATGCAACATGGAAATATAGCATGAGTCTGGTGAAATTATGGGTGCTTTTTTCTTCTCTCTATTTGCCAAATGTTCTGTTCTAGGTAGATATTACCTTTCAGGATAACATTATTTTTAAAAAATTAAAATAAAAAATTGAATCTGCACAACCCTTTGAAAATTATTTTACACCACAGGACATCTACAGTCAATGTGGAAAGTTATAATGGAGAGATAGGAGGTTCCCAGATATGATAGGTTTAACTATTGCTGTAATCATAATAATGAATATTTATTGAGCATTTATTTACTATTTGTCCAGAATTATAGCAAGTATTTTATCTTTGTCTTCATTTGTAATTCTTTGAGATGGATATTAAGCCTATTCTACAGATGAATAATTGGAGGCCTGAAGAAGTTAGGAGGCTTGCTTATAATTTAAAAACCACCAAGTTTATATGGGGCCTGAAAAAGATTCCAGGTCCGTTGGATAGAAAGAATTTCTAACACTATTGAAGTGTGATGTACTTTTCTAAAATTTTAGTAAACCTCTGAAAAACATTCAGCTATATCATAACCACCATGAAGATAGTATCTGATTATTAACAGAGGCAGATGTACTGTGAAGCTATTGAAGATTCAGGACTCCTACATGCACAGGACCCTCCAAGAACCTGGAGGGGCTCTAGAAATGGTCTTTTGAAAGACCTAGATATTTTTTCATTATTGTGTAAAATATTTTTTCCATTTCTTTTTTTTTTTTAATCTTTATTGTTGAAGGTATTACATATGTCTCCCTTTCACCTCCATTGACCTCTTCTCGTTCGTCCCCCACTCCAGGCCTTCACCACCCTATTGTCTATGCCCATGGGTTATGCATATATGTATACAAGTTCTTTGGTTGGTCCTTCCTACCCACCCACCCTCCCCCTCCTTCCCTCTGAGGTTCGACAGTTTGTTTCATGCTTCCATGTCTCTGGATCTATTTTGTTCATCAGTTCATTTTGTTCAATAGACTCCACATATGAATGAAATTATGTGATACTTTATTTTTCTTTGACTGGCTTATTTTGCTTAGCATAATACTCTCCAGGTCCATCCATGCTGTTGCAAATGGTAAAAGTTCTTCTTTTTTTTTTTAAGCTGCGTTGTATTCCATTGTGTAAATGCACCACAGTTTTTTATCCACTCATCTTCTGATGAGCACTTGGGCAGTTTCCAAATCTTAGCTATTGTAAATTGCACTGCTATGAACATAGGGGTGCATATATTCTTTCTGATTGATATTTCCAATTTCTTAGGATATATTCCTAAAAATTTTTCAAGTAACATTTTTGTAATTTTTTTCCTCAATAAGAGTCCCCCAAACCTGGATTTACTCCTGTTAACAGTCATTTGTGATCTGACTCAGAAGTGTTGTAACTTCAATAGGTACTTTAAAAGATTATAGTCATATTTTATAACAACATGGAAAAATGTTGACACTATAACTCAAGTGCCAAAAGCAAAGTAAATTATATGTATATATTATGATTGCTTATAAAATATGAATTCAAGGACTATGAGGCAACTTGAAGACTGAAAGCAATAAAATATTTTTTATTCATTTTTTGCATTCACAAATATTTATTAGGCACTTTTTATGTACCACATATTATGCTTTTGGTTACTTGAATTTTTTAAAACTCCATTTCTCTTATTGATACAGTTTTGGAACTCAGTTAAATATATTTGTCTTAATTATCAAGTGAAAATCACTTTTCACACACCTTTAATCTTACATTTGTGTACTATGACATGTTAGGAGATACAGAAATATTTAACTATTTTGACCTCAGTTTTCTCTTCTCTAACATATGGGGAATGAGCAAAATGACCTCCAAATCTCTTCCTACTCTAACATTCCATGATCATATCTCTGCTCTTCATTCCCAGACTACTCCTTTATTTCATTATAATAAAACTATACAATAGCAAGAAATTTAGCTGCGAAAATCTAGTTTTTCAACTGCAATGATTAAATATAACTTTATAGAAATTATCATCAGAAACAGTATTATGTAGTTTTCTATAAATAGAAATCAGCTTTCTGATGATAATTCCAGTTTCAAAATGAGGCAAATACTGGTAACATCCACTGTTTCATTTCAGCAGGGCAAGAATTTCATTCATATATATTTCCTTCAGATGTTAATATTTTTGCCTAGGGACACTAACTTCAAAAAACTTTCAAAGGAATTGAATAGAGGTATGGGTAAATTAGGTTAGTCTTCTAATGACTGGAGTATGATGACTTTTCTAAATATAAAAGTTTTAAAAAATGACAATTTGCTTTTAAGAAAAGTATTATGGGGGGAAAATTGAGGGAGAAACTATAGCTGAGTGGTTAAGTTTTGTCACCAGACAGAATCTGTACTGAAACTGCTTAGCTTTGTAACCTTGTTTGGGCACGTTATTTAACCTCTCTAAGCCCTGCTTTACTCATTTGAAAAATGGAAGTAATATTAGTGCCAAGGTGTAGTGAAATTTAAATAAGATAATCTAAATAAAGTTGTAGAGGATAGTGTTTATAACATCAGTAAGTGGTACTAAATATTAAATATTAGTGATACTGCCCTGGCCAGGTAGCTCAGTTGGTTAGAATGCTGTCCCAATACAAGGTTTTGGGTTCGATCCCTGGTCAGTGTACATACAAGAATCAACCAATGAGTGCATAAATAAATGGAACAACAAATTGATGTCTCTTTCTCTCTCTTTCTCTCTCTCTCTCTCAATAAATCAATTTTTTTAAATACTGTAAATATTAGTGATGCTAAATTTTTAAATATTAGATACACAAAACTAAACTTCCTGATATGAAATTTCATTAAGGAAACCGAGTTTTAGAGAAGTCAGTTATCAAGTTAACCAAGAGTAGAGTGTTTTCCCAATTTTGAAAAGGATAGGCAAATAGCCTTTTGGCTCTCTGATCAGCACCATGGCAGTTGGCAAGAACAAGCACCTTATGAAAGATGGTAAAAAGGTTGCCAAGAAGAAAAGTGGTTAATCCAGTTATAAAAGATTGATATGATGTGAAAACACCAACTATGTCAAATATAAAAATATTGGGAAAACACTAGTCGCTAGAACTCAAGGAATCAAAATTGCACGTGATGACCTCAAGGGTCGTGTTTTTGAAGTGAGTCTTGTTGATCTGCAGAATGAAGTTGCATTTAGAAAATTCAAGTTAAATACCAAGAATGTTCAGGGCAAAAACTGACTGATTAACTTTTCACAGCATGGATCTTACCATGGAGACAAAATGTGCTCCACAGTCAAAAAATGGCAGACCATGATTGAAGCTCATGTTGTTGTCAAGGCTAGTGATGGTTATTTGCTTTGTTTATTCTGTGTTGGTTTTACTAAAAAAAAAAACAAACAAACAAACAAACAAACAAACAAAAAAAACAACACAATAATCAGATTCAGAAGTGCTCTTCAGCACCAACAGGTTCACCAAATACTGAAGAAAATGGAAACCATGACCTAAGAGGTGCAGACAAATGACTTGAAAAAAATGGACATTAAATTGATTGCAAATAAATAAAGTGATTCTAGAAAGCATTAGAAGCCCTCGCCAGTTTGGCTCAGTGGATGGAGTGTCGGCCTATGGACTGAAGGGTCCCAGGTTCGATTCTGGTCAAGGGCACATGCCCAGGTTGTGGGCTCAATCCCCAGTGTAGGATGTGCAGGAGGCAGCTGATCAATGCTTCTCTCTCATCATTGGTGTTTCTATCTCTCCCTCTCCCTTTCTCTCTGAAATAAAAAAAAATATTTTTTAAAAAAAGAAAGCATTAGAAGACACATGAAAAAGGCTTATCAATCTATTTATCTGTTCCATGATGTCTTCATTAGGAAAAATATGCTGAGAAAGCCTAAGTATGAATTGGGAACACTCCGCTTTATGGTGAAGATAGTAGTTCTGGAAAAGCTATTGGGGATGAGATAGGTGCTAAATTTGAATGAGCTGATGAATATGAGCTAGCAGTTCAAGAATCTGTTTAAAATTCAGACTTTTAATGGTGACAAGTAAAAAGTCTTATTTGTAATGTTTAAAAAATAAAAACAGCCCTGGCTGGTGTGGCTAAGTTGGAGCCTTGCTCTGTACACTGAAGGGTCTTGGGTTCTATTCCCGGACAGGGCACATACCCAGATTGTGGGTTTGATCCCCAGGAGGTACTTGACTGATGTTTCTCTCTCACATCGATGTTTTTCTCCCTCTCCCTTCCTCTCTCTCTAAAATCAACAAAAATAAATAAGTAAAATAAAAACAATAAAAAAATAAAAACAATAGTGTATTCAGTCTCAAATAGCAGTTCTTTCTGAGTAGCAAGTTCAAACTTGACTTTTAGTTATTTTTCTTTTTGGCTTCTCTATTTTCTGTAAATGTTGTACATTGAATAATTTATTCCTTTGTAAAAAAAAGTATTTTTTTAAAAATGAAACAATTCGGGCAGGGGGTGGGGGAGGGCTGGAACAGGCCAGTTGGGGAGGGTGGAGAGGGTACATCTGTATTTCTTTCAACAATAAAGATAATTTTTTTAAAACAATGAATAAATTCAACATCCAACTATCCTGTAAACATTAATGTGAAAAAAAAGACCAAGGAAATTAATATGCCATTATGGATTCATTTTTGAGTATTCAGTTGAGAAAATGAATTTGTGTATGAATGAATCAATAAATATTTAGTTGTCAGTATGTATACGCAGGTATATTGGAGTCCATAGTTAGATGCATCCAGAAGTTGGATAAAAGGTCACTCCCTGAGAATCAAACCAGTAAGATTCAACATAAGCGGGATAAAATTAACTAAAGAGAATCTAGTCAGTGTGATTAGAATGCCTAAGAAGTGATAAGAAAATAAATAGTGTAACCATGAAAACTACAACATATTAATTTTATTTCCCTTCCTATTCTCATTTATTGTTTTTAAATTAGTACAGTATTTTAAAAGTTATGTGATTGGTATTGTATTATTGATTGCTGTGTAGCAATTTACCCCCAAAACTCAGGGCCTTAAAACAAAAAACTTCTTTTTCAATTACAGTGGACATTCAATATCTTATATAATAAAGAGGTAATATGCAAATTGACCATCACTCCAACACACAAGATGGCTGCCCCCATGTGGGCACAAGATGGCCGCCACAAGATGGCCAGCAGAAGAGGGCAGTTGGGGGGGACCAGGCCTGCAGGGGAAGGCAGTTAGGGGTGACTGGGCCAGCAGAGGAGGGCAGTTAGGGGCAATCGGGCCAGGAGGGGAACAGTTAGGGGTGACCAGGACGGCAGGGGAGGGCAGTTAGGGGCAATCGGGCCAGCAGGGGAACAGTTAGGCATCAATCAGGCTGGCAGGGGAGTGGTTAGGGGTGATCAGGCTGGCAGGCAGAAGCAGTTAGGGGCAATCAGGCAGGCAGGCAGGCAAGCAGTTGAGAGCCAGCAGTCCTGGATTGTGAGAGGGATCCCAGATTGGAGAGGGTGCAGGCTGGGCTGAGAGACACCACCAGCCTCCCCCCCGCCCCCCGCCCCCCGTGCACAAATTTTGTGCACTGGGCCTCTGGTTATTTTTATATTAGCTTCAGATGTACAACAACAAACATTTATTATATCACAGTATCTGAGGGTCAGAAATCCTGGTGTTGCTTAGCTGGGTGCCTCTGGTTCAAGGTGTCTCATGAGATTGCTGGGGGCATCTGTTTTCAAGCTCACTCATGTGGTTGTTGGTAGGATCAGTTCCTTGTGAGGTGTTGGACTGAGGGCCTCAGTTCCTCACTGAATAGAGGCCTTTCCATAGGACAGTCCACAACATAGCAATTATCTTCCCTCAGAGTGAGCAACAGAATAAGAGGGAGCACTGAAGATGAAGCCACAGTCCTTTTGTAACTTAATCTCAGAAGCAATACCCCATACGTTCTATAGTCAGAAGTGAGTCCAACCTACACACAATTGGGAGGGGATCACAGGAGGATATGAATACTATACACTCACTGAAGGAATCATTAAAGCTTATCTCAGAGGCTGCCTAGTATAAAAGCATTCATCAAACTTATTCTGATTGCTCTGATGTCATCACCTAGCTCCGTGGTCGGCAAACTGCGGCTCGCGAGGCACATGCAGCTCATTGGCCACTTGAGTGTGGCTCTTCCACAAAATACCACGGCCTGGGCAAGTCTATTTTGAAGAAGTGGTGTTAGAAGAAGTTTAAGTTTAAAAAAATTAGGCTCTCAAAAGAAATTTCAATAGTTGTACGGTTGATATTTGGCTCTGTTGACTAATGAGTTTGCCGACCACTGACCTAGCTATAGTCTGAATATAACCTCGCATTATATATGATTTCTCTATAAGGAGAGAAAGTACACATAAATTCTTAATATGTATTTCATTAAACCACTAGAGGGACGGTGCACGGATTCGTGCACAGGGGAGGGGAGAGCGATGTTCCTCAGCCTGGCCTGTGCCCTCTCGCAATCCAGGACCTCTCAGGGGACGTCCGACTGCTGGTTTAGGCCTGATCCCTGGCCTGTGGGATCAGGCCTAAACTGACAGTTGGACATCCCCTGAGGGATGTAGCAGTGCACCAAGGGGCAGGTGGCCAGGGAGGAGCCAGAGCTGGGCCGGGTGCCATGCCGCCACCGCTTGGTAGCGCTGCCACGGAGTTGGGAGAGGCTCCTGCCACTGCAGCTGCACTCACCAGCCGTGAGTCCGGCTTCTGGCTGAGCAGCGCTCCCCCTGTGGGAGTGTATTGACCACCAGGGGCAGCTCCTGCATTGAGCGTCTGCCCCCTGGTGGTCAGTGCACATCATAACGACTGGTCAACCAGTCGTTCCAGTCGTTGGGTCCTAACAGTCACTTAGGGTTTTATATATATAGATTGAATATTTTTAAACACTTGAATTTTGTCACTTGCCAAACTGTGAGTTTGGTTAGTAAGATTTGGTGTCCCTAATGCTGGCCAGTGACTGAACCTACACTTGTGACCAGGTTCAGGGCTGTAGTCTCATCTTAAAGGGCCTACTTGAACTGCCAGGAGGCCTCCTTGTACAATAAAAATGGCTCTATAAAATGCCCACATGGGCCAGGCAGGTAGCTTAACTTGGGTGAACTTACTTGGGTGTCAGCAAACTTGGATATAAAAAACATTTCTCCCAACACAGCATCAAATTCTACACTAATAACATTATTAAAATATATCTTAAGAACTGGGTAATTTAATTTTTCAGCCTAATATCAGCATTCAGCTTACTTAAAGATAATCTGATACACACTCTCAAAATCCTTAATCACATCTTTTCACATAAGGTAATGTTTACTCTTTTACCATGTGAGGTAATATTCACAGCTTTCAGGGATTAAGATGTGAACATCTTTTGGGGGGACACTATTTAGTCCATGATGGGACTTTGTCTACAAAAAAGTTTAAAATAATAGTAAAATTGACTAAATGTCACTCTGCCTTTTATTATCACCATGTGTGGGCAATTTTAAACAATGCCTGCAATAGTCCTAGCTGGTTTGTCTCAGTGGATAAAGCACTGGCGTTCGTACTGAAGGGTCCCGGGTTCGATTCTGGTCAAGGGCACATGTCCAGGTTGCAGGCTCTATCCCTTGTAGAAGGCATGCAGGAGGCAGCTGATCCATGATTCTTTCTCATTATTGATGCTTCTATCTCTCTCTCCCTCTCCCTTCCTCTCTGAAATCAATAAAAATATATTTTAAAACAAATAAACAACCAATGCCAGTGATAAAATACTCCCATGAGACAGACCACTCCCAACACCTTCCTCCTCACTGTGCCACTTCTAAATATCCCAATATGAGCTGTTCAGCTGCCTTAACTTTTCAGGGCCAAATACCACATAAAACAATTTGATGGTTCATCGATGGCCAGCCACACCCCCTAATTTTGTTATGACTGACTCCTCATCCTTTAGAAATAAGCTTAAGTAAATGTCACCTACTCAAGGAAGATTTCCCTAAATACTCTATCTAGTGTCACTCCCTCCCCCCACTTATTTCCTGTATTTGTTTCTGTTATAGAACTTGCCACCGTTTGCAGTTATTTTATTTGTACGTTAAATTTTCTCATCTACCTTATTAGTCTGTAAGCTCCAAGTCTTGACTGGGTTTTTTCCTCTGAGTTATTCCCCGAGCCCAGCACAGTACCTGCCACATGGTAGATGCTCAATGTATGTGTAGTATCATTGCATTCTCCTCGGCTTGTGTGCTGCCAGTAAAGATTGTTCATCATTGGACAAATTATTCTTTCTTTATCTCATGTCCATTACAAAAAGAAATAGCCACTTGTCTAAGACTGCGACATAGAGAACCATTTATTTCCATAATTCAGAAACAGATGCAGTGTTATGGATTTTAGTAGAGTTTTCTCTTATTCCAAACTCCAACTCAGGCATGATTATTCTGAAAATTCAAAAATATCGTAAGACTGAATCATATAATAAAATATAAATAAGGTGTTAACATTACGAAGGGGGCCTATACATTCTGCCCAGCCACCACTAGAAATAATAAGAATTTAATCAGTACTCCAAATGTAACAAGTTCCAAAGATAAATTACCAATTTCCTCTTCAAACCACATACAAACTCCTCTTAATTTTCTTCAGCATTTCGTTCTTTCTTTAATCCTCACCTGAAAACATTTTTCCATTGATTTTTAGAGAAAGAGAAAGACAGAGAGAAACATCAATGTGAGAGAAACGCTAGCACCAAGACCAGGGCCCAGGCCGAGAAGGAGCCTACAACCCAGGTATGTGCCCTTGACCAGAATTAAACCCGGGACCCCTTGGTCCGCAGGCCGACACTATCCACTGAGCCAAACCGGCTAGGGCCAGCATTTCTTTTAGTAGCACAACTATTCACCTGCCTAATACCTTAGCACATTCCGTTTCTTCTGCTGTAATTCCTCTAGCTCTTCCTGTAGCAGGTTCCTTCTCATTCTAAAATTTAATGTAAATGTCACTTCCAAGACTCTGTTCCTTCCTGCCGTATATAAAGAGATCTCTTCTATATGCATGCATATAAGCCTAATCAATGGACCCAGACAACAGGGGGGTGGGGGCATGAATAGGGGGTTGGGGGTAATGGGTGAATAAGGACACATATGTAATACCTTAATCAATAAAGAAATAAAAAAAATAAATAGATCTCTTCTACTCTTACATGCCTTTATTATATCTTATACATTTCCTTCATAACACCTTATCCTAATTAATATATTTGATTAGTCTTCCCACTAGATTTGAAGCTACATGGGAGCAGGTATTGTGTTTTGTTTACTGATATATATCTAGCTCCTAAAGCAATGTGTGTGATAACCAGTTGTGGAACAAATTAAGGTGCCCTTTTCTGTTTTGGCCTATTGTTACAAGTGTGATGCATTTGCACAACATTGTGCAGAAGGAGGAAATTCTTATTCCTCTATTTCAGGCGTCCTCAAACTACGGCCCGCGGGCCACATGCGGGTGTTTTTGCCATTTTGTTTTTTTACTTCAAAATAAGATATGTGCAGTGTGCATAGGAATTTGTTCATAGTTGTTTTTTTAAACTATAGTCCGGCCCTCCAACGGTTTGAGGGACAGTGAATTGGCCCCCTGTTTAAAAAGTTTGAGGACCCCTGCTCTATTTCATGTCCATTACTTTAAAAAGTCACTTGTGCTGAAACCGGTTTGGCTCAGTGGATGGAGCGTCAGCCTGCGGACTGAAGGGTCCCAGGTTCGATTCCGGTCAAGGGCATGTGCCTCGGTTGTGGGCACATCCCCAGTAGGGGGTGTATAGGGGGCAGCTGATGGATATTTCTCTCTCATCAATGTTTCTAACTCTCTATCCCTCTCCCTTCCTCTCTGTAAAAAATCAATAAAATATATTTTTTTTAAAAAGTCACTTGTATGAGACTAATGACATAGAGAGCCATTTATCTCCATAGTGCAGAAACAGCTGCAGTGTCATGGATCTTAGTAAAGAGATTGTTTTTCCCCACCATTAGTTAAATTTCATATTGAGTCTTACAGGAATTTCATAAAGAAATTGAATTGTAAAATACAGGACAGATTAAGAGTATGAAGGGGGAGGACCTGGAAGTTTTGCCTAAGTTTTGCCTAGGGCAACAAGATATTTTCTATAAGCTTCTGAGATAAGCATACAGATTATTTTTTGCACACTTTCAGAACATCTCACAAAGATAGACAACATCTGTTGCCTATCTTGGCCAGAAGTACAAAAGGTATGTATTAAGGCTTTCATTTTCATGAATAGGAGAGGACAACTAATTTCAGGTAAGTCTGGCATAGTAATTTGACCTAACAAAAATGTGGGTCTACATTACCACTCTCTTGGACCTTACACCATAGACAGTGTCCCTTCAAGGCTACACTTCAGGACTGCTTTGCATATCTGGGCTTCCCAGCAACTAGACCTCATTTGCTATATGCCTCAAGCAGTCACACTTTGGCCTATCTTGAAAGTGCTCACAGCTATAATAGCATTCAAACAATAACAAAAAGTCTTCAGATTTCCTTAGTGTCTATCTTTGAACAGTTCAAAGAGTTTCCACATAAGAAGATCTGAGATTAGAGAACGTGAAGTTCAAATAGTTTTTGTTCAAAGCTACAGTGAAATTATGTATCATAATCAGCCTTCATTCTCCTGACTCCCACAAGGCCATGCAGCTTCCCAAGGGGTTTGAGACCCTTTATGAAAAATTTCAAAACTACATATAATTATGAGTCTTGAGCATTTTTATAATCCTCTTAACATAGGAAAAAAATTATTATTTTGTGGCTTTTAAATAAAATGGCTTTGTGAGAACAGGCTTATAAATCCACATAGAAGAGATCAAAGGAATAAACAGAGAGGAAAAAACTTCCACATGACAGAAACTTTGAGGAGTTTCTGCTGGATCATGTGTAGAGGGGCTCAATTAGAAGGAAGGGCCAGTTCAAGATTCTACTTCTGGAAAATATATTATCACTCTGAGGGAATCCCGTGACCATCCCCTTACTTGGGGTTGAAGGCGAGGATAGGACAGCTGGACAGATAGTCAGGAGATACACTTACATCATTTTCAATCTTTTAATCTCTAATAGAATCCACTGTAATTCCTACTTAAGTATTACACAAAGCTGGACGTGCACATATCCCTCTATGTTAAGATGAACAAAGGAAGAAAAACCATGGGACTGTGAAGAGATTCTGTAGCTCAAAGGATGAGGTACCCTTGAAAAATTAGAACAAAAGTGAATGGTATATAAAACAGAGTCAGAAAATCCAATCAACAAAAATGTAAGCATTTATGTTCCCTAATGATATATCCCCAATACCTAAAATAGTGACCCAGCATAGAATAGTTGCTTAATGAATATTTGTTGAATAAATTGACTGAATACAGTAGAATCTCAGAAGGGGAAAACATGGCAGGAGTAGAAGTAATAATTAAATAATTCTCATAACACTTAAGCCTTCTGACATAATGAATGAAAAGAAACCATCATCTAGACTAGCCAGATGACATTTTTTAATATTTCAAGGAAAAAGAAAAAAGCCTTCAAGAATTCAGACCGGGCCCTGGCCGCATAATTCATTTGGTTAGAGCATTGTCCTGATACACCAAGGTTATGGGTTTAATTCCCAGTCAGGGCACATATAAGCAACCAATGAATACATAAATAAATGGAACAAGTAGATGTTTCTCTCTCTCTCTCTCTCTCTCTCTCTCTCTCTCCTCCTTCTCCCCCTTTCTCACTCTCTCTCTAAAAAAAAAAATCAATTAAATAAATAAAATAAAAATAATTCAGACAGGGAAAAATGACAAAACAGAGTAGTATCTCCAAAGGAACTAAACTCAAGCTGGTCTCAAGTTTATGCAACCCTGTAAAACGTAAGTCAATAAAATATATCCTACAGAATTCTGAGGATGCTTATAGCTTAAGAATTCTACACTCAGCCAGGTTGACATGCAGTTGTGAATGCCTCAGAAATAAGTACTAGGATATAAAGGAGACTAAAAATGACACCATCCAGGTTATCTGTTCTGAAATAACTGCTTATACATATACTGCCGAATAAGAACTTAGGAATAAAGAAGAAAGTCATGACATAAAAGGATATGCAGCAGTGTTTGACTATATTCTGCACAATGAGAAAACCTGAAGTCCTTTTCAAGGTCCACCATTTTTTACTTCTTTTCAGTTGGGTCAAGTTTCTAAGCTTTCTAATTCTCCGTTTTCCAGCTAATGAAAAGAAAATAGGATTCCACCGTATCTCCTATCTACCTACTCCAGGACTTCTGTGAGGATCAAATGAGAGGAGGCACGGGAAAACGCTTCACAGACATTTGGTTACAGTGTGAAATGTTTCCACCTGGCTATAAAGCAAGTCATATTCCTGGACTGAAGAAACTGCAAGGAGGCTAGTCATTGCTAGGGAGAGGAAGCCAGGCATTGCTACATGATGTCATTACCCGGATGGACACTTAGGATAGTAGCCTTTTATATATATAGATGTTATATATGTATGTATATATATTGTATACATACAAATATACATGTTATATATGAGTGTGTGTGCCTAAGGATGAGAGAAATTATGCCAAAGTGTTAACATTGGTTATCTCCAGGTGGTAAAATTTTGACTGTTTTGACTGTTTTTTCTTTTGTTTCTCTATACTTCTTGCTTCTCCTTCATGCTTTTCTTTATTTTCTAAAATTTCTACAAAGAATATGCTTGTTTTTACAATTAGGAAAAAATTATTAATTAAAATTAAAATATATAGTAAAAAGTTTGCAGTATATCAATACAAGTAAAAAATATATATATATATACTATAAACATATAAAAACAATATCCATTCTTAGATACCTAAAATGCACAAAATTATTTATAAATTCAACAGTGTCTTTCTTATAGCTGGAGTTCAGTTTTAGCAAAACAAAACAAATGTCTTTTCCTCTGAATGGTGAATGCCTTGGACTTATTCCAGAATAATATTGAATTATTCGCATTGAATGGTAATGCCTGGAGTTATTCCAAAATTATATGAAATTAAACTTTATTTCAGTAAGAATTTTTAAGCCTAAAATCCTACAAATTGAATGAGTCCTGGTAAGTGTATCTATTCCAAAAACCAGTCTCCAAATTCATAGAGACCAGGTCTGACACTAGGAGATTAAATGTACTAGACAAATGCTGCTCTATACTAAGGGTAGATATTGGGGTTGGGGGTGGGGATGAGGGAGTAGAGGATGCCAAACACCAATCATTAAAATATTGTCAGTAACATCCATTTTCACCCCAAGCTATCTTTCACCAGAGTAGTGTGTGATCAACAACATTTCATTCATTCATTTATTCTTGCAATTAACATTTATTTAAGGGCCTATAATGCATATAGCACTGTGCTAAGCAATGGATTTACAGTAGAGAACAAAATAGATTGGGTCCCTGCTTACATAGGGCCGAGAACCTAATGGAGAAGACAAATGCATATACAAATAGACATTTAACTGAAAATTGTGATGAGTGCTATGGAGGAAAGTACAGAATGTTATGGAAGAATTGGGGAAGGGATGTTTTAGGGAAGGAAAAGAGAGTGGTCAGACATGACCTCTCTGAGTAAGTGACATAGCTAAAACCCAAAAGATGAGCAAGAATTAGAGAAGGGATGAAGAAGAGTATTCCAGGAAGAGGCGGGGGGGGGGGGGCGGGGGAAGCGTGGAGCTTTGGACTAATTGAAAGAAGACCAGTGCAATCTCTTATGGAAAAGCCTGTCTAGACTCCACGGTTCCTCATCCAAGTCAGAACAGAGAACAATGCAGTAATGCAATGCACAGGTGGGAGCAGACAGGTCTCACTCAGGTCTGTCACTTAGTGTTTAACTTGATCCCTGGGCCTTGTTTCAGTATCTTTGAAATGAAAATTATGGACTTTCTTTTTGAACCTCTTGTGAAATTCTTGCCCTTTTTATGATGTTACATAAGGATAGATGTATAATGTAATAATGAACAAAATGTGGCATTTTTACTATCAAAATGCCCATGAGGAGGAAAAGGAGTAGGAACTCCCTGCTAGTTTACAAAAGTGAAAAAAGAGAACTATATCACTCATTTGCAATTGTCATTTCATTCCAGAAGGCTAATTATGATCATGAGCTAGGTCATCTATTTTTTGCAAAAGTAATCTGTTGTTTGCAAGAAAATGGTTTATCGGAGGCTTTCTGGGGGAGAATCCTATGGCTTAGCCTGAGAGTTTTGTTGTGAAGTTTCTAGGCCTTCATGGCTTTCAGTAAAATATACTCCTGCTTTGAATCATGTGGTACTTAGATAAGTGTCAGAATCAAACTGCCAAGAATATCTAGAGTTTCATCCCATTCCCACCCTGCACTGGCCCTAGCTCCCAGGTGCAAGGCACAATGCTGAACACCTGCATGCAATAGTTCAGTTGAGCCCCGCTATAACAACCTTATGCGATACAGTCAGTATTCATTGTTTATGGTAGTTATATGCATAACATGGTACTGAATGCTGAAATAGTGAATCACAAACAATTGCTCCTATGGGAAACACAGGGTTAGGCTCCTGTGAACTTCCAGTCATGACATTTCAATAAACTAACCAATACATAACTTTGACTTATGTGTTTTTGTTTAAAGACACCATATGTAATATATATTGTTGATTCCTAAATAGTGAACTCATCATGGTCAGCAGCACTACTGGTATAACTCATGCCTGCTTGAAGCTTATCTAGCACGTGTATTTTCTCCCTCTTTTCTCCATGGCAGCCTTCTTGCACTCATGAACAGTACACAGCTCTTCAGCAATATGCTTGGTAGCTATTTTAAATAGTACAATCACCAACAGAAAGCACAAAATTGCAAAAAAAAAGTGCTACTAAATAGACCACAAAAAGGACTCTTGTTTACAGTATGAGGGCTGAAACAAAAAGGCAAAGTGTTGCTTTGTTCAACCTCAACTGGGAAAGTACAAACTGGGCAACTCAAATTTTTCACTGTTCTGCACGTGTCTGTGAACATGCACAAAAGCACCATGAGTATCAACTTGGGGATTACAAAGAAATTTTAGCAAGCAGGCAAATTCATAAAACCAGAATCTGTAAGTAATGGAGATCAACTATAGGTTTATGATTTCCATTATGTAGATGAAGAAACTGAAGATCAGAGAGGTAAATCACTTCCCTGAGGTCATTCTAATAAGAAGTGGTAGACATGGGATTCAAACCCAGTTCTGTTCAACTCCAAAGTCAAATACACTTAGTCACTATTATCTCTGGATGTTCATTACTAGGGAACTAGTTAAATAAATTATAATAATAAAATTCTACAGAAAGTTCCATAAGGGGATACTTTAGTATTACATTCTATTAGTTAACAAGAGCTACCAAATGAGGTCTTGGATGCTATTCAAGGACATTTCTATTCATTTTCTCCCTTGATGTTCTCGCAATTACTCAATGAGGAAGGTGCTGTCCAAATCCCCATTTGATTGATTATAAAATTGAGGCCCAGAGAAGTTATGTAAGTTGTTAAGACCACATGGCAAACGCCTGCACCGCCTCCAGCTCGCCGAGCTCCAGCCGAAGGAGAAGGGGGGTAGGTCTCTATACCATGGCTCATACAAAGCAGACTGCCCACAAATCAACCGGTGGTAAAGCACTGAGGAAGAAACTGGCTACCAAAGACGCTCGAAAGAGTGCGCCCTCTACTGGAAGGGTGAAGAAACCTCATCGGGCCAGGTACCGTGGGCACTTCGTGAAATTAGACTTTATCAGAAGTCCACTGAACTTCTGATTCGCAAACTTTCCTTCCTGCGTCTGGTGCGAGAAGTTGCTCAGGATCTGCGCTTCCAAAGTCCAGCCATTGGTGCTTTGCAGGAGGCAAGTGAGGCCTATCTGGTTGGCCTTTTTGAAGATACCAACCTGTGTGCTATCCATGCCAAACGTGTAACAATTACACCAAAAGACATCCAGCTAGCACGCCGCATACGTGGAGAACGTGCTTAAGAATCCACTATGATGGAAAACATTTCATTCTTTAAAAAATTTTTTTCTCTTCTTCCTGTTATTTGTAGTTCTGAACGTTAGGTGTTTTTTTCCATGGGGTCAAAGGTACCTAAGTATATGATTGCAAGTTGAAAATAGGGGACAGAGAAATCAGGTATTGGCAGTTTTCCTGTTTTCATTTGTGTGTGAGTTTTTAAAATATAAATGCGGGGACATAAAGCATTAATGCAAGTCAAATGTTTCAGTGAACAAGTTTCAGCAGTTCAACTTTATAACAATATAAATAAACCTGTTAAATTTTTCTGGACCAGGCCAGCATTTGGATTTTTTTAAAACAAGTAAATTTCTTATTGATGGCAACTAAATGGTGTTTGTAGCATTTTTATCATACAGTAGATTCCATCCATTCACTATACTTTTCTAACTTAGTTGTCCTACATGCAAGTACATGTTTTTAATGTTGTCTGCTTCTGTGCTGTTCCTATAAGTTTGCTATTAAGATACATTAAACTAAAAAAAACTAAAAAACAAAAAAACCACATGGCAAATAAGAAAAGCCTGGTCTTGAGCTTTTAACTACCATATTATTCTAAATCCAAAAAATGGGCATGTGACCAAAAGACCAACAAAAGACAGAAATTGAATATTGGGGAAAATATGATAAAAAAAAAGTGATGATTATTTTTTTAAAAACAGAAATACTACATCTTTTGAAGAACTTAGTATATGACTGAGAAGGGTAAGGAAGAGATGTGCTTTTTCAATGAGAATCTAAGTATACAGTTAACAGAGATTTTCACAAAATGTTTATTTCTGACCCTTACATTAAATTTTGCTACTGGATAAAGAGATGAGAAAGTAAACAATAGCATATGTCATTGGTACCAGTATTATGCTAAAGAATGAGATGTACCATATAAATCTTTGAAGAAAATTTTGTAGTCTATCAAAGAGAATAGTCCAGATTGTGGGAAATATCATACCAAAGGCTTATATTCCAGCCAGTGTAACACCATCATGTTTTTATTTATTTATTTTAAAATATATTTTTATTGATTTCAGAGAGGGAGAGAGAGGGAGAGAGAGATAGAAGCATCAATGATGAGAGAGAATCATTGATCGGCTCCCTCCTGCATGCCCCACACTGGGGATCAAGCCCGTAACCCAGGGCAAAAATCAAACTGTAACCTCCTGGTTCATAGGTCAACACTCAACCACTGAGCCACGCCAGCCAGGCACCCTCAGGATTTTAGAAACATCATATCAATCTTCATGTGTGAGCTAAATAAGTGTCCAGTTCACTGTCTTTCATGAGCTCAAATTCATTTCAAATTTATGAAAATAGGGTACATGGTATTTTATCTAGTCAGCTATTTCTCTTAGGGGAATTAGATATATCTTACAAAAATCTGTAGACCAAAAATTTTTTTGGGTTTTCTTTCTCAATTAGTTTCCTTTGGGTGCAAGTAACAGAAATTAGTTAAGTAAGGAAAAATTATTATATAAGATAATGGGCAAGAGATAAGGTGGTTAATAGGTTGGTTAATTTAGCAGCAAATGATGTTATCAAGGATGTAGGGTTTTTTCCCTATTTTTCTGCTCTGTCATCCACAAGCTTTTGTCCTCAAGCTTGCCTCCTCATGGTTGCAAGATGCCGCTGTATGTTCAGGGTATCATATTTATAGTAGTTCTCCCTTATCTGTATAAGATATGTTACAAGACTCCCAGTCAATGCCTGAAACTGAAGATAGTACCAAACCCTATATACTGTTTTCTCCTACACATATATACCTATGATAAAATTTAATTTATAAACTAGTCACAGTATGAGATTAATGACAGTCCTATATAATAAAAGGCTAATATGCAAATTGACTGAATGGCAGAACATCTGGTCGCTATGACACGCACTGACCACCAGGGACAGACGCTCAACGCAGGAGCTGCCCCCTGGTGGTCAGTGTGCTCCCACAGGGGGAGCACCACTCAGCCAGAAGCCGGCTTCATGGCTGGTGAGCGCAGTGGCGGTGGCGGGAGCCTCTCCTGCCTCCTCAGCAGCGCTAACGATGTCCGACTGATGGGAGCGGGCCTAAGCCGTTAGTCAGACATCCTCTGAGGGCTCCCAGACTGTAAGAGGGCACAGGCCAGGCTGAGGGACGCCCCCCACTCCCAGTGCACTAATTTTGTTCATGGGACCTCTAGTAACTAATAATAAAATAGAGCTCAGACTGGCTTATTTCACTTAGCATAATACCTTCCAGATCCATCCATGCTGTTGCAAAAGAAAGGACATTCTGACCTGGCTGGGAGTTGTATGCCCCCAAGACCTGGGGGTCATCCTTGGACCTGGGAATCAACTTTGGAATGTGGTCCATTCTCATTCAAGATTGCTTATTATCATGGAAAGATTAACAACTTTGTTGCCCAAACAATGGAATCCCATCCACATGGCCTACTTCCCCATTCCTGTAATCCCTACTTCCCCATGTAATAATCCTTGACCTACCCTATGTAAGCAGCTGGTTTATGGGGGGCTGCGGAGCATATTCTTGTGGATGACCTGCTGCTCTCCCATACTGCCAGCAGTTCTGGAATAAATGCTCATATATGATTCAAAAATCTACACTAATAAAAGAGAAACACGCAAATTGACCGTCACTTCACGATGCCCACCAGCCAATCAGGAGTGAGTATGCAAATCAATCAGACAAAGGTGGCAGTGGCCCCGCCCCCCAGCCACTCCGGGCCTCTAGGCAGCATGCATGCAGGCGTGGAGCAGCCAGGTGGGGCGGGACGTCTGCTATGAGGGGAAAGGCGGGGGGCGGAGGGAGCTACAGGAGCGGTGCTTCAGCTGGAGTGAAGACTGAAGGCGGCGGCCAGAGCGAAGGCCTGGGTCCCGGGTGCCGGAGGAAAACCGGTGCTGGCAGCCAGGGGAAGGCCTATTGCATGGATCTTCATTCAATGGGCCTCTAGTAATAATAATAATAAAATAGAACAATTATAACAATATACTGTAATAAAAGTTATGTGAATGTGATCTCTCTCACTCTGCCAAAATATCTTATTGCACTGTACTGACCCTTCTTGTGATGATGTGAAATGATGCAACGCCTACCTCATGAGATGAAGTGAGGTAAATGACATAGGCATTGTGACCTAGCATTAGGATATTATTGACTTTCTGACAATACTCAGAAGGAGGATCATCTGCTTCAGGTGATCTTGGGTCATCAAGCCATGACAAGCTACTAAGTAATTAATTGGCAGATAGCACTTATAGTATGAATATGCTGGACAAAGGGACAATTCATATCCCGAGTGGGATGGAACAGAATGGTCTGTGCCCTGACCAGGGATTGAACCCATAACTTGGTGTATGGGCACTCTAACCAACTGAGCTACCAGCCAGGGCTATATTTCTTTTGATTTCTATCTCTATATCTTATTTATTTACTAGAGGCCTGGTGCATGAAATTCGTGCACAGGTAGGGTCCCTAGGCCTGGCTGGTGATCAGGGCCGATCGGGGCTTTCCTTCATTCCGCACCGCCCCCTGGTGGTCAGCACACGTCATAGCAAGCAATTGAACTCCTGGTCTCCCAGTCAAACTCCTGAGGGGACACTTTGCATATTAGCCTTTTATATATATATAGATGCCCTGTCGCTAGGGAGAGGAAGCCAGGCATTGCTACATGATGTCATTACCCGAACAGACACTTAGCATGTTAGCCTTTTATATATATAGATTTACTTATTTATTTATTTTACATGTTACCTTATTTATTCTCACAACATGCCTATGATGTATGGAGGAGAAAGTTGAGGCACACAGAGATCAAGGGATTTGCCCAAAGTCACAGACAGCAACCAAGCTGGAATGGGGTCCCAGAGCAGGCTCTCAGTTCACCCAGGGCCCCCTGCAGTAAGTGCCAGACACCAGGACATCCCAGTGCTGTAGTCTATACACATTGTAGAGAACAGCCTTCTTGCACTGAGCTCCTTGCAAGCTGGCCTTACCCTCCCCCTGCCCGCCCCACCCTGCTCTATAAGCCTGGGCCATTGCAGCTCAAGGCTCAAGACACGTTGGGAATGGGGTTGGGGAGTAGGGGAGAGAGAAGGATGAGTAAAAAAAGTAAAACAGAACAGAAGAAAACTCAGAAGCTGAACAGATAGGCCCATGTCTGGGAGTGCGGGTGTTGGGAGACCTTCCCCAAAAAGGGCAGCTTACACGCAAGGTATTTTTTTTTACACACACTTATACACATCCCTAGATATAGTACATGTTAAATATAGGATATTCACACCCTGCCAGGTGCCCTGAGAGCCAGCGGTGGTGCTGGTGGGCATGGGTGAGCAAATAGGAGTTTGTTAAATATGCGCTCCAAGGTCTATACGCATATCTACACATACTACAGACAGCCGCCCGCCCCTCCGGTACTGTACACAGGCTCAGCCAGGAATAGATAAAAGGAGTCCCTCTCTTGAATGTCCCCTGCAAATCACTCTGAGTCATACATTTTGCTGAAGGAAGAAGGGGCTGGAGAAAAGAAAAAGGCGGGAGTCTGGAGTGTGATAACTCTGGCTTTTATCCTATTTCCCCCCCTACAGACTTAAACCCTCATCTTCTCAGGGAGGTGTGTCACCTGCTGGACCCTGCCTAGGGCTGGCGGATCACAGGGTGAGGGCTGCTTCTGCAGAAAGGAACCTGTATAGGTGTGTGTACACCTGTCTTTGTGAGCACTTGGCAGGGGAGGGAATGCATGTCCATCTCTCTGTCCTCTAGGCTCTCAGACACAAAGTGGACTGAGAATCAGAAAGCCCCCAGCCAGGGGAGTGACCCCTGTGTGAGCTCTGAAGGGGAAAGAGAAACGTAAAAATGAAAACTCTGAGGTCAGAGTGGGGGCGGGGGGGACGGTTAGTTGGGAAAAGAAGGAAGGACAAGGCAGGTGCCCAAGGCTGTCCTTGGACTATCATTGTCTTGTAAATAAGCTAGTTTAAGTTCTCATTCTATAGGACAAGTAAAACGTTTGGAGGCTGGGCTGAGGAGTTGCTGAAGTAGAGAGGATGCAGGAAGCATCCAGTCAATGATTCTCTCTCATCATTGATGTTTCTATCTCTCCCTCTTCCTTCCTCTCTGAAATCAATAAAAATGTATTAAAAAACAACAACTTTCAGGTAAGAAAAGTTTAACCAAAAAGAGAACTATAAGACTAAAAAATGTTATTTATTTTTTTTAAATATATTTTATTGATTTTTTTACAGAGAGGAAGGGAGAGGGAGAGTTAGAAACATCGATGGGAGTGAAACATCGACCAGCTGCCTCTTGCACACCCCCTACTGGGGATGTGCCCGCAACCAAGGTACATGCCCTTGACCGGAATCGAACCTGGGACCCTTCAGTCCGCAGGCCGACGCTCTATCCACTGAGCCAAACTGGTCAGGGCAAAATGTTGGATGTTATTACAAGCCAGTGGATATTATAGTTTGGAGGAAGCAAACCCTCATGCTAATTTTTAAATAATAAGGTAAATATAAATATTACCTTAATGTGTTAGGTTTCTTCTTCTAAATATTTGTGTACATAATTTTTAAATTAAAATAAATCACACCACTTAAACCAGAGCTTTGCTATTCAAGGTCTGACCCACCAGCTACATGAGCCTCTTCCAGGACCCTGACAGAAATACAGGTTCAGGCCCCACCCTAGACATACTGAATCAAAATCTGCATTTAACAAGATCCCCCAGGTTATTCATCCGCACCTGAAAGTTTGAAAAGTACTGAGTTCCAACATTCAACATTTAGTAGCAAAATCCATCTTGGTCTCACCTACAAAATGTAGGAAATAAAAGTCCATCTTCTCTAGATAGCCACAGAAGTTGGAGATAAAAGTAAATACTACATCCATTTCACCTCATATACTATTTTTTTTAAAGAGGTCAAAGAAAGTAGCTATTTTTTAAATGTTTTCTTTCTCTCCTTCCTTCCTTCCTTCCTTCCTTCCTTCCTTCCTTCCTTCCTTCCTTCCTTCCTTCCTTCCTTCCTTCCTTCCTTCCATTCTTCCTTCCTTCCTTCCTTCTTTCCTTCCTTCCTTGGGAGTGAGTAAGGGAGAGGGAGAGATAGAGAAACAGATCAGTTGCCTCCCGTATGCACTCACACTGCAACCAGGAACCAAACCTGCAACCTGGACATGTGCCCTGACAGGGAATCCAACCGGCAATCTTTCGGTGCACAGGGCAATGCTCAATCAACTGAGCCATACTGTCCAGGGCCATATACTATTTTTATCCATTCATTTCCTTCTTCCCTTCCCACCTGTCTCTCTCCCCCCTTCCTTTCTTCTCTCATTTTTAAACATCTACTTTCCCTAAATAGGTGGTAAACACCTGTAGAATAGTAATTATTTGCCCCATAAGTTTACAGTTTAATAGCCAGATACCAAAAAGTCTGGCTAGTGATTTACTAACTCACTTCTGAGAGAACTATATTTAAAAAGTACAATGAAGTAAAACCCAGTTAGATTGCTGTACTTGAATAATTGACTTCAAATTAGAGAACTAAATTTTTTCCGTTATTTTTCTTACTGCAAAATGTCAACTTTTCAGTCCTGAAATCACAGACCATGGTTAAAATCAGTCTGCAACTTGTTGGCTGTGTAAACTTGGGGAAGTCTCTTAAACTCTCTGTACTTCCATTTCAATTTTTGGAATGCTTAAGCTCATCAGCTTTGGAATAAGAAAGCCTAGCTTTGAATCTTGCTTCTTCCTCTTCTTAGCTATGTAGACTTGAGCAAGCTATTTAACTTTTGATCCTCAGTGAAATATAGGCCAAGTTTCCATGGGAAAATGCATGTCAAGTACTTAGCACAGTGCCTTGGCATGTAGTACGTGTTAAATAATGATTAACTCAACGTTCTTGTCTCAATTTTGAAATAAGGATAATTATATGCAGTAAAGGTTGTTGTGAAAGCTGAGATAACACAGGGTCTGAAGTGTGTCTGGCACAAAGTAAGTGCTCAGTAAATATTAGCTATGATTGGCTCACAGGGTTGTTGTGAGGACCCAGTGGAATAAAATAGTGTTATACTCATGATCATTATTGTTCCCTCAAATTAGGAGCTAAGTCTCACCTCAGGTTTCAAAGAATTTTAACTATACTCTAACCTGCAATTTTTAAGCCATTCTACATTATAATTAATTCCTATACTTATTGCTTGTTTATATGCTAGGATGCTACAGAAGGCAACAGCTGAGCATTGCAACTGGGATCTGGCTTGGTAATGCTCTTCTGATCCCAAGAGCCTACCCCTGAAATGGCCAGCACTATCCCACATGAGTGGCAGGATTTGAATTACAAAAGGAAAAGCAGGTGAAAAGAGATGTTGCAAAATCTTCAAGATAAACAACAAGGACTACATCGGCCTCAGAAATAACTTCTTTAAAGACCATGCAAAGGATGAAAAGGAGGAACAGTGGAGATGGCAGCATCCAATTGCTATGGTAACTGGAATTTTGCAAACGAATACTTCAGCATAGCTTGTTTCTCAAACAAACTGGCCTATTCTTTCCATTATTTGGTCCCTCTTTTGCTTCCTCATCCTCATTTGTATACACCCAGTCCTATCATACTTTGGAATGAAAGGAAAAGTACTCCTTTTTAAGCCATTTTATGCCCCCCCAAAACAAAATGAAATCTGGCAATGCATCGTTTGTTCTTACACGGAGGCAGGAAGTGTCCCTATTCTATATCAGGAGCTCTGTCCCTTCATGAGAGCCATCATACTGTGCTCCTGAGAAGTATGGTAAGCCAGGAACCTCTCTAAAATCTTGACAGTTAAAGCAATAAAGTTTTTGGGAGCCACTGGATTTCCCTAAGCTTTCCTTTCCCGGTGCGCATGAGGGAAATGCTGCTCTACATCATAGGAAATACGGGCAAGATTTGAGTCATTTGTATTATATTCAACTGACCCAGTTTGGACCCAGTGTCCCTTTCCAGCCTAACCTCTCACTGTTCTCCTGTGCTATAGCCAAACACGTCTGCTTGTTCCTGGCACACACACTTTTTTTTTTGCCTTGGCTCTTGCCATTCTCTCTGCCTGGAATGTCCCCTCCCCTTCTCTCCATTTCCTCCTTCTACTTTATCAAACTCTCATATGTCTTCTTATATGTCTCAAATCAAATAGCACCCCTTCCACACAGCCTTCTCTGATTTCCATAGCTAGTAAAGATTTTGCTTTTCTTGTTTGTGTTCTTTTCGGGTATTTGGAGTTATCTGTGTGTATCCTTCATTCCCCCATATCCCTGAGGAAGAGATTAAGCCCTTTGTATATTCTCCTTGATTCCCCATGGCATTCCAAACTATAAGTGGCCTTTTTTATTTACACGTATCCCTCCCTAACCAACCCTTTACTTATAAGCTTTTTTAAGGGCCAGGTTTTGTACATACCCTGCACCTAGCTCATTGCGTGGCACATAGTTAGCGCTCAAGAAATACTGGTTGAAGCAATGAATAAAAGTAGATGCTTTGTTGGAAATGAATTAGATTAATTTGTATTATGAAACTTTAAATTAGTGGGAAAAGCATAGTATTGAGTAGTTACAAGTGCATGGAATTCATTCATTCATTAATCAGCAGTGAACTAGGCAAATAAAAATCTCGACTTCAGCCCTAGCTGGTTTGGCTCAGTGGATAGAGCACTGGCCTGCGGACCAAAGGGTTCTGGGTTCAATTCCAGTCAAGGGCATGTATCTTAGTTGCAGGCTTCTCCCCGGCCTGGGCCCTGGTCGAGGCTTGTGCAGGAGGCAACCAGTCAACAATGTTTCTCTATGTCTTTCCTTTTCTCTTCCACTCTTCCTAAAAATCAATGGGAAAAAAATACATCCTTGGGCAAGGATTAACAACAACAAAAAAATTTTGACTTCATGGAGTTGATGTTTTAGTAGGACATGCAGAGAATTAACAAACAAACAAATAAAATAGATTCAGATTATGACGAGTGCTGTCAAGGAAATAAATAGGGCAATAAAATAGAACCACTTAAAATAGGTGCTATTTATAGGATTTCTCAGTCTCTGCACTATTGTCATTTTGGACTAAATAATTGTTCTTGCAGGAGGCTGCCCTGTGCATTGTAGGATATTTAGTAGCATCCCTGGCCTCTACCCACTAGATACCAGTTACATACAACCCCTCTTGTTATGACAACCAAAAATGTCTTAAGATATTACCAAATATCTCTGGGGGGCAAAATTATCCCCAATTGAGAGCCATTGTGTTAAAGTAACGCCTCTCTGAGTTGTGGCATGAGCTGAGACCTGAAAGACAATACAAAATAAACGTTCTAAACTAAGAAAGTGTATTCCAGGTGGGAAAGTAGACTACAGCACCAAAAACAAACAAACAAAAAACCCAAACAAACAAACAAAAATACCACATAAACTATAATAGTTAGGATAATGTGTGAAGAAGGGAATAATATATTATGTAATTGGAGAGGAAGTCAGGGCTCAATATGTAGTTGTCCTATAAGGAAGCTTAGATTTCATTTTAAAGCAATTGAGGCCATTAAGGATATTAAACAGAGATGTAACATAATATGATTCATGTTTCTAAAGATCATTCTGACTATAATGTGGCAAATGGATTGGGCAAGAGTAGCAGCAAGGAGACCAATGAGCAGGCTGTTGGAACAATCCAGGTCAAGGAAGATGAGTCTTCAGTTTGAGCTAATAGCAAAGGAAATGGAGATAAATGAACGGATTCATGATATCAAAGAAGTGGAATACAAATACTATCACATAAAATTAAATGCTACCAACTCAGAACAGAACAACCTATGAAGCGGTAAACCAGGCTTCTTTTTTGTTTTTAATATATATTTTTATTGATTTCAGAGAGGAAGGGAGAGGGACAGAGAGATAAAAACATCAATGATGAGAATCACTGTTCAGCTGTCTCTTGCACGCCCCCCACTGGGGATAGAGCCCGAAACCTGGGCATGTGCCTGACCTGGAATCGAAACATGACCTCTTGGTTCAACCACTGAGCAACACTGGCTGGGGCTAAACTAGGCTTCTTTCTCTACCTCTCATAGGTCTTTGTGATCTACTGGTATTATCTTCATTTTCTATGCAGATGAATTTCTGTGCATCCACCAAAGTTTAGCTTGCACATGGTTTTCATTTACTGTGTCCTAGCCTTTACAATACCTTTTGTTCAAGAATCCACCATTTACCAATTGCTTCATTCTTTCAGCTTCTCAATTCCAAATTGCTGGGAGAAGGAATCTCACTGGTCTAGTTTGCAGCAGGTTGCCCTCTTTTCTAGGGGACATGGAAAGAATAAGTTCACTAAAAAATGGAATATGAGTGAGACGACAACAATTGATACATCTACTGGAAATGGCAGGGTTTTTTGTTTTAAATCTGTGCTCATCACCAATATCCATTTCCAGAACTTTTTTATTTTTAATTCTCACCCAAGGACATGCTTAGAGACAGGGGAGCGGGGGGGGGGGGGGAGAGAGAGAGAGAGAGAGAGAGAGAGAGAGAGAGAGAGAGAGAGATCAATTGGCTGCCTTTTTCCCTTTTTCACACTCCCCAACCAGGGATCAAACCTGCAACTCAGGCATGTGTCCCGATCAGGAGTCAAACCAGCAACCTTTTGATGCATGAGACGATGCTCAACCAACTGAGTCACTTCAGCAGGCTCCAGAACTTTTTCATCATCCGAAACTGAAACTCTGTACCCATTAAATGGTAATTCCTCTTTCTGCCCTTCCCCTAGATCCTAGTAACCTTTATTATACTTTCTGTCTCTATGAAAGTATCTACTCTAGGTACCTAATATAAGTAGAATCATACAGTAACTGTCCTGGCTGATTTATTTTACTTAACATAATGTCCTCAAGTTCAATCATGTTGTAGCACGTATCAGAATTTTATTATTTATTTATTTATTTATTTTTAATCCTCACCCAAAGATGTGTTCTATTGATTTTTAGGGAGAGAGAGAGAGAGAGAGAGAAAGAAAGAAATATCGATGTGAGAAACATTAATTGGTTGCCTCCCTTACTTGCCCCAATGAGGGATGGAACCTGAAACCTAGGTAAGTGCATGATGGGGAATCGAACCTGTGACCCTTTGGTGTAAGTACAGTGTTCCAACCAACTGAGCAACCCGGCCAGGGCTCATTCTTGTTAAAAGCTGAATGTTCCATAGTATGTCATATTACATTTTGTTTATCCATTCATCTATTAGTGGGATTTGGGTTGTTTCTACTTTTGTGAATAATGCTGCTATGAACATTGTGTACAAATATCTGTTGGAGTCCTTGCTTTCAATTCTTTTGGGTACATACCTAAAAGTAAGTTGCTGTATCTTATGATAATTCTAAGTTTAAATTTTTGAGGACCTTCCAAACTGTTTTTCACAGTGGCTATACTATTTTTCATCCTCACAATGCACCAACACTTGTTTTCTTTCTTTCTTTTTTATAATAGCCATTCTGGGTGTGAAATGGTATATTATGGTTTAGATTTGCATTTCCCATATGGTTAATTATGTTGAGCATCTTTTCGTAGTTTTGTGGACATTTGTGCATCTTTTTTGAAGACTTAGACATTTCTGCAAAATATAGAATTCCTTGGCTCACTTTTTAATTGGGTTGTTTGTTTTTTGTTGTTGTCTAGTTGTAGGAGTTCTTTATATATTCAGGACATTAATCCCTCATCAGATGATTTGCTAATATCATTCTGTGGATAAGATAATAGTTTTAAATTTAGTGCCTGCCAAGGCAACTGCGTGAAATAAATTCTAGTCTTGTACTAACTTGCTCCAGAGATCTGGGTCAAGGTGAGACTTGGGGATTGAGCCAGCAACCCAGGCATGTGCCCTGACCGGGAATCGAACCGTGACCTCCTGGTTCCTAGGTCAACACTCAACCACTGAGCCACGCCAGCTGGGCACTGAGTGTTTTTTCTTAAGAGAGATAGGAAGGGAGAGGAAGAGAGAGATAAAACTTCTATGAGGAAGAAACATGGATGTGAGATACATCAATTGGTTGCCTACTGGGGATCAAGCCCACAACCTGAGCATGTGTCCTGACCGGGAATTGAACCTGTGACCTCTTGGTGCATGGAACAAAGCTCAGTCCACTGAGTCACACTGGCCAGGCGTAACTGAGTATTTGATGTCAAATAAAATTCAAAAACATTTTACTGACCACATATAACAGGAAAGATTAAATTAAAAAGGATATTAGGGAAAGCTAATAAAATCTGAATAAAGTGTGAAATTTAGTTCATGGTAATATTCCAATGTTGATTGTGACAAAAATACTGTAACAATGTAAGATGTCAACAATAGGGAAACTAGGTGAGGTATATCTATTTTTACAACATTTTTGTATATCTAAAAGTTTATTTAAATAAAAATGTTAAAAATAATTTCTTAAGATATAGTTATGCTACATAGCTTATAAAAATTTTTTAGGCAGAATTCTAATATGGCCACCCAAATTCCTGGCTCCATATGTATTTTCTTTTATGTAGGAGGGTAGAAAATCCCAGCTGTCATAAGTCTCTCACTGGTAAGGAAGTTTAGAGGCCTTCAAAAGATTACAGGGAGAGCCCTAGCCAGTGTGTCTAAGTGGTTAGAGCATCATCCCTCACACACTGAAGGGTTTCGGGTTTGATTCTTGGTCAAGGGTACAGACCCAGGTTGCAGATTTGATTCCCACTCAGGTCTGGGAGTGTACAGGAGGCAACCAATTAATGTGTCTCTCTCATTTTGATCTCTTTCTCTCTCTCTCTCTCTTTTTTAGTACCCACATCCCTTCCACTCTCTCTAAAAAAAAAAAAAAAAATCAATGGGCCCTAACCGGTTTGGCTCAGTGGATAGAGCGTCGGCCTGTAGACTGAAAGGTCCCAGGTTCAATTCCGGTCAAGGACATATACCTTGGTTGCAGGCACATTACCAGTAGGAGGTGTGCAGGATCGATGTTTCTCTCTCATAGATGTTTCTAACTCTCTATCGCTTTCCCTTTCTCTCTGTATAAAATCAATAAAAAATATATTTTAAAAAATCCTAAAAAAAAAAAATCAATGGAAAAAAAATAACCTCAAGTGAGGATTAACAAAACAATACAGCAGCAACAAAAAAAGATTAGAGGGACCTAGTCGGTTTGGCTCAATGGATAGAGCGTCGTCCTGCAGACTGAAGGGTCCCGGTTTCGATTCCAGTCAAGGGCACATGCCCAGGTTGTGGACTCAATCTCCAGTAAGGGGTGTGCAGCAGGCAGCCGATCAATGATTCTCTCTCATCATTGATGTTTCTGTCTCTCCTTCTCCCTTCCTCTCTGAAATAAATAAATAAATAAAAAGTCTCAGAAATTTAGATATCTGAATTTAACTGAGAAAAAAATGAGGACTGAAGTCATCTTAAAGAAACTATTAGAGTTGGTAAAAAGATAAATTCCAGAAAGATATTAAAACTATTGATAACCATGTTTTAACTAGAAGCAAGTTTGAAGAGAAAGAGGAGTAGAAGTTAAGTTCAATTTAAAACATGGGACCAGAAGTCATAAAATACTTGGAGTAGCCACTAAGTGAAGAGAAGGGGATGGCAAATGGGTAAAAATTTTAACTTTTAAATTCATGAATATCTTAATTGTATTTTTGGAATATTATTTTGCCTGCCTTTTATTGAGATATATTTGGCATATAACATTATATTAGTTTTAGGTGTACAACATAATATTTTATATTTGTATATAATGCAAAATAATCACCACAATATGTCTAGTTAATATTCATCACTACACATACCTACTTTTTTTCTTTCTTGTGATGAGAACTTTTAAGATTTACTTTTTGCCCTAGCAGGTGTGGCTCATTTGGTTGGGCATCCTACCATGCACTGAAAGGTTGCAGATTCCATTCCTTGGCAGGGCACATGCCCAGATAGTGGGTTCGATTCCCCCTGTAGGGGCCATGTAGGAGGCAGCTGATCAATGTTGTTGCTCTCATGTCAATGTTTCTCTCTCCCTCTCCCTTCCTCTCTCTCTAAAAAATCAATACAAAATATTTTTAAAAGATTTACTCTCTTAGCTACTTCCAAATATACAAAACAGTATTCTTAACTACAGTCACCATATTTTACATTACATGCCCAGGGCTTATTTATTTTGTAACCATGAGTCAGTTTTGTGGGTTTTTTTTATGGCGGCGGGGCCGGCGGGGGGGGGGAGGGGAGATTGTTAAATAATTCACATATAAATGAGATCATACCATATTATCTTTCTCTAACTTACTTTTTTAAAAAAATATATTTTTATTGATTTCAGAGAGGAAGGGAGAGGGCGAGAGAGATAGAAACATCAATGATGACCATATTAGGCAAATGATCACCCAAGATCCATCCATGTTGTCACAGATGGCAAGATTTTCTTCTTTTTTTATAGCTGAAAAATATTTCATTGTGTGTGTACATATATATGTATGTGTGTGTGTGTGTGTATATATATATATATATATATATATATATATATACACACACACACACAGTATAATCCTCTCTATAAAATGGTAATATGCAAATTAACCATCACTCCGCTACATAAGCCATGCCCACCAGCCAAGCCACGCCCATCAGCCAATCAGGGCAAGTATGCAAATTAACCCCAATCCAAGATGGCTACAGCCACAGAGAGCAAGGTTTCCCAGGTAACAGAGGAAGCCAAGCTTTCCATAGCCATTGCAGGCCTAAGCCTCCACTCAAGCTACAAAGTTTCAATTATAGAAGGTAAACAAATTCAAACAAATGGCGGCAGAATGGAGCTTGAGAGAGCAGGCCAGGGTTGCCGGTGGCAACAGGGGAAGCAAAGCTGTCTGCACACCCTGGCCGGGCCCACCCGCTTAAGGCAACAAAGTTTCAATTGTAGAAGGTGAATTAACTGCCCCAGAAATGGCTGCCGCCCCAGAGGGAGCAGCAGGCTTGGCTCTGCTCCAGGCTACAAAGTTTCAATTGTAGAAGGAAAATAAATTCCAGATACCAGGGCCTCCCTTTGGGTTGCCAGGGGGCGTGGCCGGCCTGCAAACCACCACAGGCCCCTCGCTCAGGCCGCCCCACACCCCAAGGGAACCCCCACCCTTATCTGTGACACCCTTCAGGGCAAACCAGCTGGCCCCCACCCGTGCACCAGGCCTCTATCCTATCTAATAAAAGGATAATATACAGATTGATCATCACTGCAACACACAATATAGCTGCCCCCAGGTGGTCAAAGATCCTGCCCCCATGTGGACACAAGATGGCCACCACAAGATGGCCAGCAGGAGAGGGCAGTTGGGAGGCACCTGGCCTGCAAGGGAGGGCAGTTGCGAGGGACCAGGCTTGCAAGGGAGGGCAGTTGGAGGTGATCAACCCTGCAGGAGAGGGCAGTTAGGGGTGACCAGGCCGGCAGAGGAGGGAAGTTGGGGGAAAACAGGCTGGCAGGGGAGCAGTTAAGCATCAACCAGGATGGCAGCGGAGTGGTTAGGGGGTGATCAGGCTGGCAGGCAGAAGCGGTTAGGGGCAATCAGGAAGGCAGGCAGGCAAGCAGTTGGGAGCCAGTAGTCCTGGATTGTGAGAGGGATGTCCGACTGCCCGTTTAGGCCAGATCCTGGTGGGATCGGGCCTAAACGGGCAGTTGGACATCCCTCCAGGAGTCCCAGATTGGAGAGGGTACAGGCTGGGCTGAGGGACAACCCCCCGCCGTGCACGAATTTCGTGCACCGGGCTTCTAGTGTATATATAATACACAATGTATATATTATGTATCAGTGGTTGCCAACCAGTGGTCTGCGGACCACTGGTAGTCTGTGAGGTCCAAAAGGTTGGTGACTGCTGTTATATATGTGTGTGTGTGTGTGTGTGTGTATACACATACAGTATATACTGTGTGTGTGTGTGTGTATATATATATATATATATATGTATATATATATATATATATATATATATATATATATATATATTCATTCTAGAGGCCTTATGCACGAAATTCGTGCACGGGTAGGGTCCCTAGGCCTGGCTGGCGATCAGGGCTGATCTGTGGGGTGACTGGCGGGGCAATCGGGGGGGGCTCCCACTGGCACCCACTTTGACTGACCTGGCGCCGCCTGCTCGCCGGCCCTGCCCCCTGCCACTGCTGCCGGTTGCCTCCTTCTGCGGGATGACCGGCGGGGCGATGGTGGGGGGGGGGGCCTGCTGGCACCCGCTTTGACTGGCCTGGGGCCTGCAGGCTGGGGGCAGCTCCTGTGTTGAGCATCTGCTCCCTGGTGGTCAGTGCACATCATAGCGACTGGTCGTTCCTCTGGTCATTCTGCCATTCGGTAGATTTGCATATTAGGCTTTTATTATATAGGATTACATCTTCTTTATCCATTCATCCATCAGTGAACTTTTAGGTTTTTTCCATGTCTTGGCTATTGTAAATACTGCTGTAATAAATATGGGGGGTGCAGATACCTTTTTTTGTTTTTGTTTTGTGTTTTTGTTTCCTTCTGACAAATACTCAGAGTGGAATTAATAGATCATATGGGAATTCTATTTTTAATTTTTTGGAGAACCTCCATACTGTTTTCCACAATGGTTGCACCAGTTTATATTCCTACCAACAGTACAACAGGACTCCCTTTCCTCCACATCCTCATCAATACTTGTTATTTCTATTCTTTTTTATAATCGCCATTCTAACAGGTGTGAGTTGCATTTTCCATCTCATTGGATTTGCATTTTCCTGATGATTAGTAATGTTGAGCCCCTTTTCATGTACCTGTTGGCCATCTGTATGTCTTCTTCGGAAAAATGTCTATTTAGATCCTCCAGCCATTTTAAAATTGGATTGTTGATATATGATTTATAAATATTCTCTCCTATTCCTTAGGTAGTCTTTTGGTTATGTTGATGGTTGCCTTTGCTATTCAAAGGTTTTTTTTAGTTTGATATAGTCCTACTTATTTATTTTTGCTTTTGTTGCCTTTACTTTTGGTGTCAAGTCCAAAAAATTGTTGCCAAAACTGATGTCAAGAAGCTTATCACCTACATTTTCTTCTAGGAGTTTTATGGTCTTAGGTCTCACATTCCAATCTTTCATCTATCTTGAGTTAATTTTTTGTGTATAGTGTAAGAAGATAGTAGTCCAGTTTTATTTTTTTGTATGTGGTTGTCCAGTTTTCCCCAACACCATTTGTTGAACAGATTGTCCTTTCTCCATTGTGTATTCTTGGCTCCTTTGTCATAAATTAATTAACCATATATACAGGGATTTGTTTCTGGGCTCTCTATTCTGTTCCATTGACTTATGTGTCTGTTTTTATGCCAATGCCATATGATTTTCATTACTAAAGCGATAAATATAGTTTGAAATCAGGAAGTGTGATGTCTCCAACTTCGTTCCTTTTATTTTTCTCAAGATTGCTTTGGCTATTTGTGATTCCATACAGATTTTAGGATTATTTGTTCTAGTTTTGTGAAAAAATGCCATTGGTATTTTGATAGAGATTGCATTGAATCTGTAGATCGCTTTGGGTAGTATGGGCATTTTAATGATATTAATTCTTCTAATACAATAGCATGGAATATCTTTCCATTTATTTGTGTCTTATTAAATTTCTTTCATCGATGTCTTATAGTTTTCAATGTACAGGTCTTTCACTTTCTTGGTTAAATTTATTCATAGGTATTTTATTCTTTTTGATGCAATTATAAGTGGGATTATTTTCTTAATTTCTCTTTTTGATAGTTTGTTATTAGTGTATAGAAATGCAACTGATATTTGTATATTGATTTTGTATTCTGCAACTTTACTAAATTCATTTATTTGTTCTAACAATTTTTTGTTGGAGTATTTAGGATTTTCTATATATAATACTAGAGGCCCGGTGCACGAAATTCATGCACGGGGGCGGGGGGTGTCCCTCAGCCCAGCTTGCACCCTCTCCAATCTGGAACCCTTCGAGGGATGTCTGACTGCCCGTTTAGGCCCGATCCCAGTGGACATCCTAAACGGGCAGTCGGACATCCCTCTCACAATCCAGGACTGCTGACTCTCAAGTGCTCGCCTGCCTGCCTTCCTGATTTTACCTAACCGCTTCTGCCTGCCAGCCTAACCACTCCCATGCCAGCCTGATTGATGTCTAACTGCTCCCCTGCCAGCCTGTTTGCCCCCAACTTCCCTCCTCTGCCAGCCTGGTCACCCCTAACTGCCCTCCTCTGCAGGGTTGATCGCCTCCAACTGCCCTCCCTTGTAGGCCTGGTCCCTCTCAACTGCCTTACCTTGCAGGCCTGGTCCCTCCCAACTGCCCGCCCCTGCTGGCCATCTTGTGGTGGCCATCTTGTGTCCACATGGGGGCAGGATCTTTGACCACATAGGGGCAGCTATCTTGATCTTGTGTGTTGGAGTGATAGTAAATCTGCATATTACTCTTTTATTACATAGGATAGAGGCCTGGTGCACAGATGGGGACCAGCTGGTTTGCCCTGAAGGGTGTCCCGGATCAGGGTGGGGTTCCCTTGGGGCGTGGAGAGGCCTGGGCGAGGGGCCTGTGGTGGTTTGCAGGCCAGCCACGCCCCTGGCGACCCAAGCAGAGGCCCTTGTATCTGGAATTTATTTACCTTCTACAATTGAAACTTTGTAGCCTGGAGCGGAGCCAAGCCTCCTGCTTGCTCTGTGATGGGCAGCCGTTTCTGTTTGGATTTGTTTACCTTCTATAATTGAAACTTTGTATCCTTGAGTGATGGTTAATTTGCATATTACTCTTTTATTAGAGAGGGTTATATTTATTGAGGTATAATTTGATACTAACTGACTGATAAAAGTAGAAAATCCAAAGGCTTTGGATTGATGAGAAAATATATGTGACAATTTTGAAAATGTCCAGAAATCCATAGAAAGAATGAGTGGAAAAGTTCTTAATGGGAATTAAGTTCATGTTGGTACAGCACAGAACAAAGTAGAAGACAATCTGAATTAAAACACAAATTTGAGCAAACAAAACAGTGTAAGCTTCAAGAGTGTTACTCTTTAAAAAAAATTTTTTTTTTATTGATTTCAGAGAGGAAGGGAGAGAGAAATAGAAACATCAATGATGAGAGAGAATCATTCATTGGCTACATCCTGCACACCCCTTACTGAGGACCGAGCCTGCAATCCGGGCATGTGCCTTTGGCTGGAATAGAACCCGGGACCCTTTAGTCCACAGGCCAATACTCTATCCACTGAGCCAAACCAGCTAGGGCGAGGGTGCTACTCTTTATGTAAAAAATCTTGAAGATGGTATTGATGATAAATGACTGAGGAGAGAATTCTACCTCTTTGCATAATCACTAGTGTCAGGGTCATGATAGAGGCTGGCCACAGCAAAGGCTTTGCCTTTGTCTTATGTCTCCTGAGAAAGCTAATAAAGCTGTCATGGCAATCAATGGAAGAATTATGGTCAGCAAACCACCATATGTGGTTACTGCACAAAGCAAGATGGAGCATCAGGCTCTTCTCACCAAGAATTACATGAAGAGAATGGCAACTAGGAGAGTTGGAGGCAATCCTGTACTCAGCTCTCAAAAAGTGGCAGCAACACTCTAGCCGTTTGGCTCAGTGGATAAAGCATAGGCCTCTGGACTAAAGAGTCCCGGTTCCGATTCCGGTCAAGGACACGTACCTCGGTTGCAGGTTCCTCCCAGGCCCAGGCCCTGGTCAGGGTGCATGCAGGAGGCAACCAATTGATGTGTTTCTCTCATATCGATATTTCTCTCTGTCTTTCCCTTTCTCTCCCACTCTCTCTCTAAAAAATCAATGAAAAAATATCCTCAAGTGAGGATTAAAATAATAATAATAATCGTTAAAAAAAAAACACTCTTTTTAAAGAGCTGTGCTGGGTAATGGGGATTTAAAGACAAAAAAAATCCTTTATCCCTAAAGAATTCACCCTCTAGGATCAGAGACCCACACAAATAACACACACAAAAAATGTGGAAACTTTTATGTAAAAGTATTGTAGAAGGCTTTGAAAATGCTTATAAGGGAGCAACTAATTATAAATTAACTAGAGGCCCGATGCACGAAATTCATGCGAGAGTAGGCCTTCCTTCCCCCAACTGCCCACACCAGCTTCCCTCTGGCACCCCAGACCCGGGCTTCCCTCACAGCCCTGGCTTCGTCCGGAAGGTCGTCAGGAAGGATGTCTGATCTAATTAGTATGTTATGCTTTTATTACTATAGATACGGAAAACTGATAAGGAAATGTACCATTTGCACTGGACTTTAAGGACAGGATGATAACAAGGAATGAGAGGTATATGGGCAGAGAAATAGTGTGATCAATGGGCTGGAAGTTTGATGAAATGTTGAGTGTCACTCAAATGTAGGGCATTTAAGGAATTACCGAAAATGAGACTAGGATGGTAATTTCTGGTCAGATTTTAAGGAAGTCGAGATTAGAGGAGGTAGTTTAAAGAGAATGCTAAAGCTTTGAAAAAGTCATTTTACAGAATGAGAAAGGGAGTGTGCTAGGAACAAAGATATCAGCTACCATGTATGAGCACTTACCATGTGCCAGGCACTCTACTAAATGTAGGATATGCATTAACACACTAACCAGTTCCATGGTTCTAGCCTTCATGGAACCTCCAGTCTAGTAGGGGAGATAGACAATAGGTATATTCTAAAAATATATAACATTATAATTGGGATAAAAGCTATGAAGAAACAAATGGTACCATGAGAAAGAATAATAATTAGGAATAAAGGCTAATTGGAAAAGAGGGATAGCCCAAGACCAAGACTCAAAAGATGAGAAGGAGACCATGACAAGAGCAGAGAGAAAAGCTTTTGCTAAAGCCTATGGCAGGAGAGAGTTATTGCAAGGAGGCTGGTGTGGCTGGAGCACAGCAGGAGAGAGTGACATAAGATGAGAGTACCGGTAGATGTGGGTAGCAGCCAGATCATTCAGGTTTTCTTCTAGGCCTCAATAAAGAATTTGAATGATCTTAGAACAATGGGAAGTTGTGGGCTGGTTTTAAGTAGGGGAATAACATGACTGGATTGTGTTTTAACATGACTTTAGTTACTAAATGGGGAGTGGATTGTGTCAGGGTGATCAGAGGGCCTAGGGAATTTTTTTAGAGGAATAGTGTGCTTCTATCAAATGAAATATTAAAGGCAATTAAGAGCACAGTGTGGTTTGGTGAAGAAAGTGATGAGGTATGGCTAGGTTTTGTTGTTTTGAGACGCTAACATTGGTTATTTTTCCCATGGCTCCAAGTTGGATTGAAATAAGTAGATTTGTAGAGTCCGTATAGAGAAGTCCAGAGACTGTGAACAGCCAATGTAAGGATAAGGAAGGTCAGAGATGTACTGCCAAGACCAGAGTACAGAGAAACCGAGGTACTTTCTTGGCCAGAGCTGTTTTTACAAGGGGTGTCTGGTATGTCACATCGTCCTGTCAAAGATACTCCACAAACATCTGGACTGGAGCTTAGGACAGATGTCTGACTGGAACGTTGAGATTCAGTTTGTAGCACATAGCAAGGAGTTAATTAATGTTTACTGAATAAGATTGATGTGGTAGTTCTCTATCTAGCAGGGACAGTTGGAAGTGTGGGAATAGATAAAATCACTGAGGGAGAAAATAGAGAGAGAAGGGAAAGGGAACCGCCAGGAACAGCTAAGTTCTGATTGAAATTGATCTGATAGAAACTGAATGGTATGACCACAAGAGAAATTTGGGTCAGACTATGGACGATCCTAAAACTGGTATTTTTCATAAGAACGAAATAACATATATTAAAGAAATATTTCATCTCTGTGTCAGAAGAGATTTTAAAGAATAGATAGCCTGCTCTGGTCAGTGTTGCTCAGTGGTTGCAGCGTTGGCCTGCTCACCAGAGAGTCTTCGGTTCAATTCCTGGTCGAGGGCATGCACTTGGGTTGCAGGTTTTTCTCCTGGGTCCCATTGAGGTGCATGCAGGTGGCAACCAATCAATGTGTCTCTCGCACATTGATATTTCTCTCTCTCTCTTCTCATCCCTTCCTCCCTTACACTCTCTAAAAATCAATGGAAAAAATATCCTCAGGTGAGGATTAACAGCAACAACAAAAGAATAGATAGCCTACTAGGTAAGTAGGATCCCAAGCATTTGGTGACATGATTTCAATTAGATTAGTATTTTGTACATAGATCTTAGCAGGACCAACTAGGAGTTTTTAAACAATAGGATATTGAATAAAATGGCATTCAGTCATTAGGAAATTGTCTCTTGTACCAAATGGCTAACTAGGATCTCTATAAAAGAACTGTAATTAAAGGGAAGTAAAAACAAATTCTTTGCTTATAGATTCAGTGGGTTTAATTAAAACATCTTTATATGGATGAGCCAGCCCATTCCATGTGCAATATGTATCTTATTACTTGCGTTTGGATTTAGAGTTCTAAACAAATTCAGACACTAGATATTTTTCTGCCTTTCTATAGGAGAGGCAGTATAACCTAATTAAGATCGAGGGCATTAACATTAGACAGACCTGGTTTTGTTTGATTCTTTCTCAGGCACTTCCTAGCCTTGTGCAAGTTACTCAAGCTCTCTAGGCCTAGTTTTCTCATCAGCGCTATATAGAAAATGAAAGAACCTACTTCAGAGGATAATTGTGAAAATTAAATGAAAAATTTAAAGCATTTAGCCTAGTGCCTTATAGGCAATCCCTGACACATCCCATTGCAGAAAGACATAATAAAAACAACATAATACCCACTTATTACTTGCCAGCTACTGTGCTTAAGTACTTTAAATACATTCTCTCATTGAATCCTTTGAGATAGGTACTATTCTTATCTGAATGTCGCTCCTGAGGAAAATGAGGGCTAAGGAATTTCAGTAATCAAGAGCTATACAAATGCCTAGTTAGCACAATCATCCACAGGTGTGCACATGTAATTTGATGCAAACATATTCATGCGTACCAATGCAAGGATATTCACATACCCCTTGTTGTCATTACCACATTTCCTAGCACTTCTATTTGGAATAATGGTGCTGGAATAGCACAGTGGAAATGGCTAGAGGAATAACCATTCAATCAGCGTGTGTGTGCCTGTATGTGTATATGTTGTTTTTTAGTGAAGTAAGGGAGAGAGAGAGAAACATCCATCTGCTGGTCCACTGATTCATGCGTGTGTTTTAATGAAAAGGGTGATGTATTACAAAGAGCACAACTGTCTCTAACTTGCTCTAGGACTTTGAATAAGTCACTTAACTAAGTCTTTGGGCCTCAATTTCCTCATCTGTAAAATGAGGGGGCTGGCAAAGTTCTAGAACCCTGTGAATCTAAGCAGCCCTCAAGCCTACGACCTTGTATAGGCCGTTCTATACAAACACTCCCATGGCAACGGCCACTCAGCTTTCAGCAATACTGGTATGCTGCTCCTCTCAAGCCAGCAGTGCGTACTATTTCAATCGCAAATTCCTGGGTGAATAGAGCGCGTGAATGGGGGAGGGAATCTGTCAGTCAGAAATCTTAAAAGCCTCTGGCTTTAAAATAAGTTCTGGAATAAATTATCTGTGGGTGGTGTGTATGTATATGCTAAATCAGAAGAACGGTATCAGTTTAATTCACAAAATCACCCGTTTAGCAGGTAGAAGAGCTTTCTTAGCTGAGATGAGATTTAAAGGGTCACTTTGCCACTAAGTGCTGAGTCAGTGAGTGGAGGGGACTGTGGCCCAAGTTCGTTAGCATGGCGAGGATGCCAAAGGAATGCCGCCAGAGGGTGCTTAAATCAACCTGGATTTCTGAGAAGCAAATCCAGTATTTTTTTCCAAGCTACGTAGTCTAATAAGACTGTCTTATTACAATGGGTTTTATCAGAGCACCGTCTTAGAAGCACAGTGACTCCGGGGAAAAGGGACAAGGATAAAGGTGTGAGAGAAAGAGGGCATCTCTTTTCAAGGAAAGCAGGAGACGTCCTTGAAAAGACTACCGTCTATATGCCCTACTCTCAGGATAGTAGTCAAGCCTTGGAAAAGTTGTTTTCTGGGTTTTTTGCTGGTAGTGGTTTGATGACAATGCTGAATTCATGGAGAGGAGAAGCCCCTGCCTTTTTTCCCTGCGTGTTGCCTCCTTATGTTTGAGCCAGGTAGTAAGAAGGAGCACTATCCTTCTATGACTCAGGTGTAAATAAAGAGGATGCTCAATAAGAAAGCAAGTTTAAAGAATTGACTTTCTCAGAGGAAGTGGATCCAGAAGAAATGCAATGCGCACTTCGCTAGGTCCCCACCTGAGGGCAGCAGCGCTAGCCTACTGAGAGCTCTGCATTGCAAGGGCACTGAAGAGAGGAAGAGGTGGCCATGGGAGGAGAATGGGAACCAGGCCGGTGAGAGCGCTCAGAAGAGGGCTCTCTACAGTTAGAGACAGAGCTGTGTCCTTGGAGCTGAGGGAATCTCAGAATGAATGGATGGTCTCTGCTGAAGACCGAACAACAGAACTAGCTGAGAAATCTGGGAGCTGTAACGTTCAGGGCGAATCAAAGCCTTGCAAACCTGTGGAACTTGCTGTTTTTCCTCTTGCCACTAGAGGGTAGAATGTGAAAAGAAGATTGGAGCATTCTCATCCTCTCAAATTGGCTATTCAGCCCTGGAGGAATTCTAAGTTTTAGAGGTTTTAAATCTTGTCCTTGCTAACAAGTATATCTGGTCAAGCCATTTCCTTGCTTATCCATTTTCTCTCTTTTTTAAAGTTTTTACTTTTAAAAAATATATTTTTATTGATTTCAGAGAGGAAGGGAGGAGAGAGAGATAGAAACATCAGTGATGAGAGAGAACCATTGATCAGCTGCCTCCTTCACGCCCCACAGTGGGGATTGAGCACACAACCCAGGCATGTGCCCTTGCCTGGAATCAAACCCAGGACCCTCCAGTCCGCAGGCTTATGCTCTATCCACTGAGCCAAACAGCTAGGGCCCTACCTACACATTTTCAATGGCTCCCTAAAGTCTCCAAAACAATGTCTGAGCTGATGAGAATGGCATACAAAGTTCTTTCAGATTTGTCCTTGATTCTTCCTTCACTCTGCTCCCTACCTGAACATACACAACCTTAGGGGAAGTAGTGAGGTGGAAAGGGCAAGGGTGTTAGAATCAATCGCAAGCCAGTAAATCATCCCACACTCCTTTTTCATCCCTTCCACATTCAACTCCACCAATTCCTGTCTATTCTGCCTCTTAGAAGAACTCTGTGATGGCAGGCCCACACCCACTTTGTTCATCTGTATATCCTTAGTGCCTAGCACTCTTAGTAGGAGCTCATTAAATACTTATTGATCAAAGTAATGAATGAATGACTACATCAACGTCACTGTTATCAGCCTAGTCCACCTTACTACCATCTCTCACCTGGCCTTCAATGGGAACCCAAGGAATCTCTTATATCCCCTCTTTGCTCCCTATAATCCGTTCTTTACTCTGCAGCAAGAGTGATCTTTCTGAGATTCAACTCTGCATAAAACCCTTCAATGGCTTCCCAGCTCTTAAAACACCTTTAATATGACACATAAAGTAAGTATTACTTAGCCGTTTGGTCACTTGCTAGTTATGTAATCATAAGGAAGTTATTAAATCTCACCGAGTCTTGGTTTGCTCATCTAAAAAAACGTGAACAATAAGTATTCCTACTTCACAGGGTTGTTGGGAGGATTAAATAAGGTAATTCATATAAAATGCTTAGCATAGTATTTAGTTCTCTGTTAAGTAAACGGTAACTGTATGACTATTAGGACCTGAATGATGTAGTCCCTGCTACCTTGTGCTATTCCCTCTCATTTTCTGGCATCCTCATTAGGCTATTTTTAGATCCTGGAATGTGCCAGGCTCTTCATTAATTCTACTCCTCTCTCTGGTCCCAATGTAGAGTTTACATCCTCTAGGAAGTCTTTTTTGACATTCCATGTCTGGCTCAGATGGCCCTGCAATGGATTTCCATAGCAGCCTATATAATATCATGACATTGGTTATCCACTCCTGGCATAGTGACTGGCATTCAGCAACGCCTCGAAAAGCATCTGTTGAAATACCATATCATTTCACTTATATGTGGAATCCAAAGAGCAAAACAAACAAACAAAATAGAAATGGACTCATAGATACAGAGATCAGACTGATGGTTGCCAGAGGGGTGAGGGTTGGGGGACTGGGTGAAAAAGGTGAGGGATTAAGAACTACAAGTTGGTAGTCACAAAATAGTCACAGAGATATAAGGTCCGCCATTGGGAATATAGTCAATGATATTAGAATAACTATGTACTGTGTTAGGTGGGTACTCAAAATATTGGGGGGCCCTTTTGGCTCTCTGAGCAGCACCATGGTGGTTGGCAGGAACAAGCACCTTATGAAAAGCGGCAAAAAGGGAGCCAAGAAGGAAGTGGTTGATTCATTTTCTAAGAAGATTGGTACGAGGAGAAAGCACCAATTATATTTAATATAAGAAATATTGGAAAGCCCTGGCCCATGTGGCTCAGTTGGTTGAACGTTGTCCCATGCACCGTAAGGTGACGGGTTCAATTCCTGGCCAGGGCACATGCGCAGGTTTCAAGTTCAACAGGAGGCATCCGATTGATGTATCTCTGACATCAGTGTTTCTCTTTCTCCACCTCCCTTTCTCTCTCCCTAAAATCAATAAAAAAACATTTTTAAAAAGAAAGATATATTGGAAAAACACTAGGCATGAGAACTCAAGGAACCACATCTCATTGATGGTCTCAAAGGTGGTAGTTTTGAAGTGACCCTAGCTGATCTGCAGAATGATGAGGTTGCATTTAGAAAATTTAAGCTAATTACTAAGAATATTCAGAGCAAAAACTGTCTGACTAATTTCCATGGCATAGATCTTACCCGTGACAAAATGTGCTCCATGATAATAAAAAAAAATTTAAAAAATGGCAGACCATGATTGAAACTCATGTTGATGTCAAGACTACCAATGGGAGTCAGAGAAAGATAAATATCACATGATCTCACTCATATGTGGAATATAATGAACAAAATAAACTGATGAACAAAATAGATCCAGAGACATAGAACCATGGAACAGACTGATAGGTTTCAGAGGGAAGATAGGGATGGGGAGTAGGCGCGGGGGGAGGGGGAGAATAACCGGGGAACATATATGTATAGCTCATGGACACAGACAATAGTGTAGTGAAAGCTTGGGAGGGGCGGATGCGGGTTGGAGGGGGTCATTGGGAAAAAACAACAACAACAACAAAAGGGGACATCTGCAATACTTTCAACAATAAAGATAAAAAATTTAAAAAGGACTACTGATGGTTATTTGCTTCATATATTTTATGTCGGTTTGGCTAAAAAATGCAATAATGGATTCGGAAGGCCTCTTGTGCTCAGCATCAACAGGTCCATCAAATCCAGAAGATGATGGAAATCATGACTCGAGAGGTGCTGACAATGACTTGAAAGAAGTGGTCAATAAATTGATCCCAGACAGCATTGAAAAAGACATAGAAACGGCTTGCCAATCTATTTATCCACTCCATGATGTCTTTGTTGGAAAAGTCAAAATGCTGAAGAAGCCCAGGTCTGAAACTGGGAGAAATGGAGCTTCACGGTGAAGGTAGCAGTTCTGGAAAAGCTACTGGGATGGAGACAGGTGCTAAAGTCGAACGAGCTGATGGATTTGAACCCCGGGTTCAAAAATCTGCTTAAAGTTCAGACTTAATGGTAACAAATAAAAAATCCTATTTGTGAAAAAAATAGAAAGAAAGAAATATAAAGGGGACCACTTCGTAAAGTATATGATTGTCTAACCACTATGCTGTACACCTGGAATTAATGTAAAATAATATTGAATATAAACTGTAATTGAAAAGTAAAATTAAAGTAAGTAAATAAATATCTGTTGAATCATCTCTAGACCCAATCACTTTCTTTTCCATGCTCTTTGTATGTGATTTCTTCTTTCCGTATTTCCTTTCTAAGGGAAACTTCGCCACCCACAGCCTCTATTGAGGAGGCAGGCCTAGGTAGCCACAGTTCATGTACAGTTCATGGAGGTACTTTTGCCTTAGCTGACTAGACCGGAATTGGCATCTGATGCAATGGTGGACAATCCAGAACCTGGCCAGCAACTTATAACATACCTGCCACCAAAAGAGAAGTAGGTCAATCAGATTCCCTCTCACTCTCTAAAATTTTAGTTAGAAAAGGGAGAAAATGTGGCTATAAATGACAAGAACAAGAACTAAATGATATAGAAAGAAAGATGAGCTCAAAGTCTCGAGGGGTCGAGGCAAGCTATAGATATAAAGAAATAGAAACTATGAGGTAGAGACCATCAATACAAAATGAAGACTTAGTGAGTTATAGAAATGTCTAACCACTATGCTGTATACCTGAAATTAATATAATATTAAATGTCAACTTTAATTGACAAAAATTACAAATCTAAGTATAAGGAAACAGTTGGTAATGGTAAAAGAGGCCCTGTCAGGAGAATAGCTAAGTCATGCTAATGACTGAGCATCAGGATGAAAATACCTAAAATGCTGTCACTAGCTCTTCTGGGCTATTATTTTCCTGGGTTTCTGTGACGTGTATCTTTTTTTATTAATATATTTTTATTGATTTCAGAGAGGAAGGGAGAAGGAGAGAGAGATAGAAACATCAATGGTGACAGAGAATCATTGATCAGTTGCTTCCTGCACACTACACACTGGGGATTGAGCCCACAACCCGGGCACGTGCCCTTGACCAGAATTGAACCTGGGACCCTTCAATCTGCAGGCCAACGCTCTATCCACTGAGCCAAACCTGCTAGGCCTCTGTGATGTATATCTTTCAAATAAAATTGTTGAGCTAAATGGAGTGAGTTGTCCTTTGCAATCCAAAATGCCTGATTGATAAACCTTTCTCTATTTTGGGAAAACCCAGGCATTCTTCCAGTTGGAATTTCTGATCCCCTTCTCTGTTCTCTCTTAATTTAGAGAAGTTCCTGTCACATTACCTATAATTATTGGTTTGTCTAGCTCAACTATGTGGATATCAGACTGTAAACTCTTTGAGAACAGGGTATCTTGCTTGCATTCCTCAGCAGCATACTCTGTCTAGAGACATACTTGATATATAAAACCAGGTATTGTTCTAAGTACTTTACATATTTTAATGTATTTCATCCTCATGGAAGCACTCTGAAGTTAATACTATTATTCTCCCCATTTCACAGATGAAGAAAGTGCAGCACAGAGACAGTGTTTGCTAAAGTGCTGCGTGAAGAGTAGAGAAGGGATTCAAACCAGGAAATTTGGCACCAGAGTCCATGACCTTAAATCCAATGCAATATGGCTTTGACCTTAAGGGGAATGTGGCCCGGGGATAGTAGTCAATATGAATATTTGAACACTCTTATACAAAGTACAAAGCCTTTCACACATATATGAAGACATTAGGAAACCCCTCACCCTTTATGGGAAATTAGCCAGAAGTTCTAGCTCTGAAATACCAAATACCCAGATTTCCCCTACATGCATAGAAAAAATGAAGTATTAGTAGAGGGAGGGCACATACAGACATATTTTGAAACTCCATGGACCCTTAGAGATGCTAATACCTGGTAAGTTGGTCAGATTTCTAAGCTAGTATCTAAAGAATCCTTAGAAAATGTATTAGAAAATAATTCTAATTTCATCTGGGCAAGACAACCCCATTCTCAGCTATTCTAAGAACTGAGTCCATAAAACTGACAGTTGAGGTTGTGTATGTGGTGTGGCAGGGAGGATGGGTAGAGTGAGTGGTGATTCCACTTTGTACTATTGTTTTGAAAGGAGTCTGGGTTTAGGGAGCTCTTGCAGATGCCTTTATTGGCAGCTTCAACTGATTCTTTTGAGTTGCCATGGCAATGGGAAGCCAAACTCTGGGGGCTGTTTATTAGTGAGTGATAAGAAGCCAACTGAAAGGAAAGCTCTTTGAGGGAGCTCAGGGTTATGGGGAGGAGGATCATGGTGGAACAGGGTTTTTACGTATACATATAAGGTAAATCCAGATGTCTTCCGGCACAATATACAAGTAGCTTCCTCCTAATCGCCTATATCTTATTTTTTAAAATATATTTTTATTGATTTCAGAGAGGAAAGGAGGAGATAGAAACATCAATGATGAGAATCATTGATCAGCTGTCTCCTGCACGCCCCCTACTGGGGATCAAGCTTGCAACCCAGCCTGGGCCCCTGCTGGCCAGAATGGAACTCTGACCTCCTGATCCAGGGTCAACACTCAACCACTGAGCCACACCGACTGGGCTGCCTATATCTTAGAGATCTGAGTGAGTAACCCGGAGAGCGGTCTGAAGGTAGCAACTGTTAAGCATGAGAATGTTCTTAGGTACTAATGGTGCTATGTAAGGACAGGAAGTCTTTGTGTTCCTCGGAAAATGAGAGGACAGTGGGAGATGCCTCTACCTGAGTAAAATTTACCAGGGAAGTGAGTGAGATTTGTGTTTGGGCTGAACTCCTGTTGACATAGCCATATGGCTTTTGCAGGCTGCCATCCTCTAGACAGTATATTCCTTTTGTAGAGCAGCTAACTTGTATGAAGGATTTGTGCTTTCCTCACTGTCCCCTTTATCCCCTCCCCCATCATGCGCAGAACTCTTAAGTGTAGACTCAAGGTGCCCCTACATATCCCTCCAGCCTGAATTCCTGCCCAACATCAAGGATCTTGATCCTTTCCCCAAGTCACTTCCCACATCTCTGATTTTCTCCCTAGAGTAGGAGGCTCCAGGGGACCACAGCTGACTCTGCCAGGCACAGAGGGTTGAGTCATCCCGCAGGCGTCAGAGCTGTTAGCAACAGCTCTGCTGATCTGTATGCAGCTCCAACTCTCTCTCCAGTTCAGAGTTTTGGAGCTGTCTTGTTCAAAAGTAAAGAACAGAACACAGATGGCTGGTAGCAGGATCCCACAGGGGCCTGATTTCCCACTGAGCCCATCCTGCTAAATCTTTTATAGGAGAATAGGAAATAAATGGTGAATGGAGCAAAAAAGGAGGATCAGCTTTTGCACTGTTCTTTGGGTCTTGGTGGAAGGCTTCTGAGAACAACTTTTGGCTCCCCCTTACATTCTCCAGGCATATGCCCCTCCTGGTCCTTCTTTCTCCTCATTCACATCTTTTGTCCGTCCCCCTCTCCCTCATTTTCTATTCCAGTTCCCTATTCTCTGTAGTATCTTTGAATCCGATGAAGTTTTATGTTGAAAGCTGCCTATGTAACCAGGCAATTCTAATTCATACATGTATAAGAAAATCTAATCACTAGAAGCTCAGAGTGGCTGATTTTATCAGTCATCTCTTGGGAGTCCCTTTAGTTTCTTCTGTTCTACCGAGGCAGCATAACACATTACAAAAAAAAAAAACAAAAAAACACAAAACACAAAACAAAACACAAAAAAAACAAAACACAAGACTTTGGAGCCAGAAAGAAGTGGGTTACAAGCCCTGTTCTAAAAAGTAAATAAACAAATACATAATAAAAAATTTTGCTCTGCTCTGTCATCTTGGGCAATTTACCTAACCTCTCTGAGCTCCAGGTCTGGCATATGAAGATGTATATAATTGTATCTACTTTGCCAGTTGGTTTATAGAATACATTAGACAGAGGTAAAACATAGTATCTGGAACATAGTCTTTGGAATATGCGTTCAGTAAATATTAACTCTTTCTCTTTCCTCTCACTCCTGCTGCTCTAAGTGCCAGGTCCCTGATTTTCAAGAATCTGTGAAATTTTTTTTCCCATTAGGAAAGTTATTATCCATGCTCAGGAGCTGCTGATGCAACTGAAGAAAGAAAGGTGAGTGGGAACTATATGGGAATGTTTTGCAAGACTAGATGATCAAGGCTTCGTAAAAACTAGCGTGTGAATTTGCTAATGTTGCTTTTCACCAATTTAGGGATTCTTGGAGAAGATTGCCGGTCTCCTCACATTGCTGCTGAGCATGATTGATACTAATTTATTTTCCTTGGAAGATAAGATGCTGGGTTGCTGATTAGCTGTGTGACTTTAGGTACGTTATTATTCCTCTCTGGGTTTCACTAGAAGACAGGATCATTGCTCCTCTTCACTCCAGGAAAGGAGGATTGGTTGAAGTTTGTGTAAACTCCAGGAAGTAAGTTCAATATGGTTTGATATCATCCTTGGCACTAAGAATACCGGAAGTATTTGTATAATCAGGTCAAATGCCACTGTTCAATTTAAGTGATTACTAAAGACTCAGCTGACACAGGGCTAGGGTTTGACATGGTACCTTTGTTCCAGATAATAAACATGTGTAATGGCAATTATACTAATGTGTTTTGCTCTCTGCCTTTTTAAACAAGAAGGAGGATGATGACAAGGCCAGGACACTGTACATCATTCTCTCTGACCAGGCTCTCTCTGACAACACGTTTTTCCTGTCTCTTTTTGTAACTGGTAATTAGGTTCTCAGCTGAGCTGTCAGGAATCTTGACAGGTTTCACAGGCAGTCATCATCTGACAATTTACAACTCTGGGCTTCTCACAGCTGGCATGTTCCCTCCCAGGAAACCAAATTTTCTCAATCCTAAGCTCCTCCTACAACTCAAAGAGTCTGTTCTGAGAAGAAAGCTAGCTTTCTCAGTACATTATCCAATTCCAAAGCAGACGGTTGGGTTCAGTGTTGGTGATGGGGAAACCTCTGTATTCAAGTATGTCCTCAGCACTAAGGGCTGACTCTATGGAATGGCAGTCATCAAAGGCAGAAGTAGCATGGGAGTATGGGAATTTAACATAGCCTTTCAAAAAGAGAGAAAAAAATAGTTAACAAAGTTGCTTTTTCTTTTGTTCTTAAAAAACTCAACCCCTGTATACCCCAAGAATTGAAAGCAGGGACTCAAACAGATATTTGTATATAGCAGCATTATTCACAATAGTCAAAAGGTGGAAGCAACCCAAGTGTCCATTGACAGATGAATGGATAAATAAAATGTGATAGGAATGAAATTGGCCCTGCCTGTGTGGCTCAGTGATTGAGCATTGACCCATGAACCAGGAGGTCATGGTTCAATTCCTGGGCAGGACACATGCTTGGGTTGCAGTTGTCGGCTTGATCCCCAGTGGGGGCATGCAGGAGGCATTCGATCCATGATTCTCTCTCATCATGATGTTTCCTTCCCTCTCTCCCTCTCCCTGCCTCTCATTGAAATTAATAAAAGCATATTAAATGTTTAAATTTTTTTTAAAGGAATGAAATGGTGGTACATGCTACAATCTATTGACTATTGCTATTAGTCAATAGATCAACCTTGAAGACTCTAAGTTAAGTGAAATAAGCCAATCACAAAATGACAAATACTGTGGGATTCCACTTGTATGAGGTACTTACAGTTGTCAAATTTATAGAGATGGAAGTAGAATAGTGGTTACCAGGAATTAGGGGGAGGGACAGTGGGAGGAATGGGGAGTTATTGTTCAACAGGTACAGAGCTTCGGTTTTGGAAGATGAAAAGGGTCTGGTTATCTGTCACTGCAATCCTAAGTGACTGAGAATTGTTTATTTGTTGCCCTTTCCCACTAAGCTGTGATTTCAAGAATAGGAATGGTGTCATATTTTTCTATCCACAGAGCCTAGCGTAATGCACATATTTGACATTCAATAAATTTTTGCTATCAACTTAATTATCCCATAAACATTTATTTGAATTGTCCACATGACATAAACTGGGTTAGAAATGGGAGATGGAAATAAGGATGAGCAAATAAAAGTTGTTAGCCTGGCCCTGGCTGGTGTTGCTCAGTGGTAGAGCATTGGCCCTCACACCAAAGGGTCTCCAGTCAAGGGCAAGTACCTGGGTTGCAGGTTCACTCCCAGCCCCCAGCTGGGGCGTGTGGGGTGTGGAAGGCCACCATTGATGTGTCTCTCTCACTCTCCTTCTCCCTCCACCCACCTCCTTCCCTTTCTTCTACTCTCTTCAAAAAGCAATGGAAAAAATATCCTCAGGTTAGGATTGAAAAAGAAAAAAAAATTGTCTTTAGCCTTCCCTGGTCAGCATGGCTCAGTTGGTTGGAGCATCCTACTGTGCACTAAAAGGTTGCCAGTTCAATCCTTAGTGGGGGCACATGCGTGCTGAAGATAGCCATCAGTGTTTCTCTCATACATCCATGTCTCTTTCTCTCTCTCCCTCCCTCTCTCTCTAAAATCAGTAGAACATATCCTCAAGTGAGGATTAAAAACGGAAGTGTTAGCCTGGAACGTATGGAAGAATAGCAACTACAAAGGTTAGTCTGGTAGAGAACTCCAGGAAAAGATGCACACACATGCTAGAGTTCCCAGGAAGCTGCCGTCACCGTGGCCCTATGTGCCTTGCTGATGGGCATTTTCTGGGTCCCTGCACATGCCAGAAATGTTTCAGAGTTGTTTAAGGTTCTAAGAATGTCTGGAAGGTACCTGCTTCCCAAACTGATGTACATACCAGATTTACACCTGGCCCTGTCATATGAACCATGTGTTTTCTGCTGTGCCTCTCTATGTTGCTTGAATCTCAAAAGTATATTTTGTGAAAGGAGTACACGCTGCCCATTTCTCAGAGTTATGGTGAAAATCAAAAGAGGTCACAGATATGAAAGTTCTATTGTAACCAGTTGATAGTTGCTTCTTTTTTTTTTTTTTTAACTGACCACAGCAAGTGCTAATATATCCTACTCTAGCTAGCATCCCCACAAAACCGTATTATTTGGCCTCACCAGCAATTCTATTCTACTTGTAGTGAACATCTGTTGTTTTTGTCTGTCCAGAATTTCTCCCTCTTCTTCTGGCAAAACGTACCCTAGATTCCTTTGGGGAATTCCTCTCTACCATTCTATGTCGTTCTTGTGAGCTGTTACTCTAAGCTTCTTGCCACAGAGTGAACACACAATCCAAGCCAGAACAATCAAAATGTCTCACCCCTTGATGAGGCAACTAGCCCACCGAAGGGCATACGACACGGGGCCCAAGCTGGGGCACTCAGAGCTGTTCTTTTGGATTTTATATAATGTTATGTGAGCGTGAGAAACGTTGCTTTGCCTTTGGGGTTACTAAAGGTAATGTGTAAATCTGGACATCTGTGGCCATTCTTCTCACTCCACATTGTCCTCCCAACCCCAGTCTAGCCACCCTCTGCTGCGTGATGAAATAAACTACTAAGATGAAAGTTCTCAGCATGTTCTATGTGAGGCTTGCTTAAACCTCTCATGGAAACTATGCCTGTAGTCCATAGCCCCAAATTCTGCTCATCCTCACAAAGTCCCAAATACCTTAAATTTCTATGTTTATAATATTGTAACATTTCTGTGTTGAGACTTTGTGAAGAGGAGAAATAAAGGATGAGTTTCACGTTGACCATTTATATGGTGCCATTTGATAACTAGAAAAGACCTCTGTCCCCTAGTCAGAAAGCTGGATAGATAGGAAAGGTCACATAGTAGGCAAGCTTAAGTGGTTATATAAACCTGAACTTTGGAACAAGTGCTCCTGTCACTAGTGGTCATAATACAACATATCAGTAAAGGAAGTATCGGGTTAAAAGCAATATTAAAAATCTCCTTGATTCATTTCCTATGTGTAGACAGTATCAATGGCACCAGTTAGTGTTGGGGTATATTAAACTAGATGGCAGCAGTGGGAAGCACCTAAGCCCCCTAGTTGCACCTCTCAATACAAACAACAGACAACTGTATAATAAAATCTAACCTACAGAGAAAAATATTCAAGCAATTGGGAGCTGGGTGTGGTGTGTGGAGAGACAGAAAGATTCAAGCACCTAACAAATTTCTTCTGTCCGCAGGCCGATGCTCTAACCACTGAGCAAAACCAGCTAGGGCCCCTAACAAATTTCTTTTAACTCCTAGCTCACTGGACTTTGCAGTTACAGGATCTAATAACTTTCTTTTTTTTTTCCTTTAAGTTGATTTGAATGGTCATTTTTAACCAAAAGACATCTTACTAGTATAGCATTACTCCTATAAGAAGAGGCCCAAAGACAATCCCAGGCCAATAAAATATTAACTTATTTTATGCTTTGATTGTCAGTTGTTTCTGTTTCATATCCTATGTGGCACAACTCTAGTAGGAATTTGTGTAGTTTTCTGTTTTGTTTTGTTTTGTTTTGTTTTGTTAATACTGGCAGATGTCAGCCAAAGAGAAGGGCATGACAAAATCACCAATTGGTCCCGAAGATACATTCCAAAGACCTCTCAGGCCACAAACATGCTGCCCAACCCTTCCCACATTCACAGAAGTCCCAGACAGTCATGATGCATTTGGATCATGGGGTGCTTGCCAGAGGCTAGTGTCAGAGCAATGGGATGAATATTTACCTTCTTACACATACAATATAAGGGTGAACACTTTAAAACTTTTTCCATGGGCTAGGCCCTTTGCATGTTATCTTACTTAACCCTCACACAATCATCTTGAAGAAGGTAATGTTAACCCCATTTTACAGATAAGGAAAGAAACCCTCAGTCTGGTTATGAAACTGACACAAAGTAATTTAGTCACTGACGCTAGTAAGTGATGGGAGATGGGACTCCACAGTCAATGATTTTAACTACTGCTCTCCTACCTTCACATCCACTGCTTGACATCTTCAGGGTTGAATGTCTTTTAGACTGTGGTACAGCTGCTCTAACTTATTCATGGCTTACTGCAGGTGCTTATCTGATAGATACCTGAGACTGAAGGGTTTTCAGGTCAGGACTTTCTTGAACTGAATTGTATTCTACAACCCTTAGGGTACCTTGACCCAACATTGATCTATTCCTGTGGGTTAAAATGGAAGACTATGCTGCCTCCACATGCAGGGCATTTTAAAAATGGATCCAATTATATGGGAATGCAGAGCTCAAGAAACAACTCTGTACATAATGAGTTTTATTTTCCAGCCTGTGAAGCCATGCTTATATATCAGGCAGCCTCTGTGGACATGCCTGAGGGAGGTTTGACAGCCAGACTATAACCTATCTTAGTTAGTTGGTCCTGGGATCTAAAGATGAAGTCTATGGATGCACTGATAACAGCCCAGAATGCACTGAATGTGTTTTCAGTAACGTATTTATTTATTTACTTGATGGTTATCCATTCCATAGAGTGTCTCACCCCTGGTTTCTAAACGGGAAATTCTAAGATGCATCCTTCTCATTAACTACCCTCTCTCACACACAGCTTTATTGGGTTTTGCCTTGTACAAGGAAATAGAGATTTTCATACGTAATCACAATGTTATTGAAAAGTATACACTAGTTAATTCTGGATGAAGATATCACCATGACTAATGAAGGTTTTAGTAAAAGTCTGGTAGAATACCCAAATAAAAGTATTTTCTTTGTGTTTTTAACTATGCACGCACACACACACACACACACACACACACACACACACACACACACTTCAGAATTCAAGTTATCTTTCCATCTTATTTGCATCATTCCTGTAATTATAGATATTTGAACTAAAGGGACGCTAGAGATCATTTTAGTCTATTGTAGTTAGACAGGAAACGGAGGTCTAGAAAAGTAAAATTAAAGTCTGGCTCAGTGCATCATTTGTTTATAGGTTGTTCTACATTGTTATTTAAATGTTTTGTGCATGCAGATTTTATCTCTCTAATAGGATTTTGAGTCCATAGTATGGGGAGCCACTTGAGGAAGGGGACTGGGAGGTAATGATAAAAACAGGGGCTTAAAGTACTGATCCAACCTGTACTCTAATAGCTCTCTATTTACTAGCTATGTGATTTGCACAGTTACTTAACATTACAAGCTTTCCTCCTTTATAATGAGAATCATCATCACCATCCTTCTTTCAGGATTGTTGGGAAGGTCAAGAGGATAATGAATATAAAGCACTTCATAAAGTTCTTGGCATAGGGTCACTCTATAAACGTTAGTTTCTTTTGCCCTCTTCTATATTTTACGTAAGCCTAACATACAGTAGAAATTCAACAAGTATTTGTTACATGGAGTTGAACATGACTTGATCTTTTGCTGAGTGACAATACTGAAAAGATAGTCTCATTGGATAGATACTATATCAGTCAGCGCACCCACCCACACTTTGACAAGCTATCACACAGATACATGTGCAACAATAAGTACAATGACATTACATGTGGTCATGCATCTCTCTCACACACTGGAAATATGTATATGGTATCAAGCTTGTCCTTGGTTGGTCGTGCCAGGATTACAATATGGTGGAGAGAATGGTGCTTTGGATTAATTCACAACTAGTTTAAAATTCTAGTTCACCGTTTACTTACTAGATGATGATCTTGGGCAAGTGACATAAGCTCTTTGAACTCTGGTCTCCTTACCTATAAAATGCAGGTAATAATAATAGTACCTACCTCACAAGTTTGTTGTGAGGATTAAATAAGACAATGTAGAGAAAGAGCTTATCCTTGATTTTTGTCTCTGCTTGAGTAACTTTTCTATCAAGGTCAAAACATAGTTGGTACAGCCCGGCCTGAGTGGCTCAGTGGTTGAGTGTCAACCTATGAACCAGGAGGTCATAGTTCAATTTCTAGTCAGGGCACATGCCTAGGTTCCAGGCTCGATCTCCAGTGTGGGCATGCAGGAGGCAGCCGATCAATGATTCTCTCTCATCATTGATGTTTCTATCTCTCTTCCTCTCCCTTCCTCTCTGAAATCAATAAAAATACATTTAAAAACAAGATCAACAACAAAAAGACATAGTCGGTATACATTCTTCACCCCACAGCTTTTTTATCCTAATGCACAGGCTCAAGGGATACCTAATTGAGACATGAGAAGGCCTGACAGGGAAGTAATGGTTTGATTCCAGGGCAGGGCAGGTGCCCGGTTTCCAGCTCGGACCCAGTTGGGGGCATGCAGGATAGATGGTTCTCTCTTATCATTCATGTTTCTGTCTGTCTCTCTCCCTTCCTCTCTCTGAAATCAATAAAAACATATTATAAAAAAAAAAAAGACATTTTGGCCCCAGCCGGTTTGGCTCAGTGGATAGAGCGTAGGCCTGCGGACTGAAGGGTCCCAGGTTTGATTCCAGTCAAGGGCACATACCTCAGTTGCAGGCTCCTCTCTGGACTGGGCCCTGGTCAGGGCTCATGGAGGAGGCAACCAATCAATGTGTTCTCTTCACATCAATGTTTCTCTCTGTCTTTCCCTCTCTCTAAAAATCAAAGGAAAAATATCCTTAGGCGAGGATTAACAACACAACACAACACAAAACAAAAGACATGTTGGAAACTATTGGGAAAAACTAAACATGGATTGGGTATTAAATGGTAGCCCTTGCCAGTTTGGTTCAGTGGATACAGCGTAGGCCTGCGGACTGAAGGGTCCCAGGTTCGATTCTGGTCAAGGGCATTTACCTCTGTTGCAGGCTTCTCCCTGGCCAGTGTTCTGGTCGGGGCTCCTGCAGGAAGCAACCAATCGGTGTGTTTCTCTCACAGTGATATTTCTCTCTCTCTTCCACTTTCTCTAAAAATCAATGGAAAACTATCCTCAGGTGAGGATTACAAAAAAAAATTATTGTAAAGGTATGATAATATTTTGGCTATATTACAACAAAAGTCTTTGTTAGAGATAATGCATATGAAGTATTTATATGTGAAATGTTATGACAGTTTACTAGAGATTTATTAAAAACACATCAGGAGGAGCCGAAACCGGTTTGGCTCAGTGGATGGAGCGTGGGCCTGCGGACTGAAGGATCCCGGGTTCGATTCCGGTCAAGGGCATGTACCTTGGTTGTGGGCACATCCCCATTGGGGGGTGTGCAGGAGGCGGCTGATAGATGTTTCTCTCTCATCGATGTTTCTAACTCTCTCTCCCTCTCCCTTCCTCTCTGTAAAAAAACAATAAAATATATTAAAAAAAAAACACATCAGGAGGGAAACACATAATAAGAGAAAAGGTGAAACAAGAATGATAAAGTGTTGATAATAGTTGAAGCTGAGCAATGGATACATGGAGGTTTATTATTTTATCTTACTCCTTTTGTGTATGCCTGAAATTTTCCATAAAAAATTAAGAATGAATACTATGGGAAAGCCTGAATCTCTTTCCATTCCCCAATATTTGAAATAACTAGAAGTGAACATTTTGTTGTTGTTGATCCTCACCCGAGGATATTTTTCCATAGAATTTTAGACAGCATGGAAGAGATGGGGAGAGACAGAGAGAAACATCCATCGGTTGCCTCCCGTACGTACTCCATAGAGTCTGCAACGGAGGTACAAGGTACATAACCTTGACCAGAATTGAACCCAGGACCCTTCAATCTGAGGGCTGACTCTATCCACTGAGCCAACCTGGCTAGGGCTAGACGTGAACATTCTTGCTGTAACACTTTCAGAAGGATGAGGAATGGCGGGGCATCATGTAAGAGGTGGGTGGAGGAAGAGGAATCCTGGGGACAGGAAGGTAGAAAGAAAACTGGTTTTGAGTGGTGTTGAAAAAGCCAAAGAGGAACATAGTTTCAAGATGGAAGGAGTATAACTATGTCAAACATTGCAGATGTCAAGAAGAAAAGGATTAAAATGACTCCACTAGACATAGTAACTGGGAGGTTACTCTTGCCCTTTGTAAGATCAGTTCTGGTGGAGGTGAGAAAATAGATAACTTTTCTAAAAGCTTGGCTGTGAAGGAAGAGATGTGAAGATTGTAATGTTTCTTTACCCCCAAAGAAGGAGGAACTAGGGTGTGTGTGTGTGTGTGTGTGTGTGTGTGTGTGTGTGTTAATGCAGAGGGGCAGTTGCCATTCGAGAGTGTCAATGTAGGTGAAAAGAGGAATGACTAACAGACACAGAAGAAGGACCCTTACTTACTAAGAGAGAGAATCTTTGGAACAAATTATATGTATATCCCATTGAAGCAGATAGCTTGTTTTTCTGATCAAAGCCAGTTTATTGTCTCTCCTAATAACTGTTTTGGAGTACATTTTTACTCAGAAGTCTCACACAACAAATCTTTATCAGTTGTTTTATTGGTTGAAGAACCGATTTTTTCTGACTGCATTTTAGGCACATCTTTCAGTTCTTGAATAAAATTGCTCCCTTTGTAGTCCACGAAAGGCTTTTTTCCCTGAAAAAAAAAAAAAAAAGTTTTCACCACGAAAAAAAAAAAAAATGAGAAGCTCGACCTCTTCCCTGAATTAGGATCGTTAGGACTGTTTACTACTCTTGTTTCAAAACTTCTCATCACTCAACCTACTTAAAAAATCCACAAAAAACTTTTCAAGAATTTGTCTACTTCCTACCATCAGCATACAGGGTAGTTTAGATCTGTATTTCTCTTATTACCATTCCAAAAACTATTATAAACTATTAGAATCTTACAACTCAACTACATACCGATTACACTGACCAGTTTACCTCTAAATCCCACGGAGGGGTTGAACTAAGGTATGTAAGAAGGGGATAGTCTACATGTCAGGGCAAACTTCTCAATCGCAGGGTTAGTGGCGGCCGGATGGTTTGGGAATGGGAAGAGGGAAGGAGAGCAGATAAGCTCTTCTTTCTCAGATTTCAGGGTGAAATGAATGCATCTGACGCTGGCGTGGCAGAAGAGCTGCCAGCTGAGCGAGGCCAGGCTGGACAGAGGCTGGGGATCAGGGCCACTCTGGAGACTCCGCCCAGCGCAAGTCCTCGCGCGCTCCCGCGAGGGCGTGCACGCGCACGCAGTCGGGTCTCGCGCAGGGCTGGGCCTGTCAGGCGGGAAATCTCGCGAGATCGGAGACTGGGATGACTATCGGGAGGAGGGGAGTGGTGTCGGGGAAGGGGGGGGAACCTGGGCAGCGGCCGGGCTCTCTGGCTTCAGGGCTCGGAGAGCGAGAGGGAGGGTGGCAGAGAGAGTGAGTTGGTGCCGCCGCCTGCCTGAGGAGAGAGGAGGGGTCCCGCTTGCCTGCGCCCTTCGCGGGCCGAGAGCGCTAGGCACCCCACGAACCTCTGAGGCCTCCCGGCCCCTGGGGACCCCGCCCCGCCGCCGCCGGCCGGCCGGCCCGCGGCCTCTCTTCCCTTTGTGAGCGCCCCCTTCCCAGGGGTGGTGGTGGTGGTGGTGGTGGTGGTGGCAGCAGAGGGTTGTGCGTGGGCCTGCCCGCCGAGGGGCCGCGGCGGGGGACCGACAGGGCCTCGGCTGTGTGAGGACGAGAGGCGGCCGAGGCCCGGGCCGGTTCCCCCGAAGCGGCGGCGGCTCCCGGCACTTCCCCGCGCCATCTTAGCTGAGCCCAAGCTCTGAGGGCGCCTCCTCGACCCCGGTCGTCCCCTCGCTCCCCCCCCCACCCCCCCGCCCCTTGTCGCAGAGCTTGGGCTGGGCGGCTCGTTGGGGCTCCGGGGGGGGCGGGGGGGGCAGCGGTGAGTCGCCAGGCCCCCTCCTCCTCACTCCTCGCCTCCCAGCGGAGCGGCTACCCCAGCGCTGTAGGGGGCTGCGCCTGCCTACTCCGCCCCGGACCTGTCGGCGAAAGGGTAAGGGCACCTCTGCTTTGGGGAAGGGAGACTTGGAGGGGGCGGGGAAATTCGGCCCACGGTGGCCTCTGGGCGGAAGGAGGGTTGTGGGAGTGGGGTGGGGGAGGGAGACAAGGAGGGTCTGTGATTCAGTGGGTGGGGTGAAGAAGGTGGTGAGGTGGACGCCCTCCTGTTCTGAGGGGCCAGAGCAATTACATTCCTCTTTCCTGAGGGTCACCGGAAGGGGTGGTGGAAGGGGATGCCTCCAGGAAGGTGTGGCCCTCCGTGGGAGACGGGGTTGATGTTCACCCCGATTTAAAAGGCGCGAGGCCCCTTTCCCTTCTGGTCCCTCTGCTCCTCCCTCTCCTTTGTAGTGTCTGTATTCTCGGGAAGGGAGACTGTTCTGGGTAGCCTGCTGGGTGGGTTCCAAGGCCTCCCCCCCCCCCCAACCCCCAGGAAATGTATACCCCTCTTCTGTAGGGGTGATGGAAGCGTTTTTCTCCCCTTACCCTCCCCCCTACCCCATCTTTAGTCTGCTGCAGTGCTGCAGAAGTCCAAGGCAGTTTCTTCATACACAGGCCCGTGTATACCCTGAAGGGAGGGGGAGCAGGACAGGGAAGTAATGGCGCTTCCCTTGGAAAGGTTACTCTTTTCCTTTGGTTTTAAATCGATAACAGCACCGGTTTAATATTCTTCCCCTGAGATCTGCCCCTGGGAAGTATATCTGTTCCTGTTATTGTCTGGGGGGAGAGGGATAGGCCTCTCGAGAAGGGACCCTGCCATGTTAGAACAGTTTGAATGTCTCTCCATCTCTCTTTAAACACCGGATTGACATTTGTGTGTGAGCATATTGGGTTTTCATTAGGATTCAAATAAGATAACTTGGTATCCCCCTACCCCCTTATTTCGTTTTATTTTCTTCCTATGACTTTTGTAGTTCTTGAAGAATTATTAAAGATCATTGCATACAGACAGGCAGTCTGATTGACATTCCTCTCTGGGCTCTGAAATTTTAGGGTTAATGCTGTTTTGTAGAACACTGAAATTGGAAAACTTTGGAAATGATTAGGTTACAAATCCTTCTGTAGCAAATGCTTTGTTAAGGAAATGAAAAAAATAAACGCTGTAATTTGCTTAATTATGCTATGATAGCATCTATATTTGTAGTCAATAAGTTGTTTTTCCACTTCTTTTGCTTCATGTCATATTTGTTTAAGACAAACTTTCTTGTCTGGTTTACAGTAGTACTTGTTGGTTGCGTCCTTTAGTAGAGTAGAAATAAGAAAAATAAATATTTTGACATTCTGGAAGTGTGTTGCCAAGTGTATTTTGTTACCAAAGAGTAGTCTTGAAGTCTACTGTTGATACTTTTTTCTTTAGTATATAAATTTAGTGATGAAGTGATTTCAAAATGTTCCATATTGCATAGTCACAGAATTAATTATTTCACAAAGCAATGAAAATAACTAAAATATCCTCATATAATAAAAGCCTAATATGCAAATTGTCCCCTCCAATGGGAGTTCCACTAGGGAGTTTGACCAGGGGGCAGGGCTGGCCAGCCAACCGCCTGGGGCCCATTCCCCTGGCTGGCCCTGCCCTTGCTGGTGGCAGGCAGCCACTAGGGATCCTACCCGTGTACCAATTTCATGCACTGGGCCTCTAGTATACATATAGACATGAATTGTCTTGATATTTTACTATTTGGTATTTGTTATTTAAGCTTCACTTAGTGGGTGACTTATTTTTAAAGACTTTCAAACGCTATCTACATTTAATGTCCATAAGAGCTTTTGTTGTATTTTTTGTTTGTTTTTGCATTTTGAAACCTGTTTAAAGACAGGGATTTAAAGATGTTAGTAGTAGGAGGGTTAGACAACAATTTAGTTTCTGTCATCTTATTTTATGATTTTAATATGGGGAGACACATTAATGGTCTGTTAAATTAGATTTATTATTTTTCCTCAGAAAATGGAATTTTGCTTTCTTTATTTTTATTTTTATCTGGGCTTCTTTTAACTTTCTTCATTGTTTTGTTAATCCACACCTGAGGATATTTTTTCCCATTACTTTTTAGAGAGAGGGAGAGAGAGAAACATCAGTGTGAGAGAGACACATTGACTGGTTGCCTCTCAGACGAGGGTGAGGAGCAGGGAGCGAACCAGATTATGTGCTCTGGACCTGGAATGGAACCCAAGACTCTGTGCATAGGCTGATGCTCTAACCACTCATCAACACCAGCCAGGACTAGAGTTATTTTAACAGCACTTCCTATAAATCTTTATTTCATGGCACAAAGCTGCATGTTGTGGTGTGTAGAGTTTTCCCCTAGATGGCAAATTATTCCATAAAGTTTAATTCTCTGTTATGGTTTGTTATTGATAATTCATATATACTAGCATGAATAAATGCAAACATACTGCTTAGTAAAGAGTGACTTTTTATCTTGGAAAGATGCAAGCAGAGAGGATTTATTAATAAAGGCTACAAAACGTACGTATGTATACAGGATATAGGTAAACTACTTGCTATAGTTCAGCATGTTAGAACTAAAAGAGGTACTTTTTAGGACAACTAAAAAGAAACCCTGTTTCTGTCGCTGGTGGGAATTGTGCTAAAAGTGGTAAAAGTATGTTCATGATCAATTTGATAAATTCATTATTAAGGAAAAACTGCTGGAGGGTTATTTCAGCCGACTTCTGATGCCACTGTCAGAAAGAATACTGAGAGCTCTTAGTCTGGGTTGGTTGATTTCAGATTAGTGGTATGGTACTTCTGTTACTAAATAGTTCATCTACAAAATGGCAGTGTACATCACTTCCTGTTCTTTCACAACTGGCCCTTTCTCTAGATTCCCTTTTAATGACTTAATTTTTGGCATTCTGATTCTGATTTGTTAATTTGGTTATAATTATCATGTTTTATAGATGGAAGAATTTCTTAGAATCAGCTGGGTTTAAAGGCTTTGAATAGTCTAAAGTTATTTTGGCAGTAACTAAACTTCCTTACAAATTAAGGAAAGTTTCTCAAACAAATTTAAACTCTGAGAGGTTTTTAAGAAATACAGTAGTGTACATTAGGACTCAAAGTATGAGTGAGTTGAATAGAAAATAATTATTATATTTTCTATAATACATATTTTGGGAGAGCTGTGGATACGGCAATTGAATGTATGTTAAATATAAAACAAACTTTCTGTATATCAAGGCATATACATGATATTTGATCTGGTGGTATGATGCCATCCCACAAATAAAAAAGAAACTGATTTGTTACAGAATACTAGAAAGACTGGATGCTCTTCACTAACCATGAAGAATATAATTTGTTTTAAGAATTTGCTGGTACTTAGATATGAATACTTAGTAAATCCAAAAGTTAGGCTAACTACTGATATTGAAATTAGAGTTGAGATCAATTCTAATTACCTGGAGATAAATTCTGGTGTGTTTTTTTCCCCCCTTGACTGATTTGTATATTAAAGTCAGTTAATTTTTCACCTGGGCAGAGTGGCTCAGTTGGTTAAGCATCATTCTGTGCACCAAAAGGTTGCCAGTTTGATTCCCAGTCAGGGCACATACCTGGGGTTGCTGGTTTGATCCCCAATTGGGTACCATATGGAAGGCAAATTATTAGATATTTCTCTCCCTCTGCCCTCCCCCCTCCAAGCATGTCCTTGGTGAGGATTTAAAACAAAAGTTAAGTTTTCCATTGTATCTGTTTTTGGTTTTCAGTGGTCTCTATTACTTAAAATAATTATACTCATACTAATTTAATCTTTTTGAAATTAAGAGCTTTTTTGTATATATTAGTTAAAGGCTGCTGTTCAGTACAGGATCATAGTTGAATGAATCTCTTCCAAAAGTGTTATTTCTGTAATCAAGTCTTGCATAAAATTGGGATTGTTTTATTAAATAGAGTGCCAGTGTATGTTCATCTGCCTTTAGGTTTCTGTACTTGTTTATGGTTGGATTATTTTTTAATTTCAAATTCTAAAATATAAATGAAAAAGATACGAATCTGTATTTCATTCCATTCCATTGTTGGATCAAAGTATTATAGTTTTTAGTAATAAAAATTAATGTTTAATTTCATTAAAGATGTCTAATTTCTTCTAATGTCAACATGAATTAAAAAGTTGGGTGGATGTACTAGAAATAATTTTCAGTTGGTATGTAATCTGTCAACATTTGGTAACAATTATTTCTATGTCAGTCTCTTCCATTTGTACTAGAAGCAGACTTTTTGTTCTGAAAAACAGTCTAAGGCCACATCTTCTTACCTAGTAGAAAAATAAGTGGCCTATAAAAGGTGGAAAGGTTTTTCAAAATATAAGTACCTGTAAATATAAGTACATGTAAATAAGGTAAGTAAAAGTACAAGTTACTGAGTACTTTGCATAATATATATATATATAGCTATTAAAAATGCCAGTGTCAGATAACTATATTTAATTGGCCTCTAATTTATCTTTAAAACAGAAGGGGCTAATTTTTCCTTTTGATAAAATTATTCAATACTAGAGGCCTGGTGCACAAAATTCATGCACTCAGGGGTCAGGGGGTCCCTCAGCCCAGCCTGCGCCCTCGTACTCCAGGAGTCCTCGGGGGATGTCCAACTGAAGCCGTCAGTCGGACATCCTTAGCGCTGCCATGGAGGCGGGAGAGGCTCTGCTCGCCGGCCGTGAGCCTGGCTTCTGGCTGAGCAGTGCTCCCCCTGTGGGAGTGCACTGACCACCAGGGGGCAGCTCCTGCGTTGAGCGCCTGTCCCTTGATGATCAGTGTGCGTATAGTGACTGGTGGTTCCGCCATTCGGTTGATTTGCATATTAGCCTTTTATTATATAGGAGGGGGATAGTGTTGTACAGATTTAGAAGTAGATGAATCACTTCATTCAGAAATATATGCAAAGTTTAGTTTCTGAGAAAAACATCCTTCCTATATAATAAAAGCCTAATATGCAAATTGTCCTCTCAGGTGGTCATTTGACCGGGAGACTGTGAGTTTGACCGCTTGCTGTGATGTGCGCTGACCACCAGTGGCGTGGAACATGGTGGGTGTCCGCGACATGGCACTGAGCGGCAGTGGAGGCGCTGCCGGCCCCAATGGACCGGCGTGGGATGGTGGAGCAGGGGAGTGGGTGGCACCAGGCCAAGGCGGGTGCGAGCGGTCAGGGCCTGGCCACAACTGATTGCCCCGCCCCTGACTGATCGCCCCGCCGATGGTGACCAGCGATGGGGGGTGGGGCCGCTGCCTGGCTCCCAGGTGCTGAGGGAGTCGGGCAGAGGGCCTGGCCCCGATGGATCGCCCTGTAGGCAGGATGGTGGAGCAGGTGAGGGGGCGGTGCCAGGCCATGGCGAGGTGCCAGGTGGAGCTGTGAGGCGGGGGCCCAAGCTGGGGCTGCTAGCCTGGGGGTGTGAGCTGGGGCCCGATCCCCGCAGGCCACCCTGAGGGACCCCACCTGTGAATGAATTGGTGCACCGGGCCTCTAGTTAACAATAGAATGGAACAAAATAATTCTGATTTTCAGCCACCAATAATAATAAAACTGGCACTTAATCTTAATTTCACCATTTATTAGCTGTGTAACTTGTTTGTGTAACTTTTTAAGCCTTACTTTCCCCATCTATAAAATGAAGGTAGTATCCACTTTACAAGGTTGTTAGGTTTAAATGGGATAACCCTTGTTAAGTACTTAACACATTGCCTAATACATATTAAGCACTCATTAAGTTTTTTGCTACCACACATTAGCTGCTTATGAAATGCTTACAAATGAATACAGAGGATTTAATATTTAAGAATGAATTGCATTCCATAATTTTGATTTGAAGTTGAATTTATACATTTGGAGTTCAACATATATATTTGAAAAGAAATGATTAGAATTTCTACCAAGGATAGCTTACAAACTTTTTGAACCTGTAATGGACTATTATGTAGTTCCCCAAGTGATTTTCTTTTTCCTGTGCTGTATCTAAAGCTCGTCCTAAAGAATAAATTTCCTTTTCTTTTGGCACTTCATTTGTTTATTTAAGGCTCAGTTGGTGTATCACTCCTTTACTGCCTGGAGCTCTTTTCACCATCCCTAGTTTTGAAAGCATGCAAAGTACTCATGCTTTCCTAAGCATTTATTTATTTTTTTAAAGGTATCCTTTGTAGGTGTGTCTTCACCTTGAAAGTGCTTTATATTCCACAATTTATTAATTCAACATGTATTAAGTGATGATTATGTGCTAGTAATATACACTGAGTGGCCAGATTATTATGATCTCTGAATGCATAATAATCTGGCCACTGTGTGTGTGTGTGTGTGTGTGTGTGTGTGTGTGTGTGTGTGTGTATTAGAGGCCCGGTGCATGAATTCGTACATGGATGGGGTCCGGCCAGCCTGGCCAGGGGGAGGGGACATGGGCGGTTGGCCAGCCTGCTTGCTGGTCGAACTCCTGGTCAAGGGGACAATTTTCATATTAGCCTTTTATTATATAGGATATACACTGAGTGGCCAGATGGATATGCATTCAGAGATCATAATAATCTGGCCACTCAGTGTATAGTCCCTGCTCTGGAGGAATTGTCTTCTCATTCTTTCCACCTCCTGATTAGTTTTCTCAAACCAGATATTCATAGGAGAGGAAGGACCTTCTTATCATTGTCAGTTCCTATAAGCCAGTGCTTTTCAAACTTTAGGTTGTGACCCATTAGTGGCTTGTGAATTCAATTTACTGAGTCACAGTAACAGTTGTTAAAAATGAAAAAATAATCCATATATATAAAAAGCCAGTGACCATAATACCATACTGATTGGTCGCTATGACACCCATGTGGCCAGCAAACCAGCCAATTGGGTTGGGGCCGACCGGCCAACCTTGCGGCCCCTCCCCCCTGCCAGCCTGTCCCTGATCGGACTCTTCCACCCTGATCAAGAGCAGGCCACCGGCCAAACGCCCCTTCCCTCCCCTTGGCCAGCCCTGCCCCCATGAGCCCGCCCCACCATGGTAGGCCTGCAGCCCCTCCCCCCGGCCGGCCCGCCCCTGATCGCACCCCTCCACCCCAATAGGGGGTGGGACTGGGTGGCCAACCTCCTGTAGCCCCTCCCCCCACCCGGCCCCACCCCAGATCAGCCTCCCCACCCCATCAGGGGTCCTCCCCCAGGCCGCTGGGCCCAGACCCTGCTAGCGGTTCTCAACCTGTGGGTCGCGACCCCACAGGTTGAGAACCGCTGCTGTAGAGCCCAAGACCATCGGAAAACACAGATATTTACATTACGATTCATTAACAGTAGCAAAATTACAGTTATGAAGTAGCAACGAAAATAATTTTATGGTTGGGGGTCACCACAACATGAAGAACTGCATTAAAGGGTCGCAGCATTAAAAAGGTTGAGAACCACTGCTCTAAGGGTACCAAAATCCTGAAGTCCCCTATATAAAATGGTGTAGATCATTGCGTACAGTTGGCCTTCTGCATCCATGGACACTCCCCAACAACAGATCCAAAACAGAAGAGGTACTTACTGAAAAAAGTTTATGTATAAATGGACCCTTGCAGTTCAAACCTGTGTTGTTCAAGGGTCAACTGTATTTTTAAAATTTCAGTGTGTAGTAGTTATGAGTCTCTAGTTTGTATTTTGGATCGATTTCTAATTTATTCTCACTGAGACTGAGAAAGAGATTTCAGAAAAAGTTGATGAACAGCATTACTAAACAAGGTCAGGGTTTTCCTTTTTTATACTTGGGAATTTAGTGTTACTCAGAATTGGAAAAGCTTTGTCTCTTTGCCAAAAGCATACATATCCTTGATTGTAAAGACTGTAAAGTTACTAATTAACCTATATTGAACTTGATGAGAAAACTACTTTTCATTGTGGCACAGAAACTCTGTATGTTGTGAGTTATAGTATTTAATATAGTAGAGGCCCGGTGCACCAAATCATGCACTGATAAGGTCCCTAGGCCTGGCCAGCAATCCGTGCCGATCAGGTTTCCCCCCTCCCCGCCTACTCCTTCCCTTGCTCCCTCAGTGCCTGCCACCGCCGCTGGTTGCCCATCATGGTCTGCGCTGCCCCCTGGTGGTCAGTGCACATTATAGCAAGCGATCAAACTCGCTAGGGGACAATTTGCATATTAGCCTTTTATTATATAGGATAGTGTTTAAATAATCTCATGCTGTGTACATGGTTGATGATGATTGTGATGTTTTATCAGGACCATCACATTATAAGAGTTCTGTATTTCAATTGGTTTGTTTCAAAAGCGTTCTGAGTCCCAGAGGTACAATATAATGTGCCTCACTTTCAGATTCTTTACTTTGATATATATAGTTGTTAGAGCTGATAATTTTTTTGTTATCTAGAAAAGCACAAATAATTTGAAAAAAAAAAGTAATGAAAAGATCCTTTTATCTTCAGTTTAGGTACAGACAGATACAATAATTTTGTGTATTTTGTATGAATGTTCAATTCTCTAAGTAATGCCATAAGACTTTAATCAATAGCAAAAGGATTTTAAGAAGAAAAAGATGTGAAATTTTCTAGTTAGGAAAGAAATGTTCTATAGTAGAGGAACTTGATTGCTAGCAATAGAAAGTACAATAAACCCTTGATTTTTTTGAACCTTGATTTAACGGACAAAATTTCCAGTCTGTATGTCATATGTGAAAATTAACACCCTGTTAATTTTAAAATGCTTTTAACCAAGATTTGCTTATGATTAAATTAGCAGGTTATTTTTTGTTATTAATTCACTTTTCAAAATTGTGTCAAATATGCATATCTATGCTAATAAAAGGGTAATATGCAAATAGATCACGACACCCTCACAGTAACGACTGAAAAGCAGGCTGCGTGGGGCGACCAGGCCGGCAGGGGGGTTAGTGAGGGGTGACCAAACAACTGAACAGCAGGCTGCATGGGGCGACCAGGCCGGCGGGGGGGGGGGGCAGTGAGGGGTGACCAGGCCAGCAGAGGGGGACAGTGAGGGGCGACCAGGCCACCGGGGGGGGGGGCAGTTGGAGGCAACCAGGCCAGCATGGGGGTCTGTGAGGGGCATCCAGGCTGGCAGCGGGGGGCAGTGAGGGGCGACCAGGCCAGGGGGGCACTTGGGGCGACCAGGCCGGCACAGGGGCCATGAGGGGCAACCAGGCCGGCATGGGGGGCAGTGAGGGGTGACCAGCTCAGCAGAGGGGGGCAGTTGGGGGCGACCAGGCCGGCAGGGGGGGCAGTTGGGAGCGACCAGGCCGGCAGGCAGAAGCAGTTAGGGGTGAGCAGGCTGGCAGGGGGGCAGTTAGGGGCGATCAGGCAGTCAGGCAGGTGAGCAGTTAGGAACTAGCAGTCCCGGATTGTGAGAGGGATGTCCGACTGCCGGTTTAGGGCCGATCTCGGGCCTAAACTGTCAGTCGGACATCCCCCAAGGGGTCCCAGATTGGAGAGGGTGCAGGCTGGGCTGAGGGGATCCCCTCCCCGTGCACGAATTTTGTGCACCGGGCCTCTAGTAACATAAATAAAATGTATCATTTTAACCATTTTAAGTATACAATATAGTGGTGTTAAATACATTCAGTGTTGTACAACAATTGCCACTATTCATATCCAGAAAATTTTAAAATATATATATTTTTATTGATTTAAAAGAGGAAGGGAGAGGGAGCAAGAGATAGAAACATCAATGGTGAGAGAGAATCATCCATTGATCGGTTGCCTCCTGCATGCCGCCCTCTGGGGATCGAGCCTGAAACCTGGGTGTATGCCCTGACCAAGAATTGAACCATGACCCTCCTGGTTTATAGGTCAAAGCTCAACCACTGAGCCAGGCTGGCCAGGCTCCAGAACTTTTTTTATCATCCCAAACAGAAACTATACATCCACCAAACAATAACTGTCATTTTTTCCCTCTTCCCCAGCCCCTGGTAACCTCTATTCTACTTTCTGTCTCTGAATTCATCTATTCTAGGTACCTCACATAAGTGGAATCATACAGTACAGGGCATGACAAAAGTAGGTTTACAGTTGTGAGTACACGAAACAGTTTCTTGCATTATTATTTATTAATTTTGTATTATTTTTCATACAAAAAACTGTAAATTTACTTTTGCCCCACCCTGTATTTGTCCTTTTGTGACTGGCTAATCTCACTTAGCATCCTGTTTTCATGTCTTAGTCATGTTGTTACATATCTCAAGAATTTCATTCCTTTTTAAAGGCTGAATAATATTCCATTGTTTGTAAATATCACATGTTTATCCATTCATCTTTTGATAGACATTTGAGTTGTTTATACCTTTTGGCTGTTGTAAATAATGCTGCTATGGACATTGGTGTATAAGTATCTCTTTGAGCCCTGCATTCAATTCTTTTGGGTATATTCTGAGGGCTACTACCGTATTCTTAACCTTAGTATTTGCATGATATATCTTTCTTTTTTTAAAAAAATATATTTCTTTTTTTTTAATTTAAATAAATCTTTATTGTTCAGATTATTACAATTGTTTCTCCTTTTTTCCCCCCAGATCTCCCCATCACCCGGTTCCCTCCCCCTCCCCCCCCGTTGTCCTTATCCATAGGTGTATGATTTTTGTCCAGTCTCTTCCCATACCCCCCACACAGACACCCCTTTCCTCCTGAGAGTTATCAATCCACTCCCATTCTATGCCTCTGATTCTATTATGTTCACCAGTTTATTCTGTTCTTCAGATTTTGAATTCACTTGATTTTTAGAATCACTTGTTGATAGATATTTGTTGTTCATAATTTTTATCTTTACTTTTTTCTTCTTTTTCCTCTTTTTAAAGAATACCTTTCAGCATTTCATATAATACTGGTTTGGTGGTGATGAACTCCTTTAGCTTTTTCTTATCTGTGAAGCTCTTTATCTGCCCTTCAATTCTGAATGATAACTTTGCTGGGTAGAGTAGTCTTGGTTGTAGGTTCTTGCTATTCATCACTTTGAATATTTCTTGCCATTCCCGTCTGGCCTGCATAGTTTCTGTTGAGAAATCAGCTGACAGTCGTATGGGTGCTCCCTTGTAGGTAACTAACTGTTTTTCTCTTGCTGCTTGTAAGATTCTCTCTTTGTCTTTTGCCCTTGGCATTTTAATTATGATGTGTCTTGGTGTGGTCCTCTTTGGATTCCTCTTGTTTGGGGTTCTGTGCGCTTCCTGAGCTTGTATGTCTATTTCTTTCACCAGGTGGGGGAAGTTTTCTGTCATTATTTCTTCAAATAGGTTTTCAGTATCTTGCTCTCTCTCTTCTGGCACCCCAAAAATTCAGATATTGGTACGCTTGAAGCCATCCTGGAGGCTCCTTATGCTATCCTCACACTTTTGGATTCTTCTTTCTTCCCGCCTCTCTGGTTGGGTGATTTTTTCTTCCTCATATTCCAGATCTTTGGTTTGACTCTTCGGGTGCGGTGGTCTACTCTATATATTCTTTATTTCAGACAGTGTATGCATAATTTCTGACTGGTCCTTTTCCATTTTTTTTGGTATTCTCATTAAGGTCCTTGAAGGTCTCTTCAAGTTTATCAGCAGTTTTTAGAAGATTCTTGAGTAACCTTATAACTGTGGTTCTGAACACTGTGTCGTCCATTAGTTTGCTTTCATCTATCTCTCCTACTTGTGACATACTGCGATGTCTCCACGTTTTGGCTGCCTCCCTGTGTTGATGGAGTGGCTTTGTGTGGTCGGTGACCTATAGGGGTCGGTAGCTCAGCTTCTCCTATCACCCTAGGTGGTCGCTCTTGGTACTCCCCTTTGTGGGCTGAGTGGAAAGTCTTGGTGTAGTTAAAAGCCCTGATTGCTGTTGGTACACTGGGAGGAATTGACCTCCAGTCCAATTGGTTGTGAGGGCCTGCTTTGTCTATAATGGAAGAATTGCTGTGCTGGAGACACAGTAGGGCTTTGGTGCTCACTGAGTCTGCCTCTTGAATGTGTCCCTTATGAGAGTGGTTGAGGTCTGGTGTCGTCCACACCGACAGAAAAGTCACTCTCACTCTCCGACCGATGGCCGAGAGTCCCGTAGGCGTCTGGGTCCCCCGCGTGTCCCCAGAAACTGGAGTTCAGAGTGGTTAGGATTGTTGGTTTCACTGGGGGGAATTGATCTCCAAGCCAGTTGGCTGTGAGGATCAGCAGTGTCTCCGCTGGGAGAGCTTCTGTGCTCAGCTTGGATGGGGCGGAGTCTCAGGGTGGCGCAGACAAGCTTTGGTTTCCCGTCTGCTCCACCCTAAGAGGAGCGGGTTCTCCGTGCCCGAATTAATGGCTGCGCGCCTCTGAGAGAAGGCAGCTTTCGAGCCTCTCCCGCTGCCTAACAGACCAGTTTCTCCCCAGCTGGGGCTGGGTTTCAGTGCAGACCCGAGGTTTTGTTTTTCTCCTGAACGAGAAATCCAGTCACTGGGAGGGCTGTGCTCAGCTTGGATGGGGCGGAGTCTCAGAATGGCGCAGACAAACTTGGTTTCCGTCTGCGCCGCCCTAACAGGGCAGGTTCCTCCGTGCCCGAATTAATGGCTGCGCGCCTCTGAGAGAAGGCAGCTTTCGAGCCTCGTCCGCTGCCAAACAGACCAGTTTCTCCCCGACCGCAGCTGGATTTCAGTTCAGTTGGGAGATTTTGTTTTTCCCCCAAATGAGAAAGCTAGCCACACAGCGTCTGCTGCCCTCTCTCTCCGCGGGCTGCGAGCAAGCCTGCTGCATATTCAGCCGCCCGCCCTTTCCGCGCACACGGATCTCTGCACCTCCACAGCTCCTGAGGCTCAGCGTCCTCCTCTCTTTTTTTCTCTAGTTGTAGGTTTTCCACTCTGCCAGCTTTCCGGTGGTTTTGGACGGTGTGCGCTCTGTTTTCCAGTTGTAGTTTCAAAATTGTTGTGGTAGGCAACAGTTAGGTGTTTACCTTATGTCGCCATCTTGGTTTCTCCTTTAATATATTTCTTTATTGATTTCAGAGAGGAAGGGAGAAGGAGAGAGAGATAGAAACATCAATGATGAGAGAATCATTGACCGGCTGCCTTCTGCCCACCCCCCACTGGGGATCGAGCCCACAACCCAGGCATGTGCCCTTGGCCGGAATCGAACCCGGGACCCCTCAGTCCGCAGGCTGACGCTCTATCCACTGAGCCAAGCCGGCCAGGGCATGATATATCTTTCTTACTATTAATCTATTTTTGTCTTTATATTTAAAGTTTCTCGTTGACAGCTTTTTAAAATTGTCTTTTTAAAAAGGGTCTTGCTTTTCTGTTTTTTAATACATTCTCTTTGTATTTTATTTGGAGTCTTCTTAGACCATTTACATTTAATGAAAATAACAATATGGTTGGGTTTAAATGTTCCATTTTGCTATTCATTTTCTATTAGTCCTATCTTTTGGCAGTTCCTGAGTCCTTCCCTATCTTTGTTTGGATTGAGTATATTTATTTATTCATTTTATCTCCATTGTTGGCTTAATAGGCCATTGTTTTTTTTAATAAGCCTCTTTAACTTGTCACATTTCACCTTCAAATAATATTATACCACTTCACATATATTGTAAGATGCTTCCAATGGCATTCTTCTGTTTTCCACTCTAATCCTTTGTACTAGAGTTGTCACACATTGTCCTTGTATATATGTTAAAAGCTCTAGATTACATTGTTGTTATTTTTGCTTTAAACAATTTATTATATTTTAAAAATAGTTGTTATTTTTAAAGTTTTTAATATTTATAACATTATTTATGATTTCTACTATTCTTCATTCCTTTGTGAAGATCCCAGTTTCTATTTAGTAACTTTTTCTTTGTGATTGAGGATCTTGCTTTAACATTGCTTGTTATCTACAACTCCACTTGACCTTATTATTCAGATTTCACCATTTTTACCTACACTCCTTTGTGTGTGAGCTTGTTTGGTATATTTAGTTCTATGCAGTTTTATCACATGTGTAGATTAGTATGACAACTATCACAGTCAAGATACAGAATAGTTCCATTATAAGGATCACTTGTGGTATCCTTTATTGTCACAGCCACCTCTTTCTCTTACCCACCCAACTCTTAGAAACCATGCATTCATCTGTTCTTTTTTTTTTTTTTTTTTACAGAGAGTGGGGTACTCCACAGAGCAGCCTTTCTTGGGATTTTCTTTTTCTTTTTTTAAAATATATTTTTATTGATTTCAGAGAGGAAGAGAGAGGGAGAGATAGAAACATTAATGATGACAGAGAATCATTGATCAGCTGCCTCCTGTGTGCCCCTTACTGGGCGTCAAGCCTGCAATGCAGGCATGTTCTCTTGACCAGAATCAAACCCGGGACCCGTCAGTCCGCAGGCCGAAGCTATATCCATTGAGCCAAACTGGCTAGGGCTATTCATTTTTAACATTAATTGCCCTAGTACAGTGGTCGGCAAACTCATAAGTCAACAGAGCCAAATATCAACAGTACAACGATTGAAATTTCTTTTGAGAGCCAAATTTTTTAAACTTAAACTTCTTCTAACATCACTTCTTCAAAATAGACTCGCCCAGGCCGTGGTATTTTGTGGAAGAGCCACACTCAAGGGGCCAAAGAGCCGCATGTGGCTCGTGAGCCGCCGTTTGTTGACCACGGCCCTAGTATGACTTATGAAATGTATATAATTATGCAGTGTATAACTTTTTGAAATAGGATTTTTTTCACTTACCATGATTCATGTGAGATTCATCCAAGTTGCTGTATATAATTCAATAATTTGTTCTTTTTTATTGCTGAGTAGTAGTCCATGTATAGGATATACCGCATTTTGTATTTTATTGCTGAATAGTATGCCATGTATAGGATGTACCGCATTTTGTTTAACCACTCACCTGTTGAAGGATATTTGGGTATTTCCCAGCTTTTTGCTATTCCAAAGAAAGTACACTAGGCCCTTGAATAATGTCATTTCATTCAGTGTTGTTTTGTTATAACATTGATGAAAAAAAAGAATTGATTCCTGGACAGGGCCACTGTGTGGAGTTTGCATGTTCTTCCCACATCTGCGTGGGCTTTTTATTATTAATTTTTAAATCCTCACCCAAGGATATTTTTCCATTGATTTTTAGAGAGAGTGAAAAAGAGAGGAAAAGACAGAGAACTATCGATGTGAGAGAAGTGCATCGATTGGTTGCCTCCTGCACGCGCCCGACCAGGGCCCGGGCCGGGGAGGAGCCTGAAACCAAAGTAGATGCCCTTGACCGGAATCGAACCCAGGACCCTTCTGTCCACAGGCCAACACTCTATCCACTGAGCCAAACTGGCTAGGACTGCGTGGGCTTTTTCTGGGTATTCCAGTTCCCTCTCATGTCCCAAAGATGTGCACATTCAGTTAATTGATATATCTAAATTGTCCTAGTATTACTTGAGTGTGTACCCCGCATCGGAATGGCATCTTGTCCAGGATTGGTTTCTGCCTTGCATGCCAGATAGGATCTGGCCACCCATGACCCTGAACTAGAATAAGTGGGTTGGAAAATAATTCTCATACTTGTTTATATTAATCTTTCTTAAACATATACTAGTATATAGCTCACATTTATTTCAATGTTTGACATTAGAAGTGTTTTGGGTCTTTATTTAGAAGTTTGGTAAATTTTTGTGACCAGAAATATGCCCTAGGAACTTAACTCTTGTTTATATTAATTTAGCCTATGGTAAATTGGTTTCATTATACATCTTTTTATGCTTAAAGTTGCAGTTTTCAAAAACCTGTTGACAATATTGAGTGAGGACTCAATTGTGTACCTGTTTTTGTGTGAACGTAAGTTTTGTTTGTTTGTGTTAAATAACCTAGAGTGCAATTGTTGCGTCATTATAGTAAGCACCTATTTAGTTTTGTAAGAAATGCCTTCTAGAGTGTTTAAAACTGTTTACATTTTTTTCACACCTTCAGCATTTTCTTAATTGAGGAAAATATGCATAATAACAATAAGATATGATGGAATAGGTCATTGTGGTACTCACATCCTCCCACAACCACATCAAAATTATAACTAAACTACAGAACCATCATCATTCAGAACCACCTGAAATTTAGGTGAACCGAAGTCCTATTAACTAAAAATATAAAGAAGCAACATTGAGACTGCAATAACATAAAAAGGACCTGATTAACTAGGAAAATCCATTTTTGTCCTCCTGCTGTTTCTTCTTCCAGGACGTACAGCTGTAGCTCCAGCAGCTTTTTTGAACTATAGGTGACTTTGAGGAGGCCATACTCTGAAGATTGCAAAGCAGAAAGATAGGAGTCTGAGTCCCTGATACCAAGGAGCCATTATACCAGCCTTGGACTACTGAACTTCTGACTTATATGTGGAAGTGAAATAAAGTCCTGTCTTGTTTAAACTAAAACAAACAAACCACCATACTATAAAAGATACCATTTTAGCTATTTTTAAGCATAGAGTTCTGTGGTATTATTGTACATCCCTCCCACCATCCATTTATAGAATTTTTCATTTTCCCTAACTGAAATTCTGTACCAATTAAACACTAAGTCCTCATTCCTCCTCTGCCAGCACCTGGCCACCACCATTCTACTTTCTGTCTCTGGATTTATTATTATAGGAACCTCATATGAAAGGAGTCATACAATATTTAGCCTTTTGTGACTAGTTTAGCATTTGGTTTTATAATTATTTTTTATTTTAGCCATTCTGACATGTATCATTTTTATTTTTAAAGCATATTTTTACCCTGTATAATATACTAGATTGACTTTTTAAAGTTTTATTATTTGAAAGATATCGTGCCATTGTTTTGACTTGCATAGTTTCAGATGAGAAATCTGCAATCATTCTTTTCTTTGGTTCTCTGTAGAAAATGTTTTTTTTCCTCTGGTTACTCTTAAGACTGTTTTTATCAATGGTTTTTCAGCAAGTTGATTATAATGTGTCTTCATCTTGATTTGAGATTATCTTGGTGTGCTTATTGAGCTTGAAGCTGTGGGCTTGTAGTTTCCATCAAAATTAAGCAATTTTGTTTATTATTCTAATAATATTTTTAGTTCACTCTTTCACATGTAACTCCAATTACACGTGTTAGACCTTTTTAAAAAAATTTTTTAAAAAAATTTCTTTATTGATTAAGGTGTCACATATTTGTCCTCATCCCCCCATTCCCATCCCACACCCCTCCCCATGGATGCCCCCACCCCCCTGTTGTCCTTAACCATTGGTTAGGCTCGTATGCATGCACACAAGTCCTTTGGTTGATCTCTCCCCCCTACCCCCACCCTCCCCTACCCTCCCTCTGAGGCCCGACAGTCCGATCGATGCCTCCTTGTTTCTGGGTCTGTTCTTGTTCATCAGTCTATGTTGTTCATCATTTCCCCTAGATGAGTGAGATCATGTGTTACTAGAAATATACTTATAAGAACCGAATGTGAGACAAGCAATAATAGTTATGCTGACAGGCAAGTGAATCAGTCTGTAGTGAGTTTCTTTCTGGACCAACAGTTCTTTTGAGACCCAATTTCAATGTCCACCAGTTCCTTATGTGTACATGTCAGCACTAACTTTTCAGATCTGGATGGTGGACAAATGGTGGTAATGCAGGTCCGACTCCCTCTGGTTTGGTCTCGCCCGGACCCAGGGGCGCGGCCTCACCTGGACCCGGGATCCAGCCTCGCCCAGACCCAGGGGCACGTGGCCTCACCCGAACCCAGGGGCGCTTGGCCTCACCCGGACCCGGGGGCGCGCAGCCTCACCCGGTCCCAGGGGCGCGCGGCCTCTGTGTTAGACCTTTTGACATTGTCGCATAGTAACAGATCCTACACATTTTTTATTCTTTTTTTCTGCTGTGCTATTATTTGGCTCTTATTTTCATGTCTCCATATTAATGGATTAAAAATCTATGGTTTATTTCTTTGGCAGTGGCATGTGTACTACTAGTCCCATTTATTAAATTTTTTATTTCTGAATTTTATTTTTCATCTTTTAAAGTTCCATTTTGTTCTTTTCTCTCTTTCTTAATTAAGCAGATATTTTTAATGTAAATATTTGAAGATATTTATAATAATTTAATGCCCTTTTCCTCCTCATTTCTCTTTCATTATGAAGTCTGTTGACTAATTTTTCTGCTAGTTATGGCTAACATTTCTTATGTTTTAGTATATCTTAATTTTTGATTGATTGTAACATGTTGTAAATTTTACTTTTTGTATGCTGAATTTTAAAAAATATTTTTAAAGAATGTTACACTTTGTTTTGGTTGGCAGTTACTTGTGAATCAGCTTGATCTTTCAAGGCTATTTTTAAGGTGTTCATTAAGGTGAATTTAGAGAAGTCTTTATGCTAGTGCTAATTTAGCCCTACTATTAAAGTTCTGACCTTTTTGCGATCTATACCGAGTACTCCAAATTTTCAACAAGGATTCTCCACTGTGGTTGTGTTGGAACGCAGACATTTCCCAGCCTTGTGTGACCTCTGGGAAGTTAACCTCCTAACAGTTGTTCTTTGCTTGTCTTTGTGGAGTTTCATCCTATGCATGTGCAACTAAGTATTCAGTCAAATACTGAAGGCATCCCCTAAATAGTTCTGAAATTCTTTCCCTAAAAAGCCTGCTTTCTCTATTTCTGTTGCTTGGCCTAACTGAACTCTGATCTCTGTCTTCTCAGTTCAGAGAGACTTCTATGCTTTACTTAGAATCCCTTTCCCTGTACTGCATTCTGGAAAGTGTTTCCAGGTAGGAAGCCAGTAACCATATAATTGATCTTTTTTGTTTTACTCCTCTCAGAGCTTGCAGTCAAGTATTGCCTCTTGTCTAGGGTCTGGAAATGAATTCTGTGTTTTTTCCAGTTTTACAGGTGTTTGTGACAGGAGGGTAAATCATGTCCCAGTTATTCTATCATTGCTCAGAAACAGAAGTTGATGCCAAATTTGCACACACCAAGTTACTATTATTTAAAAAAAATTTTTTTTTTACATTAAATTTCAGAGAGGAAGGGGGAGGGAGTGAACTAGAAATATCAATGATGAGAGAGAATCATTGATTGGCTGCCTCCTACACGCCCCACACTCAGGGGATGGAGCCTGCAACCCCCAGGCATGTGCCCTGACTGGGAATCTAACTGTGAACTCCTGGTTCATAGGTCGATGCTCAACCACTGAGCCATGTAGGCTGGGTTGCATACACCAAGTTTAAAAAACAATTTGGTTTAAATGTTGACATTGTATTATGGCCACTATTGTGACATAATTGTAATTTTTATTTTAAAGTATAGTTGACGTATAATATGTATCTGATCATTATAATAAGTAACCATCTATCACTGAACAAAGTTATTATGATATTTCTATTGTGATTTTAATATGTTTTATTGCTTTTTTAGAGAGAGGAAGGGAGAGGGGGAGAGAGAGAAACATTGGTGAGAAAAACGTTGATCAGCTGCCTCCTTCACGCCCCCTTACTGGGGATCAAGCCTGCAACCCAGGGATATGCCCTGACCATGAATCAAACCAGTGACCTCTTTGTGCATGGGATGCTCAACCAACTGAGCCACACCGCCAGGACTATTACGATAAAATTGACTATATTCCCTGTGCTATAGTGACATCATTATTGATTGAATTATGACAGCACACACTTGGCTCACTTCTACTCCCTTTGGAAGAATTAGTGGAGTCAGTGGAAGAATGTAACCCATCCTATCTAATAATAGAGTAACATGTAAATTACCATCACTCCGCTACGCCCACAATTGGGTGGCGGGAGGCTGGGGGGCGGGACTCGGGGTGGCCTATCCGGCCATTGAGAGGCACGGATCTGCTGCCACTGAGGGGGGCTACCCTGCTGTTGAGAGGCGCAGGGGGCGGGACTCCCGCCCCCTGTGCCTCTCAACGGCCAGATCCGCAGCTGCTGAGGGGGCCTGCCGCGGACACCCAGCTGCGCCTCTCAACGGCAGGGTAGCCAGGTGTCCACGGCAGCCTCCCTCAGCGGCCGTTGAGAGGCACAGGGGGCGGGAGTCCCGCCCCCTGCGCCTCTCAACAGCAGGGTAGCCCCCCTCAGCGGCTGCGGACCATCAAAAGTGGGGAGCTGGGTGCCTGTCTGCTCTGGCACCAGGCCTTTCAGAAGCCTCCGCCGAGCCGAGGCTTTTTACCCAGCTCCACAGCGAAAAGCGAAAGCGTGTAGGGGACCCTACACGTGCATGATTCAATCATGCACTGGGCCTCTAGTATAGAAATAAGTGAATGAGAATATGTAATAGAACACATACAATATCCTAGTGGGTTAGTGGAATTGATAAGAATTTACATACAGTGGAACAAATGAAATATATTTGGAAGGGTGGATAAAATTTATAGGCAGAGATATTATTTGGTGGATAGCATTTCAAGTGAAGAGAATAGCACTAATATAAATGTATGGAATACTAATGGTGAGAAATACATTTAAAAATGTAGATTTGACCCAAATGGGGAGAACCCTGAGAAGTCAACTTGAGAAGTTTGTAATAATGGGAAGTTTTGGGTCATTTAATGTTTTTGAGCAGGAGGGTTGAGTGATGCTTTAAAGATTTAGATGAGTCAGGGATGCTGTATCCATTAGGGTCTATGTTTGCAAGCAGAAAAGTGACAGTATCTTAAGGAGAAAAGAAATTTATTGTAAGGCTATTGTTCAGAGACTCAAAGGGAAGGCTGGAGAGCCAGTCCAGGGCAGTTCCTGGGGTCTTGATATCAGGAATAAATTGACAATCTAATCAGAATACCATCAGAATGAATGTGTGCCACCCATTTACTTTTCCCCCCAAACTTGTGTCATTTACTTAAGATTCAGAATTCCTGAAAACAGAGTGTCATTGGTTTAGCTTGGTTCATGTTCATTTATCTATGACGGGAGAACCGGGCAGCTTTATACATAGTCCTGTCTAGGCAGAGGAGAGGTGATTTCACAAAAGGAAATACAGTACCATTACTAGAAAGTGGGGATAGGTGCTGAGAGTTTAGCAGACAATTAGAGTGGTACATTATAATGGATTAAAGAGGAAAGATTAGAGCTTGGAATACTTGTTTGGGAGGCTTTCTTTGCTCTAGAACAGACAAGAGGTAACAGACCTGAACAAAACGTAGTAGCTGTGTGATGGGCAGTGAGGGTTTTGATGTGAAAAACACTGTGGAGGTAAAATCTGTCCAAATTTAGAAAGAACTGTTTCTTACTCCTTCAAATACACAAGTGCCTAGGTGACTGGGAGAAAGTTATAAGGTACTAGTAGCCCATTGTGCGCAGTAGGCTGCCCGCCGCTTCCAAGGGAGCTGGCGGGACCCGCAGTGCTGCTTCTGTGGGAGGTGAGAGGGACCCTCGTTCATTCTGTGAGAGGCGGGAGGGAGCCGCGCCGATTCCGCGGGAGGCGGGCCTGCCATCTCCTCCCTGCGCTCGGCCGCGGAGGCTGCAGGCCAGAACCCCTGACCCTGTCCATGTCCGCTCTGGCTCCAGGGGGCCCGGCCCGAGCCGGGCGTGGCGACGAAGCAAGCATTCTGCCAGGCTGCTCACGCTGCCCGCTCTCAGTCACCCTCCCCCCCCCCCCCGGGACTGGGGGACTTCGGCAGGGCTGAGAGGACTGGGCGCTGCCAGCTTTGTGACAGAGTGACGGTTAATTTGCATACTACCCTTTTATTAGATAGGATAATAGAAACCTGGCCGTTACTTACTAGCTGTGTTATGGTGAGCAAATTGCTTAACTTCTCTTAGCCTCAAATATGATTTGAGTTGATAATTATTTTAGAACAGTTGTGAGAATTAAATAAAATAAGCAAAATGCCTGCAGTATAACAAGAATTTAAAGAGTGTTAATGCCCTGCATTATTAAACAGAAAAACAGGGATGATTTCTTTTTATTGATTTTGGTAAGGAGGTGCTATATGGAGGAGCTGTATTTGTTACTTCTGAATACTTGGTACTAGAACTTAATGCCTTTATGTTTGGGGATTTTAAGGAACCAGAAAGAAAGCATTTTGGTTTAGAAAATTTTAGATTAGAAATTAATTTTAGATTTAGGGTTTTAAAAATAAGCCTCTTTTATAATTTTAGAGTTACAGAAAAATTACAAAGATAGTGCATAGAGTTTTCACATATCTTTCACTCAGCTTCCTCCAATGTTAACATTTTAAATAACTGTTGTCTTTGTCAAAACTAGGATACAATACTATTAACTAAATTCGGGGCCCAGTGCACGAATTCATGCACCTTGAAAGGAACTGTGGGCTGCGAGGCTGCCATGGGCACAGGGGTGGGTCTCGGCCCATCCTCCGCAACCCTGCCCTGTCCCTCCTGCTGTGGCCCCTGGTCCCCTCTCTGCCAGCAGCCTCGCTCCCGCTGCCGCCACTCCCATGTGCTGACGGCGTGGAGTGATTGGGGCTGCACCAGCAGCTGGTGCGAGTGTGGCCGTTGCCGTCAGTGGGTGCAACCAGTGGCTGCTGCCCTGATTGTCCCTCAGGAGCAGGGGGAGGTGGAGAAGCCCTGAGGGGCGATCAGGGCCAGCAACTGCCACTTGCACCCACTGATGGCGCTGAGCGATCAGGACCGGTGCCGGGTGCCAGCAGCGGGTGCGAGCGGCCACTCCGGCACTGGCTGTGGGTGCGAGCGAGGCTGGTGCTGGCAGTGGGTGTGAGCGGGGCTGGCACCGGCAGCAGGTGCAAGGGCCAGGCAGGACCACGGCACACTGGAGCAAAGAATTTTCAGTAACTACCAGAGGCTTGGCCCAATGACAGTGACTGGTGCCCCCCCTTAGTCTGGCGCCCCTACTCACCTACTCCACCATTCCGCCGTGGCTAACACCTGCCATGTTCCGCGCACACACAACGCCCCCCTCCTCCGGTGGTCAGTGCACATCATAGCGACTGGTTGTTCGGTTGTTCTGCCGTTTGGTCTATTTGCATATTAGCCTTTTATTATATAGGATTACTGACTCAGATTTATTCAGATTTCCCACTGATTTCCTTTTTTCTGTTCTAGGATCCAATTCAGGATAGTTCATTGCATTTAGTAAATTTAGATTTTTAGTTTCAGTTCTGTTATTGATTGTAACCTTAGGCAAGCCACTCAACCCTTCAGGCCCTCATCCATGACATGGATGACTTAAAGGCTATATAAGGTACTTTTGATCTTTAATTATCTGAGTCTGTTTATATATGTCAAACAGTGTGCTCTTTTTTTATTTTTGAAGGAAAGAAATCGATAAGATCAACTCAGTACACCAGATTTTGTTGACAGTAAAATAATTCAATTTTTATCTTGTATTTTTACTTCAGTATTAAAGGAAAGCTATATTGAGATTTGGAAAACTCACAAGCGCTTATCTTCCATTTGAACAAAAAAATGACAGAGAGGCAAGATTTGTGTTTTGACTCATTCTGTCTCTAAATATTAGTTAATGAGTTGTCTGTTCAGTTGTGTGATGATTGGAAGGAAAGCCATAAACCATGTGTATTGCTAAACTGGGATATCTGCCTTTTCTTTTGATAATAGTAGGGAGGGCACAAAGCTTAGAAATGTAACTGAAAAGTGGATCTTTATATAAAGTGGAATTTATAATGGGGAGAATTGAGAGCAAGTTGTGTCTTAAAGAATCCAAAGTAGATCATATTTTGCTTATTAGTTCTTCTTAGCTTTGGGCATGATTTGGTATAGGCTAATTTGTGATATTTTAAATTGTTGCCTCTTTCACTTTTAAGCTAGGTCTAGGGAGAATATCATATTGGAAATAATCTTAAAACAGTTGTATTTTATCTCTCAGATTCTCCTATCCAGAAATTACTGAACAAAACCTACCAGTAGTCTCAGCTTATAACCAACTTTGATTTAATAGTAGATTCAATTAAACAGCTTTGTTACTTTTTAAAAAAAATGCTTTTATTGATTTTAGAGAGAGAGGAGGGGAAGAAAGAGAGAGAGAAACAAACATAGATTGGCTGCTCCTCACGCCCCCTACTGGGGACTGAGCCCACAACCTGGGCATGTGCCCTGACGGAATCGGAACACGTGACCTTTTGGTGCATGGAATAATGCTCAATCAGCTGAACCATACAGCCAGTGTAGCTTTTTTACTTTTAAGGACATAGATGTGTAATATTTGATTGACCATTATGTTACTCATTTTTTAAAACTTACATTCAATAATTGTGTTAGCTTTCATTATTCTACTCCAGTAACTCTCAACCTTTGGCTTACCAAAAAAGCTGCCTATTAAAATAAATTGCAGATTTCTGTACCACGCTTCGAGAAATTCATATTTAGGTTTGATTAAGGGCCCAGGAGTATGCATTTTAAACACACACACACACACACACACACACACACACACACACACACACACTTAATTGTACCTAGAAGAAGAGTTGGGTGGGGAAAGTTAAGGTATAGTAGAAACCTGGCCCTGTTACTTACTAGCTGAGTGAGCAAATTACTTAATTTCTCTGAGCCTCAAATATAATTTGAGTTTTCCACTAGAGATGATAACCAAAAATTGAAAAAAGGAGAGGAGTTTGGCATGAAGTGCTTACTGGTTATGTTCTGTGTTCTCAACATTTCATTTAACCCTCCCCAAATCCCCGTGACAGGTATCATTTCCCCTGCTTTAGAGATGGGAAAGCTGAGGTCAGAGCGATTAAATTACTTGCCCAACAAGTTAACTGCCAACAGTTAGTATGTTGGCAGATCCAGTTTGGGGACTTAGATAATATGATTCCAGAACTGGTGCTCTTAGTTACTGTGTGTTCAAGCCTCTGTGGAAAGAGGAGCATGGTGATAAACTTGAGAGGTCTTTGTCTTCAGAGCATAGGAAATTGGAAGGAGATGAGGCTAACAAGGTGGGTAGGGTCAGACCATGTAATTCCTTGAACATTATGTTAAGGATTTTTGTTTCAGCCAAAGAACAGTGTAAAGGCATGGAATGCTTAAATAGAGGGATGACATAATTGGGTTTGCATTTTGAAAGGTCACTCTGGCTGTAGTAGACCAAATGGATTGGAGGGGGGCCAAGAGTGGTGGATGCAGCGGCACCCTTTTGGAGGCTGTTATAGTAAATAGCCTAAGTAAGATAAAGTGGTAGCCTGGAGAGACTAAGGAAGTGATTATGCAGATGGAGGAAAGTGGGACAATTTGAGAAAGATTTAGGACAAATCTACAAGAGTTGGTGATGGATTGGGTTATGAATGAATAGAGGGTATCAAAAATAACTCTTTAGATTCTGAATTGCTGAAGTGGATACACTTTATTTTATATAATACACACAGAAAGATGAGGTTGAATGACTAGATAATGTTATTAGATGTGCCTTTAATATATCCAAGAGGAGATGTCAAATACATATAATTTTATAGTACCATTGAACTTTCTATGTGGTAAATAAATGGGCTACCCATTCTTTTGTCCCTTTTAACAGCTGGTGAGTACTTTTCCAGGACTTTATTACAGTTGTTATCTCTCGAGTTACTGGTAATAAAAAATAATATAAATAGAGTTTGACTCTTAGTTATTATAGCTAGTAAAAGAATGTGAAAAGATTCTTCAATCTAGAAAGCAAATAAGGAAAAGTATGTTAGGACAGTTCTCCTTTGGAGAATGGCAGAACTGAGAATATATCCTGGGGAAAACATTAGTAAAAAGAGGACAAAAGGGCTAATACTATCTAATAAAAAGAGCAATATGCAAATTAACCATCACTCCGCTACACCACAAGCCACGCCCACAGGCCATGCCCACCAGCCAATCAGGAGTGAATATGCAAATAAACCCAGCCAAGATGGCTACGGCCACAGAGAGCAGGAGGGAGGCTTGGGTTTCCCCGCCAATGGAGGAAGCCAAGCTTTCCGCCTGCCCTTGCTGGCCTAGGCCTCAACTCAAGGCTACAAAGTTTCAATTATAGAAGATACATAAATCCAAACAGAAATGGCAGCAGCCACGGAGCTGGAAAGAGCTGATGTTTGGTTTAGGCTAGGGTTGCCCCGGCAATGGAGGAAGCCAAGCTTTCTGCACACCCTGGCCGGCCCAGGCCTCCGCTTAAGGCTACAAAGTTTCAATTATAGAAGATATATAAATCCCAACAGAAATGGTTGCCGCCACGGAGCAAGCAGAAGGCTTGGCTCCGCTCCAGGCTACAAAGTTTCAATTGTAGAAGATAAATAAACCCCAGATACCAGGGCCTCCGCTTGGGTCGCCGGGGGGCGTGGCCGGCCTGCAAACCACCACAGGCCCCTCACCCAGGCCGCCCCACACCCCAAGGGAACCCCCACCCTGATCTGGGACATCCTTCAGGGCAAACCAGCCGGCCTCCACTGGTGCACCAGGCCTCTATCCTATCTAATAAAAGAGTAATATGCAGATTGACCATCACTCCAAGATGGCTGCCCCCATGTGGTCAAAGATCCTGCCCCCATGTGGACACAAGATGGCCACCACAAGATGGCCAGCAGGGGAGGGCAGTTGGGAGGGACCAGGCCTGCAAGGGAGGGCAGTTGGGGGCGATCAAGCCTGAAGGGGAGGGCAGTTAGGGGTGACCAAGCCGGCAGAGGAGGGAAGTTGGGGGCGACCAGGCCTGCATGGAAGGGCAGTTGGGGGGGGGACCCAGGCCTGCAGGGGAGAGCAGTTGTGGGGGGACCAGGCCTGCATGGGAGGGCAGTTAGGGGTGACCAGGCCTGCAGGGGAGGGCAGTTAGGGGCAAACAGGCTGGCAGGGGAGCAGTTAGGCATCAATCAGGCTGGCAGGGGAGTGGTTAGGGGGTGATCAGGCTGGCAGGCAGAAGCGATTAGGGGCAGGCAGGCGAGCAGTTGGAGGCAGCAGTCCTGGATTCTGAGAGGGATGTCCGACTGCCCGGTGGAATCGGGCCTAAACGGGCAGTTGGACATCCCTTGAAGGGTCCCAGATTGGAGAGGGTGCAGGCTGGGCTGAGGGACAACCCCCATGCATGAATTTCGTGTTACCGGGCCTCTAGTCTAAATATAAAATAACAATTTAAAAGTCATTCAACAAACATGTTTTGATTGGTTATGTGATACTCTCAGGTTTTATGAAGGTGTTCTAGAAATTTATGATCTATACTAGAGGCCCGGTGCATGAATTTGAGGGGGGCGTCCCTCGGTCTGGCCAGTGATTGGGGCCGATCAAGGGCGGAGGCAGCTGGCCAGGGGGAGAGACCATGGGAGGTTGGCCGGTCACAGGAGGTTGGCTGTGGGAGTGCACTGACCACCAGGGGGCAGCTCTTGCATTGAGCGTCTGCCCCTTGGTGGTCAGTGCGTGTCATAGCAACTGGTTTACCGGTTGTTCGGTCACTTAGGCTTTTATATATATGGACTAGAGGCCCAGCGCACGATTAAATCGTGCGGGTAGGGTCCCTAGGCCTAGCCTCCTGTGATCAGGGCCATCTTCTGCCTGTTCGCCAGTCCCCAGGCCGAACGCTGCCCCTGCCGCCAGGCTGACAGGTCGTTGGGATCACCAGCTTATCTCTGGCTGCTCCGGGGCTCAGGCCTGTGGGAAAGCAGGCGCAGGAGACTTCACCTCTATACGCGTGCACTGGGCCGGCTGCCCGCTGATGGAATGCGCTGCCTGCTCAGGCCGCTCACGCAGGTGCCGCTGCTGTCGCTGCCACTGCTACTGGGGCTTGACGCGCTGATGGTGGCTGCGGGGTGCGCCCGCGACCTACCCACCCCAGTGTGAGCAGCCCCGAGCAGGCAGCGCATTCCATCAGCGGCTGGCCCGGCACATGAGCATTGAGGTGAAGTTGCCAGCACCTGCTTTTCCCACAGGCCTGAGCCCTCGAGCAGCCAAGGATGAGCTGGTGATCCCATTGGCCTGACAGCCAGCCCGGTCCTCCCACCACCCACCCCGATTGCCCCATTCACCATTGCTGATTCATTGGAGCCTGTGGGCCGGGGGGGAGGGACCAAGGGGTCAGCAGTCCAGCCCGCTCACCAGTCGCCAGTCCCGCTCTGCCCCCACTCGCAGGCGGGGGGAGGGACCAAGAAGTGGTCAATGCCACCACATGGTGACCGGTCGTTTGGTTGTTCTGGTCGTTAGGGACACTGGCTTTTATATATATAGACTAGAGGCCCGGTGCATGAAATTCATGCACTTGGTGGGGGTGGTCTCCTCAGCCTGGCCTCGCAATCCAGGAGCCCCACGATCGATCGCCCCGCAGAGGGAGGCCCCGCCCACCCACCACAGCACCACAGGCCAGATAGTCTGGGCCTCCCTCAGTGTGGTGATCGTGCGGTGATGGCAGGGCCCCCTGACCAATCGCATCGCACCCGCCTTGGCTGGCCTGGCACCAGTGCGTGTCCATAGCATGGTTGTCTGGACGTCTGGATGGTTGTTCTATTTGGCCGTTTGGTTGATTTGCATATTATGCTTTTATTATTATAGATAGCTTGGGGGCATAAGGCATGTAAACAACTAGAATATATAGATAAGTAAATATTAAAACAGAGCCTGGAGAAAACAAGATGGCGGCATAGTTAAACACCTAAACTGCAGCATCGCAGAACAATTTAAAAAATACAACTAAAAGACAAAACGGACATCATCCAGAACCACAGGAAAGCTGGCTGACTGGAAATCCTACAACTAGAAGGAAAAAGAAAACCACAAGGAAAATCAGAGGAGCTGTAAAAGACTGAGGTTCGGAGACACGGGCGCGCGCGTGCGGAGAGGACGGGGCGACTGAGTGCCTGGCTGGCGTTCTCTAGCGGGAAGGAGATAAAAGCTCCAGACTGCGATGAACCCCAGCTCCGACTGCACTGAAGCCCAGTTCCGGGCGAAACCCTGGGGACCCAGGCTCATACTGGGGGAATCTGGGCTGTAAGGCGGAAACTCAGGGGAGCGGCGAAAGGCAGAGCTCCGGAGGCGCGCACGTGAATGCTTGCAGAGGACGGACTGTTGATTGTGCCGCTGAATTGCCCTAGTGGGAAGGAGACAAAAGCTCCGGACTGCGCTGAACTCCAGTTCCGACTGCACTGAACCCCAGTTCCGGGCGAGAATCTGGGAATCCAGATTCATTGGGAGAGAGACTAGACTATTTGGCAGCGGGCGAAACTCCAGGGCGCCTTTCTCTCAGAGGTGCTTGCAGCGAGTACCGAGGGACACTGAGATCCAGGAACCTCAGAGGGCTGGGCTGACGGGAAGCCAAGGCTGTAGGCTCCACCCTGAAACTCCGCCCCATCCAAGCTGAGCATAGAGGCTTTTACAATTTTGCAAGTCTAGTCAAATAAGGCTGTCTCCCGGCGTAGACACAGCTGATCCTCACAGCCAATTGGCCTGGAGGTCAACTCCTCCCACTGATACCAACAACAATCAAGACTTAACTACAACAAGGCTGTACACACAGTCCACAAAAAGTGGTGCACCAAGACTGTCCACCTCAGGTAACTGGGGAGGCCGAGCCACTGGCCCATATAGGACAACTAGCACACAAAGCTACCCTACCAACTCAGGGAAGCAGCGAAAATGCGGAGACAAAGAAACAGATCACAAACCAAAGAAATGGAGGAAAACAAACGACTGGAGATAGAGTTCAAAAACACGGTTATAAGGTTTTTCAAGAATTTCCTAGAAAAGGCCGATAAATTTAGTGAGACCCTCAAGGATATGAGAGAGACCCTCGAGGATATGGAAAAGGACCAACTAGAAATTAAACATACACTGACTGAAATAAAAAATATTATACAGACACCCAACAGCAAACTAGAGGAACGCAAGAATCAAATCAAAGATTTGAAATACAAAGAAGCAAAAATCACTCAACTGGAAAAGCTAGAAGAAAAAAGAATCCAAAAATTTGAAGATAATGTAAGAAGCCTCTGGGACAACTTCAAGCGTACCAACATCAGAATTATGGGGGTGCCAGAAGAAGAGAGAGAGCAAGATACTGAAAACCTATTTGAAGAAATAATGACAGAAAACTTTCCCCACCTGGTGAAAGAAATAGACTTACAAGTCCAGGAAGCACACAGAACCCCAAACAAAAGGAATCCAAAGAGGACTACACCAAGACACATCATAATTAAAATGCCAAGAGCAAAAGACAAAGAGAGAATATTAAAAGCAGCAAGAGAGCCAAAACCGGTTTGGCTCAGTGGATAGAGCGTCGGCCTGCAGACTGAAAGGTCCCAGGTTTGATTCCGGTCAAGGGCATGTACCTTGGTTGCGGGCACATCCCCAATAGGGGGTGTGCAGGAGGCAGCTGATCGATGTTTCTCTCTCATCAATATTTCTGGCTCTTTGTCCCTCTCCCTTCCTCTCTGTAAAAAAATCAATAAAATATATTAAAAAAAAAAAGCAGCAAGAGAAAAACAGTTAATTACCTACAAGGGAGTACCCATACGATTGTCAGCTGATTTCTCAACAGAAACTATGCAGGCCAGACAGGAGTGGCAAGAAATATTCAAAGTGATGAATAGCAAGAACCTACAACCAAGATTACTCTACCCAGCAAAGCTATCATACAGCATTGAAGGTCAGATAAAGAGCTTCACAGATAAGAAAAAGCTAAAGGAGTTCATTAACACCAAACCAGTATTATATGAAATGCTGAAAGGTATTCTCTAAGAAGAGGAAGAAGAAGAAAAAGGTAAAGATAAAAATTATGAACAACAAATACATATCTATCAATAAGTGAATCTAAAAATCAAGTGAATTAAAAATCTGATGTACAGAATAAACTGGTGAATATAATAGAATCAGGGGCATAGAAAGGGAGTGGACTGACAACTCTCAGGGGTAAAGGGATGTGCGGGGTGTGGGAAGAGACTGGACAAAAATCGTACACCTATGGATGAGGACAGTGAGGGGGAGGTAAGGGAAGAGGGTGGGATGGGAACCAGGTGGAGGGGAGCTATGGGGGGAAAAAAGAGGAACAACTGTAATAATCTGAACAATAAAGATTAAATTAAAAAAAATAAATAAATAAAATAGAGCCTGGCCAGCATGGCTCAGTGGTTGAGCATCGACCTATGAACCAGGAAGTCATGGTTCGAATCCCGGTCGGGGCACATGCCCAGATTGCCAGCTCTATCCCCAGTGTGGGACTTGTGGTAGGCAGCTGAGTAGTGATTCTCACTTATCATTGACTAGAAGCCGGATGCATGAAATTTGTGCAAGAGTAGGCCTTCCTTCCCCCGGCTGCCGGCACCAGTTTCCCTCTGCATCCAGAACCCGGCTTCACTCTGGCACCCAAGACCTGGGCTTCCTTCCGGCCGCCAGCAGGCACCTGGGACCTGGGCTTCCCGCGCAGCCCCAGCTTTGTCCAGAAGGTCGTCTGGAAGGACATTTGGTCTAATTAGCATATTACAGTTTTATTATTATAGATATTTCTATCTTTCTCTCCCTCTCCTTCCTCTCTGAAGTCAATAAAAATATATTGGGGGGAAAAAGGAATTTCCTACCCTAATTTGTACTTAATAAATATTAATGGAAAAATGAGAAAAACAATATGAAAGATGAATTGGAGAGAATTAAACTAAAAACAGTCCAGGTAGGAGGTTAATGCATTAGTTTAGGTACAATATAATTAAAGCCTGAACTATGGATAGAGGAAGAGATTCTAGTCTGTTGGATTTACCATTTTATTAGTTTGATGATAGAAGAGAAAAAGAGGAAGGGAAAAAATTCAAAAATCATCATCTAGTTTTCTCCTCAGAGACATAAAGAATATTGGCGCCATTATCCAGGGTGGGAAATGCAGGATGGATTTGCTGAATAGAATTGCTGGGTCATATGGTAATTCTATGTTTAGCTTTTTTAGGAACTGCCAAACTTTTTTCCACAAAGGCTATACCATTTTAAATCCTCACCAGTAATACACAAGTGTTCCAATTTCTTCACATCCTTGCCAACACCTGTTATTTGACTCTTTGATTATAGTCATTCTAGTGGGTGCGAAGTAATAGCTCATTATTGTTTTGACTTACATTTCCTTAATGAATAATAATGTTGAGAATTGTTTCATGTGCTTATTGACCATTTGTATATTTTCTTTGGAGAAATGGCTATTCAAATCCCTTGCCCATTTAAAGAAATTTTTTAAAAACGTTTTATTTATTTGTCAATTACCTTTGCCCATATTTGATTGGGTTAACCCAATTAATAATTGATTATATATTCTAGATATTAGGCCCTTATCAAATATATGATTTGCAAATATTTGCTTCCACCTTATTGATGGAAATATTAATGGAAAAATTAGAGAAAAAATGTTTAACTTTGATAAGTCCAATTTATCTTTTTTTTTTTTAAATTATATGTGCTTTTGATGTCATATCTTAAAAACTGTTGCCTAATCCAGGGTCATGCACTTTTGATGTCATTTCTTAAAAACTGTTGCCTAATCCAGGGTCATGCAGATTTTTCACCTGTGTTTTCTCCCAAGAGTTTTTAAGTCCATTTTGACTTAAATTTTATATGTGGTGAAAAATAGAGGTCCAAATTCATTCTTTTGAATGTAGATATCAAGTTGCCTCACCAACATTTGTTGAAAGTGTTGCTACAGTTATCAATAGTTTACTTCTTTTTATTGCTGTGAATAGTATTGCATTGTGTGAATATACCACAATTTTATTATACATGTATTTGTTGGTAGACATTTGTATTTGCAGTTTTGGGTTATTATGAGTAAAGCTTCTGTGTACAAATATTTTTGTGTGCTTGTGCTTTCATTTCTTATGAGTAAATGATAGCTATTTAAGGAATTGTTCCATCATGTGTAAATGTTAATTTAACCTAATAAACTTTTAAATTGTTTTCCAAAATGGTTATACCATTTTACACTCCCATCAGCAATGTAATGAGTTCCAGTTCCTCACGTGCATTTATCAAATTATAAAAATATCATGGAAAATAACACAGGAATAAATAAATAGTAATATAAGAATAAACTATGTATTTTGCATATTCATACCTATAAATCTACTTTTGCCCCACCCTATATTTTGTATAAGTAACTCTGGTATGGATTTCTTAAAATGCGATTTTTGTGTGAAATGGTAGTGCATATTGAATTTTCTAGATTTTGCTGGATTTTTCTCCATTGAGTTTGTACTGTTTTTATATCACCACTACTAATGTATGAGAGAGCATATCTCTCTTCCACCCCACCATCAGCATGTGGTGAATTTTTGCCATTTTGAGAGGTACAAAATGAAATCTTAAGATAGTTTATTTTATATTTCTCTTACTTTGAGTGCTGTTGAACAGTTTCATATATTTAATGGTTGTTCCCCCTTTTTTTCCTTTGAACTACGCATATCTCTGCCAGCTTATAGAAACCATATATTAAAGATATCAGGTTGTTGTCTTCTTTGTTTTTTTAAACCTACTATGGGTACATCTTGAGTTGTGCATGTATTTAATAGTCTGTATTTTGGTCCATTTTCCTGATGGGCTCACTGCATCAGGATTAGATAAATATTTAAGAACTGATACATATTAGGTTATTAACCCTTTATAAACATAAGTTTCAAATATTTTTCCCAAATTCATTTGTCTTTTTGTTTAGAGTATCTTTTTCCATGATTCCTCAAGTTTTCTTCTTTTTTTTATCATTAAATATATAACTTTGTCCCTATTGTTTGGGATTTGGATCATAGCCATCATGTTTCCTCCCTAATCACAGAGGAACTTGATCATATTTCCTTCTAGTACTTGTATAATTTCATTTTCTTAATGTCTTTATTGATTTTAGAGAGAGGAAGGGAGAAGGGTAGAGAGATAGAAACATCTATGAGAGAGAAACATTGATCAGCTGCCTTCTGCACGTGCTCTATTGGGGATTGAGCTCGCAACCCAGGCATGTACCCTGACTGGGAATTGAATTGGTGACTTCTTGGTTCATGGGTCAGTGCTCAACCGCTGAGCCACATCAGCTGTGCTAGTTTCATTTTTTATATTTGTATTTTTGACCCATAGGTAATTCTGATGTTTAGTTTGAGGAACAGGTGTTATTTTATATATATACTAGAGGCCCGGTGTATGAAAATTCATGCACTGGAGGAGGGGCCCCTCAGCCCAGCCTTCCCCCTCTCACAGTCTGGGGGCCCTCAGGGGCAGGAGGTGACCCGGCAATCAGGGGAAGGCAATGCCCCCATCACACCTCTGCTGCTGCCACTGCCAGCAGCACAAGCCTCGGCTGGCCCTGGTTACCTGAGACTCAGGCAGCCCTGGGTGGCTGGGCAGCTGCCATCCGAGGCTTGCCTGTGCCTCAGGCGTTGGCTGGGCAGCCGCTATCCGAGGCTTGCCTGCACCTCGGCTGAGGGGACTGGGGGACTCCAGAGGCAGGCGCACAGAGCGGCTGGACCCGCCTAGGGCGGGCCCGGCCGTGCTGCACACCTGCCGCCCCAGTGGGGCTGAGGGGACTGGGCGCCGCCATGCCATCTTGTAGCTGTGGGTGCCGCCATATTTGAGGGTGTGACAGTCAATTAGCATATCCCCTCTTTATTAGATAGGATTTCCCCTAAATTGCTATTGGGGTCTCCCAACAACTCTTAATTATGTCAAATCTAATTTTTAAAAAAATATATATTTTATTAATTTTTTACAGAGAGGAAGAGAGAGGGATAGAGAGTTAGAAACATCGATGAGAGAGAAACATCGATCAGCTGCCTCTTGCACACCCCCTACTGGGGATGTGCCCGCAACCAAGGTACATGCCCTTGACCGGAATCGAACCTGGGACCCTTGAGTCCGCAGGCCGACGCTCTATCCACTGAGCCAAACCGGTTTCGGCAAATCTAATTTTTTTTATCATGGATTTGAGATGCAGCTTTAAGCCATTTAGCAGTAATATTTATGTAATTGGTTCAGTGACTTCACTAAACATGAGACAGCTGCTTAAAAATTATATAGGGGGCACGGGGCTATACTTTTTATAACTATAAAATGATAAAATTTTACACTTATATCTTTTCCTTTAATTATATGATAAACTCCAAGGTACACATACATGGATTTTTTTTTTTTAACTTTCAGATTATTGATTTATTTGTCCTGTTTTTATTATTGTACTGACTGGTAATTTTGTGTTATCTTTTGGTATTTGGTAGAGCAAATGTTCTAATTTCCTCATTATTTCTTGTTTCTCTGATGTTTTGGATGGTGCTATCCTTACAAATTTACTCAGTCTCTTAACTATTAACTAATATTTTGCATATTATAGTCTTATGACATTTGTCCAGTAAATATTTGTGGAAGTTGGATCATTGTTAGTGGTGATATAGAGAGAATAATTAAGTATTCCTTTGCAGTTCAACAAATATTTATGTAATATTAACTGTGGAAGGTAGGGTGTAGGATAGAGAGAGGTAATACGAAAATGAATGAGACACATTGTGCCTACCTGTCTAGGAGAGAGAGTTAAATAATTGCAATATAATATAGTAAATACTGTAGGATTTTTTGGAGCATGAAGGGAGAGTGACCAGCTCTTCCTACTAAAGTTAAGGTGGTTTTTTTTTTTTTTAATCTAAATCTTGAAAGATTTTCAGTGGGAATTTGTTAAGCAGGTAAGAAAGGATATGGAAATCATGGAACTTGAAAATTTTAATGTAAAATAAGGGTACAAAGTTATTAAATAAGGTCTTGAGTAACACTGAAGATTTTTTTTTTACAGGTAGATTAATTCCACTTTATATGGAATTTAGTTCAATCTCATTTTAGTAATGAGAAGTTAAGTGACTTTACTATGGTTATATATTCTTGAAAGAACTGTAATTGAAGCACTTTGTTCCATGCAAATTCCAGAGCAGGGAAATTGATAAAAGTATATGGTGCAGCCTTGAAAGTATGTTAGAAATGGAATACAAATAACAATTAACAAATATTATTTTTTATTGCAGTGTAGTGTTAATTTAGGGAGGTACAAAAGACATGTAAATGTGTCTTATTTAGTTATAAAAGTTTTCTAGCAAGAATTAAAATTGGTTCAGTGACTTCCTAAAAATGAGACAGCTGCTTAAAAGTTATATAGAGGGGCCTGGCCAGCATTGCTCAGTGGTTTGGGCCAGCATGGCTCAGTGGTTGAGCGTCGACCTAAGAACCAGGAAGTCACACTTCGATTCCCAGTCAGGGCACATGTACGGGTTGCAGGCTTGATCCCCAGTGAGGGGTGTGTAGGAGGGAGCCCATCAATGATTCTCTTTCATCGATGTTTCTATCTATCTCTCCCTCTCCCTTCCTCTCTGAATTTAATAAAAATATATTTTGAAAAAAAGTTATATAGGGGAGAATTGACTAGAACTTAATTTTCCTTAGAGGTCTAGTGAAATAATTTTGGAGTTTTTTTTCTTTAAATTGGTGAATTTAAGCAAGTTGAAATAGCTAACATTTAATGTAGTGCTTACTATATCAGAATATTAATCTGTGCTTATATTTAATAACTCATTTAAACCTCACAACTACTGTATGAGATAAGTTATTTTCATTTTACAGATTAGGAAAATGAGGCTACCCAAGTCACAGTTTATAAATAGTGTTGTCAGGATTCATATCTTGGTAATACCATTCCAGAACCCAGACTTAATTATGAGAGTCATTTTTAAAATTGGGTAATATGATACAAAAGAACTGGTAGCAGAACTACCCTGTAGTATTCATTAGTTATCTAATGAATCAAATATGTTAAAGGCCATATTTTGTATAAATCAGGTTTAGGGGGAACCAGTTGTCTGTGTTAAATTTATTACTTTCTCCCATTGCATTTTTTCTTTGGAATGTCTGTATTATAGTTGATTGAACACTGGCATATGGTATCTGAAAGGAAAAGAAAGATAGCTTACTGAATTAAATCTTTTGTGTATTTTCTTATATTTGAAGATTAGTAATAGATGGGATTCTTCTGTTTTTAGAAACATACTATGGGTACATCTTGAGTTGTGCATGTTTTTAATAGTCTGTGTATTAAATTATTATTTATCTAATCATTGCATCAGGATTAGATAAATATTTAAGTACTGATACAGAAAACCATTCAAGATAAAAATATTTAACTTTAGAAGTGTTAAGTATAGTATATACTTATATGCTAGATATAGTAGGAATTTTTTTTTTTTAAGCATCATAGGTAATTCAGATAATGAACCAGATTTAGGAACTACTGTATTAGTAGGCCATACTTCCTTCTTAGTGAATTTCCAGACCTGAGATAATTTTATATGGGCTGTTAGAAAATGATCTAACACTAATTAGTCTTAGCAACTTTTGCTTTGCCTGACTTCTTTCTTCTCTCATTTCTCTACAATAGGTTATGCCAAAGTGGCTTCATTCATACAGATGAACCAAGGATTGGGATAGCAAGTATAAAATTAGAATCAAACAGCTGATTGCCCAGCAGGATGCCATCAACTAACAGAGCAGGCAGCCTGAAAGACCCTGAAATTGCAGAGCTCTTCTTCAAAGAAGATCCTGAAAAGCTCTTCACAGATCTCAGAGAAATTGGTCATGGAAGCTTTGGAGCAGTGTATTTTGTAAGTGTTAAAAGCTTAATGTCAGTGATCAGCATTTACTTAATATCCAGTTCTGGCAGAGTAAAAAACAATAATATAAAGAGATATAGGCCATAGTACATTTTATAGTCACTTGAATAGATGTGTGTGTATAATATAAGAGTAGTTTTATTTATTGAGCTTCTTGGATTATTGAGAAATGTGAAAGAATATTATTTTGCTTTACCTTACATGTTTAGAATTTTTTTTTGAAATATATTTTTATTGGTTTTAGAGAGGAAGGGAGACAGAGAGAGAGAGAAACATCAGTGATGAGAAAGAATTATTGATCGACTGCCTCCTGCACATCCCCCACTGGGGATCGAGCCCGCAACCCGGGCGTGCGCCTTAACCAGGAATTGAACCTTGATCTCCTGGTTCATAGGTTGACACTCAACCACTAAGCCACATTGGCCGAGCACATGTTTAGAATTTTTAGCTCATTGTTTTATCACTTGTATTGCTATAGAATTAAACATTGCAGAACACTTGACTTCTGTAAAGTCCCATACAGAGTCAATTTTAGTATTGTGAAAATGAAGGATTATTATTTGGCAGAAGGATATGAACCAGTATCTTTTTCTTAGTGTGTATGTGTGTACTTTATGCTAAAAAGAAATCAAATAACCATTTTTAAATATATATATATATTATTGATTTTTTTACAGAGAGGAAGGGAGAGGGATAGAGAGTTAGAAACATCGATGAGAGAGAAACATCGATCAGCTGCCTCCTGCACACCCCCTACTGGGGGATGTGCCTGCAACCAAGGTACATGCCCATGACTGGGATCGAACCTGGGACCCTTCAGTCCACAGGCTGATGCTCTATCCACTGAGTCAAACCAGTTAGGGCCAAATAACCATTTTTAAGTATATAGTTTGTGGCATTCATTATACTCACAATGTTGTACAACCATTACCACTATTGATTTTTAAAATTTTTTTCATCACCTCAAACAGAAACTCTGTATCTATTAGCAATACAAATTTCCCCCTCCACCCAGCCCCTGATAACCTCTTAACTACTTTTTTTCTCTGTAATTTGCCTATTCTAATATTTGATTAGAATATTAGATGCACCCAGTGGGAGGTGCGCATTTATTTCTGGATCCTCTCTTCTGCTCGTTGTTCTATATGTCTGTTTTTATGCCAGTATCATGCTGCTTTGATTACTATATCCTTGTAGTATAGTTTGATATCAGGTAACATGCTACCTTCAATTATGTTCTTTCTCAAGATTGCTCTGCTTTAGCTATTTGGGGTCTTTTGTGGTTCCATGTGAATTTTAGGGTTAGTTGTAGTTCTGTAAAAAATGCCATTGGTGCCCTGACTGGTTTAGCTTGGTGGATAGAGCATTGGCCTGCGGACTGAAGAGTCCTGGGTTTGATTCTGGTCAAGGGCATGTACCTTGGTTGCAGGGAGGTGTGCAGGAGGCAGCTGATCGATGTTTCTCTCTCATCAATGTTTCTGACTCTCTATCCTTCTTCCTTCCTCTCTGTAAAAAATCAATAAAAAATATATTTTAAAAAATGCCATTGGTATTTTAATAGGGATTGCATTGAATCTTCAGATTGCTTTAGGTAGTATGAACATTTTAATGATGTTCATTCTTATGAGCACCATATTATCCTTCCATTTATATCTTCTTCAATTTCTTTCTTTAGTATCTTTTAGTTTCTGAGAACAGGTCCTTTACCTCCTTGGTTAAATTTATTCCTAGGTATTTTATCTTTTTGATGCAATTGTAAATGGGGTTGTTTTGTTCATTTCTCTTTCTAATAGTTCATTATTGATGTCTTAAAATGCAACCAGTTTCTAAATATTAATTTTGTGTCTTACTACTGAATGAATTCATTTATTAGTTCTACTAGTTTTATGGCAGAATCTTGAGGATTCTCTCTATATAGTATCATGTCTTCTGCAAATAATGACAGTTTTATTTCTTTTCCAATTGAGATACCTCTTTTTTTTTCTGGCCTGATTGTTGTGGCTAGGCCTTCTAGTACTGTGCTAAAAATGGTGAGAGTGGACAGACATCCTTGCCTTGTTCCTGATCTTAAAGAAAAAGCTTTCAGCTTTTCACTGAGTATGTTAGCTATGGGTTTGTCATATATGGCCTTTATTATGTTGAGGTATGTCCTCTCTGTCCCCAATTTGCTGACAGTTTTTATCATAAAAGGATGTTGGATTTTGTCAAATGTTTTTACTACATCTATTGATAAGATCATATGATTTTTTTAAAAATCCTCATCTGAGGATATTTCCTCCATTGGTTTCTAGAGAGAGTGGAAGGGAAGGAGGAGGGCAAGAGAGAGAGAGAGAAACACCAATGTGAGAGAGACACACCGATTGGCTGCCTCCTGCATGCACCCCTGCTGGGGCTGGGGAACCTGGAACCAAGGTACCTGTCCTTGACCAGGAATCGAACCCTTGACTCTTCGGTCCATGGGTCGACGCTCTCTAACCACTGAGTATAACTGGCCAGGGCTGATCATATGATTTTTATTCTTCATTTTGTTGATGTTGTGTAGCACATTAATTTAATTTGCAGGTATTGAACCAACCTTGCATCCTAGGAATAAATTCCACTTGATCATGGTGTATGAACTTTTTAATGTTGCTGAGTTCAATTTGCTATTATTTTGTTGAGGTTTTTGTATCTATGTTTATTAGGGATATTGGCCTATCATTTTATTTTTTTGTAGTGTTTTTGTCCATTCTTGGTATCAGGGTAATGCTGGCTTTCTAAATTGAGTTTGTGAGCCCTGACCAGTTTGGCTCAGTGGATAGAGCATCGGCCTTCGGACTCAGGGGTTCTGGGTTCATTTCCCGTCAAGGGCATGTACCTTGGTTGCGGGCGCATACCCAGTGGGGAGTGTGCAGGAAACGGCTGATTGATGTTTCTCTCTCATCCATGTTTCTGACTCTATTCCTCTCTATAAAAAAATCAATAAAAAATATATTTAAAAAAAATAAATAAATTGAGTTTGTGAGCCTTCCTTCCTCTTCAGTTTTTTGGAATAGTTTGAGAAGAATAGGTATTAATTCTTCTTTGAATGTTTGGTCAAATTTATCTGTGAAGCCTCTGGTCAAGGGCTTTTGTTTGTTGGAAGTTATTATTATTACTACTACTAGAGGCCTGATGCACGAAGATTCATGCAAGAATGGGCCTTCCTTCCCCTGACTGCCGGCACCACCTTCGCTCCAGCTGGAGCCGCCTTTTCGCTCAGGCCCAGAGCTGCCTTTCCACCTTCCCATGCTGCCCAGAGGCCCGGAGTGGCTGGGGTGGTGTAGAATGCCTGTGTCCCACCCCCGGCCGTTCAGCGCCTGCGTATACAAATTAACCTGCCATATTTGTTGGGTTAATTTGCGTACTCACTCCTGATTGGCTTGTGGGCGTCGCGAAGGTATGGTCAGTTTGCATCTTACTCTTTTATTAGTGTAGATTACTAGGAGCCCAGTGCAGGAATTCGTGCACCTTGAAAGGAACTGTGGGCCAGGAGGCTGTGGTGGGCACACGGGCGGGTGTCGGCCCATCCTCCACGCCCCTGCCCGGCCCCTCCTGCTGCAGCCCCCGGTCCCCTGTCTGTTGGCAGCCCTGCTCCCACCACCGCTGCTCACACCCGCTGATGGCACTAAGTGATCGGGGCCAGCGCCAGGCGCCGGCAGCAGGTGCAAGCAGCGGCTCTGGCACCGGCAGCAGGTGCAAAGAATTTTCAGTAACTACCAGAGGCTTGCCCCAATGATAGTGACCGGCACCCCACCTTGGTCTGGTGCTCTAGCTCATCTGCTTCACCATCCCGCCGCGGCTGACACCCACCATGTTCCGTGCTCTGCCGCCTGCTGCCAACACCCGCCATGTTTCGTGCGCACCCCCAGTGGTCAGTGCATGTCATAGCGACCAGTTGTTTGGTTGTTCCGCTGTTTGGTCTATTTGCATATTAGGGTTTTATATAGAGAGATTATTACTGATTTGATTTTGTTAGTAGTTATTGGTCTATTCAGATTTTCTTTTTCTTCCCACTTTAGCCATGGAAGATTGTGTGTTTCTAAAAATATATCCAGCCCTAGCTGGTTTGGCTCAGTGGATAGAGCATCAGCCTGTGGCCTGAAGGGTCCCAGGTTCGATTCCAGTCAAGGGCACATGCCCGGGTTGTGGGCTTGATCCCCAATAGGGCGCATGCAGGAGGCAGCCAATCAATGATTCTTTCTCATCATTGATGTTTCAATCTCTCTCTCCCTCTCCTTTTCTCTCTGAAATCAATAAAAATATATTTAAAAAAATAAAAATATATCCATTTCTTACAGGTTGTTCAATCTGTTGACATGTAATTGTTTGTATTATTTCCTTATAATTATATTTCTGTGGTGTTAGTTTTCACTTCTTGTTCATTTGTGATTTTATTTGAGCCTTCTTTTCTTTTTTTTCTTGATGATTTGCACATATTTTCTCCCATTCCATTATATTGCTTTTCACTTTGCTGATTGTTTCTTTTGCTGTAAGAGCTTTCAATTTGAGGTAGTCCCACTTACTTATTTTTGCTTGTGTTGCTTGTGCGTTGGGCGCCATGTTCAGGAAATTGCTTCCAAGACCAGTGTCAAGGAGTTTTTTTCTCTATCTTATCGTTGTTTTCATTGGAGTGTTTTACATATTTTTTTTTTATTTTTTTTTAATATATTTTATTGATTTTTTACAGAGAGGAAGAGAGAGGGATAGAGAGTTAGAAACATCGATGAGAGAGAAACATCGATCAGCTGCCTCTTGCACACCCCCTACTGGGGATGTGCCCGCAACCAAGGTACATGCCCTTGACCGGAATCGAACCTGGGACCCTTGAGTCCGCAGGCCGACGCTCTATCCACTGAGCCAAACCAGTTTTGGCGTGTTTTACATATTTATATTTGATGCAGTTACTAGTACAGCTGGGCATAAGTTTATTGTTTTCTATTTGTCCTATCTGTTCTTCCTTTATTCCTCCTCATTCTTGTCATCTTTTGAATTAGTCAAGTATATATTGTTAATTTTGTATTAAAGTATAGGTTTTATTATTATTCACATATGGGGAAGCCAACAGGTCAAGTAATAACTGCCATTGAAAAAAGTTTGTGCTCTGGCCAGTGTGGCTCAGTGGTAGAGCCTCAGCTCATGCACTGAAGGGTCACAGGTTTGGTTCCTGGTCAAGGACAGTACTTGGGTTGCAGATTCATTCCCATTGTGTGTGGGAGGCAACCAATTGATGTCTCTTTCTCACATTGATGTTTCTCTTTCTATATTCTCCTACCCCCTTCCACTCTCTCTAAACATCTATATCCTCTGGTGAGGATTAACAATAAAACGAAAAGAAAAGATAGTTTGTAAAACTCACAGATCCCAAGAAAAAGAGGTACACCATGCCAAAAGGGGGACACATGAAGAAGTACTGGTTTAGTTGAGGCAGAGGAATCAAGGGAAATACATGGGCAAGAACCTTTATTGTGATTTCTGTGGGAAGAAATGGGAGTGGCAGGAGTATGGGGGCTGTCCCTAGTTGTCCATTACTTGGCCCTATGCCGATTAGATCGGGAGATGGGGGTTCAGAGTGCGAGGTTAGTGGATATATTGGCTCTGGATTGGTGATTTGTATATGTAAGATGTGCTTGTTTACTCTCTCTAGGAATTAGCCAAATCTGGGAACGGCAGACCTTTTTTGTTAGCAAGGCCCCAGATGTCAAAGCATCAAATTATAGTACACAAAAAGACATGAGTAATACAAGTTTTAACTCTATTAACCTTTTGATAATGTATTTTTATTATTCTGTTACCATAGCAATTATAATGGACTAGAGGCCCAGTGCACGACAACTCGTGCACTTGGTGGGGAGGGGGTGTTCCCTCAGCCTGGCCTGCGCCCTCTCACAGTCCGAGGCCCCGCCATCGATCAACCCACAGAGGGAGGCCTCGCCCACCCACCACAGGCTGCCAGCCAGGTAGCCTGGGCCTCCCTCTTTGGGAACGATTGCGGAGCCCCCCGCATTGATCACTCTGCTGGCCGGTGGCCTGGGCCTCCCTCTGCAGGTTGATCATGGGGCGATGGCGGGTGACCAATCTCATCATACCCACCTTGGCTGGCCTGGTACCAGTACTTGTCATAGCGTGATCGTGCGGACAGTGGTTCTGCTGTTTGGCCCTTCGGTCTATTTGCATATTACGCTTTTATTATTATAGATATATTCTTTTTAAAAATATATATATATTTTATTGATTTTTTTACAGAGAGGAAGGGAGAGGGATAGAGAGGTAGAAACATCGATGAGAGAGAAACATCGATCAGCTGCCTCCTGCACGCCTCCTACTGGGGATGTGCCCGCAACCAAGGTACTTGCTTTTGACTGGAATCGAACCTGGGACCCTTCAGTCCGCAGGCCGACGCTCTATCCACTGAGCCAAACTGGCCAGACTATAGATATATTCTTGATTTACTTTAGTTAAATTGGCACTTTTACCACTTCTCAAATACTAATATAAAAAAAGTTTAGTATTTCAACTCTTGTCTTTCAGCTTTCTTTTTGTAATTTTTCTTATATATCTTACTTCTACAATATTTATTGGATTCCCATTTTGTTTGTTTTTTAAAAAGTCTCTGGCAACTCCAACATCTGAATTCCCATTGGGTCTGTTTATATTTTTAGTTTTTCCCTTTTCTGTATTTGGCCCATTTTTTAGAATGACATAATTTTAAAAATATGTACTTTTATTGATTTCATAGAGCAAGGGGGAGAGAGAGAGAGAGAGAGAGAGAGAGAGAGAGAGAGAGAGAGATCGATCAAGGGTGAGAGAATCATTGATTGGCTGCCTCCTGCATGCCCCCTACCGGGATTGAGCTCGCAAACTGGGCATGTGCCCTGACCAGGAATCGAACTCTGACCTCCTGGTTCATAGATCAACGCTCAACCACTGAGCCACGTCATGACATAATTTTTTTAAAAAATATATATTTTATTGATTTTTTACAGAGAGGAAGAGAGAGGGATAGAGAGTTAGAAACATCGATCAGCTGCCTCTTGCACATCCCCTACTGGGGATGTGCCCGCAACCAAGGTACATGCCCTTGACCGGAATCGAACCTGGGACCCTTGAGTCCGCAGGCCGACGCTCTATCCACTGAGCCAAACCGGTTTCGGCCATGACATAATTTTTGATTGCTTCATTATAAAGGAGAATTTGTAGATGTTTTAAATGATGTTATTTTTCTTAAAAACAGTTGTTGTTGTTGTTGTTATTATTATTATTATTTTGGCAAGCTGATAATATACTGGTGAATCACCTTGAGAGGCTTGGTTTTAAGCTTTGTTAGGGCTAGTTGACATCAGTTTTTCCCTTATTACTAGGCCTTGGCCCTTTTTTTAAAAATTTTTTATTTTTATTGATTTCAGAGAGGAAGGGAGAGGGAGAGAGAGAGATAGAGATAGAGATAGAAACATCAATGATGAGAGAGAATCATTGATTGGCTGCCTCCTGCATGCCCCCTACTGGGATTGAGCCCGCAATCCACGCATGTGCCCTTGACCGGAATTGAACCCGGGACCCTTCAGTCAATAGGCTGATGCTCTATCCACTGAGCCAAACCAGCTAGGGCCTTGGCCCTTATTCTTAAATCATGGCTCTTCTGGAATCCCAACTGAATTTCAAGGCTCAACCATTTTGGTGGGTTTGAATTCCCACCTCCATCTCTCCATCTCTTCTTGTCTTCTGAAAGCTCTGTTATCTCTTTAGTTTTCCAGCTGCTTGTTTTCTGCTGAGTTTCTGCGAGTCTTATGCAGATACATACTTAGGAGTTGACTATTTACTTCACAGATTTTTGAGCTTGCTTTCTAGCTGTCTTTTCTAAGATTGTGCCTTTTAAATTCCAGTCACTTTGGAAGCTCCTGTCTTTGGCCTCTGTCTCCTTGGACTCTTTTCCTGTACAACAAATTCAGGGATGAAGCTGGAGTAAATTTACAGCTCACTTTATATACTGTTCTTCTCTGGAGGATTCTAGTCTCTAAAGTCTTGCCTGCATGTGTTGCTCTCTGATAGTTTCATACTATTGTTTTACATATATGCCTGCTTTATGGTTAATTTGGGCTTTAGGAATTGTCTAACACAAGCAGCATGGCAAGAATTAGTATTGAAATTTCCTTTAGTTATTATTATTATTTGCATTTGCATGGTTTTCATATGTCCTTCTGTAAAAATATGTGTTTTTGGAGCTTTGGTCTTTCATTTTTACTGTTGAAAAGTATAGCATTTCAGTAGGCTCTCTCTCTTTAGACCTTTCCAAATGATCTATCTAGTGGGGGAAGTAATATTATTGTCCTTTTCCTTTCATTAAAGGGACTGAATTAAGTCACACATCAGCGAAATATCAGTGGTTTAACATTTTAAAATAAAACTATAAAAATTGGATTATCCCAAATCCAGAACTTGTCAGTAGTCTTTGTTGAAGTGTATGACTGGTGTGGTTATGAGTTAAGGTTGTTGTGGAAACTGAGAATGTGATCAGAGAAAGGTAAAAAAGAAACACAAATGAGGGATCTCGAAGAGAGCCTCCTACACTATACTAAAAAATGTGGGCCTTATTCTGAAGTCTTGAGGGAACTGAGGTACAACAGAAATACTGTCTTTTCATTTGTGATAAAGAAAGTTGATTCTTACTGCAGTGTGGAGAAAAGATTGCATGTGCCAAAAATCAAAGAAGAAAGACATTATGAAGCTTTTGTAATAATTTAGGAAAGAAATGCTGAGGGCTTAAACTAGATATTGACAGTGAGGGTGCAGAGGTGAATACACATTTAAAAGTTTAAATTGATAGAATCAAGAGAACTTGCTTTTCTAACAAGGTAAGAAGGTGCACATTGTATTTCCTCACCCATGGAATAGAATTATTGGGGGTGCGTCCTTCTCTAGTGCTTGGACCTCCTTATGCGATAGTTTCTGGGTTGTTTTACCCAGGCTGGATTATTTCAGAGAGCTGTGGTTGATAGAGGATGTCTCATAATCCCAGAAGTAAGGATTTAACAGGTGCAACAAAAGCCAAATTAGTGTAAGCTAGTTATCAGGAGCTGGCTCTGGAAAGACCTGGTGATTAAACACAATGTTCATCATCCTGGATTGGAAAAAATTCCTATAAAGGATATTTCTGAGATAGTTTGTGAAATTTGAATATGGACTATATATATATTGCATAATAGTATTATATCAATGCTAAGTTTCCTAAATTTGATAATTGTACTGTGGCTATTCAAGAGAATGTTGTTATTCTCATGAGATATATGAACAAGTATTTTGGAACTACGAGTGAGAATGTCTACTCATATCCTCTTCAGTAATAAAATAATGATAATGTGCCCTAACCGGTTTGGTTCAGTGGCTAGAGAGTAGGCCTGCGGACTCAAGGGTCCCAGGTTCAATTCCAGTCAAGGGCATGTACCTTGGTTGCAGGCACATACCCAGTAGGGAGTGTTCAGGAAGCAGCTGATCGATATTTCTCTCTCATTGATGTTTCTAACTCTCTATCCCTCTCCCTTCCTCTCTGTAAAAAAATCAATAAAATATATTTAAAAAATAATAATGATAATGTAGTGATAACATTATATATGTTGAGATAGAGAGTCTAAAAGTAAATGTGGCAAAATGTTAACCAAGGATTATTCTATGGTAGGAGCTGGAAAATACAGAGCCCTTGGGCCAAATCCAGCCTGTGAACTATTTTTGCTCAGTTTTCAAACTAAGAATGGTTTTTACATTGAAAAAAGAATAAGGATATGCAACAGAAAAATAAGACCATGTATTTGGCTCACAAAGCCTAAAATATTTAATATCTCGCTCTTTATATAAAAAGTTACTGACTTCTGATTTAGTGGCAGATGTAAAGGTTCACCGTGCTATACCAATTTAGCATCATGCTTGACAGATTTGTATAATAAAATGAGGGAGGGAAACAAAAAAAAAACACTGATTTAGTAAGTTAGGAAATTTAAGCTCAGGTTAGGACAACCGCAGGTATGCTGCATGAAAACATAGAGGAGGACTCTAGGGCAATTGCTCTGAGCAGGTGTTTTCTGTTAACTGTCTCGATGTCTGGGAAACAGTGCACCATGTAGATGAGTAAATTTTGAATGTAGCCCAGAATTGAATATATTTGCTGTAATTCCATTTCTAAGTCACCAGCCTTTGTATTTTGTGGTATCAAATAAACCCGTGTGGGAGTTTATGTGTTTCATGTGTGAGTATATGTGCATGAATGTGTGCTTCTGTTTTTATGTTTCTTTTTGACAGGGCTAAATGTGCAGTGTCTTGTCTATCCTACCTAATAATAGACAAATATGCAAATTGACCATACCTCTGACACACCCACAAGCCAATCAGAGCGAGCATGCAAATTAACCCAAACCAAGATGGCTACAGCCACAGAGAGCAAGGTTTCCTAGGTAACAGAGGAAGCCAAGCTTTCCGCCTGCCCTTGCCAGGCCTAAGCCTCCACTCAAGCTACAAAGTTTCAATTATAGAAGGTAAACAAATTCAAACAAAGGGCGGCAGAATGGAGCTTGAGAGAGCAGGCCAGGGTTGCTGCCGGCAACAGGGGAAGCAAAGCTTTCCGCACACCCTGGCTGGGCCCACCCGCTTAAGGCAACAAAGTTTCAATTATAACCCCAACAGAAATGGCTGCCGGCCTCAAAGGGAGCCCCAGGCTTGGCTCCACTCCAGGCTACAAAGTTTCAATTGTAGAAGGAAAATAAATTCCAGATACCAGGGCCTCCGCTTGGGTTGCCAGGGGGCGTGGCCGGCCTGCAAACCACCACAGGCCCCTCGCTCAGGCCGCCCCACGCCCCAAGGGAACCCCCACCTGATCCGGGACACCCTTCAGGGCAAACCAGCTGGCCCCCACCCCTGTACGAGGCCTCTATCCTATCTAATAAAAAAGGAATATGCAGATTGATCATCACTGCAACACACAATATAGCTGCCCCCATGTGGTCAAAGATCCTGCCCCCATGTGGACACAAGATGGCCACCACAAGATGGCCAGCAGGAGAGGGCAGTTGGGAGGCACCTGGCCTGCAAGGGAGGGCAGTTGAGAAGGACCAGGCCTGCAAGGGAGGGCAGTTGGAGGTGATCAACCCTGCAGGAGAGGGCAGTTAGGGGTGACCAGGCCGGCAGAGGAGGGAAGTTGGGGGCAAACAGGCTGGCAGCAGAGTGGTTAGGGGGTGATCAGGCTGGCAGGCAGAAGTGGTTAGGGGCAATCAGGAAGGCAGGCAGGCAAGCAGTTGGGAGCCAGCAGTCCTGGATTGTGAGAGGGATGTCCGACTGCCCGTTTAGGCCCGATCCCACCGGGGTCCCATATTGGAGAGGGTACAGGCTGGGCTGAGGGACAACCCCCCTCCGTGCACGAATTTCGTGCACTGGGCCTCTAGTAGTGTATATGGAGGAAAGAACCTCTTGTCAATTTTTTTAGATTAAAAATAGTTCTTATAACATATCTCTGAATTTTCATTAATTGGCAGTAGGGATCGCATTAAATTTAAAAATCCTCTTAATTGAGCCAGCTCTGGTGGCTGTCTCATCAACAAAGTTAATCAAGGACTTGTAGCTTAAGTATTTGAAACCAAAGAGTCAGATGTCTAAAAGAACCCCTATCTCTAGATTGCCAGGAAGATAAACATTCTCTTTTATTTTCCGATACCTTAAATAGAACCAACGTGATGTCAATAGATGGGCCACAGAACAGTGGCCTGGGAAACAGGTAGCTAGCCAATAAATGTGGCGGATCTTGTATGATTATAGCTCAACGTCATTTATTTATTTTACAAACGTTTTTTTCTTCATTTATAAATTTTCTAAGATGCTACCAACCTGTATTCTTTTTTTCTTAATGTATATTTTTATTGATTTCAGAGAGGAAGGGAGAGGGAGAGAGAGATAGAAACATCAATTGATCAGCTGCCTCTTGCATACCCCCTACTGGGGATCGAGCCTGCAACCCACGCATATGCCCTTGACCGGAATTCAACCTGGGACCCTTGTCTGCAGGCCGATGGTCTATCCACTGAGCCAAACCAGCTAGGGCCCAACCTGTATTCTTTGAGGGACTTGGCAAGTTTAATATTTTTGATGGTTATAGCAAATTTTTTAGTGTTATTAAAAAAAAGTAATAAGTATACCAAAAAAATATAGAAAGACCATCTACACATAATTAATTGATATGGTGATTTCAGATCATTTTTTAAAAATATATTTTTGTTGATTTCAGAGCGAAAGGGAGAGATAGAAACATCAATGATGAGAGTGAATCACTGATTGACTGCCTTCTGCACACCCACACCCAGTAACCTGGGCCCATGTGCCCTGACTGGGAGTCGAACTGTGACCTCCTGATTCATGGATAGATGCTCAACCATTGAGCCATGCCGGGTGGGCTCAGATCATTCTTATTAGTTCATTAAAATAGTTCCCAAAAGGATCTTCACAGACAGTGTCCTGGTTTGAAACAAAATGATTAGTATATATGTTTTCTTTTTTCCTAGTCACTCCTTTCTTTTCTTTACAGCAGGTGTCCTCAAACTATGGCCCGCGGGCCACATGCAGGTGTTTTTGCCGTTTTGTTTGTTTACTTCAAAATAAGATATGTGCAGTGTGCATAGGAATTTGTTCATAGTTTTTTTTAAACTATAGTCCGGCCCTCCAACGGTCTGAGGGACAGTGAACTGGTCCCCTGTTTAAAATGTTTGAGGACCCCTGCTTTACAGCATCATTTGTCTTTAGGCCTACAACCAATTTTGTCTTTACTCTTTTATTCTCAGGCAGTAAATATAGATGACATGTAGTGTTGTGCTCTTCTTTAGTTACTTATAGCTCTTTTAATTCTGTCCTACATTGTATTTTTTTTGGTATATACACACTTTAAAAAATTTTTCTTTCCTGTTATCTTACTTATTCTACTAGAATGTCCCATTCTCTTCAGTTAATTTATTAGTATTAATCACTTCAAGGAAAGTGTAGAAATCTTGGTTCTTTTATATTCTTTATGCTAGTCTTGTTTTATGTATTTCAGCTACATAATTATAAACCCAACATTCAGTTTCATAATTTTCACTTTAACCAGTCATATGTATTTTAAAGAATCTTAAGAGCAAGAATAGTTTTTAAGTTTATCCACATAGTTACCATGTTACACACAGCTTAATTGTTTACTTTGAAAAATCCCAGTCTACAAAAGGACTCCCAGAACTAATAAATAAGTTTAACAAGGTTGCAGGATAAAAGATCAATATACAAAAATCGATTGTATTTTTATATGTCAGCAGTGAACAAGTAGAATTTATGTTTTAAAAGTTCTATGTATAGTACCCCCAAAGTGAAATACTTGAGTGTAAATCCAGCAAAAAGGTACAAGACTATATGCTGAAAGCCATAGAACATAGATTGAAAAAAATGAAAGACCCAAATAAGTGAAGATATATACACGGTATTGATGGATTGGAAGACTAAATGCTGTTGTGCTGTCAGTTTTCTCCAAGTTGATGTATAGATTCAATGCACTCCCAATAAAAAACCCAGCAAGATTTTAAAATAAATATTGACTAGCATATTTTAACATTTTGTAGAAAGGCAAAAGAACTAACATAGCCAAAACAATTTTGAGAAAGAATAGTTAAGGAACTCACTACCTGATTACAACAGCTTACTATAAACATGCAGCAATTAAGATAGTATGATGTTGTTGAAAGGATAAATACATAAATAAATTAAATAAAATAGAGTAGACATACCCACACAAATACAGAAAATGGATTTTTAAAAAATAAATCTTTATTGTTAAGAGTATTACAGATGTTTATCTGATACCACAATAATACTCCCCCCCCCCCCACCATTGTCACCCTCTACCCGGTTCCTGCCCCACCTCAGGCCCATAGTTAATGCATATATGAATATAAGGTTGTTGTTTAATCTCTTCCCACCTCCCCCTCCTTCTCTCTGAGATTTTTCAGTCTGTTCCATGTTTCCATGCTTCTGGTTCTATTTTATTCATTGGTTTATTTTGTTCATTAGATTCCTTGTTTGTTCATTTGGATTTTTAGATTCAGTTGTTGATAGATATATATTTGTTGCCATGTTATTGTTCATATTTTTTATCTCTTCTTCTTTTTCCTCTTTTTCTTCCTCTTCCACTTCTTAGAGAATACCCTTCAACATTTCATGTAATACTGGTTTGGTGGTGATGAACTTCTTTATCTTTTTCTTGTCTGTGAAGCTCTTTATCTAACCTTCAATACTAAATGATAGCTTTGCTGGGTAGAGTAATCTTGGTTGTAGGTCCTTGTTATTCATAATTTTGAATATTTCTTGCCACTCCTTTCTGGCCTGCAAAGTTTCTGTTGAGAAATCAGGTGACAGTCGTATGGGTGCTCCCTTGTAGGTAACTAATTGCAATAGGTTTTCAATATCTTGCTCTCTCTTCTTCTCTGGCACCCCCATGATGTGAATGTTAGTATTCTTGAAGTTGTCCCAGAGGCTTCTTATGTTATCTTCATTTTTTTTTTCTTTTTGCTCTTCTGATTGGATGCTTTTTGCTTCATCATATTCCAAATCCCTGATTTGATTCTCATTATCCTTTCCTCTACTGTTGAATCCCTATAGAGTACTCTTTATTTCATTTAGTGAATGCTTCATTTCTGACTGTCCTTCTTGATGCCCTTGATGTTCTCACTAAGATTCTTGAAATTCTCAGTAAGCTCCTTGAAGCTCTCATTAATATCCTTGAGCATCCTTAGAACCATTGTTTTGAATCTGTATTTAGTAGTTTGTTTGCTTCTATTTCATTCAGTTCTTTTTCTGGAGATTTCTTCTGTTCTTTCATTTGTGACATGTTTGCGTCTACATTTTGGCTGCTTTCCTGTATTTGTTTCTATGTATTAGGTAGAACTGCTATGTCTCCTGGAATCGGTAGAGTGGCCTTGTGTAGTAGGTACCCTGTAGGGCCCAGTGGCTCAGCCTCTCCAGTCACCACTGTATGAGTTGTGTGCACAGTCTTGCTGTAGTTGAGCCTTGATTACTGTTGATGTCACTGGGAGGAATTGACCTTCAGGCCAATTGGCTATGAGGACCAGCTGCGACTGCCTCTATGGAGCAGGACTTGCTTCATGGGGCTTTGGTGCTCATTGAGTCTGCCCCTTGAGTGTGCCGCTCGTGGATATGTAGAGTTGTAATCTGGTGTGGTCTGAAGCTGTCCACTAGATGCACTGGCTTTGGGGCCTCCCAGGAGGTGCAAAGTCAGCAACTACAGAGGAGCTACAGAGCGATCTGCAATTGTTGCTACTTGTGTTGGGGCTGGAAATGCCCAGGAGAGGCCAAGCTGTGAAGCAAAGGCAAGCTGCTGCTAGTGCCAGGTCTTGGGTTTCTTATTAAGAGTTGGGGCACACTGATGCTAGCTGCTGCTGCTTTGAAAGATTTTAGGAAAGTCTGAAGCCTGTGCCAGGACAGGCCATTCATATGGAAAAGCCACAGCAAACAGCTTGGGTGGGGTTGCAAATTGGGTGGGGTGAGGTCTGGGAATCACCAGGGCAGAGTAAACAGTGTGAGCCAGGCTAATGAAAACTCAGATATGGCTCCTGCCAGTCAGCTCTGCGATGAGGGAAGGGCTTAGCATAGGAACAATGAACCTGTGAGCACCCCTGTCTGGGAGAAAGCCGCCCCTGTGTCCTTGCCCCGATGACGGACAATTCAGTTCTTCCTCATGTATTCCTGGATCCCCCCAAGCTGCTGCCCTAGTGCTGGAGCTCAGAGGGAGCAATTCTGAGTATATCCATGTGCCATCCCTTTAAGAGGAACTGCTGGGACTCTGGTAGCCTCTGTGTCACTCAGCCACAATCCCTGCTAGTTTTCACAGCCTGAACTTAATGGGGACTTCACTTCCCGATACTAGAAGCCTGGGCTGAGGCGTCTGGTGTGGGGCTAAGGGGTCTAGTGTGGGGCTGGGACCCCTTACTCCTCACAGGAGGCCTCTGCAGCCTAGATACCTGTCCCAATTTAAAAAAAAAAAAGTCACATGTGGGTGTTGAACAAGCCCAGTTCCCACCTCTGCCCCTCCTACCGGTCTTAATGTGCTTTCTTCTTTACTTCTCTAGTTGTAGGACTTCCATTGAGCCAGATTTCAGGGGGTTCTGAATGATGATTGTTATATATTTTAGTTGTAATTTTAATGTGGGAGACGGTGAGTACTGATGTTTACCTATGCTACCATCTTGGTGCTCCTCTTCCAATAAATTGATTTTTTATAAAGGTGCAAAGACAATCCAATGAAGAAAGGATACTCTTTTCAATAAGTAGTGCCAGAGCAACTAGACATCCATATACATAAAAATAACCTTTGTCTCACACCTTCTACAAAAACTAATGGAAAGTGGATCATATTTCTAAATATAAAGCATAATAATATAAATCTTCTGGGATAAAATATAGAAAAAATCTTTATCACCCTGTATTATGCAACAAGTTCATAAGTAGGATACCAAAAGCATTATCCATAAAAGACAGAGTTTATAAATTGAACTTTATCAAATTTTAAAACTTTTGCTCTCTGAAAGATACTATTAAGAGAAGAAAAGGAAAGCTACAGACTGGCAGAATATATTTGCAAGTAACATATCTAAACATAGAAAGGGCTTTCGAAAGTCAATGATAAGAAAGTAACCCAACAAAAATTGAGCAAAAGGTCTAAGCAGACACATCAACAAATAATAATAACAACAACAATAATAATAATATGGTTGGTCAAAAAATATGATAGTCAACATCATTTGTCCTTAGGGAAACAGAAATGAATACCACAGTGAGATATCACTGAACACCTATTAGAATGGCTTAAAAATAAAGACAAGAAGAAAGAAATATGCACAGGCAGTATCTAGTGCTAGGGAGTATGTGGAGCAATTGCAAATAATTATTACTGGTGGGAATGCAAAATGGTCTTGCCACTGTGGAAAACAGTTTGGCAGTTTTTAAATAATGTTTAATATATCATTATTATATGACCGAGGATTCCCACTCCTAGAATTAATCCAAGAGAAATTAAAACTCAAGTTCACACAAAATCCTATACCTGAATATTTATGGTAATTTTATTAATAATTGCCAGAAAAATGTGATCTACTTCAATGTGTACACCACAGAGTGAATTTTACTGAATTGCCAGAAAAACGTGATCTACTTCAATGTGTACACCACAGAGTGAATTTTACTGAAGTTCATTAATGTTCATTTGAAAATAAAAGCTATTATATAAGGAAACCCAAATGGAATACAGACTAAAACAAATGAACCTAACTGTATTATAAATAACATAAATACACAGAAGGGGGTGGGAGGAAAAGAACTAACCTTAAGTTATTTTGGAAACAATATTTTGGCTGAATACTCGTAAGACTAAAGATGAAAGAAACTGTAGTTACTTTGTTTTTCATAGGGATATGGTATGGCAGTTGTGAAACTACCATATATATATATATATATATATATATATATATATATATATATATAGTGGATTTGAATAAATACATTAATGTATTGTAGATAGTGAGAATTCGTGTTCTTACTGTCTATGAAAGAAGCAAATTCCTTATTTGTAAATAAGGAAAGGGGGAAGGCTGGAAATAACCCTGTGTTGTTGGATTGGAATTGGAAGTATCAGTAGGAGTGTCTCTCTCTCTCTCTCTCTCTCTCTCTCTCTCTCTCTCTCTCTCTCATACACAAATATCCTATATAATAAAGAAGTAACATGCAAATTGACTGTCATGCGCTCACACAAGATGGCCACCCCCATGTCACAAGATGGCCGGCAGGGGAGGGCAGTTAGGGGTGACCAGACCAGCAGGGGAGGGCAGTTGGGGGCGACAAGGCCGGCAGGGGAGGGCAGTTCGGGGTAATCGGGCCGGCAGGGGAGGGCAGTTGGGGGCAATCGGGCTGGCAGGCAGAAGCAGTTCGGGGCAATCAGGCAGACAGGCAGGCGAGTGGTTGGGAGCCAGCAGTCCCAGATTGTGAGAGGGATCCAGATTGTGAGAGGGATGTCCCAGATTGGAGAGGGTGCAGGCTGGGCTGAGGGACCACACACTCCCCCGCCCCCCAGTACACGAATTTCGTGCACCAGGCCTCTAGTACATAAATAACAAGAATAGAGCCTGACTGGCGTGACTCAGTGTTTGAGCATCAACCTATGAACCAAGAGATCATGGTTCAATTCCTGGTCAGGGCTCATGCCGGGGTTGCAGGCTAGATCCCTAGTGTAGAGTGTGCAGGAGGCAGCCAATCAATGATTCTCTCTCATCATTGATGTTTCTATCCCTATCTTCCTCTCCCCCTCTCTGAAATCAACAAAAATATATTTTAAAAAATAATAACAGGAATTCCTTTTCTTAAATGTAGCAGCACTAAGGGAAATAATTGTTATAGCCTAAATCCACTGGTAGAAATATGGAATCAGGGAAGGTAAGAAAGAACCCTATGGGTTTGGATAAGAATTGGATAGGAATTAGAGGAACTAATAACTAATTAATTAACTCTATCTGCTGCAAGATTGTAGTTACAGTGACACCCAACTTAGCACTCAGGTCTTGAATTTCTCACTAAAAGGAATAAGAGCTCCTTGGAGGAATGGCTCATTCTCTTGTGGGGGCAGGGAACATAAAAGATAAACTGTAGAACATCTTGTGACAGAAAATTTAAAAAGTACTTTAAAAAAAAAAAAAAAAGAAGGGGTCTGTCAAATGGATACTGGAACCAGTTTGAAGGGGCTCCTCTCACTGTCCAAATCTGGAACAATCTGAGCATCAATCTAAAGACAGTAATGAATTATAACCCATCAAATAAAACAGGAATCCATGATTTCCATGATAGATGAGGGATGGATGGATGAAAGGGGGGCTTTTTCCTTATAGCAGAATGCTGACATAAATGTGAAGGGGAATAGCAGAGTTGACAAATACCATTTTGTAATCATCATAGTGAAGATTATTTTGGGCTCGACTCTTCATTGGTTGCCAAATTTAGGGGGAAAGTTTGATGAGCAGGATATTTACATTTAAAAGTATCTTTCCACAGATGGCTTCTTAGATACAAGGCAGGAGCAGTAACTATAACTATGTACATTGGAAAAAAAAACAACAGAAAACACCTTGAATAGTGATGAAAATTAGTAACACCAATGAGAACAGACAGACCTTGTATACCTCCAGCTGTGATACCTTGAAGAGGATACACTATTACTTTTGTAGTATTTTGGCTGGGGATGAAAAATCAGAATCTAATCTTCAAGAAAAGTGAGAGAAGCACAAATTTAGTAACATTCTATAAAATACCACAGTATATTTTGCCAGTGTAATGAGAGACAAAGAAAGATTGAGGAATTGTTCTAGATTAGAGGAGACTAATAAAACATGATAAGCACAATAAGTGAGGGAGGGAAAAATATATTTGTTGAAAAACATATTAAATTCATATCTCATTTTAATTTGATCATTTAATTTTAATTACTACTAAGAACTTTGAATTTTAATAAATTATAGTCAGTTTTAAATTTTAACTTACTATTTAAAAATAATTTTAGACTTTGCAATAATAGTAAAGAGTTTTCCCCAATAACTTCCACCTAGTTCCCTGAATGTTAACATGTTACATAACCATAGTACATTTATGAAAATAGGTACTATACTATTAACTAAACTTTATTCAGATTTTTTATAAAAACCAATTTTTGATAAAAACTCTCAGCAAAGTGGGAATAGAGGGACCATATCTCAACTTGATAAAGGCCAATATATAACAAACCTACAATTGAGTGAACCTCATACTCAATTGGCAAAAACTAAAACCATTTTCCCCAAGAACAGGAACAAGACAGGGATGTCTGCTTTCACCACTCTTATTCAACACTAGAGGCCCAGTGCACGAAAATTTGTGCACTGGGGCAGGAGGTTCCTCAGCCCAGCCTGCCCACTCTCACAGTCTGGGAGACCTTAGGGGATGTCCTACTAAGCTGCAGTCTGGCCTCCCTATGCGGGAGGCAACCAGATGGATCAGGGGAAGGCGCCGCCCCCATCACCCCGCTGTTGCTGCCACTGTCGGCCGCAATGGATGCCAGCCCTTGGCCCTTGCTTCTTAGCGCTGGCCCCACCCCCCGCCCACTGGTGGATGGTGGGCAATCTGGGGCCAGGTTGGCTGGGGGAGGGGCTGTGGGAGGTTGAGGCACAGCAGGTCACACCCCGTCCAGCCTCTGTGGAGACATGGCGCTGGGACCGGGCCCGCTGTGGCTGCCTCTGCGGAAAAGGCAGCACTGGGACTGGGACCGCGCAGTCCCCTCTCCTGTCTCTGAGGAAGGGGCTGCGTTGCTGGACCAGCCTGCACTGTGGCCTCTCCTGTGCTGCCTCTGCAGAAGTGGCCATGGCGCTGGACTGGCCCGTGCCACCGGCCCTCCGCCCTCGCAGCAGCTGCGGCTTTGTCCAAAAGGACATCCGGAAGACGTCTGGTGTAATTAGCATATTATACTTTTATTAGTATAGTTAGTACTGGAAGTCCTAGCCATAGCAATCAGACAAGAAGAAGAAATAAAAGGCACCTAAATTGGAAAGGAGACAGTAACTCTAATTATTTGCAGATGATATTGTACATAGAAAGCCCTAAAGACTCCATAAAAAACACACACCAGAGTTAATAAATAAATTTGACATTGTAGCAGAATACAAAATCGATACCCCAAAATGGATAGCTTTTTTATACACCAAAAATGAATTCTTAGAAAGAGAAACTGAAAAAACAATCCTATTTACCATTGCAACAAAAAAATTAAGATACTTAGGAATAAACTTAACCAAGGAGGCAAAAGACTTATAGGATGTTGAGAAAAGAGATAGAAGATATAAACAAGTGGGAGAATATACCGTTTTCAAAGATTGGTAGAATCAACATCATTAAAACGTCTGTACTACCCAAGGCAATCTACAGATTCAGTGAAATCCCTGTTAAAATACCAATGGCATATTTCACAGAGCTAGAACAAATACTTCAAAAATTTATATGGAATCAAAAAAGACCCACAATAGCTGCAGCAATCTTAAGAAAAACAAAGTTGGAGCAATCACAATATCAGGCATATAAATCAGTGGAACAGAATAGAGAACCCAGAAATCGATCCAAGCCATTATGCTCAATGAATATTTGACAAAGGAGGTAAGACCATACAATGGAGTCAAGAGAGTCTCTTCAGTAAATGGTGTTGGGAAAATTGGACAGATACATGCCAAAAAATCAAACTAGATCACCAGCTTATACCATACACAAGAATAAACTCAAAATGGATAAAAGACTTAAATGTAAGACTTCAATGAAACCATAAAAATCCTAGAAGAAACATAGGCAGCAAAATCTCAGGCATCTCTCGAAACACTATGTTTACAGATACATATGCCAAGGCAAAGGGAACTAAGGAGAAATTAAACAAATGGGACTACATCAAAATAAAAAGCTTCTGCACAGCAAAAGAAACGATCAACAAAATGAAAAGAGAGCCCACTGTATGAGATAAAATATTTGGCAATGATACATCTGATAAAGGCTTAATATCCAAAATATATAAGGAACTCATACAACCTAACAAAAGGAAGACAAACAATCCAATTTAAAAATGGTCAAAGGACCTAAATAGACACTTCTCCAAAGAGGACATACAAATGGCCAAGAGCCATATGAAAAAACTAGAGGCCTGGTGCACGGATTCTTGCACTGGCAGTGTTCCTCAGCCTGGCCTGCACCCTCTCGTAATCTGGGACCCCTTGGGGGATGTCCGAGAGCTGGTTTCGGCCCAATCCCCGCAGGCCAGGCTGAGGGGCCCCACCGGTGCACAAATTCATGCACTGGGCCTGTAGTATGCATATAAGATCTTTGGTTAATCCCTTCCCGTCCTCCCCGCTTCCCCTTTCCCTCTGAGATTCATCATTCTGTTTCATGTTTCCATGCCTGTGGTTTCTGCTCCTGCATTGACTGACTGACCCCTGGTGGACATCCTTAGCACTGCTGCAGAGGTGGGAAAGGCTCCGCTACTGCCGCTGCACTCACCAGCCGTGAGTCCGGCTTATGGCTGAATGGTGCTCCCCCTGTGTTAGTGCACTGACCACCAGGGGATAGCTCCTGCATTGAGCGCCTGCCCCCTGTGGTCAATGCGTATCATAGCGACTGGTCATTCGGCCGTTCGGTCTATTTGCATATTAACCTTTTATTATATAGGATAGACTAGAGGCCTGGTGCATGAATTCGTGCTCAGGTGGGGTCCAGGTGGCCCGTCCCAATCAGGGCTGATCAGGCTGGGCTGGTTGGGGGTGGGGCTGTGGGTGGTTGGCTGCCAGCTCCAACCCCTGGTTGAACTCCCGGTCAAAATCCTGGTCAAGGGGACAATTTTCATATTACCTTTTATTATATAGGACTATAGGCCCGGTGCACAAAATATATGCATGGGTGAGATTCCTTGGCCTGTCTGGTGATCAGGTCCTATTGGGGCTGTCTCGCCCAGTCCCAATTGGGGCCAGGCTGGCCAGGGCCTGCCAGCCGGCTGCCAGACAGGGCCTGAGGGATCAGGGGAGGAACCGTGGGAGATTTGCCGGCCCAGGGGAGGGACCGGGAGAGGTTGGCTGTGGGAGTGCACTGACCACCAGGGGTCAGCTCCTGTGTTGAGTGTCTGCCCCATGGTGGTCAGTGCGCATCATAGCACCTGGTCGACTGGTCGTTCAGTTGTAATGGTCGCTTAGGCTTTTATATATATAGATGCTCAAAGTCACTGGTCATCAGAAAGATGCAAATTAAAACAACAATGAGGTATCACCTTACACCTGTCAGAATGGCTACCATCATCAACAAATTAACAAATGACAAGTGCTGGCAAGGATGTGGAGAAAAGGGAACCCTAGTACACTGCTGGTGGGAATGGAGACTGGTGCAACCATTATGGAAAACAGTATAGAATTTTCTCAAAATATTAAATATGGAACTGCCATTTGACCCAGTGATCCAACTCCTAGGAATATATTCTAAGAAACCTAAAAACAATCAGAAAGAATGTATGCACCTCTATGTTCATAGCAGCACAATTTACAATAGCTAAGATCTGGAAATCGCCCAAGTGCCCATCAGTAGATGAGTGGATAAAAAAGCTGTGGTATGGTTACACCATGGAATGCTATGCAGCAGTTAAAAAAAAAAAGAATCTCGTACCCTTTGAGACAGCATGGAGGGACTTGGAATATATCATGCTAAGTGAAATTAGTCACACAGTGAAAGACAAATATCACATGATTGCACTCATATGTGGAATCTAAGTAACAAAATAAACTGATGAACAAGAATAGATCCAGAGACATGGAAGCATAGATCAGAGTGTGGAATCTCAGAGGGAAGGCAGGGGAGGGTGGGTGGGTGGGAAGTAATCAACCAAAGACCATATATGCATAATCCATGGACACTGACACTAGGGATCTAAATGCCTGGGGTGGGGTGGAGGGGAGGCAGTCAGACATCCCTCTTACAATCCTGGACCGCTGGCTCATAATCGCTGACCTGCCTGCCTGTGTGTTGCCCCTAACTGCCCCCCCCTGCCGTCCTGATCGCCCTAACTGCTCCCCCCGCCAGCCTGGTCGCCCCTCACGGCCTGCTGTTCAGTCATTTGGTCGTCCCTCACTAACCCCCCTGCCGGCCTGATTGCCCCACGCAGCCTGCTTGTTCAGTCGTTTGGTCATCCCTCACTAACCCCCCTGCCGGCCTGGTTGCCCCATGCAGCCTGCTTGTTCAGTCATTTGGTCATTCCTCACTAACCCTCCTGCCGGCCTGGTCATAGGCAGCCATCTTATGAGGGTGTGAGGGTTAATTTGCATATTACCTCTTTATTATATAGGATTGTTGGGGTTTCTTTTTGAGGCTATGTAAGTTCTAAAATTGACTGTAGTGATGGTTGCATATATCTGAATATACTAAAAGCTACTGAATTGTACACATTAACCTTTTGCACTCGGATGTCGAGTGTGACTCGACACGGTTAGCATTAGAATAAAGGAACCGAGAAAAAAGCAAGCGAGTGCAAATGTTACTTCAGCAGAAACAAATGGTCACTGATGTCCTTCACCCTGGGAAGGCTACAGTACCTAAGACAGAAATTTGGGAAAAACTAGCCAAAATGTATAAGACCACACCAGATGTCATTTTTGTGTTTGGATTCATAACCCGTTTTGGTGGTGGCAAAACTACTGGCTTTGGCATGATTTAGAATTCCTTGGATTACACAAATAAAAATGAACCCAAACATAGATGCTTGCAAGACATGACCTGTATGAGAAGACAACCTCAAGAAAATAGACAGGAGTGCAAGAACAGAATGAAGAGTCAGTGGGACTGCAAAGGCCAATGTTGGTGCTAGCAAAAAGTGAGCTGGAGATTGGACAACAGAAGGAGTAAAGATTATTTAGGGACTTTATCTGTAGTGATTGTGCAAATTTTATATGAAATGATTAATAAAGAACTTTTTTAAAAAAATAAAGGGTCTTACAGATAGATAACCAGATAACATTTTAGGAAAATAAATTGATATTCAAACAGGACTTAGATGGATAGACACACTTCACCCTTTATAATAAGTGGTGCAAGTTTCCATTAACCACTCCACTTGTCATTGAAATTATAATGTTGGTAATTGTTCCCAGGATCCACTTAACAGAGTGTCTTTTTTTTTTTCTATCAACTCTATTTAGGTATCCTATATAATAAAAGGCTAATATGCAAATAGGCCAAATGGCAGAACGACTGGTCGCTATGACATGCACTGACCACCAGGGGCAGACGCTTAATGCAGGAGCTGCCCCTTGGTGGTCAGTGCGCTCCCACAGAAGCCCTGAGCCAGGCTCACGGCTGGCAAGCGCAGCAGCGGTGGCGGGAGCCTCTCCCGCCTCCACAGCAGCGCTAAGGTTGTCTGACTGCCAGCTTAGGCCTCCTCCCCATGGGAACCATCAGCCAGACATCCCTCGAGGGCTCCTGGACTGTGAGAGGGCGCAGGCTGTGCTGAGGGGACCCCCCCTCCCCAGTGCACAAATTTCGTGAACCGGGCCTCTAGTGTACTATAATCACAGAAATGCAATTTCTGTGGCGGGGATTGGGCCTAAGCCGGCAGTCAGACATCCCTCTCGCAGTGTGGGACCCCTTGCTTCTTACCACCCGCCTGCAGCGGAGGCGGGAGAGGCTCCCGCCACCGCCACTGCGCTTACCAGCTGTGAGCCTGGCTTCTGGCTGAGCGGCACTCCCCCTGTAGCGGGGGAGCACACTGACCACCAGGGGGCAGCGCCGGCATTGAGCATCTGCCCCCTGATGGTCAGTGCGTGTCATCATAGTGACTGGTCGTTCAGCCAGCTGTCTGGTCAATTTGCATAATAGGGTTTTATTATATAGGATTTTATCCAAATGAAAGTTTCTTTTAATGTCCTGTAATATTTGGCTTTAAAGTTTTATTTAGAATTTTTAGTCTATATTTAAAAATGAAATTGGTACCCAACTTTCTATTTTGTGCTGTTTGTTAAGTTTTAGTTATTGAATTATACTGGCTTCATAAAACTAATAGCATAGCTTTCCTCTCCCCTTTCTCCCCTGCTTATGTCCTGGAAAGTTTCCCTGGTAAAACTGTTTTCCACTCAAAACTATTTTAACTATAATTCATTGGTATTTTTTTCAGTCTGCCACTATTGTTTGTTTTGTTTACATTTTCTTTAGATCAGTTTTGGTAATTTATTCTTAACTAGAAAATTGTCCATTTCATTGAGATTTCAAAATTTATTAGCATAGACTTGTATATACTAGTCTTGTTTTGTCTCTTTGTTTATAGTTCTGTTCACATTTCTATATTTTTCCTCATAACTAGATTACTCAAAGATAAACCTGCTTTTTTTCTTTCTAAAGTATCAGCTATTTAATACATTTTTGTTACATAGTTATTATTTATTAATGATCTTTAAAAAACAAATGTTTATGTCCTTTTTGACATGATAGTTTATAAATGTTCTTATTCTCAGAAAAATGATTGCCCAGATTTAATCTGTTAATGTACAATGGTTCTTTGTTTTCTTAGGCACGAGATGTGCGTACCAATGAAGTGGTGGCTATCAAAAAAATGTCTTATAGTGGAAAGCAGTCTACTGAGGTAGGTGGTGAAATATATACATTTGTACTGGTATGTTAGAGAAAAGCATGCTATTTTTAATTAGGAGTAGGTGGCAATTTCTTCCAAAAAGTATAACATACATAAAGAAAAGTGTACAGATATTAAGTGTATATCTCAGTGAATTTTCTTTCATAAACTGAATGTACCCATTTAACTTGGACCTAGAACCATTACTGGCATCCCAAAAGCCTCCCAACTTGTGGCCCCTGCTTTCAGTTTTTTAAACTGTTACTTAATATATTATTCTATCTTTGTCATCGAGGGATTATCAGTTTCTAAAATAGTAAACTAGAATAAGATGTATTTCACAGTAAATATATTGGATACAATTTTTTAATGGTTTAGAGATTAACTGCAGCTTTAAACAAACTTGAAATAACAGGCAGTATAGATGTAGTCTGAAAAACAGGTGGTGTGTAATAATCTAAAAAAATAAAATATAAAATTATTGATACCACATTGAGTATACGTTAGTTCACTAATATTCTGATTAGTTCTTTTGACATTATATTTATTTAATTGCATAAATTTATTTTATAAAATGTAGGATGTGTCAGTCTTTAATTTAAAATTTTTTAAAATTATTGCAAAATACACAAAATTTATCAGTAAGCCATTCTTAAGTGTTCAGTGGCATTAAGGATAGTCATATTGCTGTCTAAATACCACCACCATTTATCTCCAGAAAACTTTTCATTTCATCTTGCAAAATTGAAGCTCTTTACTTATTACATAACTAGTGGCCCGGTGCATGAAATTCATGCACGGGGGGGGGGGTGTCCCTCAGCCCGGCCTGCACCCTCTCCAATCTGGGACCCCTCAGGGGATAACTGGCAGTTGGACATCCCTCTCACAATCTAGAATTGCTGGCTCCTAACTGCTTGCCTGCCTGCCTGATTGCCCCTAACTTCTTCTGCCTGCCAGCCCGATTGTCCCTAACTGCTCCCCTGCTGGCTTGATTGCCCCTAACCACCTCTGCCTCGGCCCCGCATCTGGGACCCAGGATTCCCTCCTCCAGCTGACCACAGGCACCTGGGATCCGGGCTTCCCTCCCTCTGGTCAGCCATAGGTGCCCAGGCTGGCTGCAGCCGCAGGGGATGGTGGGCAGGTGGCTTTGCCTGGGCTGCAGCCGCAAGTGCTGGCGCCCGGGACCGCAGGGTGGGAGGCTTCTCTGTCTCCCGGGCCACAGCCAGCAGCAGGTACTGGTGCCCGGGACTGCAGGGTGGGCGGCTTCTCCGTCTACCAGGCTGTAGCCAGCCGCGGGTGCTGACGCCTGAACTGTAGGCGGGCGGCTTCTCTGTCTTCCCTGGGATGCAGTGTGGGCGACTTCTCCAGCTGTCTGCGGCCTGGGATCATGAGGCAGGTGGCTTTTTCGTCTCCCTGGCCGCACCCAGCCTCAGGCACTGGGGCCCGGTTTCTCCATCTCCCCTAGAACGTGGGGCAGGCAGACATGAGGCTTCTGCTGCTATCTGCGGCCTGGGATCAGGGGGCAGGCCGCTTCTTCGTCTCCCGGGCTGCAGCCAGCCTCAGGCGCTGTGGCCCGGTTTCTCCGTCTCCGCCAGGACATGGGGCAGGTGAACATGAGGCTTCTGCTGCTGGCTGTGGCCTGGGATCACGGGGGTTATTGTGAATGATGCTGCTATGAACATGGGTATGCAAATATTTCTTTGAGTTCCTGCTTTTCAGTACTTTTGGGTATGTGCTCAGAGGTAGAATTTCTGAATCAGTCTTTAATTTTTAATGATTTTGGTTTTCTACCTTTTCTGAATCTTTTCATTTTATGCTAAATCTTGTTTTTGTGATCATACTCTGGGTACAATGACACTATCATGATTATTTTGGTGTTCCATCATTTCGATTCCTAAAAATTCCTAAAACTCCAAAAAAAACACACACCCACTTCCATTTCTTACAAGTTTACTCTAACTTTAGAACTAGCTTTCACAGGAAGACTTGTGCTATGTTGGCATCTGATTAGTCACACCTAGAACAAAAAGTTTCATTTAGGACATCATTTTTTTATGTCCGATATTAGTGTCCTTTATAAAAGTTTTTTGTTTTTTTCACATTGAAGAATACAGGTGTTTTGTTTTGAGAGTTTGCCTCCCAGAGCATTCAAATTTGAAAGTTGAAGCCCATGAAACTCTTTCTGAATTTTGCATCTTATATCTTAAAATATTGTGCAGCTATTTTGCTGTATTTTGTTGAGGACTTGTTAAATAACATAGGAGATATATGATCTTAAATTCTAGTACAAAATATTTCTTAAAATTTTCTATTATGCTAGTTTCTCTGACTTTAGAAATATGATCCAAGTTGGGGGTAAAGCTTTTAAAAATTAAAACAAGAACAAAAAATAGATTCCTGCTTCCCAATCCTACACCTACTAAGTCTGTAGACCAAAGAACCTGGTTGGGTCCTTAGAGTTCCCTGATTGCTTCTTAAGAGTTACTTTGTTTAGAATATGGCCTAAGTATATTGTTATGGTCAATGGTTTATCTATATTGCTGGGTAGGTGTTAATGAAGAATGCTCTTAGTAAAATATGTAGGAAAATGTTTTCATACTGTTTGTTGTTTTCTGTGAACTTTTCTATATAACAAATAATTGTTCACTAGCATTTTAGAAAGCAATGTGCATTTATGAATTTGTCTCAGAGTAATGACTTCATTTGAGTTTAAAAAAACAAACAAAATCTTAACATTTGGTAGAAGATATAAACCAGAAACACGATAGGTAAAGTTTATGGTATGTAGATTATGTCAGTAAAGCTGCAGATAAGAAAAGGGAAGTTGAATTTTGAAGAAAAATAACTAATTATGGTACATAGTTTTCACCACTGTGTGGTGTGTGGTTGTAAAATATTAATAAGACTCATTGATGATAAATTTTATCAAACATTTGTCCTACCTTGAATAAAATAAATTTATAAATTATGTAATTGATTATAAACTATGAAAGTAATTCCTCTTAAATGGATTATTTTGACATTTAATTTAAATATTACAACTAAGGCAAAGCTGTATGCTCTCATTAACCCTTAATCTAGTAATTACTTTTTTCTTCTATACCGTATTTTCTGGCGTATAAAACGACTTTTTAACCCAGGAAAATCTCAAAAGTCAGGGGTCTTATACGCCGGAAAATACGGTATTTGGGTTTTAAGCAATCTGATATACATTGTCAGAGATTTTTCCAACCTACCGTATTTTCCGGCACATAAGACCCCTGACTTTTTAGAAGATTGTCCTGGGTTAAAAAGTCATCTTATACGCCGGAAAGTATGGTACATTTCTAAGGAAAAGCAGCTGTTCATAATTCTTTCCTTTATTCCCTTTTTTCTCCCCATAGAAATGGCAGGATATTATTAAAGAAGTCAAGTTTCTACAAAGAATAAAACATCCCAACAGTATAGAATATAAAGGCTGCTATTTACGTGAGCACACAGCATGGGTAGGTATCTGCTCTCCCCTTGCCTTAATTTTATTTGGTTTGGACATATAATTAATTAAATTAAGAATGTCTTGCCCTGGCTGGTGTCTTTTAGTGGTTAGAGCCTCAGCCCGCATACCTAAGGGTCTTGGATTCCATTACTGGTCAAGGGCGGCACATATACCTGGGTTGCATTCCCTGTCCTGGTCGGGGCATGTGCGGGAGGCAGCCAATCGATGTGTCTCTCTCACTCAGTGTTTCTTTCCCAAACTCCTTCCCTCTCTCCCTTCTACTCTCTCTAAAAATCAATGGAAAAACATACCGTTGGGTGAGGATTAACCAAAAAAATTAAAGAATGTCTCAAAATTGTCCTGTGAAGCTTGCAAAAACACCTTGAAATGTTATTTCATACTGAGAAAGGAAGAGTAGCTTTTCCTAGAACTCCTTTCCCTAGGAAATAAGAACTTTTGCAAGTTCACTATAGAGATTTAGCTGGCCTTTATATGCATGGTAAAATGTTCTCTGAAAATTTTTTAGTAGTTTGTCAGACTACTAAATGGTTTCTCAAACATTGTAAAAATTCTATTACTAAAGGATGAAGTTATATCTTTTTGACATGATGTATTATAATCTATTTAATCACAAAGTACTTGGTGAAGTCTTGGTGAATCCTGGTGAAATTTGAATTAATTGTGATTACTTGGCTGAGTAATACTAAAGGTAGAGGATTGAGACACTTTATTACATGAAGTTGAGTTGAGATTAATTTTACCCTGTTGTTACCACTGAGGTGATAATGTAGTAATCCCATAATGGTATAGGCATAATAACTATCTTAAGAAAAGGGCTAAATTTTCATTAAACAGGAATGATCCTTTATTTTGAATAATTAATAAGTCAGAGCTATTATCATTCTAGTGGATTGAAGTTAGATTTGTAATGTTTGCTGCATTTTTATCCAGTTTTATTTCGGTGATGGCTGTGGTAGTACTCCTAAACTTGAGGCTGTTGTTAAAGAAAAAGTAGTGACATTGGGCTGGTTACTTCTCTGTCTCTCAAGTTTTTCCATCTGTAAAACATGGAAATAATAAGGCCTAACTCATAAAGTGGTTGTGAGGATTAAATAAATTAATATGTATAAAATACCTGGCATATTAGGAGGTGCTCTGTGTTTGCTTTAAATGAAAAATTTAAACTGTAACCCTAAATCTGGCCAGTGTGGCGCAATAGTTGAGCACTGACCCATCAGCCAGGAGGTTATTGATTTGATTCCCAGTCATGTCTGGGCACATGTCTGAGATGTGGGCTCAATACCCATTGGGGGGCGTGCAGGAGGCCAGCCGATCAATGATTTTCTTTCATCATTGATGTTTCTTTATCTCCCTTCCTCTCTCTAAAATCAGTAAAAACGTACATTCTTAAAAAGTTTAAAAATAAACTGTAACCTAAGCTTTGTACATATAGTCCCAGAGGACAGTTTTCTGTTTCCTAACAATCATTATTACTACTCTAGGTTAATAGTAACAGAATATGTATCTTCTTTTATAATTTTAGTTGGTAATTATGTATGAAATACACATCTTGTCATTGACTTAACCTTATAAATACATTTAACAAATTGCTAACTACATAAATATTTTTTAAGGTAAATAATGACTAGAGTTTGTTTTTTTGATCTCCTTGGTGAATTTATTTTATCTCAAATAGAATCTTTTTAATAATATATTTTAATGCTTTTATAATTTTTCTTCCCATATAGCTTGTAATGGAATATTGTTTAGGATCTGCTTCAGATTTACTGGAAGGTAGGTTTCCTTTGATTATTAAGAAAAAAAAAGTATTAGCAAAATAAAATAAGAATTCAGTAAGAGCCTTCTTAAATAACATAAAAACTTCAAAACAGTGAAAACCTTAATCTTTTCTAGAATCTCAGCATGGTATACACCATCCTCATTTAATGTTATCTATAATAATAAAAGCATAATATGCTAATTAGACCAAACATCCTTCCGGGCGTCCTTTCAGATGAAGCCGGGGCTGCAAGGGAAGCCCGGGTCCCAGGTGCCAGAGGGAAGCCGGTGCTGGCAGCCAGGGGAAGGAAGGCCTACTCTTGTATGAATTTCATGCATCGGGCCTCTAGTATAGAATAAAATAGGTGAATTTTCTCTCATTTTGCTTCAATGAGCATTTTCTGCATTCTTTGCCATTCAGCTTGATCTGTTCCTCTGTTCAGAATGAAAATATCTGAGAATAAAAGGAAAACTTCTCTTTTGTTACTTTTGTTATTATCCTATCTAATAAAGAGGGAATGTGCTAATTGACCATCACACTCTCACAAAGATGGTGGCACCCACACACAGTAAGGGGAATATGCTAATTGACTGCTACACCCTCAAAGATGGTGGCACCCACAGCCACAAGATGGCGGCGCCTAGTCCCCTCAGCCCCACCAGGCAGCAGGCGCGCGGCATGGCCAGGCCCACACCCAGGCAGGTCCTGCCTCCAGAGTCCCTCAGCCCTCCAGTGCATGAATTTTCAGGCACCATGCCTCTAGTCACCAAATAATCATTAAATGTTGTTAGCTTTGAGGAATGTTGGTTGTAACCTCTACTTTAACAGCAAGGCACAATTGGTACTAGTTATAACATTCAATAGCCTTGTATTACTAGTATATCTTGGGAAGCAAATCCCTTGTTGCTAAATGTTAAGTGTTTTTAAATTGCTCTCTATATATCAGATATGTATATTATTTTAAAAATGTTCTCTATAATAATTATTTTTAAATTCTTACTTTAAGTTCACAAAAAGCCATTACAAGAAGTGGAAATAGCAGCAATTACACATGGTGCTCTCCAGGGATTAGCCTACTTGCATTCGCATACTATGATCCATAGGTAAGTACATTGAAAATTGTCGTGTATTAATAAGCAAATGGTTTGTTGCTTTTATCAACCCTGGAACTCATTAACCCTGAAATTTTCATTGGTTAAAGCATTTCAGAATCTTATAAACTCATAATTTTTAGATTGTCCATGCCTTAAAAAGAACGTACTAGTACACTTGATCTCTTTGTTTAGGATAATTTTATCTTTTCTGCACATGCTGCTGGGCTTTCTGAAGGATGTGTACTTGATAGATTTGAGGTAGCAATTTAATTACAGAATTATTTAATTTGCAAAATGGAAAAGGCCATTAGGAATTGTGTAGTCTTTTTTAATTTTACAAATGAAGAAACTGATGCCCTAATTTGTTACTAATTTCTCCAAGTTTAAAAAGCTTATGTAGATTAAAGTAGAACTAAACCTAGATCTTTTTCTTCCTGGTAACTGATAATGCTAGATTTGTTCCATTGATTCTATAACAGGGATATATAAAAGTTACTTAAGCCCGGCCAGTGTAGTTCAGTGGTTGAACATGAATCTATGAACCAGGAGGTCACAGTTTAATTCCTGGTCAGGGCACATGCCCGGGTTGCGGGCTCGATCCCCAGTAGGGGCATGCAGGAGGCAGCCAATCAATTATTCTCTCCCATCATTGATGTTTCTGTTTCTCTCTCCCTTCCTCTCTGAAATCAATAAAAGTATATATATTTTTTAAAGCTACTTAAGCCCTAGCTGGTTTAGCTCAATGGATAGAGCATCGGCCTGTGGACCAAAGGGTCCTGGGTTCCATTCCTGTCAAGGACCCTGGTCAGGACATGTGAAGGAGGCAACCAATCGATGTGTTTCTCTCACATCAATGTTTCTGTCTTTCCCTCTCTCTTCCACTTTCTCTAAAAAATCAATGGAAAAATATTCTTGGGTGAGGATAAACAAAAATAAAATCCTACCTAATAAAATGGTAATATGTAAATTACCATCACTCCGCTATGCCCACGACTGGGCCAGCGGGAGGCGCAGGGGGCGGGACTTGGGGTGGCCGGGGTAGCCGATTGGGCCAGCAGGACGCTGAGCTCGCGCTGCCGCTGGCGACGCAAGCTCAGCGTCTGCGCCATGGCTGTGCTGTGGCACAGAAGGGGCCTCTGGGGCAGCGAGCTCACGTCCCGCCACAGACCATCAAAAGCGGGGGAGCTGGGTGCCTGTCTGCTCCGGCACCAGGCCTTTCAGAAGCCTCCGGCTCGGCGGACAGGCACCCAGCTCCCCCGCCATCGAAAGCGAAAGCGTGTAGGGGACCCTACATGTGCATGATTCAATCATGCACTGGGCCTCTAGTAAATAAATAAATGGCTACTTAAGACTCTTTATGCTTTTGAGTATTAATCCGTGGTAATCCATGGTGATAGATAGTAACTTTAAACCATTTTATAATGCATATTTAACATTGGTATTGGTTTTGCCTGGTTTAGAAGGAAATTAACATTTTTTTATTTTATATGTGAATCAGGCAATGCATATTAAACTATGTAGTAGAGTCATTGTGAGTTAATGGGTTGTCAGTTTTTTAGATGAAAATAGAGAAACCCACATGCTAGTAAGTATACGAAAGAGATAAAATTAGAACCTAAGATCTTCTTAACTTCAAAGCATCTCTCCTTTTTAATTTTTTAATATATGTTTATTGATTTCAGAGAGGCAGGGAGAGAGAGAAAAATAGGAAGCGAGAGAGAGAATCATTGATTGGCTGCCTCTTGCACGCCCCACACTGGGAATTGAGTCTGCAACCTAGGCATGTGCCCTGATAGGGAATCAAACTAACCTGGTTCATAGGTTGCTGCTCAACCACTGAGCCACCGCGGACGGGCACCTCTCCATTTTTAAAAAACAAGTGGAAAGACAATAGATTTAGTATTATATCCATCACAATACTATAGTAAGAATTGACAAGTGTTGGAAATAAAGTTTTTCTTTTCTTGAATGGTTAAGTGTATATTATGGCATCCATTGGACATAAAATCCTATTATATAAATATCCATAATTTTCTTAGTTTGTGTGGAGAGTATGTTTGCTGATTTAGAAAAGTAAGCTTGAAAGTAAATTTGAGCCGAAACCGGTTTGGCTCAGTGGATAGAGCGTCGGCCTGCGGACTCGGGGGTCTCAGGTTATATTCCGGTCAAGGGCGTGTACCTTGGTTGCGGGCACATCCCCAGTGGGGTGTGTGCAGGAGGCAGCTGATCGATGTTTCTCTCTCATCGATGTTTCTAACTCTCTATCCCTCTCTCTTCCTCTCTGTAAAAAATCAATAAAATATATATTTTTAAAAAAAGTAAATTTGAAATCATTGATAGTATATTTTCCTTATACATCAGTTTTCATTTCATATTAAGTTTAAATGGATTATGCTAAGCTTTGTAAATGATATGAATAATCCCTTTGTAGAAATTGGGGGCATATTTGCAGCAACATGGATGGATGTAGAGCAGGGGTGGGGAATGTCTGACCCATTGGCTGTCTTAGGTCCATGAAATCATTTGGTCTGGCCTTGCCAAGGCATTAGGGGTCAATTAATTAAATGTTTGACCAAATTTAGCAGGCTAATTTTTAAGTTGATAATTTTGTATGGCCCTCAAATGATGTTATAAATATCGAAATGGCCCTTGGCAGAAAAAGGGTTCCCTACCTCTGGTCTAGAGGGTACTATGCTAAGTGATATAAGTTAAGCAGAGAAAGAAATACTGTATAGTTTCACTTATATGTGGAATCTAAAACAGAAACCGATCATTGGGATGATTACCAGAAGGGAGTGGGTGGGAGGATGGCTGAAAAGGGGAAAAGGATATAATCAATAATATTGTGATAAGTTTGCACAGTGACTGATGATTACTAAAGTTAGTCGGGTGATCACGTTATAAGGTATAAAAATGTCAAATCACTATATTGTACACCTGAAACTAATAAACCAATATAAGATTGTATACCACTATACTTAAATTTAAAATTTTTTTAAGTTAAATAATGAACAATTGGGCATGATATTTTAATTGGGCATAGTATTTTACATTAAGTGGGGTACTCCGAAATCTTATATTTATGAAGAAATGGCCAGCTAATTAAATTCTACTTTTAAAACCATTATTTGTACAAGTAAATAGGAACTCAAATATAGATTATATGCTCCAGTTTGTCTACCTTTTGTTTTTACTGCTATTTTGTCTTCTTTTAGAAAATTGTTCCTATATATTTATATGAATTTTATATTTTTTTGTTTTCTAATTTAGATCTTAATCCTTACTATTCCAATTGAAAGAGTATCCTAGAACTTATTTTTACTTTTTCTTCCCTACTTTACAAATTTTTGTTTGAATTTTATTGTTTTCAACATAATCTAATGAAAGAAAAAGAAATAATTTTCTGTGTTCCTTAAACCCAGAGATATCAAAGCAGGAAATATTCTTCTGACAGAACCAGGCCAGGTGAAACTTGCTGACTTTGGATCTGCTTCCATGGCATCTCCTGCCAATTCTTTTGTGGGAACGCCATATTGGTAAGACTAATCCTATCTGATATTGATTCTCATAATTTAAATAAATAATGTGTGGTTGTACTTTTTTCAGATGTCTTTTTCCTGGAAATGTAATGCTATTTTGAATGTTTTAACTTTAAGCATTATAGTTAGTTTCAAATATAGATTTGGAGTGCTACCCTTGCATCTCCTATTTTTACTCATGGTCCACGTTTTCTTTCGTATTGTTATCTGCCTCATATGTTGGGTGTGGAAGTGAAAAAATTTCAATAAAAATTGAAGTGGGGAGTAGATAGGAATGGTAAGTGGAAAATTTTGTTTTCTTTAGGTTTATATTTACTATATATCAGTGATCTTCAGACTAAGATACCTCAAGACTGCTAGCTAATTTGGAGTTTTGGGTGTTGTTTTTTATATGTTATAGAGAATTTAAAATACACATAAAAGTCAACAAGAGTGCCCTGGCCGGGTAGCTCAGTTGGTTAGAGCATCGTCCCCATGTGCGAGGGTGTGGGTTCTATCCTCAGGGCACATACCAATGAATGCATAAATAAATGGAAAAATAAACTGATGTTTCCCTCTCCAATCAATCAACAATAAAAGAAATTTAAAGTCAAGAAAGGTATAATAAATCCTCACATACCACTCACCCCAACAACATTATCCCATGGCCATTCCCAACCTATGTATTCACTCCTCCCCCTTCTTCTCCACCCCTCAGTTATTTTGAAGCAAATTCTAGACAACATGTAATTTTAACCATAAATAATTCAGTATTAATGTCAGCAAGTTTGAAGGGAATAATTTTCAACGTCTATCCATATGTGTCCTATTTCTGAGTGTATGCAGAGAGTGTTGTCTTAGGTCCACTACATCTTTTTTCCCATGGTAGCTCATTTGGAGTTTTGGGTGTTATTTTTTCAAATCTCCTTTCAAATCTCCTTTCTTCCACTTCATAAAAGAAAGGCTTCTTGCCCATTCTGAAAATTATAATGATGCATTGCCCTGAGATATAAAAGCTTCAAAGCAACACCAGAGGGACAATTTCAGAATATAATCTGTAAGAAACATTGAAGAATCAGGACACAAACTCTTGGTAAGGCCTGGTGCCTTTTTTATCATCTCTTTTCTCGTTTCTTTATTCCTTCCTTTTTTTTTCCTCCCCAGTTATCTTCTCTCCCTTCTTTTTTTTTTTTTCTAATTGTAGAATTCATAACCGAGATGGTTGTCATGGGGACACATTAACATGTTATTTGTATTGAAAAATGAAGTCAGATTTTTTCTGACAGATGATTCTGATTCGACTGATTGATAGCATGAACACTGGCTTTGCTAATTAAGTTATATGGTAGTGGTTTTGATAAATTGAATGAGCTAATTCTGCAGCTCCAAGTTTTAAATACCTTTAAAGCAGATATACAATATACTGTATGTGTGTATGCTGCGAATTATATCTTTTGCAAATATTAAATTATTAAAATTTAGGTATAAACTCAAATGTGCCAGGGTATACTAGTTGTTATAATTTCACTGGAGGTAAATGAATAAAAAAAATTTGAAGACCACTGTTCCAGAAGACCAGAAATTTTTTATGTGGACCCTAGTTTAGATAGAGCCTCCCTCCCCTATATAAAACAAAGGTTCTGTGAGCAAATAATATTTCTTAATGGTTCTCTTTAGAAATTAATGGTGAATATTAGATATTTTAAAAGCCCCGAAGTTCTCAATTTAAAAAAATTAATTGTTTACTTTTGTTTAAACTTATTAATTTCCCAAACTTACTTCAACATCTTAAAGAACACATTGGAAACACCCAATTATTGATGATTGAAAATTTACTTTATTTACATATTTGTTAATTTGGGTTTTTTTAGTTTTTCTTCATATTTGTTCATTTGTATGTAGTGTATTTGGAACACAGGAACTAGGCAATATTTACATGTCTTTGCATGAGCGCACACACAGGGGTTCCTGGTGACAAACTCATTAAAGAAGTTGGCGAGTGTTTTTAAGTGTCTGTCTGTGCTTAACTCCAAATGCAAATGAAGTGTAAGGTTAAAGTACCATAAAAAATGTTAGACTCTTAAAAAAAATGTTAGACTCAAGTTGAAGATATGAGTTAATGTTTCATTTTATAACCAAGATACCTATAAGATTGATAATTGATTGTTTCAGTTGTGAGTCTCCCTAGACACTTTTTAAAATTTTTTATTGATTTCAGAGGGAGGAAGGGATAGAAACATCAATGATGAGAGAATCATTGATTGGCTGCCTCCTTCATGCTCCCTACTGGGGATTGAGCCTGCAACCCCAAATCAAACCAGGACCTCCTGTTTCGTGGGTCAACTCTCAACCACTGAGCAACACCAGCCAGGCTAAGACACTTTTATCACAGAACACTATTTTTATTTGAAAGAAAGAGTGACAGACTATGGTAATTAGTGTTGGTTATTATGGCAAATAGTTTCTTAAATAAATGGAGTGAGCTTGTAACTTCAAGGAAGATAATTGCCGGTATTCATTTCCTCTTTCGAGCAAAAGTTAGATGTTTGTAATGGGATCCTGAGACCACCACTGGCCTAAAGGATATACAATATTAGAATCTGCAAGCTTGAACAGATGCAGAATATAACCCCGCTCTCTGGCATCCTTCCTTTAGGATGCTGTTATATAATCATGACAGATGGTAAAAATAAGTCTTACACTATCTGTGCAATGGTAACTGTTTACCTTACAACCTGTAATGCATTCATTTCCCATTATAAAAATTCTTATATCTAGATATATTGCCTGCACAGGTGTTCTCCATGTAGATAGTCATTATATTTTAATGAATAGTATAAATTTTTTTTAACTTTAAATGACGTTTTATGTTTTAGGATGGCCCCAGAAGTAATTTTAGCCATGGATGAAGGACAGTATGATGGCAAAGTAGATGTATGGTCTCTTGGAATAACATGTATTGAACTAGGTAAGCATTCTTTTTTATTACTGTGTAGTAAGATTTAATCAATGTCTTACCTCAATTTCTGTACCAAATTATAGGTTTGGTTTTTATTTTGTCAGTTACTAAAGGAAGCAATAAATTAAAGTTTTCATTTTGGTGACCAGTTATTTTTATATGTATTAGGTTAGGTATATTATATTTGCCCTGTTAAATTAGATCTAAAAAAATTTTCACTATGGGTCAAAGTATCTATGTCTAATATTAATGAGTATTTGTTAAACACCTGGACTATGTCTATACTTACTAGATTTACCATGTATAGCAGATCTCTAAAGCATTCATGAATTACTTACCTCTACCTAAGATACTTATGACTTTAAGTTAGGTATGATAATTAGAAGTCAGGCTGTATGTCATATTGTATGTAGTATTTTGATTTTGTGCACACATTTTATTCTGTTGCCCATGAATGGAACTGTGCTTAAGGCAGTAGACTATCATAACTTTTTACTAACATTCTCACTATAAGTAAACTAGGTGGGTAATTGAACTGTCACTGTAATCAAAGATGATGAACATCTTCTTGCTCTTGATTCCCCAAGCTACCCGCTCTCCCACCCCCTGCCACCCCACATTAGCCCAATATCCTTTCCTTTTTTTCTTCTTACAGGAGTATTCTATTAAACTTTATTTAAACGTGGGAAATATGCCGAAACCGGTTTGGCTCAGTGGATAGAGTGTCGGCCTGCGGACTCAGGGGTCCTAGGTTCGATTCCGGTCAGGGGCATGTGCCTTGGTTGTGGGCACATCCCCAGTGGGGGGTGTGCAAGAGGCAGCTGGTCGATGTTTCTCTCTCATCGATGTTTCTAACTCTCTATCCTTCTCTCTTCCTCTCTGTAAAAAATCAATAAAATATATATTTTTTAAAAAAGTGGGAAATATTGGGAATATTTACTTCAACACTTCTAGTAGTAATCAAGGATTGAAAAGAACATGTTAATAGTAAAATCCATATGTAATTTTGATAAATCATTATCAACCTGGGTTTGTTAGTAGTTTTCTAAAACAAGTAATAGGGAAATTGAGATAAAAATAAAAGTAAAGATTGCTTATCATTACACAGTAGATGAATATTATAATTTCCAATACAACCAGACTGTTTCTACCTTGCAGTCTTAATATTTTTCCAAAATACTATTTTTGCTTGTATTGGAATTCCTATATTAACGATTGCCTTCAGGCTTTATATCATTTTTAAGTTTGACAACATTAGTAAACTGAGGTTTGGAGACTATACTATCATAATGCCATTTTCTTCTGATCTTTTGGTCTGAATTTGAGTTTTATAAAATGTTTCTTCCATTTGAAATTATCTTTTTTTTTTAACATATGTCAATAGTGGAATGATCCACCCTTTTTACTTGCAAAGGATGAAAAGAAAACTACTATATTTTTCAAGGACATTTGCAAAGAGGTTTTTTTTTACCTTAAGACGAAACTGAATAAAAGTAAATGTCCAGCCTGGCTGGTGAGAACGTCAACCCAGTAACCAAGGGGTCATTGGTTCCATTCCAGTCAGGGCACATACCTGGGTTGCCGGCTCAATCCCCAGTAAGGGGACATGCAGGAGGCAGCCAATTAATGATTCTCTCTCATCTTTGATGTTTCTATCTCTAAAAATCAAGAAAAACATTTTTTTTAAATGTTAGACCATTTAAAAATTTACTCTTATAAGTTATCATAGAAACAAGTTATTTCATTCATTCAAATGTCTTCAGTAACTGTCCCCTTCCTAAATTATTTAGCTGGTGAACCATGATAACCCAGAATGGAGTATCACGAGTCATCTGATTAAAAGAGAGAGATCCCACAGACCAATATCCTGGTTTGGGAAAACAGAACCTAGTGAGGGTATCCATGCAAGTGGGCAGTCAGGTTTGGAGGATCAGAGCCCTAGTGGGCATTCATACCTAGAGGTGGCTCAGTTTGGTCTATCAGAGTCCAAGTAGGTAGAGGAAGTTACAGTATGGAGAGCAATATATTGTACGATATCAGAGGACATCAATTCAACACACAGTGCCTCATCAAAAAGGACTTTCCTTATGAGGAGAGCCTCACTGTAGTTTGGATGGGATATCAGAAACTGAGTGGACTCAGTTGTTTGATTATCATCCTATGCACCAAAGGGTCGCCGGTTCCATTCCAGCTCAGGACACATACCGAGGCTGCGTGTTTGATCCCCGGTTGGGGTGAGTGCATGCAGGAGGCAACCAATCAATGTTTCTCACATTGATGTCTCTCCCTCCCTCCCTCACTCTCCCTCTCGCTCTCTCTCTCTCTAGAATCAATAAAAAGAAAACATGTTTTAAAAAAGAAAAAAACTGAGTGGGTGAAGAGGACATTTACACTGTAGAGTGACTTGGTATGGGGTTTCAAAGCTTCAGCAGGGAAAGGGGGACATCTGCTCACAAGAAAGGGCAGTGGGAACAAGAGACTGGTTACATACAGGGGGAATTTATCAAATAAAATATATTAAGAATAATCAGAGCAAGGTTTTTCATTGTCAGAGAAAGTTATTACATATAATGGAGAAAAAGCTCCAATAAATATTATGGTATTGGATTGGATTTGAGATACTGTAGTGAACACAATTGTTTTCAATAGACATATAAGTGATTAATGTGCATGTATGTATATAATTATAGGGTGTCCCCCAAAAATGTATACACACACTTTGAATAATTATAAAGGCAGTGTTTATTAAAATACATTTCATTTTCAAAATTGAGCCATCAGCTGTTAAAATGTATATACATATTTTTGGGACACCCTGTATATTGGTGTACATGTATGTGTTCCCTAACTTTATCCACTGAAAAGATCTAAGAGTAGTGACAACTCAGTAGCAATGAGCACATCTATTGCCATAGCTCTTCAAGAGAAACAATTGATCCAGTGTCTGAAATAGGGAAAATACCAGATGAACCTGGAACATCTTAGTGTCTTAAATTTTACTTTAAGACATGACCTTAACAATTCTAAAAATACAAGACTTTTGAATGTCCTTCTATGAGTTTGTCTTATGATTAAATTTAGGTTATACATCTTTGGCAGGAACACCACAGAACTAGATATTAAAATTTAAGACACATGTCTAGTGTCTTAAATTTTACTTTAAGACTCTAGAGAAAGAAGAGCAAATTCAGCCCAAAATAAGCAGAAGAAAGAATAGAATAGGTCAAAGCAAAAATCAAATAGAAAACAAATACAATAGAAAAAATAAATCAGAAACTAGTTTTTCAAGATAATTGATAAACCTCTAGCCAGATTTATCAGGCAAAAAAGAAAGAAGACACAAATTACCAATATCAGGTGTGAGAAGTGACTTCACTACAGATTTCACAGGCATTAAAAGGACTCGAAGGATATAGTACGAATAATCTTATGTTAATAAATTTAACAACTGAGATAAAATAGACAATTTCCTTGAAGGACACGAGTGATCAAAGCTCACTTTTGGTACAGAGGACATTATTTGACATTTGATTGAAACTTGAATGGGGATTGAGGATTAGATGAAAGTCATGTATCAGCATTAATGGCCTGATTTAATGGAGGTATTATTGTTCTTTAGGAGGGTGTTCTTGTTTTAAAGTATTTAGGAATGGTAGAGGATCAATTCAGCAATTTAATCTAAATTGATTTACTTGAACATGTTTTTTTAACTCAACTTGCAATTTTTTTGCTAAGTTTGAAATTACTTAAAAAAAAACTTGAACAATATTTGTAAGAACAATAACAAGTTTTCTTTCTCTTACAGCGGAAAGAAAGCCTCCTTTATTTAATATGAATGCAATGAGTGCCTTATATCACATAGCCCAAAATGAATCCCCTACACTACAGTCTAATGAATGGTGAGTATTGCTAAGCGATATATTACTCAACATTTTATAAATTAAATGCATTCTTGTAATGTTATCAAAATGATTTCATTTCAATTAGGTAAAATGTATTTCTATCTGAAGAGAGATGAAAATAGGCTTATTTCTGTAACAGTAGTCTAATTAATCTGTCATTGCTTTGGAGTATGTTATTTTTATTGGCTTATTAAGAGACATTATCGTGTATGCTATTAACTTGTTTAATTCCCTCAGTGAACCTGTGTTAAATAAACTCTTCACAAAGATAAATAAAATAAAATAGGTTTATTTTACCCCTATAGCATGTTTATCCTTTATTATGTCTGCTTTTCATAGCATATGCATCTCAGTGATGCTAGATGGAAGCAAAAAATATTGCTTTTTACAAAAATTTATATTTTATATTTTCTTTGAACTTTAGAAATATATATTACCCTGATTATATAATAAATAACACAATTTAAACATTAATATTTTATAACTAAAATATGTAGATTGCCATGCCATACCTATAGTGATATTTTGTTGGAGAATGGTTTATAATTTATATGGTATAAAAAACATTAAGTTCATTTATGTAAAGAAGTTTATGTAGAACTGATTGATAGTTTAGAAACTAGAATTTTTATTAGTGATAGAAAATTTTAGTGGGAAATTGATTCTTCAGGTGTATCTAGCATTTGAAAAATTATAGGAGAAACTCTAATCCTATATAATAAAGAGGTAACATGCTAATTAGACCAGATGGCTGAATGACCTTCCGGAACAACCTTCCTGACAATCCTCCGAAACCACCTTCCTGACGACCTTCTGGGCAGGGGGCAGGGCCGAGGCAGCAGCGGCTGTGAGGGCCTACTCTTGCACAATTTTCGTGCATCGGACCTCTAGTATATTTAATAAATACTTTAAAATTCACAAGTAGATGTATAAATTAGCGATACTTTATTTTTTAAAGATTACATAATTAAGGCACATAAATTAGAGACATATAGAAGGAATCTTTTGGCACAGAGTTTAGTATTATGGTACATATAAATAATAAATATATTGAACACAGACTTAGATTCTTTGGGGATTCAAAAAAAAATCTTGCACAAGGAACATAAAATGTTATTTGATATTTTAAGACAAATGATGAATTATTACTGCCTTGCTCACTGAACTCTTATCATAACATGCTATAATAATACGTTGCAGACTTCTAATGTTTTTAAAAATAACTTAATTTGTTTAATGGAAATTTTATCCATTTGTTCAGGGATATCAAATAGGTATATACAAAATGCTCCCTCTAAAGCTAAGAGTATGCTATATAGGAGATAATCCAAGAAGCAAACAAGGGAGAGATGGCTTAGAGAAGAGAGAAAACAAATTGAGAAGGATGTCATTTTAGATTTGAATGCTAAGAAGAAAAAAATTGACTTCCTTAATTTAGAATGAGTTGTGTTATTATGTGAGAGCAAGATTTTTAAATAATCTGTGCAAGTTTATCTTTGAAAAATGGTAAAGGTTCACTGGTTGCTTTAGATGGTTTTCATAGATTTATATGAAATACAATAGTATGTATCGCGTTTGCTTTCTTTTATAATTTTTTCCATCTCCCCTCCCACCAGTAGGCACATACCTTGATTTGTGAATCTGTTTTTTTAAAGGAAATAGCAATATGTTCACTTGATACTTTCCTTTACAATAGGTCTGATTATTTTCGCAACTTTGTAGATTCTTGTCTCCAGAAAATCCCTCAAGATCGCCCTACATCAGAGGAACTTTTAAAGGTCAGTTTATACTCTTAAATCGGTTTTCTATCCCTAAGAAATTATTTTTTAAAATGTGCTTTATTCCTCTTTGATTCTGAATCAGTATTAAGTATGCTCTACCAGCCCTAGCCAGTTTGGCTCAATGGATAGAGCGCTGGCCTGCTGACCAAAGGGTCCCAGGGTTGATTCCCGTCCAGGGCACATACCTTGGTTGCAGGCTCCTCCCCAGCCTGGGCCATGGTCAGGGCACCTGCAGGAGGCAACCAATCAATGTATTTCTTTCACATCGATATTTTTCTCTGTCTTTCCCTCTCCCACTCTCTATAATCAATGGAAAAATAGCCTCGGATTAAAAAATAATAAAAAAATAAATGTTTTAAAAAAAAGAATGCTCTACCATTTTTACTAGAATATTGTTGGTAAGTTTTCTCAGATGCTAAGTTTTTCATTTGTTTTTGTTTTTTTTCCAAAATTGCTTAACTGGTTTTACTGTCGCTGAATACAATATATAGTCAAATATTCAAAATAGTAATAAATGGCTACATTTTTATATATGCAAGAATATATTCATGAGTTATAAATTTTAGTTTATATGGAATAATGTTATATTTCAGTTGGCAAAACATAGTTTAATTTTAATATAATTTTATTATATCTATAATATTTTATATATTGATCTGTCCTATATTAAAATACCGTATTTTCCAGCGTATAAGACGACTGGGCGTATAAGATTTTCCTGGGTTAAAAAGTCATCTTATACGCCGGAAAATACGGTAGTCCGATATATCTAATCCATTATATCTAATCCCATCAATATAATCCAATATACCGTATATTCTGGCATATAAAATGACTTTTTAACCCAGGAAAATCTTGTACGCCCAGTTGTCTTATACGCCGGAAAGTACAGTAATATGAAAGAAAATGGTGTGATATATTTATGTAAATATTGTGGGAGAAGAGAGATTTCAAGAGAACCTTAAAAATGGTTATCGTTTTTGTTTCCTTTCTGGAAATATCTTTTTCTAACTTAATGAAAGTATTTTTTAAATTATTTAAATTCTATTCAGTTTTCAATAGATTAGTTGCTTAATTTAAACACATTGGTATCCTTTATATTCTCAAAAAATTATTTCATTTGTAGGCTTACCATCTTCTTAATAACAGTAGTAGTATTGTTGAAATTAATATACGTACTAAAACATCTAGTTAAGACATTATTAGTAAATAGGATTTGTGTCTATCTCTATATGATCCTAAGGAATCTTGTTGATTTTCTTTCTTTTTTTTTTTTAATATATTTTATTGATTTTCCACAGAGAGGAAGGGAGAGGGATAGAGAGTTAGAAACATCGATGAGAGAGAAACATTGACCAGCTGCCTCCTGCACACCCCCCACCGGGGATGTGCCCGCAACCAATGTACATGCCCTTGACCGGAATCGAACCTGGGACCCTTGAGTCCGCAGGCCAACGCTCTATCCACTGAGCCAAACCGGTTTCGGCTCTTGTTGATTTTCACTACAAGATATAAGTAGACTTTCATTACATGAATGTTTTAGAATTTCAAAGAGGTTCAGCTTATTTTCACTGAACAGCAGTTAAAGATACAAAGAAAACCTTCATATATATATTCAGTAGTATTGTTTGCAACCATAGTATGTTGAAGAGCAATAAAGTTTCAGTAATGAAAGCCTGAATAAATAGGTACTCATTGCAGCAACAAAATGTTCAGTATACCTAGAAATTATGTTAGTGAAAAATAAGCAAGATCTATATGTAGAAAATTATTAAACTTAGAAATATATTATTTTTTTATAAGAAGACTGAATATTGGCCCCAGCACCTGACTCAGTTGGTTGGAGTATTCATTGCCCCATGCACCAGAAGGGTTGCAGGTTCAATTCCTGGTTGGGGCACATGCTGAGGCTGCAGTTTTGATCCCCAGTCAGGGTGTGTATGGGAGGCAACTGATCAATGTTTCTACCTCCCTTCCTCTCTCTAAAATCAATAAATATGTCCTCAGGTGAGGATTAAATAATAATAATCCTATCCTATCTAATAAAGAGGGAATATGCTAATTGACCATCACTCCGTCACAAAGATGGCTGCACCCACAGCTGAGGCCAAGTTCCCATAAGGAGCCTTAACCAGCAATCAGCAGGGACCTGAGGCTACACTCTTCCCCCACCCCCGTGGGGCTTGACAGGGGACCTCAGGCCGTGTCCCCCACCCAGCAAGGCTTGACAGGGGATCTCAGGTTGCGCCCCACCCGGCAGGGCTTGACAGGGGACCTCAGGCTGCTCCCCCGACCTGGCGGGGCTTGACAGGGGACTTCAGGCCACGCCCCCCACCCGGCAGGGCTTGACAGGGGACCTCAAGGTGCGCTTCCCGTCCTGGTGCTGGGCTAGAGGACCTCAGGCTGCTCCCCCCACCCCAGCGCTAGGCCGGGGGACCTCAGGCCGTGCCCCCCACCTGGCAAGGCTTGACAAGGGGACCTCAGGCCGTGCCCCCCACCCAGTGGGGCTTGACGGGGGACCTCAAGGTGCGCTTCCCATCCTGGTGCTGGGCTAGGGGACCTCAGGCTGCTCCCCCCGCCGCAGCACCAAGCCGGGGGACCTCAGGCTGCATCCCCCCCACCAGGTGGGGCTTGAGAGGGGACCTGAGGCTGCGTCCCCCTGCCTGACTGGGCTTGACAGGGGACCTCAAGATGCACCCCCAATGCTGGGTCGGGGGAACTCAGGCCACGCTCCCGCCCAGCAGGGCTTGACGGGGGACCTGAGGCTGTGCCCCCCTGCTGGTAGGGCTTGACGGGGGACCTGAGGCTGCGCCCCCCTCCCGGTGCTGGGCCGGGGGACCTGAGGCTGTGCCCCCCCGCCTGGCGGGGCTTGACGGGGGACCTCAGGCCATGCCCCCCACCTGGCGGGGCTTGACTGGGGACCTGAGGCTATGCCCCCTGCCCAACAGGGCTTGACAAGGGTGGGACTGGCCAGGTCTGGATCTAGTCCATTTGCGGGGGGGGGGGGGGGCTGGGGCTGGGTCTCACATGATTTTGAGGTGCATGTGGGTGGGCAGGGACTTGACTCTGGGTCCCGTGGTGAGCCCCAGACTGTTGACAGGAGGAAGGTTTTCATATACATTTTACTAATTTTCTTTCATCTCTGACACTTCTATTATAGAGAAAGGGCAAATAGCAATATTAAATCATTTCTTCTAATTAATCCCCTTTTAATGTGCACGAATTTCGTGCACCGGGTCACTAGTAATTCTATATAATAAAAGCCTAATATGCTAATTGTCCCCTCGGGCGGTCGCTTGACCGGGAGACCAGGAGTTCGACCACTCACTATGATGTGCGCTGGCCACCAGGAGGCGGCACGAAACATGGCGGGCGTCGGCGACACACTGTGACTTCTGGCCGGCTACCTGGGGGCAGGGGTGACGGGGACGGAGGTGCGTTGAGAATGCGGGGTGTCTGCCAAACTCACTCACTCCCCCTGCTACCAGGGCTTGCGTGCTAGGGAAGCCCCCGCTCTCAGGTGCCAGGCACCCGCGAAGAGCCCACCCTGCTCCCTCATGGCCTCTTCAGGGTGAGCCGGGCCACAGCCGCTGGGACCGCAGGTGCCGGTCGGGCTCCCCGTGGGTTCGTACAGGAGCCGGTCTGGAGAGAGAGTGCTACCCATCCGGCTTCCGTGCAGTGCCGCTGGGTGGCCCAGAGGCCCACGCTGCACCCTGGCCCGTGGCATTTGGCCGCACTCACCACATCTCCACATGGGGATTCAGGCACAGTGACTCAGGCGGAGCGGGGCGAGCCGGGGCCTGGGGACTCAGGTGCTGCCCAGGGCCCAGAGGTCACCTGGGACCTGCCCTTCCATGCCCGATGCTTGTACTTCGATCGCCGGCCAAGCCTAGGGACCACACCCCTGCACTAATTTCGTGCACCGAGCCTCAAGTAATAATAATCCTATATAATAAAAGCATAGTATGCAAATTGTCCCCTCTACTAGAGTTCTTCCAGGAGTTCTACCAGGGGGCAGGGTGGCCGGGGGAAAGGAGGGAGGCCCCAGCCAGCAGCCTCTAGGGACCCTACCAGTGCAAGAATTTCGTGCACTGGACCTCTAGTAATAATAATAATAGAAGAAGACTTTATATTGTAGATAGTGGTACATACCAAGAAACTTAAGGCTCAGGAAAAAGGAAGAATGTTACTGCCTTCTTACACTTGCCTAAGGATAAACTCTTTTGACAAAAATCTAACCCACCAGGGTCAAATATTTGGTATTTGGAGAATAGATCCCAACTACAAGTAGTATTCATTTACCTTTATTGAATTTTGAGTGTATTGGCACAGCCTTATTGGAAAGTATCTATCAAGTGCTTCTTTTTCTTTGGCCTAATTACATTTCTGTCACAGTCCATCATAAAGAGAAAAAAAAAAGAAAAAAGTTTTTTTAATGTATGAAGCTATTTATCTCAAATAAAAATTGGAAATAACCATCCAGAATTAGGATAATGCTTAAATAATTTCGGCATAAACGTTTGATGAAATGTTCTGTAGACATGTTTATGAGTTGAAATAACATAATACTGATGACAAAGAAAGTAGAATAAAATATATAGTTAACAACTCTGCATAATGAAGAAATAAATTGAACAAAGAAGGTAAAGGTGTTATATAAGAATTGAAGAGCATCTCATTAACTCAGGGTAGAAGGAATCTTTCTGCAATCTATATGCTAACTATGTATTCACAAAATAAAATCTATACATAGAAAATTTCTGAAAAGAAATACACCATCACTGGGATATAAAGTACAGCATAGAGAATGTAATCAATAATATTATAGTAATTATGTATGATGCCAGGTGGGTACTAGACTTATTGGGAGGATCACTTCATAAGTTTTTAAAATAACCACTATGCTGTACACCTGAAACTAATATAATATTGAATATAACTGTAATTAAAAAAATGAAAGAAAAGAAAGATACCAAAATGTAACAGTGGTACTTCTAATGGTGGAGTCATTCTTTCAGTTTTTCTGTATTTGATAAGGTTAAGCTTTATTAAATGTTAATAGTAAAAATCACTAATAATGCCCAGCAAGTATGGCTCAGAGTTTGAGGGGTGACCCATAAACCAGGAGTTCACAGTTCAATTCCGGTGAGGGCCTATGCCCCGATTAGGGGCTCAATCCCCCGTAGGGGATGTGCAGGAGGCAGCTGATCAATGATTCTCTCTCATCATTGATGTTTCTATCTTTTCCTCCCTCTCCCTTCCTCTCTCTGAAATTAATAAAACCATATTTTTAAAAAGAAATTAAAAATCACTAATATAATGGCTTTTAATCAGCTGCTAGTGTTTTATGAAGTGTTGCTTATGAAACATATAAAGGAGCCAATAATATTAAGGTTTTATGTGACATAAAACCACCATCAGTAAATACATTCCTGTTGAAACCTAACTAAGAACTAACATGCCTTAACTATGAAATCAGCAGTTCTAGAATATGTAAACCTTTATTTAGCTTTTATTTAGGGCTCTAATTTAATAATTGAACTTAATTCTTAGAGTTTAATTAGACTTTGATTATTTTAACTCAGCATTTTCAGTTGGCCAACAAAAGTACTATGTTCAAAGTTTTTATAAAATTTGCAGGGGTAGTTATGTAGGCACAGAGTATGTATGTGCAAATGACAACTTTGTAAATGAAAGAAGTCAGAAGTATAGTAGAACTAGATAGCTATAGATTATATTAAATATCTATCATAATTATTTAGAATAGTAATTCTAGGAGGGGTACATTTGTACTAATTAAAAAATATATACAGCATAGGTTTTAACTTTTACTTTCTCTTATCCAGCACATGTTTGTTCTTCGGGAACGCCCTGAAACAGTGTTAATAGATCTCATTCAAAGGACAAAGGATGCAGTAAGAGAGCTGGACAATCTGCAATATAGAAAAATGAAAAAACTCCTTTTCCAGGAGGCACATAATGGACCAGCAGTAGAAGCACAGGAAGAAGAAGAGGTAATAAGAAATTACTGAAATATTGAGCTCTCTTCATTGGCTTCTTTCCTTATGTAGTCTGTCTTGTCACAAATCTTTTAGATCAGTGGTTCCTAGATTGTATTTTCTTACCTGGATCCCAGGTGGGAAAAAGATTTTGCATTATTTAAACCCAACCCTTCTTAGTGTATGTTGGTATAGTAAAGCCCTGCAAGTCCTTTATTAAAGAAACCTGTTCAGCTTTATTTAATGTAGTTCCTCTCAAAGTTCTTGGCCACTGAACCCCCCCCTTTTTTTTTTTTACCATTCTCCAATTTCATGGGACACACTTTTGGAAATATTTGAAATAATAAACTCTGGAAGTTGCCAATACTCACTCAGAAAGTTACCAGGTGTTCTACTTTGTCACCGTAGACACTTGATTCTTTTCAGTTCTGTACAATTTTATTCCATCTACACAGTTCTAAAATACTCATTTTACAGATGAGTAAAGCAAGGCTCAGAATGGTTAATTCACCTTATCTTTTTCACTCTAAATATTTTCAGTTTTCTTCTTTATTCCTGTTAGAATTCCAAAGCTTTGATTTTTTTTGTATTACTTTCCAGTGAAGGAGATCACTTTGCATTCTGAAACCAGGAGCAGTAGTTACTTATTTTCTTTTTAATAGTGCTGCATAGTTAATAAACTATAAAATACAATACTTTCTTAACTTACAATTTTGTTTTTATTTTATTTTATTCCTATAATAGTCATTAGAAAATTGTTTGGGGCTATTTTAAATATATGACTATTTTAGCAAAGTTGTGAAATTAATAAAATTCTAATGTAGTTAGATCTATAATTCTAATATAGCATCTTCAATAGGCTAGGGATATAAGTTCATATATGTATGAGATATATATCTATATATAGTGAGAGATATACACACCATGGGTCTATATCAGTGGTTCCCAATGTGGGGCACAGGCCTCACAGGGGGGCAATTCAAGAATGAGTTATTAACAGTGAATTTTTTGTATTTCTTATGGTTCTAGGGGCCTCATATACAGTATATAAATATATAGTGACATATTTATGCATTTTAGCTCTCTATTACATGTTTTAAAACTTCATTTACTATTTTTTCATATCACTTCATATTATTTTTTAAACAATTTATTAGTGATTTCTTCCTCAGTACTTCAGTTGTCCTTTCGTTCTTTTATTTTTCTCTTTCATGGATGCCATGTTCTTTGGAAGCTTGTTTAAGACCAAGTTAATGGCCTTTTAGGCTTCCTCCACATGAATAGGAGTTCAATTTTTAAATAATAAGAATTATATGTCACAGGTGGGGCATGGCCAAAAAAAGATTGGGAACTACTGGTCTATATTAATTAAATTCTGCATATTTTTAAAAAATTCTGCATGTCTTATAGAATTTTGATATAGTAAGACTGCTATAATGTTGGTGCCTAAATACCATTGCTTGCCTGGTTACTTCAGAAAAACAATCTTATGATTTTGATTAAATATATAAGTAATATGTTATTTTCAATTTACACAAAAATGGATAAGAATTAATGTTAATTATATGGTGGTAGAGGATGGGCTAGAGATTATATTCTGAGGAAGAAAGGAAAATCTATCTATATATATATATATAAAAGGCTAATATGCAAAGTGACCCCTTGGGAGTTCAACCGGAGAATGAGAGTTCGATCTCTCACTATGACATGTACTGACCACCAGGGGGCGGCGCGGAGCATGGCGGGCGACCAGCAGTGGCAGCGGGGCACTGAGGGAGTGAGGGAAGGAGGAGGCGGGGAACCTGATTGGCCCTGATCGCTGGCCTGGCCTAGGGACCCTACTCATGCATGAATTTCGTGCATTGGGCCTCTAGTAAATAATAAAAGCGTAATATGCTAATTAGACTGGACAGCCAAACAACCTCCTGGACGAAGCCAGGGCTGTGAGGGCCGAGCACCTTGCACGAATTTCGTGCATTGGGCCTCTAGTATACTTATACAAGGCTTCAATAAAAAATAACTAAAAGGGGTTGTTTAGCCGTAGCCGGTTTGACTCAGAGGATAGAGTGTTGGTCTATAGACTGAAGGGTCCCAGGTTTGATTCCAGTCAAGGGCACATGCCCAGGTTGTGGGCTCGATCCCCAGTGGGGGGTGTGCGGGAGTCAGCCGATCAGTGATTCTCTCTCATTGATGTTTCTATCTCTCCTCCCTTCCTCTCTGAAATCAATAAAAATCTTTTTCAAAGGGGTGGGGGGTTGTTTACAAGATTAAAAAAAAAAAAGTTGGGGCTTGTTTTAACCATGGGAATCATTGAGAAATGAGCATAATCTCTATATATGAGTTGTGTGGTAGAAATGGATTTTAAGAATATCAGTTTAGAGAAAATGCTACACTTTAGAAATAATCCAAAGCTGGTTAACTGACTTTTTCACACGTTTGGGGTTTTTTTACTGTCAAGGAACAGTTGGTAAACTTATTGGTTTGACAATTAAAGGGGATTTCTCATAATAGACCTCTGACTTTCTGAAGACTGTATGCCAAGCAATGTGCGAGGTACTTGTATTCAAGAATTCAAAATAAATCCCGATATTTGAACCTAATGCTCTTTTCCCTTAGGAACAAGATCACGGTGTTGGACGGACAGGAACAGTGAATAGTGTTGGAAGTAATCAGTCTATTCCCAGTATGTCCATTAGTGCCAGTAGCCAAAGCAGTAGTGTTAACAGTCTTCCAGATGCCTCAGATGACAAGAGTGAGCTGGACATGATGGAGGGAGATCATACAGTGATGTCTAATAGTTCTGTCATCCACTTAAAACCTGTGAGTATTTGGGTTTTAGTGAAAATTTTCAACTTTGGTAAATAATTTTCTTCATCTGATTAGTGTAAGAGGAATTTTTTTTTTAATGTTTCAGAAATTTGGAACAATAGGCTTGTTAATTCCCAATGTAATGTATGCATTTGGGAAACTAATGTTTTGAGAATATAAAAATAATGGTTTTTTAAATTTTAGAAGAAAGAAATACAGAAATAAGATATGTATTATTTGAAGTACTAAGATGAAAAATAAAGTATTTTAAAATAGTAAGTATACACATGAAATTAGTGATAATGGTTACTTTTGGGGAGTAGGAGAAAGGGTTAAGATGATCAAAAGTAACTTTGGGCCCTGGCCAGTGTTAGACCATCATCCCATGCATCTAAGGGTCATGGACACAATTTCCTGTCAAGGCGCATGCCTGAGGCAACCAATCGAAGTTTCTTTCTTTCTCTCCCTCTCCCTTCCTTGCTCTCTTGAATCAATGAAGATCATATCCTCGGGTGAGGATAAAAAAAATAACTTTTACATTATCCGTGTTTACATGTTTAAAATAAAATTGAGTGTAGTTTATGCATAATCCACAGATACAGACAATAGTGCAGTGAAGGCCTGGGGAGGGGACAGGAGTGGGGAGGAAGGGGTGAATGGGGGTATAAAGGGGGACATCTGTAATACTTTCAACAATAAAGATAAATTTTTAAAAAAATTGAGTATAGTTACAGAAAAGTATAAATTCTGTATATAAGAAATAGGGTTGTATGCTACATTATTTTTTGCACTTTCAAGTACAAAAATTTTTAATTTTCTTAAAAATATTTGAGGTCAGGTAGCTCCTTTTAGCAATTATTAGGAATGCTTCCTTTTTAACTTAACAGCTTGTGGTATTACCTAAAATGTTAGTAGACACCATTAGCTAAAAGGTGGAACCAACATAAGTGTCCATCAACGAATAAATAAACAAAATGTGGTATATATGTCGGCGTTGGTGGTATAGTGGTGAGCATAGCTGCCTTCCAAAATGTGGTATATACATCTAATGGAATATTATTCAACTGTAAAAAGGAATGAAATTCTGATACATGCTACATGGAGTGAACCTTGAAAACATGCTAAGTGATACAAACCAGATGCAAAAAGACAAATATTGTGTAATTCCATTTATATGAAATACCTAGAATAGGCAAATTCATAGAGAGAAAGTAGATTAAAGGGTACCAGGGGCTGAGTAGAGGAGAGTTTTTGTTAATGGATACAGAGTTTTCATTTGGGATGATAAAGGTTTGGAAATAGTGGCAATGGTTGTACAACATTAAGAATGTAATTAATGCTACTGACTTATATACTTAAAGATGGTTAAAATGGCAAATTTTATATTACATATATTTTATCACATACAAAAAAGTTATTAAGAATGATTAGATAAGTGGTAGTGTTATTCAGAGCAAAATCATGTTTAATTTTTATATTCTTACAATAGAATCAGCGATATAAAAGATTAGTCCCATAATTAGTTGGTTGCTACTTAATTGACTTCTCTTTAGTTAATGAACTAAGGTAATATATAAGGAAAGACATCAATTTACAACTATTTTTTGATTACTTACCTTGGACAAATGGCAGACGCATTATAAAGATCTTTTAAAGCTATATTACTGCTTCTAAAACCCAGGAGCCTTCGAAAAATTAATTTCATTGCTGCTGTTTAAAATATTGGCTGCATGTTTCATCATCATTATTTTCAAGTCATATTAAAGCTTAGCAGTTTTACATATGAGTAGGATATAAATCTAGCCTTATACATTTTCTTATCCTGAATCTCTGTGCTATTTCATACACTGAAGAAATAATGTCTCCTGATTCTAATTATGTTGGAAATAAAATATCAGCATTCCTAATTTTCATTTGTTTTTGCTCTTAAAATTGTATCAGGTTTGTTGATCAGGTTGTCATTTTAAGCTAATTATCTTAAAAGTTCAGATGAACTCTGTTCACCTCAATAGTGTTGTCTCTTTTTTTTTATTTAGGAGGAAGAAAATTACAGAGAAGAGGGAGATCCTAGAACAAGAGCGTCAGATCCACAATCTCCACCCCAAGTATCTCGTCATAAATCACACTATCGTAATCGAGAACACTTTGCTACTATACGAACAGCATCACTGGTATGTGCTTCACCTGAATTTGAAGTATATTTTCCATGTTGGATCTTGTCATCTATACTCAGATATAACGATTTTTTTTGTATTTGAGGTTTATTTTGCAAAACATTTATTCAGAATTAAGTGCCTGTTAGAAGAAAGAATATACGAAACACTCAGACATTAAACTAATAATATCTTCAAGACATGTACACAAATAACTAATATGTTAGAATACTAGTGGCCCGGTGCATGAAAAATGTGTACGGGGAGAGAAGGGGGGGGGTCCCTCTTGCAATCTGGGACCGCTGGCTCCTAACTGCTTACCTGCCTGCCTGCCTGATCGCCCCTGACCTCTCTGCCTGCCTGCCTGATTGCCCCTAACTGCCCTCCCCTGCCGGCCTGATCTCACCCCCAACTGCCCTCCCCTGCTATTCTAATCTTGCCCTCAACTGCCCTCCCCTGCCGGCCTGGTTGCCCCCAACTGCCTTCCCCTGCCAGCCTGATCTTGCCCCAGCTGCTCTCCCCTGCCAGCCTGATCGCCCCTAACTGCCCTCCCCTGCCGGCCTGATCTTGCCCCCAACTGCCCTCCCCTGCAGGCTTGATCTTGCCCCCAAGGGCCCTCCCCTGCCGACCTGATCTTGCCCCAAACTGCCCTCCTCTGCCAGCCTGATCTTGCCCCCAACTGCCTTAAAACCCCTTCTCAGCCCCCACCTTAGGTTCTGCCTTCGCAGTTCACCCAGATTAGGTTCTGATTGGTTGGTTTCTATGCCATTCAGCGTCAAAAGCTCCGCCTCCTAGGCAGCCATTGGCTCCTCACAGTTCACCCAGATTTGGTTCTGATTGGTCGGTTTCTATGCCAGTCAGTGTCAAAAGCTCTGCCTCCTAGGCAGCTATTGGCTCCTCACAGTTCACCCAGATTTGGTCAGTTTCTATGCCAGTCAGCATCTCGGCCTGATCAGAGAGGTGGGGCTGATCAGTAGCCCCCGCGGAGGCCCGGAGAGCAAGAGAGGCGTGCTCCTGGCCAGGCCCGGAGAGAAAGAGAGAGGCAAGGGCTGATCAACAGCTGCCACAGAGGCTACGGATCAGAGCCTGCTTCTCTCTCCAGGCCTCTCTCTGAGCCTGATCCACAGCCCCCTAAGTAGTCAGTGCTGGGTCATCACGGCAACTCAGCACTGATTGCAGGACTGACTTCTGGTGTTCAGTCGAGCCTTCAGTTGTTACGGTCACTGCCTTTTTGTATATATAGATATTAAACACTTAAGAGTACTACAAGATACTCAGCAGGAATTCAGATGACTTTTTAAAAAATATATATTTTTGTTGATTTCAGAAAGGAAGGGTGAGGGGGAGAGAGACAGAAACATCAATGGTGAGAGAGAATCATTGATTGGCTGCCTCCTGCATGTCCCATACCAGGGATTGAACCTGAAACCTGGGCATGTGCCCTGACCCATAATCAAACAGTGACCTCCTGGTTCATTCATAGGTCAATGCTCAACCACTGAGCCATGCTGGCTGGGCAATTCAGATTCCTTTTAATTCAGGGCATAAAGGAGTATTTATAAAACAAATTGAGCCTTAAATAATTAGTTTTAGACTGGAGAAAGAGGAAAAATGTTATTTCCACATAAGAATTGACAATAAGGAAATACTGAGGCTAAAAAAATGAGGGAGAATGTTTGGAAAATGTCAGGTGATCCAATTTGACATACTCAAAATGTAGTTTTTCTGATTTCCCAAATAACAATAAAAGTGATTATTTGTTAATTACAGGAACGCTATTTTGTTGGGGTACTTATAACCTTGATCAGTCAAATTGGTAGGACCAAAACACAGTAAAGGATTCTAGGGATAGAAAGAAATTATAGAAAAAACTAGAGGCCCAGTGCATGAAATTTATGCATGGATAGGGTCCCTAGCGGCTGCCGGCTGGCCGGGCCTTCCTTCATTCCGCACTGCCCCCTGGTGGTCAGCACATGTCATAGTGAGCAGTCAAACTCCCTGTCAGTCAAACTCTCAAGGGGACACTTTGCATCTTAGGCCTTTATATGTATAGACTAGTGGTCTGGTGCATGAAATTTGTGCATGGGGGGGGGTGCAGCCCGGCCTGCACCCTCTCCAATCTAGGACCCCTCGGGGGATGTCTGACTGCCGGCAATCAGACCTCCCTCTTGCAATCCAGAACTGCTGACTCCTAACCGCTCACCTGCCTGCCTGATCACCCCTAACCACTCTGCCTGCTGACCTGATCACCCCTAACTGCCCGCCCCTGATTGCCCCCCCCACCCCCCACCCCCGCTGGCCTGCTTGCCCCCAACTGACTGCCCCTCCTGCTGGCCTGATTGCCCCCAACTGCCCTCCCCTGCCGGCCTGATCGCCCCTAACCACCTCTGCCTCGGCCCCGCCACCGTGGCTTTGTCTGGAAAGACGTCCGGAAGGTCTCCTGGTCTAATTAGCATATTACTCTTTTATTAGTATAGATAGGCTATTGGAGAAAATGACAGAAAGAAAAAAAGATGGGAGTTATCTAACTTGTTAACTACATATGCAGATTTTATAAATCCCATGCTGTATGACATGGGGCCAAGAACACCATCTCTCACCATAATTCAGGTCATTCCTACTATTCTGCAACATCTAAATAACTCTTTGAACAGAGCAAGTGGCCAATTTGCTTAATTTTTTTCATAGCTATTTTAATAAATATGTAGAGAGGGGCCAGTTTGTGGGGAAACATCTTTGTGTCTTGGCATATATTATATGTTTCCCAAGCAAGTCTTCTGTCCCACAATTTGGCTCACTCAAATTAATTAAGAGCACTTAAGTTATAGATTTAGAAAACTTAAAATCCATATCCTTAAACTTAATACTGTAATTTCATTGATTTCAAATAAAAATTCAGAGTATGTAGATTTATGTGCAAAGATAAGCATAGCTATAGTATTCAATATATTTACTATACACAAATATTCAGTCTAACTTCTTTTGCCTTGAATTTTTTTCATACAGTCAAATGCACAGATCTTAGATATTCAGTTTGAAGAGTTTTTATAATGGTATATACGTAGGCTAACCATCCCCTTAAAAAACAGTATGTATAAAATTTCTTGTTATCCCAAAAAGTTCCCTTCATATCCCTTTTTAGTCACTTCCCCATTTTCATGACTCTTTTTCTTCACTATTGTTAGGTTTAATTGTTTTGGGATTTTATATAAATAGAATCACACAGAATGTACTCCTTTGAGTTGAGCTTATTTTGCTTAGCTTAATGTTTTTAAGATTCATCTATGTTGTTGTGTTCAGTCTTTTTTTTAGAAAACTAACACTTTGTTTCTTTAATATATTTTTATTTATTTCAGAGAGGAAGGGAGAGGGAAAGAGAGATAGAAACATCAATGATGAAATAGAATCATTGATTGGCTGCCTCCTGAACAACCCCCACTGGGGATCAAACCCACAACCTGGCCATGTGCACTTGACTGGAATCGAACCCAGGACCCTTCAGTCCGCAAGCTGATGCTCTGTCCACTGAGTCAAACTGTCTAGGGCTGTGTTCAGTCTTTTTTACTACTGTAAATAGTTTTCTATTTATTCATTCCTTCTATTGATGAGCATTTGGTTTGAATCCCATGTTGAGCTATTACACATAGGTTGCTGTTAATATTTTTGTGCAAATCTTTATGTAAATATCGTGTTTTAATTTCTCTTGGTAAGTACCTAAGCATAGAATTGCAGATTCATAGGGTATATGTATGTTTAACTTTATAAGAAACTATTGAAGAGTTTTCCAGAATGGTTGTACCATTTGATATGCCCATTAGCAGTGTATAAGAGTTTCAGTTGGATCACATCCTACTCAACATTTGGCGTTGTTAGTCTTTTTTATTTTAGCCATTCTAGTGGGTGTCAAATGGAATCTCATAGTGGGTTCTTTTTGTTTTGCATTTCCTTATGACTAAAGATATCACCATAATCACCTTATTGTCCATTCATGTATGTTCTTTAGTGGGGTGTCTCTTCAAGTCTTTTGCCTGATTTCTTATTCAGATATCCATCCCCCTTTTTTTTTTTTTAAATCCTCACTTTAAGATATTTTTCCATTGAATTTTAGAGAGAGGGATAGAGAGAAATATCAATGAGAGAGAAACACATCAATTGGTTGCCTCCTGCACAAGCCCTGACCAGGGCCCGGGCCGGGGAGGAACCTGCAACCGAGGTACATGGCCTTGACTGGAATCGAACCTGGGACCCTTTGGTTCACAGGACGACGCTCTCAGATGTCCATTTTTTAAATATTGATTTGTAGGAGTTCTTTATATAGTCTGGATAACAGTATTATATCTCATATATATCTTGCAAATATTTTTTTATCCATCTGTGATTTACCTATTCTTTTTTTTACTGTTTTCTTGATGAGAAATTATTTTTTTTTAGTTTTAAAATCCAGTTTAAACAACCCAATTTAAAAATGGGTAAAGGACTTGAATGAACATTCAGAAAAGATACACAAATGGCCAACAAGCACATGAAAAGATACTCAATATCATTATTCATTAGGGAAATACAAATTAGAACCACAATGAGGTACCATATCATACCACTAGAATGGCTACTAAAAACAACAAAAAGGAGAATAAGTGTTGGAGAACATACGGAGAAATTGGAACTCCTGTATACTGCTGGTAGGATGTAAAATGGTTTGGCTGCCGTGGAAGCAGTTGATTATTCCTCAAAAAGATTAACATAGAATTACCACATGACCCAGCAATTCTACTCCAAGGAATATACCACAAAGAATTGAAAACAAGTATTTAAACAAGTACATGTACACAAATGTTCATAGCAGCATTATTCACAATAGCCAAAAGGTGAAAATAACACAGATATTCACAATGGGTGACTTGATAAACAAATTATGGCATATGCATACAGTGGAATATTTTTTAGCTATAAAAAGGAATAAAGTACTGATTCATACTATACAACATGGATGAAAATTGAAAACATGCTAAATGAAAGAAGCCAGACACAAAGGGTCACATATTTATATTCTATTTATATGAAATACCCAGAATAGATAAATCCATAAAACAGATTGGGGGTCACCTGAAGGGAAGAATCAGGAGCAACTGTATAATAGATAAAGGATTTCTTCTGAGGTGATAAAAAATATTTTGTAACTAGGTATAGGTAGTGGTTGCATAAATATGAATGTAGTAAATACTACTCAGGTGTTCACTTTAAAGTGTGATTGATTTTATTTTATGTGAATTTCACCTCAATTTGAAAATCCAATTTATACATTTTTTTCCTTTATAGTCAGTATTTTGTGTACTGATCATGAAATATTTGCCTACCCCATGTTTGTGAAGATACTCTGTTTCCTTCTGTTATATGACTCTGGGTCTCATGTTTAGGTTAAATAACTCTTTTCAAATTAATTTTTGTATTTAGATTGATATAGGAGTTAAGGTTTATTTTTTTTTTTATGCAGAGAACCAGTTGTTTTAGCAGGATTGTTAAAAAAACACACCACACTTTCCTCTTTGAATTTTTGGCAGAAATCAATTGACTGAATATGTGTGGGTCTATTTCTGTATTTTATTCTGTTCCTTTGATTTACTCAGCCTATCCTTAAAACCACACTATTTTGATTACTGAAGTGTATGCTTCCAACTTTTACCCCCCTCAAGATTGTTTGCCTATTCCATTACATTCCCATATAAATTTTAGAACCAGCTTGTCTGTTTAAAAGACCTGCTGGAAATTTAACTGGAAATTGCTAGCTGGGATCTCTTACATTAATTGCCTACTTAGTTAATACCAGAGTGGTCTAAAATGCTTTTGAAAGGAAAATGTTTCCTTTATTTTATTCTTTCCTTCTAGGTTACAAGGCAAATGCAAGAACATGAGCAGGACTCTGAACTTAGAGAACAGATGTCTGGCTATAAGAGAATGAGGCGACAACATCAAAAGCAGCTGATGACTCTAGAAAATAAGCTAAAGGCTGAGATGGATGAACATCGCCTAAGATTAGATAAAGATCTTGAAACTCAACGTAACAATTTTGCTGCAGAAATGGAGAAACTTATCAAGAAACATCAGGCTGCTATGGAAAAAGAGGTGACTGATTCAGTATTACATTTTTTAAACTTTTTAATTTATTGATTGATTTTTAGTGACAGGAAGAGAGAGAGAAACAACGCTTTGTTGTTCCACTTATTTATGCATTCATTGGTTAATTCTCGTATGTGCCCTAACTGAGGTTCGAACCCACAACCTTGGCACATCAGCACAATGCTCTAACCAACTAAGCTACCCGGCCAGGGCTCAGTATTATTAATTTATTTATTCTAGCTTTTGATCATCTCAGAATTAATCAAGGTAGCATTTTGATGTTGGTGTATCTGTTCCCAGAACCAAGCAAATCAATTATGGAAAGGGAGAAATATTTATATAACATGCACAATATCAAGTACTGAGTCTGGGAACCAATGGACATGGGGTCATCTCCTGATGTGATAGTTTTATAGTGTAACAGTAGTAAGTCATTCAACTATTCTAGGCCTTTGGATTCCCTGGTAATTGAGGAGTTTGAGAAATCACCCATCAATAGGAGGTTTAGGTTTCAAAATATCATTCATGATTCTCTACTCTCTGTATTTTTTTGGTCATACCTAGAGGCCTGGTGCATGAAAATTTGTGCACTGGTGGGGGGAGTCCCCTCAGCCTAGCCTGCCCCCTCTCACAGTCCGGGAGCCCTCAGGGAAGGTCCTACTGACGGCTTAGGGCAGTGGTCGGCAAACCGCGGCTCGCGAGCCACATGCGGTTCTTTGGCCCCTTGAGTGTGGCTTGGCATTAGAACCACTTCTTCAAAATAGACTAACCCAGGCCAAAAACCGACTTCTGTGCATGGGCCACGAAGTTTCAATCGCACTGTATGTGCGCGCCCGCACGTGGTATTTTGTGGAAGAGCCACACTCAAAGGGCCAAAGAGCCCCATGTGGCTCGAGAGCCGCGGTTTGCCGACCACTGGCTTAGGGGGAGCCGACATAAGCCGCAGTCTGGCCTCCCTCTGTGGGAGGCAACCGTGCTAATCAGGGGAAGGCGACGCCCCCATCACACTGCTGCTGCTGCCACTGCCAGCAGCAGCTGCTGAGGCTTTATCTGGAAGAATATCCAGAAGACATCCGGTCTAATTAGCATATTACCCTTTTATTAGTGTAGATAATTGAAGATTATTATAATATACACAACATGTTAGAGGTTATAAATTAAGAGAAGTTAAGATTTAGCCATTTGTTTAGTATGATAATGGTGTATTTTTAAGCAGTCTTGTCATGGGAAACCTTTTCTTCTGTTTTTAGTGTCCCATCTGTTTCATTTTATTTTGAGAGTCACATTTTTTTCAAGGAAAACGTAAGCTCAGTAAATTCACACAAAATCATTAAATATGTCTAGTCAGTCCACATTGAGGCATTGTCATTGTTACCCTGTTCACCTTTTCCCCCCAAGAAAAGAAGAACCACTCTCTCACAATAGTAGAGAAGTTGGCAAAATAACTTATGGTGTAAATACATACTTGATTTTGAAATAATTTGTGAAAAAATGTACAGGTATTTAGAATCCTGTTAGGCTTTGGGTAGTGTTTTTAATAACTTGAGAAGAGGTAGTAATTAGCATATTTGCGAAAGCAATTCATGAAATAAGATGTGTAATATAATTACCGATTTGTTTAAAATATATATGTATATATAAATATATGCATGAAAAAATTAGGAAGAGTATCACCAAAATGTTTATATTGGTTATTTCTGGGTGCTAAAATCATATAATGTTTTTCTGTATTTCCTAAATGTTCTAAAATAAATATGTATCTAGCATATAATCAGAAGTAAAATAGATGATATATATATTACTTTAAAGGTGAATTTTATTTTTCTGATTCTCCTAAAATTCATATAATAAAAGATCTGAGTAATAATAATAATTTGGGAGTTCTTATTTTGGTAATGTTTATACTGATTTTATGTTCTTGGGGAATAAAGGTGTCCTTGGTGATATGTATTTAACTGCTGCTTTGAATCTAACTAATTTGATCCATTTTTAAAATTTCTTAAAGGCTAAAGTGATGGCCAATGAGGAGAAAAAATTCCAGCAACATATTCAGGCCCAACAGAAGAAAGAACTGAATAGCTTTTTGGAGTCCCAGAAGAGAGAATACAAACTTCGAAAAGAACAGCTTAAGGAGGTACTTGTTTTATAAAAATTGTCAAGGCAATTATCTGATTGTTAATTATATCCAATCTGATCAACTCATTAGAAGCATTAGAATAAATTTTTCTTTTAATTTTTTTTCTTTAATTACAGTTGACATTCAAGATTATATTAGTTTCAGGTGTATAGCATAGTAGTTAGACATTTATATAAATTACTAGAGGCCCGGTGCACTTAAAATCAAATTGCCCCCCCTGTGGGGCATGTGCTGCATCTTAAGAACCACTGGACTTGACACTTTTCCTCTCTGAGCTTCATTTCTGAATACATACGCATATACCATGGGAATTGTCATCTCTTCTCCAACTACCTCACTGGGTTGTCATGCGGAGGTTCTGAGCTAATATACCTAGAAATGTTTAATCAAGTAAGTGATGTCTAAATGGGGAGGGATTATTATTTTTAAGCCCACGGGTACCCTCGCAAGTAGCAGGTGCTGACTAGGGGAGGGGGGCATGATTGTTTCCCAGGACTGTAGCTTTGGAAGATTTGCAGAGGGTTCCGCAGGCCTCAGAGGGGCAGGCTCTGGCCAGCAACCCTGTAGCGGTGGTCGTCCCTGGAGGCTCTGGCAGGGGGCAGGGAGTTAGGGGGGGCATTAAGGGGGGCAGCGATGCCGAAGGGGGAGTAACTGTCAAACCTTCCCGCTTGGCACCATTCTTTAAATTGTACGTGGCTGTTTCGCAGCTGTACCTGCTCAGGGCGGGGCTCCAATTTCCTGGAGCCAGGTGGGGCCCAGGCCAGAGCGGAGCCAGGCGAGTTAGGAGGGCGGGTTTAGCCGCGCCCCCAGCGAGGTTCAGCGTGTGGAGACCGCACTGCTGCTGTCATCCTGCTGTCATCCGCAGGGAAGGGTCTGACCCTGGGGGGACGCTCAGGCCTGCCTCCACCCTGGTCTGGAGTTGTAGGGAGGAGAGGCGTGCCCGGCCCCAGTGGAAGGGGCCTGGCAGCGGCGGGCAGCGGGCCCCAGGTGCCTCAGGGGCGCTGACGGGTGGTCGCTGGCGGGTGGTCGCTGGCGTGCTATTGTTGTGGGCGCCCCTGGCGGGGCTGGCGGGGGAAGAGATCGGGAGTCGGAGGTGCGGGCTGCAGCTACCCCCGAGGCTGGGTCTTCTCCCCATCCAGTCAGCCTCCCCATCCCCAGGGGGGTGCAGGGGCTGGAATAAAGTTTTCTTTTGTTGCTTGTGTTCATTGAATGTGTATATCAGTTCAAATAAAGACATTGATTATAATCAATTATCAATGAACTAAGATCATCAGTTGATTAGGATCTAAAAAGAAACATCTGAAAATATAATTTTACTTATAATAGCTTTCCTATGCATTAATTAAGTAACTGACTTGTCCCATAGTGTGCATACACATACACCCTTAAATTGAGAGCTACTAATTTATGTGCTTTTTATTTTTATGTTGTTTGAATATTTTATGAACTAAAGTTGTAAAGAATTGGTCTCTTTCTTGATAACGGGAAAGACCATAAGGTTAGTAATCTCTGAAAAATCATTTTATACCTAGGGAAGGTGGCTGATTTATATTTATTTTTAACCTAAAAGGCGTATGGTGATGCCTTTTAGATTGAAAATATACTAGTGTTAATTAGCATTGTAGGGTTTGCTTCATTGAGTATATTGTCAATGCTCTCATCTTGCCCAATAAAATGCTTTTCCATTTATTAGTTTATGAGATGTTACTTAAAATGCTGTAGAAAAACATTGTTTTTGATTGTTCAGTGGTATTAATACTAAATATTAAATGCCATTCATGAGGAAGATCACTGTTCTTCCATGGTTTTGTTGATTTTTCTATTTAATTTTTAATTCTTTTATATTGAGTCTATCCATAATTTTTCAAAAAAATTTAATATTTAGACTGTCGAAAACCAAGAAGTGAAACATAACTGTATTTTAGCCCTAATTTTAATTCATGTATTATTTTTACCTGAAATCATTGCCTTCTGTCACAAAAAAGATTTAAAGAAAGGTGTGTTTTACTTCATTTACCAGTCATTTTGTGTTTTTGAAGCTAGAAACCATCATAAATTTAGCTGTGCAAAGTTAAAAGGGTATACATGCTTTCCGGTGTACATTTCTCTTTCCTGTCCTACTTAATGGATAACTCAAGGAAAGGGAAAATATTACCTACCTCCTTAAGGTCATTGCCCTGCCTATGCATTAGAGAGGACATAGATAAAATACTTTTATTTAAATAGTAGAGGCCTGGTGCATAGATTCGGGCACCGGTGGGGTCCCATGGCCTGGCCTGTGCCCTCTCACAATCCGGGACCCCTCGGGGGATGTCAGAGAGCTGGTTTCGGCCTGATCCCCGCAGACCAGGCTGAGGGACCCCACCAGTGCACGATCGGGGTCAGGGAAGAACCGCGGGAGGGCTCTAGGTTGTGTCCGGCCCATTTCGTCCATTCCCGATCGACGGTACCCCAGCAGCAAGCTAACCTACCAATCTGAGCGTCTGCCACCTGGTAGTCAGTGCACATCATAGCGACTGGTCAAACGGTCGAACAGTCGGACACTTAGCATATTAGGCTTTTATTATATAGGATATCAGATACCAAATGGTACACTCATGTAGTTAATTTTTATGTATTTTTAACTCAGTGGTTTTTTATGTTGCTAGGAGCTGAATGAAAACCAGAGCACTCCAAAAAAAGAAAAACAGGAGTGGCTTTCAAAGCAGAAGGAGAATATACAGCATTTCCAAGCAGAAGAAGAGGCTAATCTTCTTCGACGTCAGAGACAATACCTAGAGCTGGAGTGCCGCCGCTTCAAGAGAAGAATGTTACTTGGACGCCATAACTTAGAGCAGGACCTTGTCAGGGAGGTACGTTTAAATGATGTGAAATCAGGATCAAAAAATGTATACACATTTTGAATGATTATTAATTCCAGTGACTTAAATCTGAAAAGAAAAAAACATTCATTGAGCTATCAGCTGTAAAGTATGTATACATTTTTTTGGGACACCCTATATGTCACTCACATCCCAGCCTCAAGGCCTTTGGACTTTTACTTCCCTCTGCCTAAGTCCTTCTTTCCCTGATATCCATGTGACTTGCTTTCTCCCTTCCTTCATACCTCTCTTCAAATGTCTCTTCCTCAGAAATACTTTCCTTGATTGCAAAATCCTTCTCCCTTCTTTAAATGTTTTTCTTTGTACTTCTCTCTCTCACATACATGCACTTTTTTGGAGGAAGTCTCTCTTCCCCACTAGAATGGAAATTACATGAAGTCACAGGCCCTGACCGGGTAGTTCAGTTGGTTAGAGTGTCATCCCGATATGCCAAGATTGCAGTTTCGATCCCTGGTCAGGGCACATGTAAGCATCAACCAATGAATGCATAAACAAGTGGAACAACAAATCATTGTTTCTCCCTCTCTCCCCTCTGTCCCCTTTCCTTTCTCTAAAATCAATAAGTTTTTTTCAAAAAGAAGTTATATGAAGTCACAGATTCTATTTGGGTCTTTATATGCTTAGTATCTGACCCATAGTAGGCATTCAATAAATATTATATTTAATCAATAATAAATCCATGAATAAAAGAAATATTAGCTTTTAAATATGAGAAAATTAATTGGATAATTTATTATGCCTTTGATCTTCAATGGATGCCATGAAGTGTATGTTACCATTTGACACATTCATTTTCACATAAAAGTTCTTAGTTTATTAATCCTGTCATGAAAAAAACTGCACAATAACCACAGATAAAGTCACTAAATAATCTTTAATCCTGTTGTCCAATCTCCAGCTCACTTTTTGCTAGCACCAGCATTGGCCTTTGCAGTCCGCCTGACTTTCTTCATTCTATTCTTGCATTCCTTTTTCTGTTTTCTTGACGTCTTCTTCTCATGTCTTGTAAGCATCTGTGTTTGGATTCATTTTTCTTTGTGTAATCCAAGGAATCCTAAATCATGCCAAAGCCAATTGTCTTGCCACCACCAAAATGGATTCTGAATTCAAACACAAAGATGACATCTGGTGTGGTCTTATACATTTTGGCTAGTTTTTCCCGAATTTCTGTCTTAGGTACTGTTGCCTTCCCAGGGTATAAAGGACATCAATGATCATTTGTTTCCACTGAAGTAGTCTGTTGGTCATGAACTTCCTGGTCCAGATAGTTACTGTGTTGTTCATGATGATGGCCAATCTCTAAGCACCCGGGAGGCAAAAAGTCATTTAACACATTTATAATCATACTAGAGGCCCGATGCACAAAATTCGTGCAAGGACCTTGGCCCCGGCCACTGCCTGCCGCCGCCACTGCAGCTGGTGGCCTCTGCCACGGCCCCCACCTGCTGCAGCTTTGTCAGGAAGGAAGGACGTCTAGAAGAACATCTGGTCTAATTAGCCTATTACGCTTTTATTATTATAGACTAGAAGCCCAGTGCACGAAATTCGTGCACGGCGGGGGGTTGTCCCTCAGCCAAGCCTGTACCCTTTCCAATCTGGGACTCCTGGAGGGATGTCCGACTGCCCGTTTAGGCCCGATCCCACCAGGATCGGGCCTAAATGGGCAGTCGGACATCCCTCTCACAATCCAGGACTGCTGGCTCCCAACTGCTTGCCTGCCTGCCTTCCTGATTGCCCCTAACCGCTTCTGCCTGACAGCCTGATCACCCCCTAACCACTCCGCTGCCAGCCTGGTTGATGCTTAACTGCTCCCCTGCCAGCCTGTTTGCCCCCAACTTCTCTCCTCTGCCGGCCTGGTCACCCCTAACTGCCCTCTCCTGCAGGGTTGATCACCTCCAACTGCCCTCCCTTGCAGGCCGGGTGCCTCCCAACTGCCCTCTCCTGCTGGCCATCTTGTGGTGGCCATCTTGTGTCCACATGGGGGCAGGGTCTTTGACCACATGGGGGCAGCTATATTGTGTGTTGCAGTGATGATCAATCTGTATATTACTCTTTTATTAGATAAGATAGAGGCCTGGTACAGGGGTGGGGGCCAGCTGGTTTGCCCTGAAGGGTGTCCCGGATCAGGGTGGGGTTCCCTTGGGGCATGGGGTGGCCTGAGCAAGGGGCCTGTGGTGGTTTGCAGGCCGGCCACGCCCCCTGGCAACCCAAGCAGAGGCCCTGGTATCTGGGATTTATTTTCCTTTTACAATTGAAACTTGGTAGCCTGGAGCGGAGCCAAGCCTGGGGCTCCCTCTGGGGCGGCAGCCATTTTCTGTGGCAGTTAATTCACCTTCTACAATTGAAACTTTGTAGCCTTAAGCGAGTGAGCCCGGCCAGGGTGTGCGGAAAGATTTGCTTCCCCTGTTGCCGCCGGCAACCCTGGCCTGCTCTCTCAAGCTCCATTCTGCCGCCATTTGTTTAAATTTGTTTACCTTCTATAACTGAAACTTTGTAGCTTGAGTGGAGGCTTAGGCCTGCAACGGCTATGGAAAGCTTGGCTTGCTCTGTTACCTGGGAAACCTTGCTCTCTGTGGCTGTAGCCATCTTGGATTGGAGTTAATTTGCACACTCGCCCTGATTGGCTGGTGGGCGTGGCTTGGGTGGTGGGCGTGGTTTATGTGGCGGAGTGATGGTTAATTTGCATATTACCATTTTATTAGAGAGGATAATTTTTAATTAGACAAATCCTGAAACTCTTATACTAGTGAAAACAGTAGATCTCATTATCAGAGGTACCTGTGAGCATAGATAAATTTATTTCCAAGAGTGGCTTAAAATAAGCTTCAGATATAGCATAATTATTCAAAGGCATTGAGTCTGAATAATGGCATGGAGAAATGGGTAGTATTGGTAAGAGTATAAATTGATACTGCCCTTTTGGAACGTAATTCAGAAGTAGCGCTTAAAATGTAATATGCAGCCCTGGCCAGTGTCCTCAGTGGTTAGAGTATTGGCTCATGCACTGAAGGGTCTTGGGTTCAATTCCAAGTCAAGGGCACATCCCTGGGTTGCAGGTTCCATTTCCTGTCCTGATTGGGGCACATGCGGGGAGGCAACCAATCAACTTGTCTATAATGTCGATTATATTATTAGGTGAAGAAAGCATATTATATGCCTATATTGTATATTGTTATTCACTTTTTAAAAACTATATGTTTTTCTGTAATAGATATGTTATGATGAGCTGGGGAAGGTTGGGAAACATTTGCAACAAACCGTTGTCTGCTGGAGAAAGGGTTTAGGCAAAAGGGGCAAGTTTGACTTCTACATTTTGTGTGTGTGTGTGTGTGTGTGTGTGTGTGTGTGTGTGTGTGTTGTACACTTGTTGTTTTTTCCACTCTTGAACACTTTAATTAAATTTGTTGGGGTGACATTGATTAATAGGATCATATAGTTTTAAGTGTATATTTCTATGATATGAAATCTGTGTATTGCTCTGTGTGCCCATCACCCAAAGTCAAACCATCTTCCGTCACCATGTATTAAGCTCCCTCTAGCCCCCGCTACCCCACCACCCCTCTCCCTCTAGTAAGCACCACACTGTTGTCTGTGTCCATGAGTTTCAGTTTTATATCCCATATATGAGTTGAGGTCATGTGGTTCTTAGCTTTTTCTGACTGACTTATTTCACTTAGTATAATATTCTCAAGGTCCGTCCATGTTGTTGCAAATGTCAGTATTTCGTCTTTTCTTATGGCTGAGTAGAATTCATTGTATATATGTGCCATATCTTATTTATCCAGTCATCTATTGAAGGACACTTGGGTTGTTTCCAAAGTTTGTCTTGGACACTATGAATAGTGCTGCAATGAACATAGGGTGCATAGATCTTTGCAGGTACATGTTTTTGAGTTTTACAGGTATATTACCCAGGAAAGGAATTGCTGAGTCTTATGGTAACGCTATTCTTAATTTTTTGAGGAACTGCCAGACTGTTTTTCATAGTGGCTGTACCAGTCTATATTCCCAGCAGCAGTGAATGAGGGTTTCCTTTTCTCCACACCTCTCCAGCACTTTTCATTACCTATCTATATAACTGTTGGCCATTTAGGATAAGTGTTCAGGTCCTCTGCCTATATTTTAATTTGATTAGTGTTGATTTTTATGAGTTCTTTATATATTTTGGATATTAAACCTTTGTCAGAACTGTTTGCAAATATCACCTCCTATTCATTCAGTTGCCTTTTTGTCTTGTTGTCGGTTTCTTTTGCTCTGCAGAAGCTTTTTAGTATGATATAGTCCCATTCATTTATTTTAGCCTTTACTTCTCTTGCCTTAGGGGTCAAATTCATAAAAAGTTCTCTGCGACCAAAGTTCACAACTTTGAAACCTATGTTTTCTTCTGTGTAATTTATTGTTTCAGATCTTACATTTAGGTCTTAGATCCATTTTGATTAATTTTTGTTCATGGGGACAAACTGTAATCTAATTACATTTTTCTGCATGTGGCTTTCCAGGTTTCCCAGAACCACTTATTGAAGAGGCTTTCTTTTCTCCATGGTGTGTTGGCTTTTTTGCTGAAAATTCTGCCCATATACATGTGGTTTTTTTATATTGGGACTCTCAATTCCATTCCATTTCTGCCAATACCATGCTGTTTTGATTATCGTAGCTCTGTGGTATAATTTGAAGTCAGTTAGTGTGATTGCTCTGGCTTCATTCCTTTTTTCATTGCTTTGGCTATTTGGGGTCTTTCGTGGTTCCATACAAAAATGGTGAACTTTTTGTTCTGTTTCTTTAAAAAATAACAGTGGGATTTTGATGGGAATTGCATTGAATTTGTATATTGCTTTGGGTAATATGGCCATTTTAACTATGTCGATTCTTCAGTCTGTGAACACGGAATATCTGTGTTCATTTCGCTGTGCCTTTTTCAATCTCTTTTAATAATGCTTTGTAGTTTTCCGTATATAGGTCTTTCACATCCTTTGTTACATTTATTCCTAGGTATTTTATTCTTTTGATTGCAACTACAAAAGGAAATTTTTTTTTTCATTTCTTTTTCTGAAGTTTCGTTGTTAGTATATAGGAAAGCAATGGATTTTAGTACATTGATTTTGTATCCTATAACTTTATTGTTTATTGTTTCTAACAATTTTTGGTGGAGTTTTTAGGATTTTCTATGGACAGAATCATGTCATCTGCAAATAGTGACACTTTTACTTCTTCCTTCCCAATTTGGATGCCTTTTATTTCATTCTCTTGCCAGATTGTTAGGACTTCCAGAACTATCTATATCAGTGATGGGCAACCTTTTGAGCTTGGTGTGTCAAACTTCTCCAAAAAGCTGAGCATAACTCGGGTAGTGTGTCACTTTGAGGAAAAAACTAACTCCAAGACTCTAGTCGCAAATGTTTCATCCTCAGGAGCAGCAAATGTTTTATCCTTGGCATGTGGCCGCGTGTCATCAGAAATGGCTACGCGTGTCAGTGCTGACACGCGTGTCATAGGTTCGCCATCACTGATCTATATATATAAAGAGATAATATGCAAATTAGGCCGGGATGCCATAAGGGGTTGACCGGACAGGAGAAGGTGGCATGTGCAGCATCGGGGGTGGGGCAGCAGGGATTTCCCCGCACCTGCTTCAAGGACGGGAGCGGGAGGCAGGGCTGGACTAGCAGCGGCTGTGGCTGCTGTGGGGCCCAGGGAGCGAGGCAGGGTGGGACCAGTAGGCTGCGGGGTCCAGGGAGCGAGGCAGGGCCGGACCAGCAGGATGTGGGGCTTGGGGAGTGAAGCAGGGCCAGACCAGCAGGCTGCGGGGTCCAGGGAGTGAGGCAGGTCCGGACCAGCAGCGGCCACAGGGGCTGCTGCGCTGTGGGCCCAGGTCAGGGCTCATGCATGAGGCAACCAATCGATGTGTCCCTCTCACATTGATGTTTCTCTTTGTCTTTCCCTCTCTCTTCCATGGTCTCTAAAAATCAATGGGAAAATATCCCAAAGTGACTTGAGGGTGGGCGGCGCCACACCACGTGATTTCGAATCACGTGCTGGGTTCCTAGTGTTGAATAAGAATGGTGAGAGTGGGCATCTTTGTCTTGTTCCTGATTTTTTAGGAAAAGCTTTCAGTTTTTCATCATTGAGTGTGATATTGGCTGTGGGTCTGTCATATATGGCCTTATTATGTTGAGATACTTTCCTTCTATACCTATTTTATTGAGTGTTTTAAAATGGATGTTGTATCTTATCAAATGCTTTTTTGCACCTATTGATAAGATCGTATGATTTTTATCCTTTCTTTTGTTAATGTGATGTATTACCTTGATCGATTTGCATATGTTGAGCCATCCTGTACCCTGGAATGGACCCCACTTGATCATTTTTTTAATGTATTGTTGTATTCTACTTGCTAGTATTTTGTTTAGGATTTTTACATCTGTATTCATCAGCGATATTGGTATGTAGTTTTCTTTTTTTGTGTTATTCTTGTTAGGTTTTGGTATCAGGGTTATGTTGGCCTCGTAAAATGTGTTAGGAAGTATTGCCTCTTCAGTTTTTTGGAAGAGTTTGAGAAGGATAGGTTTCAAATCTTCTTTGAATGTTTGGTAGAATTCACGGGTGAAGCCATCTGGTCTGGACTTTTATTTTTTAAAAGGTAGGGTCTTGTTGATGGTTTCAACTTCCTCACTGCTAATCAGTCTATTTAGATTTGTCAATTTTATTAATCTTTTCAAAGAAACAACTCTTTGTTATATTAATTTTAACACTTGTTCTTTTTAATCTGAAGGGGGAAAAAATAACATTTTTTTAAAATACTCATCCTAGGAGTGAGGATATTTTCTCCATTGATTTTTAAAGAGAGTGGAAGGAATGGGGGAAGGAGAGAGAGATAAACATCACTGTGAGAGAGACACATCGATTAGTTGCTCCCACACGCAGGTATGGAACCTACAACCCAGGTACCTCCCGTTGGCCAGGAATCAAATCTGCGACCCTCTGGTGTGCAGGCTGATGCTCTAACCACTGAGCATGCCAGCCAGGGCAAGAATAATATTCATTGAGCATCATGCCAGATATTATTCTTAGAACTTTCCATTTATGAACTCATTTCATCCGCACATTAAATCTATGAAATAGCTATATTGTTATCTTGTATTTTGAGAAGTGATGAAACTGAAGCACAGAGAGTAAACTAACCCAATGACTTACTGTTTCTAAGTAGCAGACCCAGGATTTAGAATACAGGCAGTCTAGCTCTTGATTCCATGTTCTTAACTACTACACTATACTGGGTATACTATCCTATATAATAAAAGGCTAATATGCAAATTGACCGAACTGTGGAATGACCAGTCATTATGACATGCACTGACCACCAGGGGTTAGACACTCAGTGCAGGAGCTGCACCCCGGTGGTCAGTGCGCTCCCACAGGGGGAATGCTGCTCAGCCAAAAGCCGGGCTCACGGCTGGCGAGCACAGCGGTGGTGGCGGGAGCCTCTCCAACCTCCGAGGCAGCACTTAGGATGTCCGACTGCCAGCTTAGGCTTGCTCCCCTGGGGAAGCGGGCCTAAGCCATCAGTCGGACGTCCCCCGAGGGCTCCCGGACTGCGAGATGGTGCAGGCCGGGCTGAAGGACCCCTTTCCCCGCGCCCCCCCCCCCCCCCGAGTGCACGAATTTTGTGCACCAGGCCTCTAGTATCTAATAGAATTGAAGAGTATACTCTGAAAAAATTCAAAGGATGATTAGGGACCTCTTCAAATAATAATTAAGAAGCAATACATAAAAGATGGAAAGGAAAAGGACATTAGGCTTTTTCAGATAACTTTGTCTTAATCTTATTTCAAAAAATAGTATTAATGAATAGTAAATGACAAGGATAAGGAAATTTGTGCTACTAATTGTCCATTTACTACAGTAAAAGTCATAAAACTCTAATATTTACTATGCAGCCATTATTGAACTTGGTTTTTACATTTCTTTTCTGGTTATTCTGTTTCTTAGGATCTTTTTTCCTGCCATTATACAGCAGTAAATTATACCTTTTGTCTCATTTTTTGGATTAGGAGTTAAATAAAAGGCAGACCCAAAAGGACTTAGAGCATGCCATGCTTCTGCGACAACATGAATCCATGCAAGAACTGGAGTTTCGTCACCTCAACACAATTCAGAAAATGCGCTGTGAGTTGATCAGATTGCAGCATCAAACTGAGCTCACTAACCAGCTGGAATATAATAAGCGAAGAGAACGGGAACTAAGGCGAAAGCATGTCATGGAGGTTCGACAGCAGCCTAAGAGCCTGAAGGTACCTTTAGCCTAAGCTTGACAGTGAAAAGAAAAAAAGGCATCCACGTAAACAGTAAAGGTCTAAGATAGATGTCTGTCATAAAGAAATCGAACAAACTTTTTTCTTTTTATTTGAAGCATGTTTGGTTAGTTTTAATGTGCAGTGTCTGTAGCTACAGACTTTTGCTTATGTATTTCTCACCAAGTACCAAAAACTAGCAAAACTTTAAACTGTGGAAAGTGCCATCAATAAGAATCAAAATTCATATTTTAAATGTACCCAAATGTTCAATGCTATATTACATGTCAACATGCTAACTAACCTGTTGTCTTTTTCTCTGTTCCAGTTAATTCAGTATGGGAATCTTATTTGCTCTAAATGTCATTTGTATCCAAAAAAGACGGTTCCTAATTAGTACAGAAGCCAGTGAATAAAATAGGCCTTTTAAACTCCTCTCCCTTCATTGTCTGTGCACAGCTGAAGAAAACAGAGTGGAATTATAACAGAACTTTAATTTTTATACTTGCTTTGAATAGAGGAATTCATTCACATGATATGAAATTTGAAAGATACCAAAGTGTACTATAAAGTTAAAGTTTTCCCTTTCTCCCCTTTGTCCCTCCAGCCACCTGGTCCAACCCCTTTCACCAGAGTCAACCAGAGTTAACAATTACAAGAAATTTTCAAGTTTTATAACTTATAATAAATATTTGAAGGAGTATAGTCACATGAATCTTAATAAACTAAAACTACACAATATATAGGCTGTCATCCATATTAGTACCTCAGTCTGTATATGTCTGCACACTTTAAACTTTTATTTATACCAAATAAGGCCCAGGTCCCATAGTGTTTTCTTTTTAAACCCTTTCCTCTTTTTAAAACTATTTGATAATTAAACTATAAAACTGTTCTTGGTCTTAACTGAATAACTGTCCTGGAGTGAAGTAAAATTCATTCACTGAGGTAATCTGTGTTAAAATCTTAAAGCTGCACCATATCCAGTGCTATCTCCAGTTCCCACCCAATTCCTTTCAAACAGGAAGGGAATCTGTCCATCCACATTACCTTCTTTAGTTGTTGCTTACAAAAATAGGAATTCATAATGATTTTTTAGGTTTATTTTGTCTTTTTAGTAGAAAGAGATATACTCTATTGGCAACAGAATAATTTCCCACAAAAGATTTTTTAAACAACATGTCTGTGAAATAATTAATTAGTTTTAAAGTTAGCAGCATCCAGAAATAAAACAAACTGAAAGCTTAATTAGTTTTTATGGTCATACCATAAATCTGATATGACTGCATTTCTGTAGGGATAGTTGTTTGATGTTTGTTTTTTCCCTTTATTGATTAAGGTATTACATATGTGTCCTTATCCCCCTCATTGCTCCCCGCACCCCACCCTGCTCATGCCCTCACCCCCCTGTTGTCTGTATCCATTGGTTATGCTTATATACATGCATACAAGTCCTTTGGTTGCCCTCTCCCCCTTACCCCCATCCTCTCCTGCCTTCCCTCTGAGGTTTGACAGTCTGATCGATGCTTCTCTGTCTCTGGATCTGTTTTTGTTCACCAGTTTATGTTCATTATATTCCACAAATGAGTGAGATCATGTGATATTTATCTTTCTCTGACTGACTTATTTCGCTTAGCATAATGCTCTCCAGGTCCATCCATGCTGTTGCAAATGGTAGGAGTTCCTTCCTTTTTACAGCAGCATAGTATTCCATTGTGTAGATGTACCACAGTTTTTTAATCTATTCATCTGCTGATGGGCACTTAGGCTGTTTCCAAATCTTATCTATTGTAAATTGTGCTGCTATGAACATAGGGGTGCATATATCCTTTCTGATTGGTGTTTCTAGTTTCTTAGGATATATTCCTAGAAGTGGGATCACTGGGTCAAATGGGAGTTCCATTTTTAGTTTTTTGAGGAAACTCCATACTGTTCTCCAAAGTGGCTGCACCAGTCTGCATTCCCACCAGCAGTGTACAAGGGTTCCTTTTTGCATCCTCGCCAGCACTTGTCATTTGTTGATTTGTTATGATAGCCATTCTGACAGGTGTGAGATGGTACCTCATTGTTGTTTTGATTTGCATCTCTCGGATGATTAGTGACTTTGAGCATGTTGGATTATTTGATCTCAGAAATATTTATGTAATTCATGTTTATCATCATCCTAAGAAGAGTTATCTCCTCCTTTGCTCCATAACTTTTGTTTGACCTTTGAAAGATTAGTTAACTCAGCTAATTGCAAGTAAACTGACTTGCAAGTTTTCACTTGTGGTGTTGTTAAAGAGTAAACTATTCTTAAGTGTGTTTCTACCTAGTTTGTTCCCTGAAGGAAAAGACCAATTGTAATAACAATATTAGTTACTAATACCCTTTTTTATGGTGTCTGTCCCAGACCATGTAGTTGGAGTTGAGATTGTGATTAGAAGAAATTGGAGCAAAATGTCTCATATAAGGAACAGAGTAAATGTGCTTATTTTCTACCTGAGAGATCTGATAAAATACTGTCTATGCTTTAATATTTACTACACTTATTGCTTGAGAAGAAATTTAATTTTCTGTCATCAATATACACAGTAATCAAAACTAATTTCAATATTTATTCAAGTAGCTAAACTTATACTAGCAGAGTATTGAGTATTGCTTGAAATACTGTGATAAATGAGGTTGTTGGTATTCTAATTTAAATTAGAATTTTGTTATTAAAATGTATAGAATTTAGTGATCTGGCCCAGTAACCAAGTGCAAAAGTACCTGTAACCTTATGATTTCATCTTTTTAGTTTTCCTTTCCCATTTTCCTAGTAGCTTTTGTTTTTTATGTAAGCATAAGGTATGCCAAATGCCATATGTTAAAAATTATATACATCTATTTTTTTCTTCCCAGTCTAAAGAACTCCAAATAAAAAAGCAGTTTCAGGACACCTGCAAAATCCAAACCAGACAGTACAAAGCATTAAGAAATCACCTACTGGAGACTACACCAAAGAGTGAGCACAAAGCTGTTCTGAAACGGCTCAAGGAGGAACAGACCCGGAAGTTAGCCATCTTGGCTGAGCAGTATGACCACAGCATTAATGAAATGCTATCCACACAAGCCGTGAGTTTGTTTTATTGAGGCAAAACAATTTAGTGCCCCCATCCTTCTACACCTGATTAAAATACTAGTTGGAAGTGATAGCTCTCCTGCAGCTTGGGCTCTCAGCATTGCGTGGAAGCAGGTATGATGTATATAGCATTCTCATTGGTCTACTTAGACACAAAGTTCTAAAGAGGCTTTTTGCCAGTACCTCTCAGGTCCTTAGTACATATTCCAAAAGCTTATCAGTATTAGAGCAGCAGCGCCCTGGCCGGTGTGGCTTGGTTGGAGCATTGTCCCATACACCAATAGGTGGCAGGCTTGATTCTTGGTCAGGTAACATATCCAGGTTGCAGGTTTGATCTCCAGTTGGAGTACGTATAGGAGGCAATTGATCTGTTTCTCTTTCACGTTGATGTTTCTTTCTTTCTCTCTCTTCCTCTCTATAAAAAAATCAATAAAATTAAAAAACTAAAAAAGATTAGAGCAGCAACTTTGCTAAGCAGTGGGCAAAAAGTAGTACTATATTGCCCAGCCAGTGTGGCTCAGTTGTTGAGCATCGACCCATGCACCAGGAGGTCACTGGTCCAATTCCTGGTCAGGGCACATTTCCATATTGGAATCCAAATGGTCACATTTGAATGCATCTATAATAATAAAAGCATAATATGCTAATTAGACCGGACAGCCCAACAACCTTCCGGACGTCATTCCGGACAAAGCCGCGGTGGCGGGGGCCGAGGCAGAGGCGGTTAGGGGTAATCAGGCAGGCAGTCAGGCAAGTGGTTAGGAGCCAGCGGTCCCAGTTGTGAGAGGGATGTCCGACTGCCGGTTTAGGCCCAATCTCCCAGGAGTCCCTGTGGGATGGGGCCTAAACCGGCAGTTGGATGTCCCCCGAGGGGTCCTGGATTGCGAGAGGATGCAGGCCCAGCTGAGGGACCTCCCCACCCCGTGCACAAATTTCATGCACTGGGCCTCTAGTATAAAATATTTTCTATATAAGTTTTGTAAACTTTTCTTAAAGGGCCAGATAGTAGATATTTTAGGCTTTGTGGGTCAGAAGGCAAGATTGAGGATATTGTGTGGATACTTAAATAGCCATTTAAAATGTAACCATTTCAGTCCTGCTAGTATGGCTCAGTGGTTGAGTGTTAACCCAGGAACCAGGAGGTCTCGGTTCAGTTCCCATTTAGGGCATATGCCTGGGTTGTGGGCTTGATCTCCAGTAGGGGGCGTGCAGGAGGCAGCTGATCAATGATTCTCTCTCATTATTGATGTTTCTCTCTCCCTCTCCCTTCCTCTCTGAAATCAATAAAAATTCATTTAAAAAGAAAAAAAATGTAACCATTTAAAAATGTAAAGATCATTCTTAATTAGTGGACTATTTAAGCACACACGCAGTTTGGCCCATAGGCTATAGTTGGCTGGTCCCTGTTCTGTAGTTATTTCCATTTGAGAGAAGAGATTCAGTCTTCTATCATCTAATCAGAGTCTAAATTTTTCTTAAGAAAAATATGCTTATTTAGGATTCCTCCAAATGGCTTATGATAGCTTTATCTTCATAACTAGAGGCCCAGTGCATGATTGAATCATGCACATGTAGGGTCCCCTACACGCTTTCGCTTTCGATCGCGGGGGAGCTGGGTGCCTGTCTGCTGGTGCACCAGGCCTTTCAGAAGCCTCCGCCGAGCCGGAGGCTTCTGAAAGGCCTGGTGCCGGAGCGGACAGGCACCCAGCTCCCCCGCTTTTGATGGTCTGCGGCGGGACGTGAGCTCGCTGCCCCAGAGGCCCCTTCTGTTCCGCAGCACAGCCATGGCGCAGACGCTGAGCTCGCGCCGCCGCTGGCCCAATCGGCTACCCCGGCCACCCCGAGTCCCACCCCCTGCGCCTCCCGCTGGCCCAATCGTGGGCGTAAGGAGTGATGGTAATTTACATATTACCATTTTATTAGGTAGGATGCCATCATTAGTTACTGTACCTTCCTTTTTCAGAGATATTTACTCTAAAATAGAAGAGAGAACAATTATTTATCTACAAAAGAGTAGTCTGTTTTCTCTGAGACTCCTTCTTTCCATAAGTCATAAATAGATAGCTCACAGTAAGATATATGTTTTCTTTCTCTCTCTCTTTCAGCTGCGTTTGGATGAAGCACAGGAAGCAGAGTGCCAGGTTTTGAAGATGCAGCTGCAACAGGAACTGGAGCTGTTGAATGCATATCAGAGCAAAATCAAGATGCAAGCTGAGGCACAACATGATCGAGAGCTTCGGGAGCTTGAACAACGGGTCTCCCTACGAAGGGCACTCTTAGAACAAAAGGTATAACTAGTAGAAGGAAGGTGATTGTGCTAGTATTTGCTTTCCTCAAAAACATTTTATAAATATATTTTCATATTATCAGAGGTGGCATTAGACTATTTTCACAATACCATATTTTCTTCATTCTAGTTTTGGTAGGGTTTTTCTTTTTATTTAAAATATTGACTCAAAATTTGTGCACTCGGGGGGCGTCCCTCAGCCTGGCCTGCACCCTCTCACAGTCTGGGAGGGACAAATGTTTAGGAATATATATACTTTTCTCATATATTCTGGGCCTGGATACAGACAGAAAGTAAAACCAGTTCCAGACAGGTGAAAAGTCAAACTGAAAATGTTACTTCCAGATGTACTTTTATTTATTTTTTTTTAACTTATTCTTTGTCAGATATATTAGAGAATAGAAGTAGAATCACAGTAAGATATGTAAGCTGAGTGTGTATGTGTTTTGGGGAAAGGGTGATGGGCAGAAGATTTTGAGTGATAAAGAGAGGAAAGATATTTGTTGTAAGAAGTAGTAGAATATCAGTTGTACCCATGATTCAGAACTATGATACAGAATTCCTGAGCCATAATCCCAATAGCTGATATAGTCTTAGATCCATTAAATTAATACTTGCCTAATGGTTTTGCCTATTAAAAGTTGTCATTATTTCTGGACCATTGGATCATAGATTTTCCTCTGTTTTCTGCAGTTCTTGTGATAAAAATAGAATGCCTTAAGAAAACCACCTAAATAAGGTGTCATTGCTGTCTTTACTGGCTTCTTGAGAGGTACTTGCCTCTAAAAATTTTCTCAATTATGCCGAAACCGGTTTGGCTCAGTGGATAGAGCGTCGGCCTGCGGACTGAAAGGTCCCAGGTTCGATTCTGGTCAAGGGCATGTACCTTGGTTGCGGGCACATCCCCAGTAGGGAGTGTGCAAGAGGCAGCTGGTCGATGTTTCTCTCTCATCAATGTTTCTAACTCTCTATCGCTCTCTCTTCCTCACTATAATAAATCAATAAAATATATTTAAAAAAATAAATAAATAAAAATAAAAATTTTCTCAATTATGTTTCTCATTCAAGATGGAAAGATAGAAACATACAAATTTTGAGAAAAATCTAATTTGTCTTATGTACATATTTCATAAATGTAATTCCAACTTTCATATTTAAAATTCAATCCAAAATTCTATCTCTTACGGTTCAAAATTATCACTGAGAGGGAAATTCCTTAAGGTATTCAGATATAGTGATGTAAGAAATGTTGGTACTATTAAAGTATACATATTTGTATTTTTAGCTCCACCTAGTGGTTCTAAAGCAGTGCTATTAATCATTTCAATATATGAACCAAAGCCTACATGTTCCTAGTAAAATGTGAGCATAAAACTGATACCTATTGATGTGGCATTCTCATGCATCATTAATGCATTTTGGAAAGCAATTTGGAAGTACATATTGAGCTTTGGAAATGTTAAGTACTTAAGACTGAGAATTCCAAGGAAAAGAAATCCAAAATATAGGGGGAAATTAATGCTTAAGTATGATGATTAAAGCATCTTACATAATAATCTTACATAATAAAAAGGTAATATTTAAATTACCATCACTCCGCTATGCCCATGATTGGGCCAGCGGGAGACACAGGGGGCGGGACTCAGGGTGGCTGGGGTGGTGATTGGGCCAGCAGGACACTGAGCTCGCGTTGCCAGCAGCGACGCGAGCTCAGCGTCTGCGCCATGGCTGTGCTCCGGCACAGACAGGCCTCTGGGGCAGCGAGCCGGCGTTTTGGAGGTTTGGAGGTTTGGAGGTGGCGGGGGGTGGGCGGGCGGCGCAACTCCCCGGGGAGGAGTCTGGCAGCAGTTGGGCCGCAGGAGCACGTGGCGGCGGCCCCAGCCTTCCTGGGCGGGAGGCAAAGGCAAGACCCCGGCCTGGGCTCCTGCCGCAGGAGGACCACGCCCCCGCCCCGCCTCGCCCTAGGGGCCCAGGGACTTCGGAGCTGCCGACCAGCGGACAGACAGCTTACACGTGCATGATTAAATCATGCACTGGGCTTCTAGTATTTTATAATGGTTTCAAACCATCCAAACCATCTAAAATAGAGAATAAGGAGCATTTGAGATCTTGCTCCCTGGCATATGTTGTCAGTTTTGGCTCAAACTCTTAATTGCTTATAAAAATTCTCAATTAATTAATTAATAAGAGATATAATTAAGTGATTAGGCCAATCTGCTTAATAAAAATTTTTCATTGTTGTTAATCCTCACCCAAGGATATTTTTCCATTGATTTTTAGAGAGAATGGAAGGAAGGGGGAGTGACAGAGAAAGAGAAACAATGATGTGAGAGAGACACCTGCATGTACACCAACCAGGGCTGGGTTTGGAGCCCACCATCGAGGGATGTGCCCTTGACTGGAATTGAATTTGGGACCCTTTAGACCACAGATTGAAACTCTATCTACTGAGCCAAACTGGCTAAGGCTACTTGATAAAACTTTAGCCTTTTCAATGATGGCTACAAACACAGTATTAATGTGAATGTATTTAATATAATAAACATATTACGATGTATTTGAATAAAACAAAAAAGACAAATAACACTTAAAAGTGAATTGAAGAAATGCTAGTAGTGGTGATATTAATATGGTAGATTGGTTTATTTTTCTATTTTACTATATTTTATGTGGTGGTTAATATTACTTTAATAATGGAAAATGCAAAAGGTTAGTATTAAAAATAATAAAAGAACAATAGGAGAATAAATCTATAGTGCTTTGAGTTGCTACTTCATTTTTAGAGCTGATGTTTACATTTCACGTGGAATGCATGACTATGAATAACTTTGAGGTCAGTTGGCAACTACTAAAGCCAATCTAGGTATGTGCCTTGACTTGAAATTGAACCTGCTACCTTTTGGTGCACAAGGACAATGCTCCTACCAACTATAAAAACTTTGAAAAATCATAACAGCTATATATTTTCTGTACTTAGTGCTTACTGGTTGTACAAAAATTAATAAATAAAAAATCACTAAAAACACATACTTGGGTGAGGATTTAAGAAAGTTTTTTTAAAGTTCACATGGAATCCTATCTAATAAAAGAGTAATATGCAAATTGACCATCACTCCAACACACAAGATGGCTGCCCCCATGTGGTCAAAGATGGCTATCCCCATGTGGACATAAGATGGCCGCCACAAGATGGCCAGCAGGGGAGGGCAGTTGGGAGGGACCAGGCCTGCAAAGGAGGGCAGGTGTGGGCGATCAAGGCCAGCAGGGGAGGGCAGTAGGGTGTCCCAGATCAGGGTGGGGGTTCCCTTGGGGCATGCCGTGGCGTGGGCGAGGGGCCTGTGGTGGTTTGCAGGCTGGCCACGCCCCCCGGCGACCCAAGCGGAGACCCTATTATCTGGGATTTATTTATCTTCTATAATTGAAACTTTGTAGCCTGGAGTGGAAGCCAAGGTAGGCCAGAGCTGTGGAAACTTGGCTTCCTCCATCACCAGGGGCAACCCAAGCCTCCTGCTCTCTCCAGCTTCCTGGCTGCCGCCATTTTTGTTGGGATTTATTATCTTCTATAATTGAAACTTTGTAGCCTTGAGTGGAGGCCTGGGCCTGCCAGCGTGTGCGGAAAGCTTGGCTTCCTCCATTGCTGGGGAAACCCAGCCTCCTGCTCTCTCTGTGGCCACAGCCATCTTGGTTGGGTTAATTTGCATACTTGCTCCTGATTGGCTAGTGGGCGTGGCTCTTGGGTGTAGCGGAGTGATGGTTATTTTGCATATTACTCTTTTATTAGATAGGTGTTTTTTAATTGGTTCATTTGGATTGGGGCCCACACAAGGTCTAGATCAGTGATGGGCAACCTTTTGAGCTTGGTGTGTCAAACTTCGCCAAAAAACTGAGCATAACTTGGGTAGTGTGTCACTTTGAGGAAAAAACTAACTCCAAAACTCTAGTCGCAAATGTTTCATCCTCAGGAGCAGCAAATGTTTCATCCTTGGCATGCGGCCGCATGTCATCAGAAATGGCTCTGCGTGTCAGTGCTGACACGCGTGTCATAGGTTCGCCATCACTGGTCTAGATGTTGCATTTAGTTAATTGTCTTGCCTGTAACAGGCCCCACTCCACCCCCTTTTTAAAACTGTGGGTTGGATTCTTTGCTCTTTGGGAATTCTCACATTCTGGATTTGGCTGATTGCATCCTCATGTTGTCATTTAATGTATTCCTGTTTACTTCATATTTCTTGTAAACTGACAATTAGATTTAGAGTTATGATTATATTTAGATCAAATATTTTTCTTTAAAAATTTTTTGCAAGGGATTTTTGTAAGGGGTACTATGTACTTCCTTTTGCATGATACCAAGAAATATGTCTAGTTCCACTTTTAAGTGATATTATATTGATCAGTGTATTCCAGGTATTATCAATCTGATCATTAAATGGTTCAACATTTTTTTCATTGTCTATTGACTTTTTATGGTTTTTTACATTTAAAAAAAATTATATGCAGTCAAGTATTTTTATTTGGAATACCTCCCAATTTTCCAGAACTGATTATGATGACTACCCAGCCACTCTAGGTACATAGAATCTTCTAACTTTTTAATGAAAACTTTATAGTTTTTGTTTTTCACTTTGGTTCATTTGGAACATGGTATACAATGGGATTCCACTTTTATTTCCTTCCAGATGGCTGGCCAATTGTGCCTGTATTATTTATTTAAAAATCTACTGAGATCTGCATTCTATTTCACTAATTTTCCTATAGCAGTATCATATTTATCTTATTAAATGACATATGATATGTCTGATAAGATTGGTTTTTTTCTCACCCATTTTCTTTTTCATTCAACTTTTTTTTTTTTTAAATATATCTTTTATTGACTTCAGAGAGGAAGGGAGAGGGAGAGAGAGAGAGAAACATCAATGATGAGAGAGAATCATTGTTCGGCTGCCTCCTGCACGCTCATATTGGGGATTGAGCCCGCAACCCAGGCATGTACCCTAACCAGGAATCAAACCCTGACCTCCCAGTTCATAGGTTGACACTCAACCCCTGAGCCATGCCAGCCGGGCTCATTTAACGATTTACCTAATAGGTTTAATAGCCATTGATGACAATTGCATTGATTTATTATTTTAATAGAGATTATTGCCTTTGCTTTTAAGAACTTGATTTTATGCATTTTATTTTTATTTTTAAATTAATTATTTATTTATTTTTAATCCTCAGCTGAGGATATTTTTTATTGATTTCCAGAGAGAATAGAAGGGAGGGAGAAAGGGGAGAGAGAGAGAAAGAGAAACATCGACATGAGAGAGACACATTGGTTGGCTGCTTCCCACATGCACCCCTACCTGGGCTGGGAAACCTGCAACCGAGTTACATGCCCTTGATCAGGAGTCAAACCTGGGATGGTTTGGTCTGCGGGCTAACCCTCTAACCATTGAGCAAAATCAGCCAGAGCTTGATTTTACATATTTTAGAAATATAAATTATGTATGATTGCTACATCTCTTTTTTTATTTTTTTTTAGTATTTGTCTTTATTTTATAGCTGAGTAGCATTCCATTGTGTAAATGTGCCACAGCTGCCTTCTTTTTTCTTTTTAAAATACTTTTATATTATTTTATTAATTCCAGAGAGAAGGGAGAGGGAGAGATAGAAACATCAGTGATAAAAGAGTATCATTGATTGGCTGTCTCCTGCACGCCCCCTACTAGGGATCGAGCCCTCAACCAGGGCATGTGCCCTAACTGGGAATCAAACTGATCTCCTGGTTCAAAGGTCGACACTCAATCTCTGAGCCACACCGGTGGGCTAATTTTTAAATGTACATCCATAAAATAGCAAGAGTGAATTTCTTTATGATTCACTTCAAAACTGAATAATTATTGCTTCCTTAGTTTTTAAATTTTTAAATCAGCTTTCTTTTTGCTTCCTTCCTCCAACTCCTAACAGATTGAAGAAGAGATGTTGGCTTTGCAGAATGAACGCACAGAACGAATACGAAGCCTGCTGGAGCGTCAAGCCAGAGAAATTGAAGCTTTTGACTCTGAAAGTATGAGACTGGGTTTTAGTAACATGGTCCTTTCTAATCTCTCCCCTGAGGCATTCAGCCACAGCTACCCAGGAGCTTCTGGTTGGTCTCACAACCCTACTGGGGGTCCAGGACCTCACTGGGGTCATCCCATGGGTGGCCCACCACAAGCTTGGGGCCATCCGATGCAAGGTGGACCCCAGCCATGGGGTCACCCCTCAGGGCCAATGCAAGGGGTGCCCCGAGGTAGCAGTATGGGGGTCCGCAATAGCCCTCAGGCTCTGAGGCGGACAGCTTCTGGGGGACGGACGGAGCAGGGCATGAGCAGAAGCACGAGTGTCACCTCACAGATCTCCAATGGGTCACATCTGTCTTATACATAGCTTAATAGTTGAAAGTGGCAATTCTGCTGGAGCTGTCTGCCAAAAGAAACTGCCTACAGACATCGTCACAGCAGCCTCCTCACTTGGGTACTACAGTGTGGAAGCTGAATGCATATGGTATATTTTATTCATTTTTTTAAAGCGTTCTGTTTTGTGTTTACTAATTTGGATGTCATAGTATTTGGCTGCCAGGTTTTGTTTTTTTGTTTTTAACTTTTGGAGAAATTTAAAAAGGGGAATTGATATGTATGTGTGTGTGTGTGTGTGTGTGCATGCGCACACGCACACGCACACACACACATCGTTTGTGGTAAAAAGAAATTGGCTAGATAGGGGGTATTTTCTGAAGACTGCAAATATATAATACAAATGGCTTAAGTCATCACTTTTGGGCAACTATATTGTAAGTTTGTGAAAAGATCAAAGCCTTTCTCCATACCCCAAATTCTAATGAACCACTCACAGCAGGCAGCATATTCTAAAACAAGTTATTATGGAAACACATTTGTATCCCCTCACAAGTACATTTTCTTTATTACATTGATCTGACTTCTCAGCCTCATTTGGAGTAAAAAAGTGGAAAGCCATGAACACTGAAGGGTTGCATTGACTTTTTCAGAGAGTAGAAAACAAATGAGTTCTTTTTCTGAATGCTGCATAGGCTTGTCAGTGATTTCCCCCCATTCATTTGTGCCTTCTTTGTGGCATGGTGAGATGAGGTGCTTAAGGAGATCAAAGTTGTGTGGGAATTTCATCTAACAAACCTGTGAGCCTTCAAAGGGAAAGACCAGAAGGGTGAGAGAGGTCCCTGAAAGTTCATATGATAGGTGTGTTCAGCAGCAGAGTGAGGAGATGAAGCCTGTATATCCTGATGTTTTGTTGCTTATACTGTGATATTTCATCCTAGCTAAGCTCTGTAACTCCCAAAACCCCAAACAGTACTTTTTACTTTGTACAAAAACAAAGACGTATAGCCAATACACATCAAATGCCTGAGGTATTTGAATAATGCCATATTTGCAAACTGCCACCTTTTGGAATTCTCATCACACTACATAGACATTAATTTGATTACCCCCCTTTGGCTTATGGGATTTCCTGTTTACAAGTAGAATAGCCAATTATTTAAAGTTTAGTTGCCATAGTGAACCAGGAGTCACTGAGCCAATGACTTTACCAGCTGCTGACTAACCCTCACTACCACTGTAGATTTTGCTGCATGTGCAGGTCCTCTTTTTTTTTTTTTTTTCTTCTTTTTTAATTACTGTTTTTGTTGCTGCAATACTTTACAAACTTCTAGTTCCTTGAGACTTAGTGACCATTTGACATCATGTTAACATCATACAATAGGAAACAACACTTCCTAAAGTCTCTAGCCTCTGCTAAATTACTACTGAAAAGGAACTAGCAGGTTTGGCAAATTAAAAAAAAAAGAAAAGTAAAATAAGTTATAGTGGTCAGGGAATCTCTTGACAAAAGCTAACCTTTTTTTCCAGAGAGGGGCGTGTTTTGTTTTTTGTTTTGTTTTGTTTTTCAATGAAGGATCAACCCAGTGCTGAAAGTCAGATGTATTCCATTGCCAGTGTGGAAATTTAGTTGAAGATGGATAGGGAGCTGTATTACTTGAAGAAAAAAAATTTTCTTTCCAGTGACATATCAGAATTTCTACAAGCTATTGTTCTGCCCCCTCCCCAGTTGTCTTGAAGAACCCTTGCTGCTAACTCTGGGTCCTGCTTTTCATATAGTCAAAGTTTCCAGTCCTCTCAATGATACTTTTTACCTAGGCCAGACTAATGACCAAATGTAATCTATCACTTTTGAAATCTTGGTTTTCTCAATTAAATTTAAGTCTTCCCCAGGTATGTCAGTCCAATCTCCATGGATCATCCCCTTTAGGAGTTTCTGGGATTCATTTAAAGGTAACTGGAAGAAAAATTAATATTTTAATGTAAATATTTTAAAAGCCAGTATCACAATAGAATTCACACAATTTTAGGCAGTGTTTCAGGTAGCACTCTGATACATTATCCTCTTGGCCATACTCAAGATCACCAGCTTTTAGATGAACAGGACATGTACTTGTCATATCTAATGAAAGGGGCTTTTAATTTTCTCCATATATTTTTTGCATTCAAGTATTATGTAATATTTCAAACAAGTTGAAATATCTACTTATTTGGAGGAAAATTATAGAAGAGAGCTTTAGAATTAATAAAATGCCCAAAAAATAAAATGGAATTTGATACTTAAAAAAAATTCTTATTAGCCCCTCTGTACTACTAGAGGGATAGAATAGAGAAGCAGATCCATTCTGCACACAAAACTCTAAAATCCAAACTACTTCCAATGACTTAGAATTAGTCAAATTGAATTACTGAGTTTGTGTGCAGAGCATATGTACTTGTAAAATTGTGATTGAATGCTGACTCCAAAGGTCTACCCAGTCGGGCTTTGTATCTGATTTATCTGTGTGGCAACCAGTTTTAACATGTAGGTCATGAGTATACCTGGATTATTCCATTAAATTAATTTTATTTTAAAAATATATAGTTTGCAAAAATTCTAATTGGTGTGTGTTTATAAGATCTAACTTCTGAGGAATCTCATACATGGTAGGAATCAGTAAAGAATAAAGTTTGTAGCAGGAAACTCTGAAAAGTTTAGAGATTCTAAAGAAAGAAGCAAGCACTTTCTAAATCAGTGTGTAAATGTCAATATTTGATCAAATTACTACCTCCTCCAAGAGTTGGTGTTCACTCAGTACATATGTGTTTAAGAAAAAAAAATATGGGAAATTTGTCCAGCATATCAAAGTTATTAATGCTATATCTGGTATCCAGAGCTTGGCAGTAAAAATTTTCTTATGTTCACTGTATCTCCCTTTCTTTAGTTAGCATTTTCAAAAGCAAAACCTCATATCTTGATAAATATTATTTCTAATTGGGTTCCCTTCCTTTTGCACATATTTTTCTCCTCTTATTAAAGTCAGATCTAATCCCAAATTATAGTTTCTTCATTATATAGTAATGTTAGCTGGAAAATGTTTATATTATTTTTATCCAGAGCTGCCCTTTTTTTTAGTCAATTCTGTCCCTAGGGATGAATAGTTCTACATTTGATGCCATGCCCTTAGGTATAATATGCTTGATTACTATAGGCCAAGGATTTATAGGGAAATTTAACTATTTAGTATAGTCATGATTTTCAACTGCCCAGACATCAGGTGAACACTATTTAGTACACTAAAGAAACTGTCCTTGATCCTCCCTCCCACTCCCACCTAATTTTCCTCATCCTCTTTTTGAAAATCAAAAACTCTATGAGTGTCTTTTTCAGACCATAAGACAGACTTTAGTAACTTTCTACTTCTTTAAGTGCTAAATGTCTGGCATTTTAAACTTTTATAAAATACATTGTGTTGGACACTGGAATAATACTGTTTATTTTCACCTGTGAAAAATGACTTTATTGTACTTGAAACACCTCCTTTGCATTTCTCCATTTGTGCCATTCACTAGTGGAAATAAATTGTATTATACCATGATCTACTGGCTTTTTAAAACTGTGTTAAATATGCACATTTTTGGTATAGCTATTATCATTTGTATGTATATATTGTATATACATATGAGTGTCTATGTGTGTGTATAGGTAGATGGATGTAACTCATACTGTACATTTCCATCAGGGCACTTAAGGTTCTGTTACTTTGTTTTGTTATTTCAAATCCTCAGTTAAGGCAAGAATGCATGTTTAAGAATGAGTACTCTGGGGTGATATTTATGAGAAGGTGGTCATTAGCTGCAGTCTTTTCTCTTTTAATCCCCTTAACATTTGTGTGAGTGGAAAGAAAGTTAAGTAAAATGTGGAACCATGCGTTGCAAAGACAGTAAAATAGTGCTGGGGAAGGAGCCATTTAGTGTTTCTATGAGTTTGTGTCTCGAGGCAGTAAAGATAAGTGATGCAGAGAGAAATGAACCATGGAAATTAAAAACACTGTTGGTGATTCCTCTGCAAAGATGATAGAAGAACCAATAAATCACACGATCTTCATGTGCAGTCTACGTATTTCTTAGTAGTGATGTCATTGATCCCCTTACTCTTTTTACTTCATTAATACCAATAATTATAAATTTTGCTAAGGACCAAAACAGCCAAAAAAGGAATTACTGCTGAAGCATCTAAGGTTCTCCTAAACCCGTGGTCGGCAAACTGCAGCTCGCGAGCCACATGCGGCTCTTTAGCCCCTTGAGTGTGGCTCTTCCACAAAATACCATGGCCTGGGCGAGTCTATTTTGAAGAAGTGGCGTTAGAAGAAGTTTAAGTTAAAAAAATTTGGCTCTCAAAAGAAATTTCAATCTTTGTACTGTTGATATTTGGCTCTGTTGACTAATGAGTTTGCCGACCACTGTCCTAAACTATAAAATCAGTAGGAAATGGCCACTGGGAGAGAAGGATTTGGCATTGGCATGGGGCTTTCTCCCTTTAGCTGCCTCTTCTTACTTACTAATAGTAAGTTCTTTGTGTACCTTCCACCCCTTCTGAGCCACTATTCAAGCAGCGATTTGGCTCAACACAGCAACCCTTTCCTAGGAGGTTTATGGTCTTGTTTTGTCCCATGCTTACAATGTGAAGTGTCCAGTGTGTGTTCAAGTCAGAAAATAATACATTTAAGGTATATAAGTATGAATCTTCTATAATGATGGAAGAAGAGGTTTTTGTTTCTTAGATAGAAAACTGCCTTCTCTAAGGAACAAAGCCAAAACTTGGACTGTCATCTTTGAGCTGCTTATCAAAATACAGACCATTATTAAAGACAATTTCTCTATTTTGTTTTCCCTCATCTAACATGATAGATAGTGCTCCAACCAGGTTCTAGCATTGCCTTTGAAAAGGCACTCACTCTTAGTTGTTAAAAACTGGAAAAATCCCATCCTCTGATTCCTAAAAGAATGAAGAGTGTGCTGTACACTTAGCAGACTTGCCTCTTGTATGCAAGGACTACTGATTGAAGTCTATTTTGCTGTGTGTCTGGTTATGTTGTCTGCACTTTTATGAAATCACTACAGTAGACTACATTGGAAATTACTATTAATTTCTAAAGAAGTAAGTTTTATTAATCACTGTCTAGAAAAAGAAAGTGAAGCTGAGAACTCTTATTGTATATTTATATTTTCTACTGAACTCTGGGAGCCCTCTTGAAAGTCACATTGACTAATTTTTCCCTCGTTTATATTCAGACTTCCAAACTTTCACTAAAACAAGGGAAGAGAGAACCCACTTGGCCTATTGGTAGCCTTCAGAGCATAAGAAATATATAAATTAGTATGCACCTTATCTGCCTGTTGTGGGTTTTTTAAACTTGCACTTCCCACCTACCCAAAAAAAATAGATGTTCTTTAAAGAAAAAAATGAAGAGATTACATCTGGGGAGCCATTTACTATGTCACCATCACTGTTAACTGTTTCCCAGCAATCCTAACTGAAGTTTCAGAGATTTTGTGTGTGTGTGTGTGAATGCATCTGTGTTGGATTTATTTTGTTTTTAAATATCAAGAGATTCTCCTTTAAATAGAGAAAAAGGTTAATGCTCTCTGAAACCAGATACCCATTGGATATACTAATCTGAACATCTGTAGGTAGTTTGCCATGAAAAAGTGGAGAGAAGACGAGACTTCTGAATGAATGAAAAGGGTATCTTGATGCCCAAGAATTCCCCCCAAAGTACGGGTAATTCAACCTGCACAGTTTCCTTTTCACTCATAGTTTGTAGTAATTGTGAGTAAAAAATCATGTAATTATCTGTAAATATGTAGCTAACAAATTGACCTAGTTTCTGTATTTTTTTGTTTTTGTACTAAAGTTTATAAGTCTGTGCCAGCTAGAGAGAAGTTGCTGTGATTGCCGATTGTGGTCCTAGCATCTAACCCTGAAACCATCCTAGGTGGCATTTTTAGAATTAATGCTTAAATGTTGTTAAACAGGGGGAAATGAAGCTTAATCATTGGTCAGGTTTAAAATCTTTTAAAGTGAAGTCATTTTATTTAATATAATGATTACATGTCCTCAATCATGAATGAGGTAGGGAGCCTCCCTCCCCCAGTGGCCATGTTTACAGAAGTGTGTATTTGTCTATAAAGTGAAGAGTTTTAATGTTTATGTAAATTATGCAGGTAACATTATGGCTTGGAACTGTTTATTGGGCTCTTTAGGCTGAATTTTCAAATGAAATGAACTATTCTTATTGCTGGCACGTTGATCCCATTGCTGGAGCATTTTTCCTCTTTCCAGAATTAATTTGTTCCTTTGTCATTATCCCCACTTAACCTTTCTCTGATATGCCTGTAGTCCTAGCCCTAAGGTATTTAAGTCTGGAGACCATAGACAAGGAAAATGCATTTTTAAAAATCCATGAACCCTCATTTGTATGCTTTCAGTACTCATATGTTTCTATGGCAACTCCGAGGTCAGTGGAGTTTAGAAATGAGATACGTGTGTACTCTTTGCTTTTGCATGGCTTGGTTTAGCATCAGAGGCATATTAGGGCCACTTGAAAGCATGAAGACCAGTTGTATGAGAACAGGTTTCTCTTAGTGGCACATTTTGCTTTTTCTGAGCCCTCAAATACATTGCCTCAGCATGAACATTATTGTTATTATAAATTGTACATGGTCATGGAGTGAATTGTGTGATTTTAAAAAGATGTAACTGCTTAATGTTTGCAGATTCTGGCTGAACCATGTGACTATTTGATACATATCAAACAAATGAAGGAAGGGGTATTGGAACCCTTCTAACCCCCTTTTTTGTCATAGACAGGTATATTCAGTTTAATATGTTGGCTGCCCCTGGTGTGTTGCCAGACAGCTCTTTTTTGGTGCCCATTCCACATGTGCTTCCTTGCATTTCATAATATCACAGAAACTACCACCCCTTCTCCTCAGTAGCATTTTATGTGTTACACATTTTATTCCACATTAAATGGGAATTGTGCCTACTTAAAGTGCCCCTGTAATTAATTACATACACATGCCCTAAAATCTAAGCCAGAGTCACAAGGTGGAAATTTAAAAAAAAATAAAAAAATGTCCACTTGAGGCCAGTAATTTATCTGACAAAGTATTTTACCACATTATCTTGACACTTGATATATGAGCCTATTAGGAGTGGCAGGTGGTTTCATAGAGCAAAATCCAAGTGGAGAGAGATATGTAAGTTTTCTATTAAGAGATAATTTTGTTCTTATTTTACCTTCCCTTTTATGATCCTTCTCTGCGAGGTTAGAAAAAGTTAATTCTCCAAATTTATTTTATGTTATTATCTTTTAGGGAAATTTTTACAAAATCAATGGTCTGATGTAAATAACATTTTAAAGTACAGTGCACATAACTTCCCCAGACTATTCCAACCTGATAATTTGTAAATGCTTTAGAGTTTTTTAAATTAACACTTGTGTTGCTAAATCTTATTTATGTAAGTCTGCTAAAATTTTTAACCCATTTAAAACTTCAGACATTTAAATAATGGATGGGTTACTCTGAGCAATTTAGCTTTCAGAACCCCCTTGTTTTAGTATATGAAAAAGATCGCCTAATGCGCATTAATGAGGTTGGAGAGACTATGAGAAATATGTATAGTGTATATTTTAAAACAGCTTTGCTTGTATTGTGAAGATTTAAAAACAAACTTGAGATTTTTAACGTAACTATTAACACAGTTTTAACATAAGTTATCCCACTGGGTTTAAGAGCATCTTGAATGTATAATCCTTTTTGTAACCCAGGTTGGTTTCTGCTTTTACCATTCATCCAAACATATTATTTATGTTTTTAATTTTATATACTCATTTCCCTTTGTTTTCCTCAACCAGCATGATTTTTTTGCACATGTATTGTAGAAATTTTTAAGAAGAAAAATTAATACATCATTTTCTCTGGGTTTTCTTCACTTCTCTCTTCCTTTCTACTAACCCCTTACCTTAAAGCCCATATCGCTCCATTTGCATTGTGCAAATGCCAGGGTTGGTTTTTATTTTTATTTTTGCTATTTACCTAAAATAAAAAAAATAAAAATGCTTCAGTCAATTGCTTTTTTATTTAAAAAATAAAAAAGAAAAGAAAAAAAGCTGTAACCTTATCATTTCTGAGTAGACCATTGAGAGATGAATGCACACCTGTAATAGCCTAGGACCAGCTTTGGTGGCTAAAGGGAATATTTTAACTAAGCAAGAGGTTTTTTTTCTAAAAGTGGTATATATTATTTACAATCTCTTTTAGTTATTCCCACAAGTCAGGGGTCCAGATAAAATGAGGGTTATCAGCAAACTGATGTTATCATTGAGGTTCATCAATGAATTTGTACATTTCTAGTTCCCTTTGGTGAAGGGAAAAATGATGATTTTGCAAGACCTAGATTTTGGCTTGGTTTCTTGCCTCCTTTTTTGGCAGCCTACATCTTCTCATCTCCTAAAGCCCTTGAGCCTGTAGGGTTTTTGTAGTGGACGAAGGACTTGTGGTCTTCTAAAACTAGGACTGATTTTTTTTGTGTGTGAGAGAGATTATCATCTTGAAAGTGATGTTCTCCCACTTTACAGATGACTAATTTCAGATATGCACAGTCCTCTCAATTTTCGGACCAAACAGATGCCCACAGTGGAGGCTTATCGAGGGTTGCAATGGGGAAGAAGCCTCTCCCTCACTGTCAGCACCAGCTGGTACAGGTGTGCATTTTCCTTTTGGTAGAAATGGTCCACAGCACTAACTGGTAAGGCTTATGTACAGTATATTGTCAGTATTCTTCTGGTTCAACATACCTTATAGTTCATATATAACCTGTATTAATTGTATAGATTGTGCATTTAAAGCTGTTACCAAGTTGTCAGAACTTAAGAGCGAAAACAAGGTCATATGTAATATTTTGTTTGTAAGTATCCTTTGTATCATAGCAAAGGAAATGTTTAAAAAATGAACTGTAATAAAGTAATTTTAGTACACAAGAGTGTCTGCGCAGTTTTTTTAAAGTAATTTAATCCCCATAAAAATAAAATGTAATTACTGAATCTCAGGCACTATGCTGGATATTGAGGTTATAAAAATGAATAAGAAGCTGTCCGGTATGACTCAGTGGTTGAGTGTCGACCTATGAACCAGGAGGTCATAGATTTCCAGTCAGGGCACATGCCCAAGTTTCAGGCTTGACCCCCCAGTAGGGGGCATGCAGGAGGCAACTGATAAATGATTCTCATCATTGATGTTTCTTTCTCTTTCTCTTTCTCTCTCTCTCTCTCTCTCTCTCTCTCTCTCTCTCTCTCTCTCTCTCTTTCTCTCTCCTCTGAAATCAATAAAAATACATTTTTTAAACGAGTAAGATATTGGAAAGAATGAAATTCTCTGATACAGACATGAACTCTCTAGTCTAATTGCCTGAAATTCTGTTTGTCCAGAGGGTGAAGCAGCCCATTGTGTTGTGGGTGTCGTGATTCTTTAGGTTCTAACAGTTTGATGCAGGTCCTTACGTTTTGTATAGACCTGTTTGTGGTCTACATAACTACAACTCCTTCCACACACGGACACAGATGTATGCAGGTCTTGGACGTTGTACAAAGCTTCAAAAGGTGGCTTCAGCCGAAACCGGTTTGGCTCGGTGGATAGAGCGTTGGCCTGCGGACTGAAGGGTCCCAGGTTCGATTCTGGTCAAGGGCATGTACCTTGGTTGCCGGCACATCCCCAGAAGGGGGAGTGCAGGAGGCAGCTGATCGATGTTTCTCTCTCATCGATGTTTCTAACTCTCTATCCCTCTCCCTTCCTCTCTGTGGAAAATCAATAAAATATATATATATTTTTTAAAATGTGGCTTCATCTGGACTTATCTTACCAGATTTGAAAATCATCCCATTTTAGCCCTATATGGGGTAGATTATCTAATCTAGTTCCTTTGTTTAAAACAGTGTTAAAGTGACGTTTTTGTCAGAAGGCTAATGAATAATTAAGAGGGATTCATGGACTGGGGTTTATATATATGTTTTTAAGTATGTTTTTATTTTAGAGAGAGAGGGGAGAGAAACATAGATTAGAGAAACACTGATCAGTTGCCTCCTACACACCCCTTACTGGGCATTGAGCCCGAAATCTGGGCATGTGCCCTAACTGGGAATAGAGCTGTGACTTCCTGGTTCATGGGTAGACGCTCAACCACTGAGCCACACCAGCCAGGCTTAGTATAGTTTCTTAACTCCCAGAATGTTGATATTGAGCTATTTTGAGATTAACATTTATTTAGTGTTTCATTTGCCTGGGTCAAACAACTATGTGGCAGAGCCAAGGTTAGTTCCCAGGTCTCCTATCTTCAGCATTTCCAGCATCCCACCTTGAATTTGGAGGAATTCAAAAAAGATTTACAAAACAAGATTTCTTTCTGCTTAACCACCATTCCCCCCACCCCCACCCCAATTGGGCTCTTCAAGCTACAGTGGAAGGAGAGTATTAGAAAACATCTGCTTCTAGCCTGTATGTATCCTGTGTCAACAACACAAAACAAATGTCATTGGCTAAACACACCGAGGATGTTCTGAGTTATGCTCAGGGTTTAAAGCCTATCCTACTTGACTAAGAGAAATGTGAACACAAAGTTACCACAGTGGTCAGCTTAGCTCCACAGCCCCAGTGGTTATAAGCCAGTGCTGTCACCTGCATCTCAGTCAGTGATGCCAGCTGCACATCCAGGGTTCTCTATGCATCATTGGCAATTTGTGACTTTAATTGCTACTATATTTTCAGATACTTGTGTTTTTTTAATATTTTTATTTCAGAGAGGAAGAGAGAGAGAAACATCAATGATGAGAGAGAATCATTGATTGGCTGCCTCCTGCACACCCCACACTGAGGATTGAGCCTGCAACCCGGTCATGTGCCCTGACCAGGAATCAAACCGTGACCTGTTTTATAGGTGGACACTCAACCACTGAGCCACGCTGACTGGGCCAGATACTTGTTCTTAATGGATAGAGGGAGACAGAGTTGCTAAGGGTATGCAACTAGACAATAAATTTCGGGGTGTCATTTATAATCTATATAGCTCTCCCATGGAATTGTACACTCCAGCAGCTCTAAAGATACATCCTTTCCCCTTTTGTTATCCTTTATATTATAAAGTATAAAATGAGCATTATTTACTGTCCTCTCAGCCAGTGATTAAGAAAAGGCAAAGTATGACATAAAGAGCAGTGGTTTGGCTTCTGTCTTTAGCCCCACCATACTAATTGTGAGATCTTGAAAGTCACATCATCTCTGAAACTTCATCTATGAAAAGTAGGAAAACAGATGGTTCTTGCCTGAACAAATGAACCGGTGTGAAAGCTATTAGCCACCATAACATGGTTATCAGAGTGCATGCAGGTGTTTGGATGTGTGTGTGTGTGTGTGTGTGTGTGTGTGTGTGCGCGCGCAGATTTTGGCCTCAGTTGGGCAACCCAGGAGCCGGACTGTGAGCCTCAAAGTGTGCTGCTCTCCCAGGCTCTTTCCAGCCTTGCAGTGGAATTAATAATCAGGAGTCCTCAAACTTTTTAAACTGGTGGCCAGTTCACTGTCCCTCAGACCGTTGGAGGGCCGGACTATAGTTTTAAAAAAACTATGAACAAATTCCTATGCACACTGCACATATCTTATTTTGAAGTAAAAAAACAAAACGGCAAAAACGCCCGCATGTGGCCCGCGGGCCGTAGTTTGAGGACGCCTGAATTAGATAATTCCGACCTGAAAGCAAATGCCACCTCATCAGAGAGGTCTTTGAGCTCCATTGAGTTAAATAGACATGGAGAATGGGATCTACCTGCTTTTACTATCTCATCCTAAAGACCTCCTAAATTAAGGCCTATTCATAGTCTCTGTCTTTTCATACAGAACAACTCAAAATAACTTTCCCAAGGACATAGGAGTCACTGATGAAGTACAAACTAGAACCCACATCTCCAAACTCCTTTCTTACTCTCATCAATACACAAATTGCTAATTGTCCACTGGAAAATCTCTCTATGTAGGTACCTTTGATGATCAGGGAATTTTGAGCCTGCTGGGAAATTATTAGCTCAGAACAGGAGGCCTGGTTGTTGATTAAACAGAGCTGCCACCGGTTAGTGTTAGGGGACACAAGGCTAGATCTACAGAAGTGAAGCAACAACCAGTGAATAGAGAATGTGCAGGGAGGCCCTGTTAACTCCACAGGTAGGTAAGCATGCTCAGTACACAGAGGACTTCAGGAGATAAACGGCACGTTTGTTTCTGGAGATTTAAAAAATAATGACATTCCATTGTTGCAGGGAGACTGCAATTTATTTACTATTCAGAAGCAAACAAGATGGAGAGATTTTTGTTCAACCATACTAGTGATGAACCCTACAACAAGGTATTTCCTTATTACATTTTTTGTGTTAGTGTCTTTTATTGGTTTAATGAAATTCAACTTTTCCTTCAACTTATAGCTCTTCCTGAACACTTTAGAGCATAATTATTGTATATCTTCACATCCTCTGGTCACTTTGGCAGGGTTATTTTTATTAAGATCTTTGTCATCTCCCAACTCCTAGGTCTGTGATCTCATGATCCTCAGACCCATAAATCATCCAGAAGTCTTTACAACCCACTGTGAGCACTATTTTAATTCACCGACTCTCAGATGAGAAGACAGCTTATATGTAACTTAGGCCACCTTATTTCTTGGCACATGTCCCCTCTATAATGTGTGCCAAGGGGCAGTCTAGTTTGTCTATCCCACATCTGATGTGGAACTTACTGCTTCCTGAGGCATTCATCCCATATCCGGGCATTCAGATGTTCTCTAGGTACAACTCAATCTCATCTCTACCAATCGTAACTAGTGAGTACAATTTCTGATGCCATCCTTTGTGGTTTGGCTGAAGAATCACAAAAATACTTTTATTGGCATTGTTACCAAGTCTACCAAAGTGGCCAAGTGTGTCTGCTTGTTTAAGCAAGGAGAGGAAGTCATGCTAAAGTTCATTTGTAAAGGAAGAGAGCTTGGCATTACTAAGAGCAACTGACACAAAGGATCTTGTGGTCTGCATGGAAGGCGAGGACAGAGGAGCTTCTGTGTCCGGGTGGTTTGAGGTTTTACATATAAAGGCAAGATAACACTTCCTGTGTCAAGACCTCTTTCCTAACAATACTCAAGTCTTAGAAAGGATATCTTCATTCAAAACAGAAATGATGTCTTCTCAGAGTGAGGTTTTTGTGCTTTGTTTTTCATACCTTTGACTCCAGCCAAGCCACCCCAGAAGCCTATGTATAAATACATAAAATACTAAATCTTTAAGAGAATTAAATTATAGCTTAGCACAGTCTTCGGTATCAGGTCAGAACTTAGTAGAACTCAAACCTTCAGAGGCAGTTATCTGCTTCCTGCATCTTGATACAATGAGTGGAGACAGTCCTCTGTCTCTACTTCTGAGATAATGCCTCCTGTAAATCAGTGGGGTTTTCTTTCTTACCATTTGTGTGTGTGTGTGTGTGTGTGTGTGTGTGTGTGTGTGTGTGTGTTTAAATATATTTTATTGATTTTTTTACAGAGAAGAAGGGAGAGGGATAGAGAGTCAGAAACATCAATGAATTAGAAACATCGATCAGCTGCCTCCTGCACACCCCCTACTAGGGATGTGCCCGCAACCAAGGGACATGCCCTTGACTGGAATCAAACCTGGGACCTTTCAGTCCGCAGGCCAATGCTCTATCCACTGAGCCAAACCGGTTGGGCTTTCTTATCATTTGAAGGTGTTCATAAATAAAGAAAAGACCAAAAGGGTGTCAAGCTAGTGAATGAGGCCTGAGAGGGTTGCTAAAGCCTTACTACCTGGAAAACTTCAACTCAGCAGTCCTTTGGGTTTTGTTGTTGTTGTTGTTGTTATGTTTGTTTCTTGATTTCTCAAACTCATAAGTTGTCATTTTGTTCAAGGGCCACACATTCTCTCAGAATAGTGTGTCTGGGGTTCCTCAAGCTGGTTTCATATAATTAGCCATTAACCAAAGCAGAGCCATTTGGGTGATTCCTTTATCGTGAGACGGAAGGACAAGGTCACCCAACCTGTTTGAACAGGAACTATACTTTCTTAGCAAAAGTGAGCTGAAAAGCAGTGATGTCGTCAAGCAGCGAGGGGAAGAGGAGAGAGAAGCAGCTTCCTGAGATAGGCTATGAGCACATCTGGCACAAGGGAATGGAGAAATACTTAAGGGTTTAGGTCAGTGGTTTTTAACCTGTGTGCGCAAGAAATTTCTAAAATGTGCAATACTCTCCTCTTTAGTCAGAGGCACTGACCTCTATTCCCTTCAGCTGTCAAATTAAAAAGTGACAACAGCCAAAACCGGTTTGGCTCAGAGGATAGAGCGTCAGCCTGCGGACTCAAGGGTCCCAGGTTCGATTCTGGTCAAGGGCATGTACCTTGGTTTCGGGCACATCCCCAGTAGGAGGTGTGCAGGAGGCAGCTGATCGATGTTTCTCTCTCATCGATGTTTCTAACTCGCTATCCCTCTCTCTTCCTCTCTCTGTAAAAAATCAATAAAATATATTAAAAATAAAATAAAATAAAAAGTGACAACAGCCAACACAACAATAGCTGTCTGGTGTGAATGTTGTGTCTTGAACCATAAATACAGAGGTCATATAATAGAGTTGCATCTTGTTGGTTATGTTGCATAATAAGTTTGCATGTGATTGGTTAATTCTTGGTACCAGAAATCTTTATATACAAGTATAGGCACATGATTTTTTATTAAAACTAATAATACTAATTATCTACCCTTTTTGCTCCAAAGTGACTTTTTTTTTAAAAAAGTCACTTTGGAGCTTAAAGGGTAGATAATTAGTATTATTAGTTTTGTAAATCAATCAAAATCATATCTATTTTTTTTAGATCGTCAAAAATATATTTTTGGTGTGCTGCAGAATTTTAATAATTAGTTTATGTGTGCTGTGAGATGAAAATTGAAAAGTTGGAAATTGCTGATTTAGGTCATTAGGATTGTGGGTCTAAGGGAATTAATGGAGCCTGGAATAGAGCTGTCCTGCCTATCTGAGGGCTGAGGGCTTTAAGACAGTAACTCTCTCTCTCTCTCTCTCTCTCTCTCTCTCTATATATATATATATATATATATATATATATATATATATATAGTCTCCCTGCAGACTTTCCTATAAAGGAAAGGGAAACCAACCATGACTTCTCAAAAAGCTATTATTATCTTAAAGAACCAGAGTTCTGGGGTACCTGGCAATACAGATTTAGACCTTGGAGGCCATTTAAGCCAGAAACAGGGGTGTTTAAAACCAATGGGCTGCTTCCCATTTTGCAGTCAGTTTGGAGTGATCCTAGGGTCCTGCATATGGGACTGTGGGCCCCTAATTAACTGAAATTCCCATTGTACCTGATGTTGGGGGAGAGGGGCTGATGTCAGCCGTTCTCCTGCACCAAGCCTCACAAGGAGGTTGTTAACCAGCAGTGAACGGCTTCTTTAGATTTCAGTTCCTTGTTATTCCTCCTGCTCAGAAACAGTGAAAGATCTTTAGATGAGGAGTGTGCGGAGGAGCAGGACATGGGAAAGGAGGGAGGTCATTCTTTTATCATGACAGGAGAATGTGCCTTAGACAATTGAATGTTGTCTGCACTTCAGCTTAGATTCTTGGATAGTTCAGAGTTTCTTATTTGATCTAGAAGAATAAGGCTTAAGATTATCCAAACCTGCAATCATGGCCCCAGGAAGTCATTGTTTTAGGACATGGCTTCAGTAAATATCTCTTCTCTTTAAACTTGCTTTGCTGTTTATGAGGCAAGGATGAAGCTTCCAGTCAAAACAGATGCCCTCTTTCTCAATGACGAAGTTAAATAAAACTTCAGGACAAAGCTCTTAGCAGCACATGAAATCAGATGTCCTGTTGTATTGTTTAATGGTCTAACAACCCAAACCAGGATGCATGGGTCAATGTGTACAATACCTTACTTTACACCGGTCTTCAGCATTATTCCTCATAAAACCAAACACCCCACTCAGATCCAGGAAGAAGTTTCTTCTGCATCTACATGAATGGCCTTTGGAATAATTGAGCAGAAAAAGCATAGTAGTGTGAAATATTTATAAATTACTGAGTCAGCCGAAACCGGTTTGGCTCAGTGGATAGAGCGTCGGCCTGCGGACTCAAGGGTCCCGGGTTCGATTCTGGTCAAGGGCATGTGCCTTGGTTGCGGGCACATCCCCAGTAGGGAGTGTGCAGAAGGCAGCTGATCGATGTTTCTCTCTCATCGATGTTTCTAACTCTCTATCCCTCTCCCTTCCTCTCTGTAAAAAATCAATAAAATATATATTTTTTAAAAAAATTACTGAGTCAGTTCTAGCCAACATCTTGGAACTTTTTGTTTTCCCTGGTCCCAGATGTTTCTCCAGGTTCTGGAGATGGAGAGGCTAATAGTAGTGTCATAAAGAGGGCAGCTAACCAGACAACACCTAAGACACGAGGTTTATACTTTTCACCACTTAGAGAAAGCCCACGTCCCAAGAGAAAAGCAGCTCCAGCCAGAGCTCTCTGGAGTTATAATCCCCAGAAACGGTACCAGAGGGAGCAGCTAAAGTGCCTGAGAGTCTGGCTTCTTGAGCCATGGTCTAGTAGACTGTGTTCGAGGACTTCCTGTTCCTAAAATCATCCTTGGGATCTGTCCAGTGAGGCTTGAGGTCCTGGGCTGAAGCCTCAGATCAGCTCCATTCCCCGTGGGAACTTGCAGAAGACGGGCCTTAGGATTCCAGACAGGCATTCACAGTCTCTACCTTGTGGCTCTTCCTGACCCCCGCTCAGCACTGCACTTAGGGCCCCTGCCGCCTTCCTCACACTCACACAGGCAGATGCAGCCACGCGGCTCTTCGAGGCCCATCCACAACCTGCATGAAGTCAGCAGGGTGCCCCAACCACAGAATGAAATGAGGGAAGTGGGACCGAGACTCAAACTTCCTGTCCTCACTACAGAAGCGGCTTCAGCTTGAGCATCAGGGTCACAGAGCTGATTATTTATGTGGGACAGAGCTGCCCAACGACACAGAAACTCATCTTGTAGTCATTGCTGGCGAGAGAGCGTTTTATCCTGAGTCCGTGGGTTTAAACGGTGCTAGTGTTTGGCTTACGTGGTCGGTGACAGGAGACAGTGACCAGGAATGTCCAGCTGCTGACCAGGATGAGCAGGAATGTGTTGAGCAGAGCCTGGGCAGGAGTTGTGCTCAGGGTCAAGTAAGTAGCAGCTAGCTGCGAGTTCCATCTCTCTCCACAGACCAGGAAAGAAGAAAGGGCTGAATCAGTGGCAAAGAGCTGCAGCTGCTTGCCCCACTCACCTCTGTTCCCCGTGCAGGACGGCGTGTTCTCCTACCGGGTTTCACCTGGTGTATGATCGCTTCCAGCTGAAGATCTCATCCAGACTGGAAGAGGGAGAGACCTCCCGCTTCTGCAGGGTTCCCCAGCGACGCCGGCCCCCTAGGAATGAGCCTCGGTGCTTGCTCAGCCCTTTCATCCTCTCTTCTGTTCGGAAGAAGTCAGTCAAGGCCCGGAAGTACTCCAGGATGACCTCGTGGCTCCATGCTGGCAGAGACTCCTGGCGCAGGAAGCCACAGTGGCCCCCGTGGCGGCTGAGCAGGAGGAAGAAGTAGGGGTTGCTGTGAAAGAGTTCAGTGGGCAGAAAGTGGTCTGGGGGCCCGCACACGGGGTCATCAGCGCTACAGATGCACAGCACAGGCACGGCTGCCTCGTCCACGTCCCGGAGCGGGTCGTTGTGGTCCCAGTAGGCGTCCCAGCTGATGGGGAAACTCTTGGTGTGGCAGAAGAGGGTCTCCTCAAACTCTCGCAGGGAGCGGCTCCTGAACAGTTTGTGGGTGTCCACTGTGTCCTCCAGGGCCGTGGTGTACCTGGCAGCAAGAAGGTGAACAGAGAAGGTAGGAAAGAGAGGGGAGAATTAGAAAACAAATCAACAAATTGGAAGCTCACAAGCCAGATTCTGACCACAGAGGCTTTCTTTGGCCATATGATGTTTTTAAAAACGTCCATTTCATTGTCATCATTTAAAATGCAGCTATTGGCCCGGCTGACATGGCTCAGTGGTTGAGCACCAACCTATGAACCAGGAGGTCATGGTTCGATTCCCGGTCAGGGCACACGCCCGGGTTGTGGGCTGGATCCCCAGTGTGGGGCATGCAGGAGGCAGTCGATCAATGATTCTCATCATTGGTGTTGCTGTCTCTCTCTTCTCCCTTCCTCTCTGAAATCAATAAAATATATTTTAAATAATAAATAAAAAGCAGCTATCAGGCTCCGTTAGACAAATGAGAAGACCTGGCGAGATGGGCTGGCGGTCCTGAGAGCAACAATCGGTATTTCCTCCCTCCTTCCTGTGTCAAGTTCCTACCAGGTCTGTCCCTCATGGTATTACCTGCCCAGCACAGGGGCAGCATTTGACTGTATAGCTGCTGAGCTACAAGGACGATAGCTCTCCTCCTGATCAAAACTCCTGACCCTCTGTGGGAACTTGTGATGAACTGTCACCTCCTGAACCCCTCTGAGAACAACTCACTGGCTCGGACTATCTAAACCAGCAGGTGCACCCCCATAATTAACATTTTACTTTAGGTTGTATTAGTTTGTGTGTGTTTTAAAAGCGAATATGCTATCCAGATAATGACAAATGAGGGTGTGGAGGAGGTTTTCCTAGAGAGGGCTGGATGGCAGAGGCCGTGACTGTAATTGATTTACAGGGCGAGTTACCCAATGGGAGCCTGAGAGCAACTGTTCTGGGGAAGAGGGACATCTTTGCTGTTGCCACCTCTCCAGAGAAGGCCTGGGGCCCCCGATGAGGAGGCCAGGATGGGCAGCTGAGACCTTTGGGGGGATCAATCCAGCAGTCGTCCGTTGAATTTGGATGTGTGTCTCCTGAAATCATTCAAAGCGATTTGCCCTGAGTCTTTAATCCCAAACTTCCATGAGCAGAGTAGTTACTAAAGGCTCCGGTTTCCTCTCCACTTCACTCACCTTATCCCTCAGCTGGTGCCTGGCAGGGGGGAAGGGAGGGGGATGGAAGCTGGCACTTAAGCCACACGAGAACACCTTGCTCCTGGGCTACTCTGAAAGCTCTGGGTTGTCATGGCAGCCTGCTGTTATTGAGCTCAGGATTTGATTTCAGAACAGGAGGCAAAATGGGGCAAGAAAAGAAAGAGAAACCACAGTTGCCGCCATTTATTGAGCACCTCCCAGTGCCAAGCTCACTTCCATGGCCTCATTTCATGCATACGCGTACCTGGGGAGGTGGTTATTATTAACTCCATTTAACTGAAGAGAGAAGCGAGGCTCCAAGGAGTTCGCTAACTTGCTGGAAATTCAGGATTTGAACCCGTGACCTGCGCCCACATCCCAGGTCTTTCTGCCCCAACACACTGTTATCCACGTGTCTCTGACCGCATTCTGCCTCTCCTAGGAGAGCGACAGTGCCAGCCGCGGCCTGGTTATGTGCTGTGGGAATGTCGCCTTCTCCGGGGAAAAGTCCCACCTGTATGCCTGGTGGTAGGGTAGAATGTTCTCGTTATGGAGATTTTTTTAAATGTGTTTAAATATTCTTTAAAATTTTGCCTTAAGTATTGAGCACATAGGAATATGCAAAATATTTGTTGGGTCTAAAGATTTTTAATAAACACCTCCACATTTTTTTATTCCTGTCACCTCCAGGCTCAAAGACTGTGAGGGAACATTCTGGACAGATAGCCAGCTGCAATCGCTTCCAGAGCCCTCTTTGCTGACTTGACAAGCGGCGGACTAAGCGGTAAACGTCAGGCACTGCCTGGGTCCGGGAGGGCGCCCGCGCTCAGTTGCTAGGACACGGTGAGGCTGCGTTGCGGCCAGGGGGCCCAGGGCGGGAGGCCCTGCCTCGGATAATGATGCTGACGGAGTCTTCCGTGGCTTTTGAACCGGCTCCCCGCTCTCCCTAGACTCGAGGGCAGGACAGCTTCCGATGGTGTGAGGAGAACCTGGCCCACGTCGCCGTAGACCTGAGCCCACGCCAGGCAGAGCTGTGTCTCGCTCAGCCCAAGACCCCATTACCCCCTCCCGGGTCTGCGGCCCCGTACCCACCTGCTGAGGGCGATTTTCTGGTGCAGCAGGAAGCCCCGCTCGTAGGGCCAGGGCAGGCCGGCCTCAAACCACTCGCGGCAGCGCAGCACCGGCGAGATGCAGGCGGCCCCGGTCATGTAGCTGGAGGAGCCGCACTCGCCCAGGTAGGACAGCAGCAGCGCCGAGCCCGAGCCCTCGCTCACCGCGAACAGCGGGGCCGCGGGGTGTCGGAAGCGGATGTAAGTGACCGCCTCCTTGAGGTCGGAAGGGTCCCCGAAAGGCTGCAGCCGGGGGCTGGCCAGCGGGCAGCCGTGGTGGCCGCGGCGGTGGAAGATGACCGGGTAGTAGCCGCGCTCCAGGGCGAGCAGGCAGAGGCCGAGCACGTTGCGGGTGAGGCGCCCCCACGCATTGGGGATCACCAGCAGCACCGCTGGAAGGCCCCCCGCGTTGGTGACTCGACGGCCCCGGGCGCAAGGTCCCACGACCCAGTCCAGGGCCACCAGCCCGTTGTCCGCTAACTGCAGGTACTCCCGGGCCAGCTCGGGCCCCGGCCCGGCCGGCAGCACGAAGTGGCAGAGGGTCTGCAGGTGGGGCCCCGAGAGCCAGGAGCGCGGGCCCGGCTCCAGCGCCGCCGAGCGTCGCAAGGCGCGCAGCAGGCACTGCGCCAGCGCCGACGGCTTACAGATGAGCCTGCACCCGCCGGGCAGCGCCTCGCGCCCGTGGCCGAACTGGTCCGCCGGGCCTCCGCCGTCCGCCTCCTCCTCGTCGTCCGGGCCCCCGGCCCCCGGCAGGGTCCAGGCTCCGACGGCGCGCCTCCCGAGGCGCCGCAGCCTGGGGGCCAGCAGGCCGAGCAGGGCGATCGCGGCTAGGAGCAGGGCGAGGGCGGCGCCCCACGGCGGCATGGCGAGGCCGGAGAGTCCCCGGCGGGCGGCGGGCGGCGGGCGGCGGGCGGCGGCGGCAGGCGATGGGGCTGTCCCCTCCGCGAGTTCCCCGCTCTGCCCGCGGCTCCGCCCGGCTGCGGGCGGCTGCCCAGAGCCCTCCCGCGCGGGGGGGCGCCCTCCGGATTGGCCACGGCCCCGAAGAGGCAGCCAGTTCGGGCCTGGCTCCCCTTGTCCGCCCCCACCCCCGCCCCCGGCCCTTTGTACAGCGATTGCGACAAGCAGGAGCAGAGGGTGAAAGGAATCGAGGCCACGGAGAGGGACGAGGACGCGCCAGCGAGCCGGAAGGGAGTGGGGAGGGCACCGAGCCGAGGAGTGGGGTGTTGGCGGCAGACAAGTAGGGAGACTCCCAGCCCAAGGCTTGGGGGACCGGGATGAGCAGGAGTCCCTGTCCCGCTCCTCCGCCCGGCCGGGGTGTAGCTGCCGGGGAGACCCCGCGTCTCTGCGCCCTCGGGGGCCGCTGCTGAGAAGCAGCAGGAGAGAGAGAAGTGAGAGACCGCAGCTCCCGGGCTCCCGGAGCTGCCGCCGAAGGCACCAGCCGCGCCTCCCTCCGGGCTCAGCCGCGCTCTCTGACCTTGGAGTTTCTCTCGGCCCCGTGGGCACCAGCAGCTGCGCAATACCCCCCCCCCCCCCGGGGCGTCTGGCGCCGGGCCTGCGGGGACCACGGCGCGCGGGTGTGCGGCGGCCCCGGCCTGCATCAGTGCGCTGTGCCTCCGCCCCCGGAGCGTGGGGCCCCCAGGAGCCTGGCTTCTGATAGATCTTTAAAACCGCTCCCTAGGCCCTGGCCGGTTTGCTCAGTGGCTAGAGCCTCGGCCTGCGAACTGAAGGTCCCAGGTTCCATTCCGGTCAAGGGCACATGCCCGGGTTGCGGGCTCAATCCCCAGTAGGGGGCGTGCAGGAGGCAGCTGATCAATGACTCTCTCTCCCATCATGTTTCTCTCTCTCTTCCTCTCTGAAATCAATAAAGATATATTTAAAAAAAACAACAAAAAAACCCCAAACCGCTCCCTAGGAAGGACTTGCCCAGAAGGAACAGCCCCTCGCCTCCTAAGCCGGAGAAAGGACACACTCGGGTGCGGGGTGAGGGAGATACCTGTCACCCTGTGAAGGGGCTGTGCCAGGGCGTGGGTGGGAGTCCCTTCATCACCTCAATGGCTAGCAGTTCCTGGGGGGACGGGGAACCCCTTTGTAAGTCACAGGTATGTGAGAGATGACTGAACTAACACCTTCTTCCTCCATCTGAAGTTGGGGGCTAGGCATCTCAACCTTCACCCTTCACTCACGTTGCCGTCTTTCCTCAAAATCCTGAGGAGAGCCAAGGAAAAGGGGGCCAGAGGGCAGGGAGAGGCTGCAGAAGCGGAGCCCCCGGAGGGGAGGCCTTTGGTTCCCCGCCTCACGGCGGCCAGTGTGTCCCGGAGCGCACGCCGGCCAGCGAACAGAGTGGAGGCGGAGGTGGGGAGCCGGCAGCTGCCGGCCGACCCCGGCCTCCCAGAGCGTCGGGGGGTGGGGAGGGTGGAGGTCTGAGACCCCCGAGGCCGGTTCCGGCCCCATTTGCGAGGGCAGGAGTGGGACGGGCTGACGGTGGGGCTCTGGGGCGGAAAATCAGTCCTCCCTCCGCTCGGACTTGGTGATGCTGCCCTTCTTCGCATGGACGGGTCCGGAGCGAGTTTGCCGGAGGAGCGTGCCCGTCTCTCCTCCTGGGCCACCCGGTCCACAGGGACCCCATTCCGCCCTCCGCCCGGCTCCGTGATCCCACCCAGGCGCTGGGACGAATGCTGAGCGGAGGAGGTGGTCCCCGCCTGCCCTGCAGCGCGCGGCGCCCGGGCGGGATTCCCACACAAAACTTTTCCGGCCGGGGGTTCGGGACGCGCGCGCGCACAGGCGGGGCTGAGGGCGGGCGCTGGGGCGGGGCGGGGGCGGGGTGAGAGCGGCGCCGCGCGGAGCGGCGGGGCGGGGCGGGGCGCGGGGCGGCGAGCAGGGGCGTCCGGGTGCGCGGTCCGGGGCGGCGCGTGGGGCGCGCGCGCTGGGGTGTCCGGGCGCGCGCGGAGCGGCGGGACGGACAGGCGCGCTCGAGCTCGGGGTCTACGTGGGCGCGCGCGGGCGGGCGGGCGAGGTGGGGCGGGGCAGCGCGCGCTCCCTCCCTCCCTCCCGTGCGGGCGGCGGGCCGGATCTGGGATGGCGCCTCCTCCGCCTTCGCCCCAGCTGCTCCTCCTGGCAGCCCTGGCGGGGCTCCTGAGTCCCGTTGAGGTAAGGCGACCCGCTCCGGAGAAGGCTCAGAGCTCTTTGCCGAAAGTTCGTCCTGGAAGGAGTAGCGCGCGGAGAGGGGACGAGGAGTCCGCCCCTGGCGGGCAGGGCCTGGGTTGGGAGAGGGCAGGGCCCTCGCTGAGGCCAGCGCCCTAGCTCCTCTGCGCCTTGGACCCACAGGTGATGGCTGAGCCGGCGGAGGAGGCGGGAGCCCGTTGTCCGGAGGGCCTGTGGCCTCTGCCCCAACAGGTAGGAGCCTGGAGGGCGACGCGAGAGAGGGCGTGAAGGGGGAGCCCAGTCCCGCTCTGGCCCCTCTGCACCTCCGCAGTCACCCTCGGAAGGACCTCTGCCGGTTCCTCCATCCCTCAGTCGCCCACGTCTTCATCCCGACCTGGAGGCCTGGGGCTTATTGTCCCCTCCCCACGCCCCACACGGAGCCTCCCAGCGGCTTTACGCTCTCTTCTTTCCCCACATGTAGGTGTCACCCAGAGTGACTTACACACGGATGAGCCCACGGCAGGTGAGTACTAGCAGGAGCCATCCAGGTGCCTGCACTTACAGGCTTTCTCTGCCTTTTCAGCTCATCATCTCCATTTGTTACCACTTCCCTCAGGATGAGGCAACTGTTCTTAGTCCGGATGATGAGCCGAAGGCCTCTGTGTGCTGTGCTGTGCAGGGAATGCTGTCGAGGGGCTGGCTGTGTGGGCAGGATGGTAGTAGACAAAACAGCTCCTGCTCCAGATCTGCTGTGTGACTGGGAAGTCGCCGGGCTTCTCTGGGCCCGTTTTCTGTAAGGGAGGATATCAGTAACGCCCCTCCCCGTGAGGAGTAAATGAATAGTGTGTGACTGCACTTTGCAGAGTACGAAGCTGTGCTGTGTATGGAGTGTGCCTCAGGTTACCAGGCTCCAAACTGTGGGTTCGCCTTGCATGGCTGCCTCTGTTTTTGCCAGTGGCCAGATAGCTTCCATATCCCTTTGGTTTTCCTTTTGAAAAATCTCACCTTTTTTATCCTGTGATAATTTCAGGCCAAGAAACTTCATTCCACCTACCTGATTCCTTTCCTCAAACATCCCTTTCACGAAATCATGTTGCTGTTCAGAAACCTTGGATGGCTCATTTCCCACCTTATCTTGACCACTCTCCCTTGCCTGGCTTTCAGGCCCGACCTAGTTAATTAAGCCTTGTCTGACCTCTCCACATCTGGGGCTCACCTGCCACACGTGTGAGTGCCAAGCTCATTCCCATGGCTGTACCTTTGCTCCTGTCCTGACCTGAAGCTCAAGCACGAAGCTCCCTGGCCACCTACCATCCATACGCATCCATTTCAAAGCCCAGTGCAGGGGTCAGCTCTCCCATGAGACCTTGCCTGATCACATCAGCCCTTATTCATCACCTTCTCTAAATCTGCGTAATGCTTATAACTTAAATCTTACAATTTAACAACTAGCCAGTTTGAGTTTTATTAGCTTGCTCTTTCATTTGCATTAGTTCTGTTTCCCTGAGTTTCCTTTACATTCCCTGCATGTGGAGTTCGTGAGTTCTCTTTAGGCATCTCCTACAGCATCTGGCACAGTGCTGAGCATCAGGTCAGCTCAATCAAAGAATATTAATAATTGATCAAGTGTTTCCATCCTGGGAATGTGCACCTGCTGCCGGTGTGCCCTGTATCTGGATGCCTTTGGGAGACTGATTATATAGATAGGCTCAATGAAAAGAAGACCTGGTCTCCAAAGAGGGGATGCTTACCATCTAGGCTGGGGACCTGTAGAACCATCATTGCAGGTGCAGAGCAATACAGCTAACGAGGGTGGTCGGAGTCTGACTGGGATAACCAGGCGCACTGTCATGGAAGCTGAGCTTTGAGGGGTGGCACTTGATGGAGGAGGGGTGAAAGGAATGCTCAGAGGCGAGAGGGAGTGCATGCCGCTACCCAGGGTCCCTCTTCCTTTCCTGAGCCCGCCTGGTGGGAGGGTCATGTTGCCATCCTGGGAGTCCCTTTAAGCTGGCCCCAGGATGGGAGAACTTGGGATTATCACAGAAGGCCCCGGCCTGGCTTGATAGCTCCATGCCTTTCCTCCAGGCAGAGGATGTCAGCTTCCTCTACCACCCCTGTGCCCACCCCTGGCTAAAGCTCCAGCTTGTCCTCCTGGCCCACGTTCATGTGGCCCGGCCCTCACTGGCCCCCGACTCCAGCCTCACTCAGGACCGGGTAAGTGGTGGGTGCAAGTCAGTTGTCTGACACGGGCAGGGGCTGTAGCTCCGTGTGCAGGAAGAGGGAAATTTGGGGGCTTCCTCTTGCTCTCCCCCAGCTTCATGTTAGCTCTTCCAACAATTGCCTTCATTCACAGCCCCTGGTGTTGGAAGCATGGGGGGTAGTGCTGGAGATGGCGTGGGTGGAGCCGGCCTGGGCTGCCCACTTGCTGAAGAGAAGGCGGTGGAAGAGGCACAGGAAGAAGGCACAGTTCCTCTCTGGTAGCCTCTCTGGGCCCTCTCCCTTGGCGCCGACGCCGGGCAGAGGGAGGCTGTGCCGGAGCGGGTGTGTGCAGGTGAGGAGTGGGACCCGGCGTGGCTGGTGGTGTGGTCGCTGGGTTACCTGGGGAGAGAGGATGAGTGCCGTCTCTTCTCCCCTAGGCCCCAGCTTTGGCCTTTGCTCTGCGGAGCTGGCGGCCCCCGGGCCCAGAGGTGGTGTCCAGAGCGCCCAGGCGGCACTCTCCTGGTGGTGCCAAGAGGCGAGGGCTGCGGGCTGCCCTTGGTCTCCAGCCCACATCCTCAGCCCCGAGGTTCCCCTCTGCTTCCGCATGGAGCTTGGAGAGCAGGAAGCCCAAGTCAGGAACCCCAGGGGAAGGGGGTAATGCTCCATTTGTGCCCACTGCCCCCCTGCTACCTGGGGGGCCTCGAGGCAGTGCCAGCGCCAGGATAGAGGCCCAGGTGCCCAAAGGGCAAAGCAGCCCAGGTGGCTGTGCCTGCCCAAGCCAGGCTTCCCCAGCCCCTCGGGCAGCAGCACCTCCGCGGGCAGCCCGGGGCCCCACCCCACGCACGGAGGAAGCTGCCTGGGCCGCCATGGCCCTGACCTTTCTGTTGGTGCTGCTCACCCTGGCCACACTCTGCACGCGGCTGCACCGAAACTTCCGACGCGGGGAGAGCATCTACTGGGGGCCCGTGGCGGACAGCCAGGACACTGTGGCTGGTGAGACGTTCCCTTCCTCACCCATCCCCAGCCCCGCCCCATGGCTTCCCGGCCCTGACGGCTTCCCACCCTGCCCGTAGCTGTGCTGAAGAGGCGGCTGCTGATGCCCCCGCGCCGGGTCAAGCGCTCACGTCGGAGACCCCTCCTCCCACCCACGCAGGTCAGCGGCCCAGATGGGGACAGCTCCGACTGACCTGCCCCGGCCCGGCCACTGTGGCAGGTTTTGCCCCTCCTCCCCCGGGGAGGCCGCGACCTCTGCCACGTGGACCACGCGCAGGGCCGCCCTCTGGTGGCCTGGTGGAGCATTTGCAGAGGGGTTGGTTCTTAATGTGTTGTTTGTGGGGAAGGGTGGCCCAAGGAAGAAAAAGGAGCCCTTTTAGCCTCCTTTGCCAAAACTCTGTATTTTTAACTAAATTATTTTAGTAGAATCTTGCATTGAGTTTGTACAGACATACTCGCTCCCACCCGTGACACTGTCCTAGGCCATTTAGGTTGTGAGGGAGTTTATAAAATCAATTGGGGACTGCCAACTTGGGCCTCAGAGGCAGGGTTTTAGGAGGGAACCCCTCCCACCACTGTGCGGGGGGAATGGTGTTACTTACTGCACCTTATTTCTGACAGCAGGAGGCCTCCCTCCCTCAGTGAGGAGCTGTATTCATTTGCTTCATACTCCTGACACATCCATCTTTCTCCCTTTCATGTTTGCCACCTCCCCAGACCCCTCCCCTCAATTCTCTAAGCATCAGAAACAGCACATGATCACTTATTTATTTTTGATACAAATGTACATGATACACATCTTGACAGCAGCCCACCCACCACCATACAGGGAGAGCCTGGCCCCCTGGGGCAGAGGCAGGATGGGAGAAGAGCTGGTGGGCGCTGCCATCTGCCTCCAGCCTTCCCAGGCTGCAGCCCAGGTTCCAGGTACCCAGACACCGCAGGCACAGGTGCTAGCCTCTCAGAGGTTATAGGGAGGGGCCTCGGCTGAGTCAGGGACCCCGGGGAGCCAGCCCCAGGCTCAGGTGCTCAGTTCTCTGCCCCAGCCAGCACACTCCCCCTCCACAGGGAGGGGGAGGGCAGATGGAGGGGAGTGGTTTTCATTTAAGTTTATAGAGAAGGGGTACGAGTGGTGGGAGTGATGAGGGGAGGCAGTGGGCAGGACCCCAGTTGGTTACTCTGGCAGTCCCTGGCCCCAGGATGGGTGAGAGGGGGGCTGACCCCCCACACTGGTCCCCTCACCCTCAAACTCCATACGGACCAGGCCTCTGGAACGGCACTGCCGCCCATCCACTCACACGCAGGGACACTTAGTTACCACGATGTTAAAATTAAGGGGTGGAGAGAGAGAGAAGAAGAAAAAGATTTTCCAGTGTTTGCTGCTGGGGACCCCGGGACACAGGTTGGGGCCGTTTGGCATTGAAGGAGAGCAGCATGGGGGCTGGTGGCTACAGGATGGGGACATCCACAGAGATTATGTACAAAGGAGGGGGTGCCCCCACTCAGCCCCCAATAGGGCTGAACTGGCTCATGGGGGTGGGATGCATGTAAGGGGAACGCCCCGCCTGGAGTGTCCCCACCAGACCCTTTGCTGAGGGCGCCCTGGAGGGCAAGGGGCTGGGAGTGATGCCTTACAGGCCCCTGCACGCTAGAAGGGGAGGGGACGCTATGTACAGGGGAGGTGCATGGAATGGGGGGGACAGAAGCTCCTGCCACCCCACCTCCCCGTCCTTGGGGGCGTGAGGGGGGCGGGCACCAGGATGCCTGGCTGCCAGGGGACAGTGGCAGCACTAAGGGCACTTGGCGCCAGCGGCTCTGTCGGGGTGGGGATTAGTGTCTGGAGTGGCCCATCTCCCGTGGCCAGTGAGGTCCCAGGGTGTAGGTGAGGGGGTAGGGAGAGTGGTCACTGCTTCTTCTCCCGGGTGGTGATGGTGACCAGCTGCTTGGCAGCCTTGGCAATGTCATAGGCGCACTGGATCACCTGCTGAGTCAGCAGCTGGAAGTCCACAGGGGCGCCCGGCTCTGGAGGCACTGTCTTCCGGCACTCACTCTGCAGCCGGTAGGCGCTGGCGTTGAGCAGCCGCAGAGAGCTGCGCACGGGCTCCAGGGCTGGTCTCTGGAGGGAGGGAGGAGGGAGGCCTTGGAGTTGAAGCTGTGAGTACTGATCGGGGCCCGGGGTGTCCACACCTGCCCCACCCCGAGCCCTCCCAGTCCTCCTCTCTCTGGCCCCGTACCTTTGGGAAGAGAGAGGCCATCTCAGTCACAGCCAAATGGATCTTCTCTGAACAGGGCACAAAGCTGTGGGGGAGGGTATGCATTAGGGGGCTCTCGGGAAGGTTGCCAGGGACAGTGGAACACTGGCCCCTCTCGCCCTCTGCAACACCCACAGGCCAGAGAGCTGGTGCCCCGCCCCATACCTGTCATGCTTGAATTCCTGGGCAGCCCGCAACAATTCCTGAATGTTCTTGGTGACCTGCTCCGTCTTCAGGATGACGTCCTCCGTGCTGGGAAGCCCGGGGTCCAGGTCTCCATCCAGGCTTTCCAGCTCGGGGTGGAAGTCCTCCTCCTTGCCCAGCTCCAGAAACCGCTTCCCTTCCAGTCTGGGCGCGGGGAGAGAGAGACACGTTCTAGCCATGAGGCCTCTTGCCTGTGCCCTCAGCCACTCCAGGGCCCACCTGACCTCCCTCTGCCGGGGCGCCTCACCCAAGCAGGGGGTCCCCACTTTGCGTGTTTTCATAGTCGCTGTCGGCACCGCTGCCGTGGCGGGAAAGTTTGCTCTGGAGGACGCAGGACGAGACAGCCGGTGAGACATTCACGCCCACACAGCCCCACCCCTCCCGTCACACATCCCACGCAGCCGTCCCTTAGGCACAGGGAGGAGACGTTACCGCGTGGCGGCTTCCTTCCTGGGAGCAGGACAGCAGTGGGGAGGGGGGAGTGAAGGGCACAGCTGAGGCCGAGACCCCCTTCCGGATCTAAAACCCAGGAGGGCTCGAGTCAGTCTCTCCTCCCTGTGGCCCACCTTCCAGCTTCTCCGCACGGAGGGTGGGAACCGTTATGTCTCGTCAGCCTGTGCCCAGCCTCCAGCACAAAGCCTGGCACCCACTGGGGTCTCAGAACCTATTGCAGAAACGGACCCACTTGCCCCGGGCCCTGCTTACCCGGTAAAGGCTGGCCGGGACGTGCACGGAATAGATGGCGTCATCCTCCAGCTCCTGGGGGTGAGCACAGTAGGGTCACGGAGGGCCCCATGGTGGACTCAGCCCTGTTTCCCCACCACCTTGAGCCGGCAACTCACAGTGCTGTGGAAAGGCTGCAGCCGGGGTGGCGAGCTCGTCCCCAGGTGGGCCCCCAAAGGGCTTCAGGGCCGAGCCCGGTTCATACATGGAGAAGGCCTGGCGGTCTCTGCGGTGGGCACCCCCACCAGGCCCCATGGACGAGTGTTCTGCTCGCTCGCTGGGGAGGGGGGGCGTGGGCACCGGCCCAGGCGGCTGCCGGATCTGCAAGTTCTCCGCCTGCAGCTTGTGGATCTGGGAGTGGAGGGGTGTCATAGGCTCCAGAGGGTCCAGGCAGCACCCCCACCCCTCCACTGGAAGCCCCACGCCCTTACCTCCCTCTGCAGCCTCCGGAGCTCGTCACTCAAGCTACTGTTGACCTTCATGAGCTGCTGCACCTTTGCCTCGGAGGTAGCCAGGGCCTTCTTTAGCTCCAGGTACTCCTGCAGCGTCACGGCCCCATCAGACAGGTCTGAGGAATCCATGCTCTGCGAGGCGAGACAGAAGCCGGTCAGCCGCCAGGGACAGGGACGGAGGGCTGCTCTCCAAGCTGTGACCAGCCCACGCGTCCCCGAGGCCCTGGGCAATAAGAGGATGGAGCTGGGCCCTGATGGGGGCCGGGGAGGGGCTGGGAGGGGCTGCGCTCAGACCCGAGCACGGTTGTTCCGCGTGGCACCGGCGCTGCGCAGAGGCTCCTGGTCGGTGTCCTCGTCCGAGGCCACGCTGTCGTAGTCGTGCTGGTCGTCGAGGTCACTCTGGCTCCGCACAGACAGCTCGAGGTTGTCTGAGGGCACAGGCCTGTCACTCAGGGCTCAGCCACACAACCCCGAACGGGAGCCATGAGAATACCCTGGGGCGGTGCCCGGCCCCCACGTCCACCTCGCCCTCCCCACCTGTGGGGCTGCTCAGGCTCTTGCCCTGCTGTCTCCGCTTGGCCTCGCTGAGAATGTCGATGATCAAGGTGGCAAACTCTCGGGCATTAAAGCGGGCCAACTTCTGTCGCCCCTGTGAGGCGGAAAGGGCCAGGCTGGCATGACGGGCCGCTGCTCTCAGCTATCAGCTTTAACCCCAGCTAAAACATCCCAGCCGGCTCACTTGGCCAGGCAGGGGGTGAGGGATGGCACAGATTCAGGGTGCCGAGGGGAGCTCTCAGGAGGAGGCTGGAACCCACCTCCCCAAAGCTGCTCACCAAGTGCTCAAAAGAGCAGCTCCTTCCCCACGCCGGTGAGGAAGGCAGGCCCACAGAGCTGGCGGCCCCTGGAAGGGAAGAAAGAGCCCCAGGCCCCCACCAAGCCTCCTTACCTGGTTCCGTGTGGCTGAGTATTCGGGGTTAACGGGCAGGAAGGGCACAGCACTGCGCTCTGTCACCAGGGTGCTGTGATTTTGGGTAGCCAGCCATACTGTGGGGGAGGAGCGGGGAGCAGACTGTCCAGGGTGGCCAGGCCCATGGGCTGGGTGGGGGAGAGCGCTGAGCACAGCTTTCCTAGCTCCTCCCCAGGCCCACAGAGCTTGGTGATCAAAACGGGGGTGGTCTTCCGACAGGCACTGGGCAAGGCCAGCACGAGGCCACTCCCTCTCGCCAGGCCCAGCCGAGTTTGGGCTGGAATCTGGCTGTGGCTAGGAAGGAGTGATGGGGGGGGGGGGGGGGAGAGCGGGGAGCAGGGGGCGGAGCAGGGCTGGGGAGAGAGCCAAAGTGGGAGGCAGCTAGAGCAGAGATGAGCCCCAGCGGGGGGTGGCGGGGTAGGAGGAGCAGGCTGGCTGCCTCCAGCTCAGCACCCTGCCCAGCTGGGGAGGCTGCCCAGGCGGGCTCAGAGCTGGCAGAGGCTTGTACACAGGCCTGCCGAGCAGACCAACCCCAGGCACCCCTTCTTAGTTTCCATCAAAGTACCCGAGAGCCACACCAGGTCCTAGCCTTCCCTAGTGGGCAGTTCCTCTGTCCCATCTGCCCCAAGCCCCCAATACCCTCCCAGCTCACCAGCATCATTTTCTCTTCGATCCACCTCATCATACACGTCCATGGCAAGTTCCTCAAAAAGCCGGTTGCTGAGCTGGAGGCACAGAGCGGGTCACAGGCTTGGTCAGATCCACTGGCCCCCGGTGCCGACAGGGCCAGCTCACCAGGCGTCATAAGATAACCACTTGTGTCCCTTATGCCACCCAGCCCCACAGTCTCAGAACTGGAAACGGACGGGGGTTGGGGGTCTGTCTGCAAGGCTCCAAGGTGGGAGAGGGCAACAGGGAGGCCAGACTGGGCCAGCTAATGCCAGTGTAGGTCAGAAGTGGAGCCAGGGCCCTGGGAGCCTTTGCAAGGCAGGGCCAGGGTCAAAGACAAGGGGTGGGGAAGTAGCAAAGAGGAGACGGGAGGCTGGAGTGGGAGCAGCTCAAAGACTTGGAAAAGGACACCAGGTCAGAGGAAGGGGGAGCGATCAGAGGGGCGGGTGGGGGGGGGGTTAGGAATGGGAGCAGACTCACCGCCTGCAGCTTCTTCTTGGCAGCTTTGGCCAACTCAGACAGGTCCAGGCTGGGGACAAGAAGGGAGCCGAGAATGGGGAAGAAGGGAGAGACCAGACATAAGACGTGGCCAGACCCTTGCCAATGACCCCCCCAAACATGCAGAGACCCCAGGGAGACAAGACCCCAGGGAGACAAGACCCCAGATGCCACACGACCAGAGCCACCCTGCCCCACCCAACCTCCAGAGCCTGCTCCCGTGGCAGACACCAGATACCTCTGAGACATGCACTTTTGCCGAGATCTAAGTCCAGAGGAAGGCAGCAGAGGGAAGAACAGGACAGAGGCAGCAATTACCCAGCAGAAGGGCGCACACGCCTTCCCACGTCAAGCTCAGACTCATCTCTGTGCACACGCCAGACTCAGAGTGTACAGAACTGACCTCCTCTCCCCCCAGCCTGCCCCCGACTGGCTCGCTCCTCCTCTCGGTGACCCACTCACCCGGCACCAACGTCAGCTCCTGGGAGTCACCTGAAACCTCCCTCCGCCTCACACCGCGGCCCGACTTTCCCCGGTTCTGCCATCACTGCCTCCTGCCTGGGCTTTGCTGGTTTATTAATCCATCTCCCCCCTCCCAAACTCTTCTACCCAGCACCCAGGGTGATCTTTTTGACGCACCTGGCGGCACTATTCCTGGCCGTAAAAACATCCCAATAATAACAGGTATAGATGGCATACGTCAACAAAAAGCTCATTTAAAAAATATGCTAAATGCTTTGCATGCATTATCTTATTTAATCCTCTCAACAGCCCACAAAGAGAGGTACAGCTGCCCTCATTTCCAGGTAAGATAACCGAGGCTCTGAGAGGGTAAGCAGCCTGCTTGAGGTCACACAGCCAGGAAAGCAGCAGAGCTGGCTCCACACACCCCCATGCTGGAACCTCTCCGCTCTCGGGAGGGTCACAGCTTTTCTCAGGACTCACAGGACTGGCCACTCCGTCTCTATTCCAGTCTTGCTCCTGGGATTCCCGGCCTCTCACATATGCTGCAGGCTCACCATCTGCTTGCAGTTCCTGGCATAGCATTCCTAACGTCTATGCCTCTGTCTCCCTTGCTGTACGTCCCACACTGAACTACAACTGTCTGACTGGGCTGCCTCCCTTTCTCGACTGTGAGCTCCTTAAAGGCAGGGATGATGTCGGAGCCACCTCTGTGTCTCAGTGCCAAGAACAGCAGCTGGCACTGCGAAGGTGCTCGGTTAGCATTTCATTGAGTTCATGCCCATATGTGTTTACAACACCCCCTGCCACGCAGGCGCACATACCAGGCAGAATCAGACCAAAGAAGTAGGGGGAGTCTCAGGATTTCAGAACAGAGGAGGTCTGGGTTCAGGAATCCAAGGTGCCCAGACCCGACAGTCCCCATCTGCCCACACTGCTCTTTGGAGGAGGGAGCCTCCCTCTATGGATCCAAGCCAGCAGGCACAGCGGGGCATAAAGATGGCCATCAGAGGCAGCCACCAGGTGGCGCCAGCATCCATCTTGTAAGCTGGGTAAGGATTGGACGTGGTACCTCCCAGCCTGGGCACCTGGGGCCTCTCAGATCAGAGGCAGAAACACCTGGATTGTGCCATGCCCTGCCCTCCAGCCCCTGCCCAATTTATGAACACACCACACAGGGCTGGCCAGTTACTCAGGTCCCTGGAGCCCACCACCTTTTCACTGAAGAGCAGAGGTTTATCTAAGATTTCAGTGGGGTCAGTGTCACTGGGAATAGAACCCGGTGACCCATTGCTCTTGGGGGTGCTGCCTGTAGTCAAGCACTGTGTTTTTGACAGAAGGGGGCTCAGGTTACGCTGGCCATGTGCTAAGTTGACACTTATCCGCCCTGGGGCCCAGAGTTAGGGAGTAAGGACTGGACTATGAAATGTTTGTGCTTCTAGCCCCTGGAGGAGTGGGGTGAGGAATGTGGAGGGGTCCCAGGCCCCTAAAGCCTGGGGCGCTGGAGGGGTGGGGGCTCTGGGGATCAGGCACCAACATGGCTTCTAACAGCCTCTGGGACAGGACACCAGGTGGGCACTTACCTATCGGCCATCTGTGGGATGATATAATGCCCATTCTTGTGATCTGAACAAAAATAAAAATGCCAAGTCACTGGTGCTGAGTGGCCTGAGTAGCTGGAAGCCCACCTCACTGCCATGAGCAGGGATAGGCACCCAGAAGTGTCAGGGGAAAGCCTGGGAGCTGGCTGGAAGTTATGCCCACCCCCACTCCCTACCCCAATGTGCTGCAGCCCAGAGCCTGCAGCAATTTCACCGGAGCCAGTTGCTTAGCAACGCTGTTCCCCAGCCGGCTCTGTCACCATGGCACCTGCTGCTGAGGTGTGTCTGGGTCCCACCTGCCTGGCCCAGCCAGGCCTGCCCGCACTCTGCTCACCAGGCTTTCGTCCACAGAGGTAGAAGGCCAACCGGTCAGTGAGCTCATATTGGCACTCGACTAGCCTTTCTGCCAGCTCATGGTGCCCCGCCTGCCTGTGGGGAGGGGGCATGGCTCAGCCTGCAGCGGCAGCCCACTCCCCCCACCCACCCAAGCCCCACCCTTCAGCCAACCCTCACCTGGCATAGTCAATGGGTGTTCGGCCATTCACGTCAGGAGAGCCAGGATCAGCCCCATACACTACAAGAAGCTCGGCCTGCAGCGTCTGCCCGGCCTTGGCAGCCACGTGCAGAGGCGTGGTGCCCTTCTCTGGGTGGAAGAAGTTGGCCTGGGCACCCAGGGACAGCAGGCGTAGACATGTCTCCAAGTTGCCTGTCCGCACGCTTGAATGCAGTTGCTGCAAGGAGCAGGAGCATGCAACAATGTGTGAGCCCCTCCTCCCTCAAGCTGCACCTGGTACTGGAAAAACCCGGGACTCCTACAGCTCCACGGGCCCAGCTGAAGTTCGGTTGTCTGGGGGGACTGAGGGCTTCCCACTAGGAGTTAACACCAATTAATAGTAGCTGTTGTCAGTCACTATCTACCACCTGCTGTGCGCTCTGCTTGGAACAGACGTTATGAGATGATGCTGTTCTTTCCCATTTTATAGATGAGAAAACTGAGGCTCCGAGAGGCTAAGGAACTACCCCAAGTTTTCCTGGCTTTTGGGTGGCAGTTGGGGAATTTTAGCCTTGTGTGTCCACCTGGGAGTTGAGGGGCTCTGACCACATGCAGCCTAACCAAGCAAGTTCGTTGCTCCACATGCCCGCGGTTCTTGCCTGACTGCGCTGCCTTGGGGCCTAGGGCTGAGGGGCGACTAAGGAGAAGCCTTCAGGGCGTCATGGGTGAGGAGAGGCCCATCCATCCCATCGTGGGGCCCCTCCAACCTTGCTGAGGTCTTTGGCGGTGACGCCGTCGTCATCCCGGCAGGGGAGCTTGTGCACAAAGGCCAGCATCTGGTACTTGGCCCTGATGAACTCTGACTTGATGGGGCTGCACGGGGCACATAGGAGGAAATGGGGAGCAGAGCCAGAGAGGCTAGTTACCTGGCCACCTCCCAGGCCCATGTCCCAGACCACCCAGCCCCTGCCACCACCCCTCCAACCCGACTCACTGGACTTTGTCTTGGGGGTTGGCTTTGCGCCGGCCGCTCTGCACTTGTGCAGGGTCCAGCAGGGAATGCTCCCAGATGGAGTTGGCCCCGTTGCTGGCGAGCGTGTGCACCATCTGCGGGGAGGAGATGCCAAGTGAGAGCCCACTGAGTGCTGGGCACTGGGCACCGGCCACAGCCAGTGTGGCTGCAAAAGTACCAAAGGGCCTACTGGGTGCCTGTTCACTGCTGCACCTCTATCCCGTCAGGCCACCCAAGGATGTGGGTCCTGTTTAGAACTCCAGGTCACATGACGAGCATGCCAAGGCTGAGAGGTTAAGCGTCCTGCTCAGGGCTACATGGCCAAGCTAGTAAGTGGCAGAGCAGAGATGAGAGCCCAGGTCTGTCTGACTCCAGTCCTGGATGCCTCCTCTCTCAGATGAGTGGATGGGTTTGGGTTTGGGGTAGGGTCTTCCCCAGGCAGGTGTGTATGTTAGTAAGAGGGAAATGTGCCTGCGATCAGCACACACTGTGGGACGGAGGAACGGCGGGCCAGCACCGTACCTGCAGCAGCGTGGGAGGCCAGGCGCTGTGGCGAAGGTGCTTGACAATGGAAATGTGGCGTCCCAGGCTCCGGTGCACACTGCAGCACTCGTCACACACCAGCACACCCCTGCTGATGGAGGCCCAGCCAGGGTCTGCCGGGGTGGAAGCCAGGGTCAGCCACAGCCAGATGCAGGCAAGACCCCCTGAGCACCTGCTCTGGGCCAGCACTATGCTTAGTATCCGCACATTCACTCACTTGGTCCCTCAGAGGTCTAGAAACTGGGACACCAGGAGGCACAGGCGACTGAGGAGGAAGCTGAGCTAAGGCAGTGAGAGGGATTTCCACACAGGCTGGCAGCTGGCGACGGACACAGCCGAGCCCTTTCCTACATGTTGGGCGCTCTGGGAAGGTGTGGTCCCCAGGGCCTACTCAGCGGGCATGGCTTCCTGTCCTGCCGTCACCACTATCATTCCCACAGCCTTCCCCAGGGAAACAGGGATCCCCTAGGGGACGGAACCCCGATGTTTCCACACCACTCATCCCTAGGCGCTCCTCCTGGGTCTGGGTCAGTGCCACATCTCTCCCGCACCCAGACTTCTGTTGGAGCCAATGGCCCACCCGCCGGACCCATCGCAACCCCCAGGGACACCTGACTCTGCCCTTATCCTGCCAAGGCAAGAGGCCTTTGCCTGCTGAGCCTCCTGTCACCATCACTGATGGAATCCCTCTTAAGGGGGATGGGGAGAGCAGAGGAACTAACGCTGACTGAGCACCCACTGTGCCCCATGGGTGCTGTATGCATGATGCCTCTCACAACTGGTAGGGAAGGCTACCCCTGCCTGAGCACTGAGGCAACAGTGCCTCCAGAGAGCTCAGCGCACGTGCACGAGGTCACACAGCGAGGGAGTGGGACTGCGGGGATATGCACCAGGCACTTAGGTGCCAGAGACCGTGCCATGTCCAGAACCGCTGTGGTCCCTGTGCCTCTGTCCGGAAGGGGACACCCCCCAGGGAACTAGGGGGCTCTGGGAACCTCTCTCCACTCCTTGAGAAGTGAACTTTGGAAACAAGAAGGGGGCCAGGACAGGGTGGGAGCTCCTGGGGTCCCTCTCAAGGGCAGGGGAGATGCCACCTCTCCCAGGCCCCTGGGAGAGGGGGAGGGGACAGCTGCATACAGCTCAGGCTGTGGAAAGGTCACGGGGGAGAAAGCAGCCATTGTGTGCCACTGGAGAGTGGGGGCAGGGAGCCTGCCTCCCAGGACACTGTGCTCTGCCCGGGCCCCCACCCTGTCTCAGGAAGCCCTGTCCCGGGGAGGGAGGCTGGCTCCCTGCCTTGCCCCACGGTGCTCAGGGGTAACGAGAGCCTCTCCAGCCAGAAGGTGATTCTCAGACCCTTCCCCGAAAGGACTTCTAGCCAAGACCCCAGGAGAATCGCGAGGAGACTCTGAGTCAGGGTGCGGCATGAGCTCTGCCCACAGCAAGTAGCCCCTCATAGCACGGGAACAGGAAGGGACAGAGGGGGCTCAGCTTTTTGGGTCAGGGACCCCCCACTTCCCCAAAACAGAGCAACAGGAAAACACGAGGTGCACACTATACGCCTTCTTGGGGAGCTAATTCCAGGGGCCCAAGAGGAAGGACCCCACCATCTGTGCCAAGACGGGCAGCCCGAAGGCACACTTGAGTGTTGGCTTCACCCAAGTAGTGAGCCGCTCCAGGTATGAAAAGCTCCCTCCCCCACTCCCAACACCACTGGGTCAGGGGTCTGCCTTCCAGCCATCACCGGCAGCCCAGGCAGGAAGCTGGAAATGACGCAGCCTAAATTCCTCTTGTTGAAATGGTGGGGTTTCCTGTAAGTGGGGAGCCGCCCAGGCCAGGATCACAAATGGACCGCCCTACAGAGAAGCCCAGCCTAGGAGGACTGGCCAGAACAGACACGGCAAGTCCCTGAACATGGCAGTGACCAACACACTGGGATCTGGGGAATGTGGTCCAAGACTCTGCTTGCCACTCTCCTAGGCTGGGAGAGGGGTCCTCCCTCTCCTCCCCAGGTCCACAGTGACCTGAAATAGGAAGGGTGGGCAGGGGACACTGTCCTGGTCTGGGGCACACTGGTGCCAGTTCAGTTCTGATTGACAGATGAGAAAGCCCACCCTCACCCCACTCCCTGTTCCTTATGCCCAGGGGACATTGGACATACCCAAGCAAGAGCCCCCAAGCCTCACCTAGGCCAGTTGCTAAGCCGAAGGGCCAGGAAGGGTTCCTGAAAGCCAATGGCTATTGAAGTTTAAGGTTAAAGGGACTCTTGTCCCAATGAGGTTCCCTGGACCAAACTTGGGGCAGAAGAGAGACAGGGAATGCAAGGGCCAGGGGATGTGGTGACCAACTTGGTATCTGCCAATCCTCCCCCTGGACGCCTGCCTCCCGTCAGGGTGGGGGTCTGATAAATGTGGGCAAGTGGCAGGAGGGGTCCTGAGGTAATATTAACCAGTGTCAACCCCACGGAGGTTTCTCCTAAGATAAATTCAGGCCACCACTTAAAGCCATTAGTGGCCTCTGGGCCAGTAGATCTGCTATAAAGGCTAGCCTCTCCTGAGCTAGGGACCAGATCCTCACTAGGGAAGAGAGAGAAGCCGCCATACTGAAAGCAGGCAAGAGCCGTCTACAGAAATGGAGGTCAGAACGGCAGTTACCTTTGGGGGACACTGACTGGGCGGAGGCACAAGAAAACCCTGCAGAGTGATGGGAATGCTCTACCCCTGGATTGGGGTGACGGCTACAGCTATACACACACGTACAAACCCATCAGGCCAAACAGAAAGGTGCGTGCAGTTTGCCATTCGTAAGTTCTATCTCAATGAAAGAGGAAGAAAGCCCACCACTCACCCACCCCACAATAATCTGTCTTATGAGGAGGCACAGGAGCCTGCAGGTTCCCAAATGGCCCTCGCTGGTGGCCAGCCTTGCTCATCCAAGGTGCCCGTAGCTCCGCCCCTGTGCCAGAGGCTGCAATGGAGGCCCGCGGGGTGAGGAACAAGCCCTTGAGAGCTGGGCCAGACTGTGTGGCAGGGGGAGGATGGGGAGACACACATTCTGCAGGTTCTCTGACCCCAGCCCCTCTCTTGGACTCCCAAGGCAGGCAGGGGCACAGATGGTGCCTGACCAGCAGCCATAGCAGCCATGCCCAGCTGCCTCACATCATACTCACACTTATGCCCTGCGTACCCACGCCTGGGAGCGGAGGGAGGACAGGGAGGGGCCTTTGGGGTCAGGCTGCATCTCACCTTTTACCTCCATAACCACCCCCCCATTTCTAGGGCTGCGAATGCAGGGTTCCTACCACAGCGAGGGAAGCCTATGACTCTGGGTAGGAGGCACACACCAGAGGTGGCTCTGGGTCTGAGCTCCAGACAGTTGCCTACTCTCAAGCCTTTCACTTGGGCTGAGCGTAGTTCCCAGACGGAGAGCGCCATTCCCCGCAGCACACAGCGGGGTCTGGAGCCGACCCAAGTGGCCAGCAGGGGTCCTGACAAGCATCCACACACCCGGGGAGTGCTGCTCTGTGCCAGACACCTTGCTAGGTGCTGGGGTGGGGTGATAAGACTTTGTCATCACCCGGCCCACCTCATCACCCTCACCTTCTCACCATTTGCCTCTCCCTGACCTACTCAAGGGGAACGAGGGCCCCGGGGCACAAATGCCTCTGTGGAATGAGGACGGGGATAAGAGTTGGGCAGTACAAACACCTCACATACACACCCTCCTCCCCCGAGCCCCATGGGCATCCAGAGACGCAGCCAAACAGGCAAGTGGAATGGAAGAAAGACAACTGCCTTGCTGATGCTGCTCTACATCCCTCAAACCCAGAATCAGGACCACAGATCTGGAGATGGGACACTCCCCCCAAATCATTTCTACTCCAACTTCTTTGCCTTACAGGTGAGGAAACTGGGGACAGAGGGAGGAAGGTCTTGCCATGGGGTCACAGAGTAAGCTGGAAGCAAAGGCAACCCTAAGACCCAGGCCCCCTTGAAAGGGTGTCTGCTGTGCATGCTACTCCCACCCAGCAGAGCGGCACAACCACCTGGGGCAGACATACAGAAGGCAAGCTCTCCTCTCCCCCCTCTATCCCCGGGGCTGGGGCTGGGGCAGGGGATCACCGTTTCCAGCTAATTAGAGGTCAGCACACACAACCCCAGACAGCTTCTTCGGAGCCCGCTAGATCCCGCTAGATCGTGGCGTGCCCTGAGAGGAGGCCTCAGGGTCATAACCAACCACAGAGCGCCATGCCTTTGCCAGCACCCAGTTCCCAAACACTCCAGGTTGGAGCCACCAGAGCATCTGTGAGTCTCCACCTGTTGGGGTCCTGGGGCTGTCCAAAGAATGTCTGGGAGTTATGGGCCCACAAAACAGCACCCCACGCTCTCACACCTGGTCTGTCCACAGTCCCCCTAGAGTTCACAGACCCCCTGAGCCTGCCCAGGGAGATGGTTCCTTTTCTAAAGAGAGGATGGACAAGGCCAGGGCTCCCCCGCCCCCGCCCCGCGCCAGCTGCCGAGCCCCATCACTGGCAGTGTCCTCCCACATCAGAAGGGAGCAGCCTGGGGGGTCACTGCTCCTCACTTCCTCAGCAGGTCAGGGGGTTGGCATCAGCCTGGAGCTGACTGCTGGGAAGAAGGGAAACACCATGGTAAACACAGCCCAGAGGCAGGCCAGGGACCAGCGGGCTCCTGGGGAATCTAGAACCCTCAACACTACTCCCTGCCCATTTCTGGTCAGACTGGGCTAGGGCACCAGGAGGGGTATCTGCCCAAACCGGGGCGATGCCAAGCTCACTTTCCCAAGCGGGCCTGGCTGAGGCACAAGGAAAGCCGAGTCTAGGTGGACCCAGTCACCAGGTGGCCTGGGGGATGCCTCAGAGGAAGATGCTCAGGCTCACGCTGGCGCTGTACACCAGGCCTGCAAGGAGCCCCAGCCTGGGGAGCCAGGGGCAGGGAGTTCTAGGAGTAGCCACCCCCTCATCTGCTCCCGAGGAAACCGTATCCAAGCTCCCCCTCCCCCCGGCCCATCTGCCCAGCTCTCTGCCCCTTGCCCTCCGCCACCCCAGCAGGCCAGCAGACCATGCGAGCAGCAGGTGCAAGACGCGGGGGTGGCACCGAGCCGGCACAAAACCACACTCGCCCCCACCCCCTAAACCTGGCCGGCCTCCGCCACAGCCCTCGGCCACCCCAGGCTGGCGCTTCCGTTCGGATCTCGAGATGGGGGCGGGGGGCAGCTAGCCGCCCGCCTCCCTCAGACTGAGGGGTGGGAGGCGGCGCCGAGAATGTCCTTCCTCGCTCGTCCGCGGGCGCGAGGGAACCGGGGCCCCCCAGCCGGCCCTCCTGCCAAGGACGAGGCTCCGCAGTGGCCCGGGCGGGGGCCGGGGCCGGAGGCCGCAGCCCCCGGCCCCACGCCGCAGCCCCCGGCCCCACCCCGCCCTCCGGCCCCGCACGGCGCTCCCGCCAGGCCCAGGCGCCCGCCCGGCGGCCTCGGCGCGCGGTCCCGCCCCCGCCAGGCCTGCTTACCCGGGGCGCTGCAGTCCGCACACACCTCCGCCCGCGGCCCCTTCCGGGACATCCTCAGCGGCGACGCGGCCGCAGCCCTCTGGGCCAGCGTGGGGGGCGCGGGCGGCGGCCCCGGGCGGCGGCGGCGGCGGCGGCCCTGCTGCCCGTCCCGGCTCCGGCAAGGCCCCGGCTAGGCTCCGCGCGCCCAGCCAACCGACCGCCCCTGGGCTGGCCCGGAACCCGCCGTGCCCGCCTGCCCGCTCGCCCTCGGGCGCCCTCCGCCCCGCGCCGCCCCGCCGCCGCTCGCCGCTCGCTCTCTCCGCCCCTTGCGCGGCTCCCGGCCGCTCCTGCAGGAAGCGGCGCAGGCCCTGCCCACCGGGGGAGGGGCAGCCCGCACACCCGCCCCGCCGACCGGCCTGCTGGCCGCGCCTCCCGGAGAAAGGAAGCCGAGAGCGCGGGCGGGAAGGGGCGGGGGCGCTTAAAGGGACCGCGGACGCCGCCGGGCGGGAGCAGGCGATCTCGCCTGCGGCCGAGGCCCCACCCCTGGCGTATCTCCGGCCCGAAGGCGGCGTGAGTCAGCCCATCCCCTTCGCTTTCGAGATGGGGGTTGGCCCGGAGTTCGGGCCCTAGGACAGTGGCCCCTGGGAATCAGAGACCTGAGTGAGGAGCTGGAGGCCTAGGCTCTCCTTCCTGTTAGGGGCTGTGGCTTGGGGTACCCGCTTATCTCTGGTTGGCGTGAGGTGTGCGTCCTGGTCTCCCAGGTGTCCACATCTGTGTGTCTAGGTGTGTGTGTGGTCACACTTGCTGACTATGCACACCGCCAACAACATGGACGCCCAGATGCCAAAGAGGTCCAGCCGTGTCCGCCCTAACCTTCGGGCTAAGGCTGCATCTATCCTTCCTCAGGGCCTGCCTCTAAAAAGTAAAGAATCTGGGCGGTTTTTAAAGGCCTCCTGATGAGTGACCACTGTGCCGGTGTGCAGTAATACCTACTTGTCATCCGACTTGTATGCACCCACAATGTTTCCGGGCCACCAGAGGTGTGTATGTCCAGGGTGTGTGCATGTAACATATAGGGATTTAGTTTTGTGGCAGCTTTTCTTCCTGGACTTCACACGGAGACATGGTGGGGCGGAGGGTTGGGGGGACAGGGAGCAGAGGCCAGACTGCACGTGGGTGAACCGGTGCACTGAGCATGCTCCCCCAAACACGTGTGCCTCGCGTGCACCCAGCCCCCATCCCTGCAGCAGCAAAAGGCCAGAGCATTCTGCTTGTGGGGAGGGGTCTAGGGTGCCCAAGACCAGGCCTGGGGGTCAGGTCAGCAGTGACACGATTAAGGGTGAGTTCCCAAGCGGCAGGGAATCCTGCTCAGTAACCAGGGTGAGGGGTGGGGGGAGTCCTTGCGCAGGGATACAGAGTTGGTCCGTTTTATCCCAGCGGTGCCAGAGCTGCAGTGACTTGTGGGTGGACAGGCTGCTTCCCTCGGGGAGACAAAGTAATGCTCATGAGTCACACCACCCGAAATACATGCAAAGCTGCCCCCATCGCCTTTTGCTGCAGCGCAGATTGACAAGTTTGTTTGAAATAGCGATCCACGGGGTATTTTTATAATCACACCTTTAAAAAAAAATTCTTGCAGGCCTCCTTTTCCCCCACAGTCAGCGGCTGGCTGGCGGGGTTTCTGTAAGCAAGGATACCTCGAGGGTTAGAGGTGGGGGATGGAACACCACCTGCCATCCAGTGCCGCACCCTCACCCAGAAGTCAGCCCATGGGCTTGGTGGCCCCAGCCCAGGCAATGGAAGCAGCAGCCTGGCCCCCCAAACCAGCACACCAGCCCACCACCGACGGTCGTCCCTTCAACCGGCCGACCCCCAGCTGTGGAATTTCATTTATTAAATGCCGAGGCGGCTGCTGGCAGCTCTATCGGTTTGTTCGTCTTTGTTTCTTTGCTATGTGGGCGCGTCTCGAGCACGTGGCAGCCGGAGCGCGCAGGCTGGAGGAAAGGCGACCTGGGCTTAGTCTATGTATATGGCTGCCTTAGCAAAAAGAGAGTCGGATGCCCCGGGGGATAGCGCCACCCTACCCCAGCCCCCATCCAGGCTGAGCTCCCTCTTCGAAGATTTTTCAGGGGAAAATGTATGATTCACCAGGTTGGCCCAGGACTACCTGGGAGTGGCCCAGGCGCGGATCCACTCTCCAAACTTTGTTCCGGAAGCCCCCAGCCCCGCCACAGCCCTGGGCCTGGGGCTAGGGAAGAAAAGGTTTCAGGATTTCCTTTTGGAGATGTCGTCACCTCAGGAAGAAGAACAGTTAAAGAGAAATCACACACAAGGTTCTAAAAAGAATTTAATCAGGAAACGTACAGGCATTCCCCCGGCCACTCCTAGCGGTCCCTCCCCCTCTCCAGCCCCCTCCTCAAACTCAGGCTGCAGCCACGACACTCTGCTGACCCCTCGTGGTAGAGTTGGGCCGCGGTCCCCGGCTGCCGGAGACACCAGCTGGCTGCTCCCAGGCTGGGGAAAGGGGCGAGGCTGTCCACTCCTCCCTCATCCTTCCCCGCCCTCCCGGGCCTGGCACCGCAGGGTGTGGAGGAGGTAGGAGGGAAGACCACGCAAAGTGACCTGAGAGAGGCGCGGAGAGTTTGCAAGCGTTCGCTAGCACCTCCCACAGGAACACTTCTTGGATTGTTCTAAGTAGGGCTGGTGTGGAATTCCTTATTCCCGTCTGGTTCTCAGGTGGCCTCCCTCACCAAGGCATTATGCCTGGTCCCGGCCAGCTGTCTCAGTCCGCCTGGTTGGGAGAGGGATGCGCCGTTTCCAGGGCAGATACTCTCTTTAGCTCACCCCAGGAGGTAGTTTCCGGTCTTATTTTAGAGGTGAGTGGTCTGAGAAACCAGACTCTTTAAGCAGTTTGCTTAAGATCAGGCAATTGGTAAGGAGGAATTCTAACTCAGGTCTCTAACATCCCAGTCCCTCTGCCCTCCAGGGACTGGACCGAGCCTCTAGGTTCTTCCCGCCCTTGCGATAGGTGGCCACAGAGGCCAAACCCACTTTTACCACAGCATCTGCAGGACCCTTCTGGCAGGACCGCTCTGCCCTGGGGTGATCTAGGAAGGTGACCTTCTCTGGAATCAGTCACTTTCTCTCCTGAGGGGACCACACAGGGGTGGGGGTGGGGAGCTGCCACCTGCTGCTTTCTCTGCCCAGCCCCACTCTGGTCCTTGCAGAGGACAGTGTGGGGGAGGGGGGCTGTCCTCGCAGTCCGACTGGACATTCTCTTTCCAATGTCAAGTGTGGAGCATGGAGTTTAATTTTATAAAAGGGCAGGGAAGACTCCTATATAATAATTCAGGCGCCAGACCCCTGGCTGCGCCAATGACTGTTGGTACCAAAGCCCCTTACCTTTTCGGGAGTCCCAACCAGGCACTCTTCAGAGAATCTGGATCCTTTTTCACTGGGATCCAAACTCAATCCTGAAGGGCACACCTTCCCACGCCCCCCAATGCTGAAGCGAGGCCTGTAGCCCCTTCTCTCCCCATCAAAAGGCAAAATGCCAGTGGGTGGGGTTGCGTCCCATCCCACCTGGCGTCAGGACGCTGCCTGCGTTTCGGCCAGGCCTGGCTCCTTCCCCTCGCTTTCATGGGATGAGGGGGAGACAGTGCGGGGCACTCCCCGGCCACTCGCCACCCCCAGTTCCACCAGGTGGACTACAAGCCCCATCATGCCGCGGGGCCGAGCTGTAACAAGCCTTGCCTGGAGCACCCAGGTCCCCTCCCTCCTCCCCTGCATCCCCGCATCCCTCGCCAGCCGCTCCGGCAGAGGGCCGGGCTATGCGGCTGCGGGAAGCCGGGGGCTGTGGGCGCGCGTCCCGGCGGCGGCGGCGGCGGCGTCCCCGGGGCCCCGCGCCCTGTGCGCCCCCGCGCCCGCTACGGGAGCCTGCTCCCTCAGTCTTTGTGTGCGGGGGTGTGGGAGACAAGGCGCGAGTCCGCGCCACGAGAGCCCGCTCCCGCTCCCTCTCCGGGCGGGTGGGGGCCTCTCCGCGCCGCCCCCCGCCGCCGCCGTTGCCTCGCGAGGACGCCCGCGGCCCGCGCCGCTCGCCTCGCGCCCGGCGCGCCGCCTCCGCCCGCCGGCGCCGCTCGCACATGCCCGAGCCGCAGCCTCGCGAGCAGGCAGCGCCGGCCGCCCGCCCCGCGGCCCCACGCCCCGGCTCCGGCGCCGTCCCTCCTCCCGGGCCGGGCGCCGCGGCCCCGGCATGAGGAGCAGGCGATGATCCCCGCCAACGCCTCCGCCAGGAAGGGGCCCGAGGGCAAGTACCCGCTGCACTACCTGGTGTGGCACAACCGCCACCGCGAGCTGGAGAGGGAGGTCCGCGCGGGCCAGGTAAGCGCGCCGTCGGAGCGCCGCGGGGACCCCGCGGCTGGGCACGCCCGCCCGCCCGCCCGGCGTGGGGAGGGGGCGCGGCGCGCGCTGTCCCGCCTCCCCGGCGAGTTTGCAGCGCTTCTTTGTTCCAGCCGCGGCGGTGGTGCTCGCTGACCGGGAGACAGGGATGGGTGCAGCCCCTCGCCCGCTCCCCTCCGCACGTGTCCCAGACCTTCTCAGACCGGGGTGGGGGGCACTGCTCCTCCTCCTCCGAGGCAGTGAGGGCTTCGGGGAGGGGCTGCCGGCTCAGTCTGTGTCCCGTGTGGTGGGAGAATCCGCCCCACTCAGACACCTCCCGGGGGAGTGTGCGGAGGTGGGCAGGCCTGGGGGTGGGGGTGGGGGGGTCCATAAATCCGGGATCAGGGAATAGGCTGTGTGACACTCCCTGGCCTCCCAGCCCCACCCAGTGCCCTCTGCCCTCGCGGGGAGTGCTTGTCTTTTCTCGGGCTGGGAGAGCCCCCGGATCCCTCAGACCCCGGAGCCGGCTTGGAAATGGGAGTGGAGAAAGAGAGACCCTTTCGGGGACGCCCTGAGGGCCTTGTCCCAGTGCTGAGAGGCGCTCTCCTGCCCTTTGGTGCTGGGCCTGGCTTCGAGCTTCTGAGGAAGCTGGGAGCCACTGGCCACAGGAATGATCTGAGGTTCTGCACACACAGCAGGCTCCCTGGTTCTTGCAAGTCAGTGAGAGCAGATGGGTCAGCCAGCTTTGGCTGGACAGTGGCTTCCAAGAATGTGGGGTCTCCTGGTCATTCTTCAGGAGGCGGGCAGGCACAGGTCACACGCGGTTCCCAACTCCACCCTTGGCCCCCCAGGCCACAGGTAGGCACTCCAGTCCCCCTCCGCAGCGGGGAAGCAGGAGCCCGAGCTGGGCCCCGCCTGCCCTGGGTGGCCTCCATGGAGGCCTGCAGACGTGGCTGCTGTCCTGGGGCCATGGGCTGGGAGTGGTTTGCTCAGGAGTTGCCCCCTCTGAGGGCCACTTCCTGAGTCACAGGGAGTTCAGTGTGAACGGCTGTCTGCTTCCCAGGGGAAGAGGGGGGCATCACCAGACAGTGAAGCAGGCAAAGGTCCAAGGGTGTCTCCGAAGCCCACCACCGAGCCCCCAGGCCAGCACAGCATCATCTCTGCGTCGCCGTCCCAGGAAATGTTGGGGTGACCTGAGCCTCCAAGTGTCTGGGCTGGTTGGGGTGTCCACTTCCACTTTACCTCCGCCTACACAAGGATGCTGGAACTTGCTCCTCAGACCCTGCCTCTATTTGTCCATCATCCAGGCGGTGGTTTTCAGCCGTTGGGGCCTGGTAAAGAAAGCGGGGTCAGAGGGGCAGGTCCTGGGGAACAGAGACGAACAGCCCTGCCCTCAAGGAGGCTCCGTTCCGGTGATGCGAGTGTGAACGGGGAAGTGCAGTGTGATGTGCCGGGTGCTGAGGCACGGACTGTCCCGTCTCTTCTGGCTCTCCCTGGCTTCTGTCCCCCGAGGACAAAAGAAGACAAGTTTCTGACAGAGGTTACAGCTGGAGGGACTTAAGCCTGGTCGGAGAGGAACTTCCTGATGGGATGGTTGAGGGATGGGGGGTGGAAGGGCTGTTAGACAGAGGCTCGTGGCTGCATCGCCAGAGTGCCTCAGTCACACTCCTTTGCTGCAGAGGTGGATGGTCTTCTTCTTGCAGAGAGTGGACGAGGCAGAATGCCCCCGGAGTAAAGGCTCTTTCACCCAGGCCTCTCCGGGGGAGGGTCCTTGGCTCAGCAGCCATCTTACCCGGGTGAGGCTGGGGTGTGAGCTCTGGAACCTGCTGTAGGTGGGGGTGGTTTGGGGCTGCTGTGCGTGTTCCTCTTTTCCTCCTCAGGCTGCCACAGAAACCAGGCACCGGGTTCACCCCACCCCCAACCCCACCTGCCCTGGTGAGTTAGTGTCTCCTGGAAATGGACACCACTTGATCTGATCCAGGCCAGGGGGAATATAGGGCACTGGTTGAGGTTAACCCTTGTTCAGCCACAAGGGAATCAGGCCAGTCCTCTCCTTGGCTCTGCGCATGCCAAGAAGGGGAGTGCCAGTCAGTCTGGGAGGGAGAGGCCCCTGGCTGTATCTTATCTTCAGGCCTGACCCAGAATGACACTTGCGTCCACATGTGCACTGCTCAGTCCCCAGGGCCTCAGGCTCCCAGGGAGAGGTGAAGGTGCCCAGTCTACCATTTCCTGCAGAAGGTGGGCCTGGGGGCCGCCACCCAACATCCTAAAACCGCCATAGACTCCTGGCATTCCGGCTGGGAGTCCCTGACCTCTGGTCCTCCTGGCACAAACCGTCACAGAAAGCAGCCAGGCGTCCCTCTAGCACAGCATCTGGGTTTCCCTGGCCGTCACCTGGCATAGCTGCCTCTTCTTCACTCGGAGAAGCCCCGCAGAGGGCCTCCTGTGGGCAGGCTTGGCAGTGCTGTCTGCCGAAGAGGGGGATGGGATGGCAGGCTCCAGAGGAGGTTCATGGGCTGGAAGCAGGAAGTGGTAGGGAGATGGGAGGTGCTGAGAGGGTGTTTTTTTGGTGAAGGGAAGGGTCCATGACCACCCCTAGCTGGCACCCAGCAGTACATGGTTGCTGGGTGCCCTGTTTCCTGCTTTGCCTGTGTCCTGCCAGGTTGGGAGGGGGCTGGGGTGTGCCAGTTCCCTCTTGGCTGGCAAAGTCCTGAGGTTGGCACAGCCAGCTGGCCATGGCCCTGGTTCTGGAGTCACACGTCTCTGGTGTTCCCTGGGGGTGGGAGGGGGAGGTTAGAGTGTATAGCTCCCTGTGGGAGGGCGGAGGGGAGCAGGATTCCTCCCCTGGCAACAGGCACTCTGGAGAGGGCCAGACTGTGATTCTAGGGAAACATCTTTCTTCCTGGGGCTGCCTCCACCCCGGTCTTCCTTCCTGCTCCCCCCAGTTCATCCTTCTGACCTAGAGGCGGGCGAGATGGGATTGTGGGCCCCCCCCCCCCCCCCCGGATGCTCAGACAGAGGCTGCCCCACCCAAGGTACCTATTGTGTTCCTGAGCACCTATGACCCATCCCCCCCCCACCCCTCCACCCCCCAAAGTGAGCAGTTCAGGTGTGGGCCATCACCACAGCTGGTGAGTTGGGAAGCTCAGGGGAGAGAGCCAGAAACCCCAGAAACCAGAAATCAATGTGTCTGGGTTGAGGGGAGGGGCTGCGTGGGCCAGGATGGAGGAGGCAGGGTGAAGGGAGAGTTAGCAGATACCACCCCCACCCTGCTCAGCCCAGCTTGAGGAAGCATCCTGCCTCCCTCCCCCTTGAGTGACTCAGACACACCTGTCCCTTCACCTCATGGTCCGGTGGGAGAACTGAGAAGCAGTGGCCACACCGGACCCCAGCTGTCCCCCTGGGGCTGGGGGAGGGAGGGGGCCAGGGAAAAGGGACAAAGACTGAGCAGGCCAGGCCTCACCCACTGGGCCCGGCTCCCTTCTTCTCCAGCACCCGTGCTTAGTCTATACATTTGGTGTGTCCTTGTAAGATCTCACCTAAGAAAGGATTCTGCTAATGCTAAACAAGTTTGAAAATATACCCTGCTAGTGCGTGTGGATGTGAGGGGTGCGCATGTGCTAATATGCTGGCAGCCGTCACGTGTGTTACACCTGTAGAGCCAGAGGGCAGCTGGCTCGCGTGTGCTTGCACACTTTGGGTGCACACATACTGTGAGTGTGGAGGCAGGAGTATGAGTGTGAATCCTTATGGTACGTGCACGTGTGTGTGTGTGTGTGCCTGAGGGGGGACCTCTCAGGAGTGGGGACCTCCCAGGGAGCCCTGGCTCTCAAGCTGGAGAGACCCCTGCGTGTGACTCCAGCTGGGCCTGCTGGGTTTCAGAGTCTCCATTCTCTCGGTGAGGAGGCCGGTGTTGGGTTTCATGGGAAACCTTTTCATTCCAGCAATTAAATAGCTTCAGGGCTTTGCTGAGGAAATTAATGAGTTCTCCCACCTGGGGCCGGGGCAAGGTCCACTTCCACCCGAGGCTCTGCTTGGAGCCGGTGGGGGCTTCCTTGGGGCTTGGTTGGGTACAGGCAGGGCCCTTGGAAAACAGCTGGGCCCTGGGGACGCTGAGGAGGGTGTGGGAGGAGGGGCACCCCTGCCCTGCAGGCAGTGCCAGCCCCTCTCTGGAGCCTGGAACTGCGGCACCTGAGGGGGCAGGTGGCAGGCAGCGTCTGGAGCCCCGGGGCGGGGCTGGGTGTCCTGCCAGCTCCCCAGGGCCTTGTTAGCAGCAGCGTCTGGGGCAGGGCTGGAGAGACGCTCCGCTGCAGCCCCAGGGGAAGGCCTCCTGACTGCCCCAGCTCAGGGTCTGTGGGTCCTCTCCCCTCCCACCGCAGGGCTCAGGACCCCACCCAGGGCGGGGCCCTGAGGGTCCCAGCCCAACCCATGCTCTCCTTCCTCTGCGGGGAGCCGGTGTGGAGGAGCAGCAGGAGGGCCACTCACATTTCTGAGTCACAGCTCCGCGGGCCACAGGGGCCAGGTACACTTTTTTGAGGCTCCTGGTATATTTGAAAATGAAGAAATGCCAACACAAGGTTAGAAAAAATAATATAATTTAAAGTGCTTTCTTTTTGACAAAGGAGTTCATATCCGTGTTTTAAAATATTTAACTGTCGATAGAAGGCTTATAATGAAAAGCAGCGGTCCTCACTCCGCCTCTCCCCGCCTCGCATCTCATTCCCCAGAGGCGACTACCTTGAACTCTAGACTGTTGTGTTATTTACCTCCACAATTATCAACAACATACTTCTACCACTATTCCGTGGTTTATCAGTTTTTCCCTTTATTGCCTTCCCCTCCCCGTGTCCCTCAGGTATAGTCATCTGTGTATCTGTTGCACACGTGTTCGTTAAGCGCCAGTTATGGGCCAGGCGCTGCCTGGGAACTGGGCTTCCAGCGTTGAACAGAACCGAGAGGGACCCTCCTTTTGTGGGGCTTACAGTTTGGGTCAGGGAGGCCATGAAAACAAACAAACAAGCCATTTCATGTTGAAAGAGAACTAACGCAAGATAAGGGTCGATCGCTAGACAAATAGCACCTGTCACCGAAGATGGGCTGTCGGCGCAGGCCTTTCTGAGGAGGTGACTTTGGAGCAGCGACCTGAGAGAGGTGGCTCTCCTGGGCGTCAGGAGAAGGTGGTTGCAGGGAAGGCCAGTGTGTGTGGGAGTGGAGTTTGGAGGAGAGGCGGGGGAGCACATGAGTTCAAGGAGACGTCCAGGGCTATTGGATGGGAAGCCACGGACAGGTTTTGAGCTAAAGGACCTGGGGGACATTTCAAGGGATTGTGGTCGCTGCTCTGGCTGGGCCATGTGGGACTGGACCTAAGGAAGGAGTCGGGAGAGGAGTGAGGAGACCAGTGAGGAGGCATCTAGGCCACCAGGCGAGAGATGGGACGCCTGAGGGAGGATGGCAGCCTGAGGGGATGAAATTGAGAAGACCCTGGACCTGTTTTGAAGGGAGAGCCAGTACAGTCAGGTTTTGCTAATGGATTAGATATGAAAGGTGAGCGAAAAGGAAGAGATACAGAGAGTTTGGAAGTTCTGTAACCTGGAAAGGGAGTGAATGGGGCACTGTTTGCTGTGATGGGAGAACTGGGGCAGGTGCAGCTGTCCAGGAACGGCTGAGCTGAAGGAAGCCGGGAGAGGAGAGGTCATGGGAGGTCACGCTGTCCCGTTCTGTTTTGTGAGTACAAGGATCTTTCCCTACTTTTCTGAGGATGTAAATTGCTGTTTTCCTCCAGAAAAGTTTTCTTCTGTTTCCTGCATTGACAGTGTTTCCTCTGGGTTTAAAAAACCCATTTGCCTATTTTGGTGTCTTTTATGTTGGCAGCTTTCCTCAAATGTCCAGTCATCCCTGCCTGTGGGGGCATATTTACTAGTAAGAATAGGGCATCCTGGCCTGGTAGCGCAGTTGGTTAGAACGTCGTCCCAATACACCAAGGTTGTGGGTTCGATCCCCGGTCAGGGCACATACAAGAAACAACCAACGAATGCATAAATAAGTGGAACAACAAATCCATGTTTCTCTCTCTCTCTTAAATCAATTTAAAAAAGAAGAAGAATGGGTCTGTGGAGCTTACTGATGCATGGGTGCTACTGGCAGGTGATGGGTGGCAAGCGGGCCTGCTTGCTGTAGGATTCCCAAATGTCTGTGCCCAGAGGTCTTTGTGTCTCCAGTTTCTCTGTTCTCCTGCTAGGAGTGGGATGGGGCAATCTGGCTGAGGCAGGGATGGGCCTGGGCTCTCACCGCTCACTAGTTTTCAGCCCCATGACCTCATCCTCAGGCCAATGTCCCTGAGTGCAGTGCCTCTCGGGCTCAGTTTCTACAGAGAATAACCCCCTGGCATCCTGTGGAGGGGAAAGGGGCATCCCCCGCATTAGAAGATTGGAGAGGAGACCAAGGGTTCTGAATTTTAACCAGCCCCCTGTATTTACCTCTGAGCCTCACGCCCACATCTGCTGTTCCCACTCCCTGCCTGTTCTATACCTTCCAAGGGTGCTAGGGGGTGATCTGGCTTGCTCCTCACCGAGGCTCCCTCTGTGAGTGCTTGGGGTGTACCCTCTCTCTCCCACGTCAGTAATGCCCCAGCCACTTTCCATATTCTAAAGATGTGGTAAAATTTCTCATCTGCTGACGTCTCTTTTTTCTTGTGGGTTTTAAGTATTTTATTGACATTCTTATACTTAGTCACAAATTTACCATTCGGGGCACCCTTCCTTTCTTAGATCTAAGTTTCCATCTTGTATCATTTCCCTCCCACCTGGATAACTTTCTTTAACATCTCTTGAACATCTTCTGGTGACAAATTCTCTTAACTTTTGTTTGTTTATGAAAAATCTTTATTTCCCCTTTATTTTTGGAGGATATTTTTTATAGGCTATAGAATTCTAGTTTGACATTTCCCCCCTAGCACTTTAAAGAGTCCATGCTATTGTCTTCCAGCTTTCATGGTTTCTCATGAGAAACATGTAATGTTTCACTTGTTTGTTCTTTCACACATAGTGTGTCTCATTTTTCAAAATGCTTTTAAGATTTCCCTTTTTATGACCAGTTTTCAGCATTTGATTTCGATGGACCTTCGTGTAGTTTTCTCCCCTGCCCCCCTTTTTGGTATATTTTTCTTGGGATTCATTGCATTTTTTTGATTCTGTGGATTTATCATTGTATTAATTTCCACAACAAATTACCACAAAGTGGATGAGTTAAGACAGAAATTTATTCTCACCTTGGCTGGGGTGGCTCTGTTGGGCATCGTCCATGCACTGAAAGGTTGCTGGTTCAATTCCTGGTCAGGGCACATGCCCAGTGTGCGGGCTCCATCCTGGTAGGGGGCGTGCTTTGTTCTCACATCGGTGTTTCTCCCCCTTCTTCTCGCTCTAAAAATCAATTTTAAAAATCTTTTTAAAAATTTATTTCCTCATAATTATGGAGGTTGAAAATTCAAACGGAAGGTGTCAGCAGGACCCCACTCCCTCCACAGACTCTAGGCGAGAATTCTTCCTCTTCCAGCTTCTGGTAACTCTAAGCATCCCTTGGCTGGCGGCTGCGTGTCTCCCGTCTCTGCCTCCGTCTGCGCATGGAACGTCTCCTCTCCGTGTGTCCCTCCTCTGTGTGTCTTACAAAGACACAGGACTGGATTTAGGGCCCACCTGGAGAAGCCAGGCTGACTTCATCTTGAGATCCTTAACACATATCTGCAAAGACCCTTTTGCTGAAAATGTCACAGTCAAAGGTTATGGGGGATTAGGATGTCGACATTTTTTTTTGGGGGGGGGGGCACCACCATTCAACCCACTGAGGCTCACAGTTAATTAAGTTGAAGAGACAAGGAAGTGGACAGTTCCAGGGTGATGGGGACATGCCTTAGTGTGGGGAGCTCAGGGCTGAGGGACAAAACACGGAGACTCTGACCAGCCTAGAACCCAGGAGACGCCCAGGAGGAAAACACAGCCCTGCAGCACCTGCCGGTCCCTTCGCTCAGCGGTGGCACATGGGGCCCTGGTGGGTGCTGTGGGGGTCCCAGAGGGACCGACACAGTCTTCTTACGGGTACAGGCCTGGCTTCGGGCTTAGGTGGCCGGGGTCTGACCCTCAGCTGTCCCTTACAGTTATGCGACCTTGTACGGGTCATTTAACCACCCCGAGCCTCCTCTTCCTCCTCATAAAATGGCCGACATCCTACTTCACAGAGTTGTTGTGAAGATTACTGAACCGTGGAAAGGGTTCAATAAACATCTGTAAAATGGGATTAATAATAGTACCAACCGGAAAGGGTTGTTATGAGGATTAAATGAGCACACGTGTGTGTATGTCTGTGTGGTATGTACACCTCTATGTGTGTGCAGTATAACTGTGCTATTCACAAAACAGTAATAGGGTTTATAAAATGATAATACAGCCCTAGCCAGTTTGGCTCAGTGGATAGAGCATTGGCCTGTGGACTCAAGGGTCCTGGGTTCGATTCCAGTCAAGGGCACATGCCCTTACGAGTTGTGGGCTCGATTCCCAGTAGGGGGCATGGAGGAGGCAGCCAATCAAATATTCTCTCTCATTGATGTTTCTATCTCTCTCTCCCTCTCCCTTCCTCTCTGAAATCAATAAAAATACGTTTTAAAAAATGATAATACATAGTATCCCACAGGCACTGGACATGGGTTTGAAGTTGTACCATGAACATATTCTTTCATTCCTATAATGTATTACTGCAACTGTTTGCTAAATCTCAGCGGTAACGTCAAAGATCTAAATTGGTGGCCCTCCTTGGCCAGCGGCCTCTCTAGACCACCTGTCAGCCCCAGGCTTACTCTGCATAGCAGCCCACTGGGCCGTGGAGGAGGGACCCAGTCAGGGGACCTAGGTGGACAGGAAAGGAGGAAGGCCCTCCCTCTCTCAGAGTTACTTCCTGTCCTGTCCCGCAAGCCCCTCTCCACTCCCCTGGCCCCAGCTAACCGTGTCTGTCTTTCCCGTTGCTTTGTGCGATGCGCGGGGTGGGTGGCAAGGTGGTTGCTGCCGACTTAGAGGCTTCTGGGTTCAGAGGGGCTGCTTCGGACGTGACCAGGGCTTCGTCTTCACCTCCTTCTCCAGGTGGACATCGAGCAACTGGACCCCCGTGGGCGGACTCCCCTGCACCTGGCCACCACCCTGGGGCACCTCGAGTGTGCCCGTGTGCTCCTGGCACATGGTGCAGATGTGGGCAGGGAGAATCGCAGCGGCTGGACAGGTGGGCACCCCTGCCACCCCCAGCCCCCAGCCAGGGTTTCCCCAGCATCATATCCTCACCTGCCCTCTGCCTCCGCCTCCCCTGCCCCCACCCCCAGTGCTTCAGGAGGCTGTGAGCACCCGGGACCTGGAGCTGGTCCAGCTGGTGCTGCGGTACCGGGACTACCAGCGGGTGGTGAAGCGGCTGGCGGGCATCCCCGTGCTCCTGGAGAAGCTACGCAAGGTGAGGCAGCCTCTCGGCCTCCCCGCGGAGGCCCTGGAGCCCTGTCTGTCGCTCAGACTTCGCCACTCTCCTCTCACCCTCCAGGCCCAGGACTTCTACGTGGAGATGAAGTGGGAGTTCACTAGCTGGGGTAAGAGGGGCTGATGCGGGTCTCTCTGGACCTCAGGGCTTTTGCTCTTGCGGCTCCCCCGCCCACCACGCTCTTCCCGTAGCTCTTGCTGTAGCTCCTCACCTTGTGGTTCTCAGCCCAGCGCCACCAGCCAGGCCTTTACGCACTGCCTCAGACACTGTCCCAATCCCGTTATTATCATTTCCTTCTCTTTGCAATGAGTTGCTCATTTGTTTGTTACCTGTCACTCCTTGCTGGAAGGTGAGCTCCAAGAAGGCAGGGGTCCTGTCTTGTTCAATGTGGTATCCCCAGTGACTGGAATAGTGCCTGGCACACAGTAGGTGTTTAATAAATATTTGTTGGAAGACTGGGTGAAGGATGGAATGAATGAGTGAACAGACGGTGGATATTAGGGACTGGGTGGTGGCTGACACGTGCCTGTCTCCGACTTCGGATTGCTCATATCTGAGTGGCTGTGGTTTATGTCTGTTTGGGGGGGCCTGGGGGGGAGCAGTTTATCTCCTACCAGTTCCCTTATCCTTTCCTGGCCACACCTGCCCCCCATGCCCTGAGGTGGCCCTCGTTGGGAGGGTCTGGCAAATCGAAGCCACCTCTGACCTTCCCTTCCACCTAGTGCCCCTGGTGTCCAAGATCTGCCCCAGCGACACCTACAGAGTGTGGAAGAGCGGGCAGAACCTGCGGGTGGACACCACCCTCCTGGGCTTTGACCATATGACGTGGCAGCGAGGGAACCGCAGCTTCGTCTTCAGGGGCCAAGGTCAGGCAGGCAGGAGGTGGGGCAGGGTGGGGAGGCTGGAGGCAGCTCTATGCTGCCCTCACCTCTGTGCTGTCCCATGGCTGGCAGACACCAGTGCCGTGGTCATGGAGATTGACCATGACCGCCGGGTAGTATACACGGAGACGCTGGCGCTGGCCGGGCAGGACCGCGAGCTGCTGCTGGCTGCCGCTCAGCCCACGGAGGAGCAGGTGCTGAGCCGGCTCACTGCGCCTGTTGTCACCACACAGCTTGACACCAAGAACATCTCCTTTGAGAGGTGAGTGGGCATGGCCTCGATGGCCTGGAGCCAGCCTGGTGGGGTGCCTCCTCACCTGGACCCCTCTGATCCCTCAGGAACAAGACGGGCATCCTGGGCTGGCGCAGCGAGAAGACGGAAATGGTGAATGGGTATGAAGCCAAGGTGAGGCCATAGCTCCCTGGTGCCAGACCCCCCACACTCTTGCCTGCGGGGAGCTGGGCCAGGTTTTCCTGAACCTTCTCTCAGCCTTGGGGGTGCAGAAGTCGTGCAGCATTGTGGGAAGGGCATTAGAGTAAGAGGCAACTGATGAGAATGGTCAGGGCTTATTGAGCACTTACTATATTCATGTTCAAGGCACCGTTCTGACATTTTATATATATGTATATATACACATGCATACACACATACAGGTGTACATATCACACAGACATACACACACGTGTACTCATTTAATCCTCATAACAACCCTTTCCGGTTGGTACTATTATTAATCCCATTTTACGGATGTTTATTGAACCCCTTCCACGGTTCAGTCATCTTCACAACAACTCTGTGAAGTAGGATGTCGGCCATTTTATGAGGAGGAAGAAGAGGCTCGGGGTGGTTAAATGACCCGTACAAGGTCACATAACTGTAAGGGACAGCTGAGGGTCAGACCCCGGCCACCTAAGCCCGAAGCCAGGCCTGTACCCGTAAGAAGACTGTGTCAGTCCCTCTGGGACCCCCACAGCACCCACCAGGGCCCCATGGTGCCACCGCTGAGCGAAGGGACCGGCAGGTGCTGCAGGGCTGTGTTTTCCTCCTGGGCGTCTCCTGGGTTCTAGGCTGGTCAGAGTCTCCGTGTTTTGTCCCTCAGCCCTGAGCTCCCCACACTAAGGCATGTCCCCATCACCCTGGGACTGTCCACTTTCTTGTCTCTTCAACTTAACTGTGAGCCTCAAGAGGGCCGGATCATGTCTGGCTGTGCTTGTTCACCACGGTATCCCTGATGCCGCCTCAGAGCCCAGCACATAAAGACTCCTCGCAAAATGTTTGCTGAATGAATAAGAGAATGAATTAATGACGTCATAGATTTATTTGCTCAAAGGCCTGGAGATAGGAGCAAACAGCTCCCCTGTCTCCTGCCCCAGACCCTTCCTTGCAGGAAGAGTTCGGAAAGTCCTTGGGAGCCAGGAGTAGGGACACCAGCGCGGTCTTTGAGCCCTTTCTTCATCTTTCCCCAGGTATATGGGGCATCCAATGTGGAACTCATCACCCGGACACGGACAGAGCATCTTTCAGAACAGCACAAGGGCAAGGTCAAAGGTAATGGGGCAGAGGCACGTGGGGGGCTGTGAGGAACCAGCTTCCACGTGAACACCTCCATCAGCATTCCCTCTGACATCCTTGCAAAAGCCAGGATAGTCTATTCAGGCAAATAGGTTCCAACTCAAGGGCCGAGTCCTCACGGTTGGCAGTGGCTGCCTAGCGTGCTGCCAAGATGATTCCAAGGCAACATTTGGTTGGGCTCCATGGGAAGGGATCGATGACCAGAGTCTGCATTGGGTTTGGGAAGGAAGAGAAGTGTCATGTCTGCCCTTTGTTGGCCCTTCCAGCCTAGTGAGACATCCCCTAGGCAGAAAGTCCGGGGCCCTGCCACTGATGCTCTGTGCCTCTTGATACTACACCTGACTTTCTGGGCATCATTATTGTGTCTAAAGCAGAGAGACACAATTCCCACCTCACAGGAGAACAAATGAATATGGAGGTGCCTGAAAGAAAACATGCATACACATGTATATTCCAAAACTGTTCACCAAAAGCAGGTATTTGTGTCCAGTGTCATCGACTTGGAGGGTGACCCTGGAAGTTTACCCTGAGCCCGAGGCCTACTTTTTATGCCAGCCGTAGAAATAGTGGTCCTGGCCCCGCCCCTGGCAGATGAAGGTGCCCGGATGTTGGTGTGGCTAAGCAGCCGCCCCGCCCCCAGGAATCATCCTCCTGCCTCGGACTTGGGCGCTGTTACTTCCGAGGGCTGCAATGTCCTCCAAGATGCCACATTTCTTACAGGTTGCAAGACACCGCTGCAGTCCTTCCTGGGAATTGCTGAGCAGCATGGGGGACCCCAAAATGGGGTGAGTGTGGGCCAGGGGTGCCCCTTGGTGGAAAGGTATGGATGTGGCTCAGGAGAAGGCCTGGAAGGTGTCCTGCTTAGCATGCCTGTGAGGACCTCTTTGCCACGATGCCCAAGACCATGCCAGCGCCTCAGTGGCAGTGGGGATGGCTCCGGGCCTGTGATACAAATGGCTGAGAAGGGCTCACGGGCCCCTCCCCGTGCGGCACAGACCCTGATCACCCAGACTCTGAGCCGAGCCAACCCCACTGCCATCACCGCAGAAGAGTACTTCAACCCCAACTTCGAGCTGGGCAACCGTGACATGGGCCGCCCCATGGAACTGACCACCAAGACACAGAAGTGAGGCCCCCGGCTGGTACTAGGGAGGGGTGGGCAGGGCAGGACGGCAGGGGCTCCAGAAGGTTCTGGGAGCATCACTTCTACAATGTCCCTCACCCCTTGGGATCCTGGGGGGGCAGGTTCAAGGCCAAGCTGTGGCTTTGTGAGGAGCATCCCCTGTCCCTGTGTGAGCAGGTAGCTCCCATCATCGACCTCATGGCTGTTAGCAATGCGCTTTTTGCCAAGCTCCGGGATTTCATTACCCTGCGCCTGCCTCCTGGCTTCCCTGTCAAGATTGGTGAGCCCCCAGTCCCACTTCCCCGTGGCTGCTGTTGTGGGGCTGGGGTGGGTTTAGATGAGGGAGAAGGGGGGCCTACGGTGTGAGGGGGTGAGTGGTGGCACCTCATGGTTTCCTCATCCTCAGAAATCCCGATCTTCCACATCCTCAACGCCCGCATCACCTTCGGGAACCTCAATGGCTGTGACGAGCCGGTGCCTTCGGTGCGAGGCAGCCCCAGCAGCGAGACCCCTTCCCCTGGCAGCGACTCCTCCAGTGTCAGCAGCTCCAGTTCCACAAGTGAGCCTGCCCCCTCTGAGCTCGCTCGCCCAGCCCCCTCGCCGAGGCCTCTTCCCCTCCCTGGGGAGCCACTCTGACCTCAGCCTGCCCGCAGCCTCCTGCCGTGGATGCGAGATCTCTCCCACCTTGTTCGAGGCCCCACGAGGCTACAGCGTGCTGGGTGGCCAGCGGGAGACAGCGACCCACGATGACGACGACGACCTTCTGCAGTTTGCCATCCAGCAGAGCCTGCTTGAGGCAGGCAGTGAGTATGACCAGGTTCGTCCCCTGGGACGCACGGGGCCACCTGACTGCGGTGCCGCTGTAGCCCACTGGCCCCCACCCTCTCCCTCCAGGTCACTATCTGGGAGGCGCTAACCAACAGCAAGCCGGGCACTCACCCCGTGTCCTGCGAGGGTCGCCGACAGGACAGGTCAGTGTCCACCAGGATTTGGAGATGCCCACCCCCGTGCACAAAACACCCCAAGACCCTGCCACAGTGGGTGAGGACACTGCTCACTGAACAGCCCCTGCCGGCCCAGAGGAACTGTGGTACCCTCACCAGGGGCCTCTGGAATCAAGATGGTTTCTACCATACCCTGTTCTGACTCCGGGGGTGGGTGAGCAGTACTCCTAAAGTGGCTGGTGTGGGGCCAGGCCTCACGGCCTCCAGACCCTCACCGGGCCAGATGTCGGGGCCAGGGTTCTAGAAGATGCCCACACGCGCTGGCCGCTGCCCCTGGGAGGATGGGCTCTGTAGGGACTGGGATCTGCCACCCCCGGTGGGAGCCAGGGAGGTGCGCAGGCCTGAGGGTGGCAGGACTGCTCGGTCCTGGGGCCTCCACACTGGCTCCCGCCCCGCTCACCCGCAGCTGCGCCCGGAGCCCTGGATGTGTCGTCCTTGCCCCCAGGAGCAACCCGCCCACCCCACAGCACCAGCCCGCCACCCCCAGAGCGGGGCCCAGCCCTCGGCCCAGCCCGGGCCCTGGCAGCCACGTGTTCCGCAGCTACGACGAGCAGCTGCGGCTGGCCATGGAGCTGTCCGCGCAGGAGCAGGAGGAGCGGCGGCGACGGGCGCGCCAGGAGGAGGAGGAACTGGAGCGGATCCTGAGGCTCTCGCTGACCGAGCAGTAGTGCCCCTGTCCGGCCTTCGGCCACTCCACGTGAGCCCCACCGGAGTGGGATTCCCTGGCCCGTGCACAGGCGCTGCGGCTGGAGACTAGAGCCACCGCCTTGGGGGCGTAGGGATGCACCGGGCACCAGACCAGGAGGGGGTCGGCATGGTCACGGGGTACCTTTCCTGGCCAGGCCAGGAGGCAGCTGGCTCGGCCCGGTCCCCCTGCTTTGCTGTAACTGACCCTCAGCCCTCTCCCCTGTCCAAGGGCAGAGCCAGGCGGTCCTGAGCAGGAGACCAGTCCTCAGAGGAGCAGTGCCCCCATCCCTGCTCCTCCTGGCTGGCCCACTTCCTGCTCACTATCCCACCCCGGACACTGCCCGTGAAGCCTTGCATTTCCGCTCTTCACCCCTGGGGGCAGCTGAGCTCCCCAAGTGCTGTGTTGCTGCTTTGTTCCAGACGCAAACCAGCACGTCTAGGGCCCAGCCCCTCCCCCACTCCAGCATTTCAGCGTCAAGTGCACTTAGCGGGGTGCCCAGCTCCCCCAGCCCTCACACCCCTCCCAGGTCTCAGGGTGGTCCCAGCTTCAATTTGGGCGGCCAGAGGTTGGAGACCCCTTCCCCTAGACATTTTTTTGTGATCAGGGAGGGTGCCCAAGGTGGCCCCCCACACCTGGGCAAGCCTGGCTCCCACATGATGTTTTGTCAAATGGGGGACATATTGGGCTGGGGGCAAGCCCTAGACCCTACACTAGACTGGATACAGAGGGGTTGCCCAAGGCCCTGGCACCACCACCCACCCCTTCCCACCAGCTGCTGCTAGCCCTCTGTGGTTGTGCGTCCCACCTGCCCCCACCCAGGGGCTGATTCTAAAACCCTTCATCCAATGGTGCTAACCCCCGGCTCTCCCCTGCCCCACCCACCCACCAAGAGAAGCACAGACCCTGCCAGGGGCAGGGGCCCATGGCACACCCTTGCCCAGGTTCTCTCTGACTGGCCTTCCTGGCTCAGCCGGGAGGTTCAGAAGGGACACAAAGGGATGGAAGGAAAGAACAAAGAGAAACGGTTCCTCTTACCCCCTCCCTGATGCCAGGGGCACCAGACTGATTCTGAGGCACAAATTAAAGAGGCTTCAAACCTGAGGCTTTTCCTATCTGCCTTCACTGGGGAGGAACGCCCGCTGCGGCCCGGGGTTCCTTCTGAACTTCAGTGCAGGGAGGCCCTGAGGGAAGAGGGTGCCTGGTGGATCCTGAGCTCATTTGTCAGGGGCTCGGGGAGCCTGGGGATAGCACGTGTAGAGGCTGGGAGACTCGTTCTACACACACCAAACACACACACACACACACACACACACACACATACACACACATACACACACACACTCACACACACACACACTCACACACACACACACACACACTCACACATACACACACACACACACACTCACACACACTCACACCCACTCACACACACACACACACCCATGCAGGAGGCACAGACTGAACACTTAGTAAAAGATTTCATTCAGTATGACTTGTTTTCCTCCTAGAGCCAAGGCCACACAGAGGGCTGGGGGCAGTGTGTGTGAGGGGGCGGAGGGGGGTGAACCTGCTTCCTCAGGCGAGTTTTGCCCGCCCTCCCCTGTGGGTAGGAAGGAAGAGCGCCCTCTGCTGGGTGTAGCCAGCGGATCCAGCTCTACAGCCAACGGGCTGTGTCTGTCTGTAGAACTGGGGTGGCATCCGTGCGGTTTACCACTCCTGTGGGTGGAGTCATGTGGCCTGATTGGAGGGAACAGCCCTGTCACCCCCCCCCCTAGTCTAGGGACACCTATCGAGTCGCCACCCCTCTGAGGCCAAGCCCAAGTTCCCCAGGATCCCCAAGCATCTTGCTAATAATAATAACTAAGGACTTCCCTGCCCTGAGCGAGGGGCAGAGCGGACGCCGTCTCGCCGCGCAGCACCGTCGCTGAGGCCGGTCACCCCGGGCCTCCCCGGCCAGCTCCTGCCCAGCCCGGGGGAGGCACGCAGCGTGGCTGCCGGGCGGAGGCGGTGCCGGACGGATGCTTGTCTCCGCGAGGCTCCATTTGTCCAGGCTTCCCGCGAGGGAGGAGTTCCATGCCCAGTCCCGTCCCCAGCCCGGAGGCGGGGTCCCCAGTTCCAGACCAAAAGCCGGGGCAGGCCGAGCGCCCGGCCGGCCGGCCTCACCCTCGGGGTCCGGAGCGGCGCTAGTCGCCGTCCACCAGCTCGCACAGCATGTTCTCCAGCGCCGTGATGCGCTGCTCCTGCGCCTGCACCTGCTCGCGCAGGGCCTTGATCTGCTCCAGCAGCGTCTCCAGGGTGTTCTGCTGCGGGCGCGGAGGACAGGAGGCGGCGTCGGCGGGGGGGAGGAGGGAGGGGGGGGGAACGAACGTGTAGACGGTCTGGGTGGGGGCGGGCCGGATCTTACCGATAAGGGGGCGTCGCTGGCTGACTGGCTGCGGCGGGGGCCGGAGGGCGGGCGCGCGTCCAGGATGTTGCGCTTGGTGACTCGGAGCTCGCGGTGCTTGGGAGGGACGTACCCATCCCTCAGCGAGATGAGCACGGGCTCGGCGTCCTGGCCCGACAGCCACTCGTCCGCTTCCAGGGCCGGCTCGGGTCCCGGCGTATCTGGATATAGGTCATCCTGGAACAAGTCTGACTGCGGGGGGAGGGGGGGGGTTGGAGTGGGGGGAGGGAGGAACAGGGGGATGAGGGTTAGCAGGTGCCGGGCCTGCTCCGCTCCCTCCCACCTTGGAGCCCTGCCCAGCCCCTCACCTTGCGGGGCACAGTCATGATGATGGGTTCACATTTCCTTTCGTGCAACTTGTAGAACCTATAAGGGAGTGGGGTTCAGCACCCCCGCAGGCTCCCACCCCGTTAACTTCTACGTGCGGAGCGCCTCCCGGGCATTGCACTTGAAGCGCATTGTTAGTCCCGCTGGGGTGTTGGTCATCGTCTTACAGATGAGGACACTGAAGCTCAGAGACTGACAAGCTAGTTAGAGCGGGGGCTGGCGCTGGAAACAAGCTGGTTGGACACCCCCCGCCCCCGCTTTCCCGAAGATCACACTATTGGGGACGCCCCCGTGCCTTCCCCACGGGGAGTGAGCACAGGCGGGGGCTGCTGACCGGGCGATCTCGCATTTGCTGACATCCAGCCCCCGCTTGGGCATGAAACCCATGCCCCTTTGGGGCTCCTTGCTGCCGAACGTGTTCAGGTAGTGCACGAAGGGTGGCTCGTCGGTGATCTCAAAGTACCGAATGCTGCTGTCGCCCTGCAAAGCCAGCAGGTTCGGAGGCGCCCCCGAAAGGGCCTCCCGCCTCTGCCAGCCCCTCTCCCCGCCCGGCCGGCCAGGGGCACCTTGCCGCACAGGTAGACGATGCTGGAGTCGGGGTCGTAGAAGGGCAGGAGGACCCCGTTGCTCGTGTCCATCTCCTGCAGGGCCACTGGCTCCTCGAAGTTGTTCTGCCAGAGCACAGGAGGTGTGACCAGCCCCGTCCCGCCTGCTTCGGTGCCGCTTCCGGACCCCCTGAAGCCCCGGTAGGCTTCCCGCCGCCCCAAACCCCGTGCGCTCCCACCGCAGTTCTGCGAGTGGCAGGCCCCGCCCCGGACACGTCACTCCCAGCCTCCCCCCCCCCCCCCCCCCCCCCCGCACACAGGCCCCTCTCCGCAGCATGCAATCACCGCAAACCACCCCCAGGGACTCGGCATCACCAGTTGGGGGCGCCAGTGTGGGCTCCTGCAGGCGACGCAGCAAAACTGGGCGGAGGGGTGGATGTGGGGATGGCAGGCGCTGCAGAGGGCAGCAGCCCCCAGCCCTGTCCGGGTGGGCATGCCCTGCGGGTGGGGGACGCCTGGCCCCGCTCCCGTGATGCCAGTCCCCGGGGCACACACCCCACGCTTCCAGCTGCGTTACCGGGTCCCACAGGCCCAGCTCTCGCTGGCTCATGCGGGTGAAGCCCGTGGTGAAGATATGACCCTGGCGCGTGAAGATGGCCCGCATGGGCCGCATCCCCTCGTGGGCCGCAAACCTCTCCTGGGGGCAGGGGGAAAACAGGGAGAGGCGTCACCCAGCTGCCTGCCCTGGGGGTGCTGGAGGGCCCAGCAGCCTGCTGGCAAACTTCCGGGGGCGGAGGCCAAAGGGGCCTAGGTACTGTCCCCGGGCCTGGGGAGCGGCTGGGCCTTGGGAGACCGGCAGGCGTGCGTCTCAGCAGATGATGAGCCCTTAAGTGCTCTCCGAGGCTGACCCCCAGGGCAGGGGGAGGGCTGCTGCTTTCCCGGGACGCGGCGAGGCTGTTCCCGAAGGCGCCCTCTCGGGCACCGGCCACGCTCCGGGCTGACCTAGCCAAGTCGCGAGCGCACGCGCCCGGCGCAGCCTGGCCTACCGGGTCCCAGAGCGCGAGTTGTCGCTCACTCATCCTGCTGAAGCCGGTGCTGAGTAGCTTCCCGTCTGCGGTGAAGACGGCCCGCATCGGGCGGGCGCCCTCGTGAGGCCGGGCTCGCTCCTGCTCGCGGGGTTAGTGGGTTAGAGGGCCCGCCGGCCGCGCGCACTGGGCGCAGACAGACATGCACGTGCCCCACGCACCCCGTGTTAGTCTGAGGCTGGTGAGGCAGGTGCCAGCCACCGCCCTCCCAGGGCACCAAGGCGAGACCAGCAGCGCGCGAGGACTGCCCCTCTCCCCCGCCCAGCGGGTCAACTAGGGGGGAAAGGTGTCAGGCCCTGGCCCCTGGAGGATGGCTCTGGGTGCCGGCTGAGAGGAGAGGGGTCCGGGAGCTCAGGTTTCATGCAGGTTCTAAAGGGAGGATGGTTTGCAACTCCTCCCCTTCTCCTCTGAGCTCCTGAGATGGAGTGGAGGGAAGGGAAGAGGAATGGGGCAGAGAATTCCAGGCTCAGGGCGGAGGGCAGGGAGCTGTGGCTGCAGACACTGGGAGGTGGTGGTGGGTGGAAGCACTGGCCTCCGCGGTTGGGGGTTGGGATGGGGAGGTGAGAGCTGGGAACAGGGCCTCAGAGGAGTTCAGGTTCAGGGGCCTGACAGTTGGTTCCTGGGGTAGGGGCTGGGGAGTGGCCAGGCCAGGCACTCACCGCCACCACCTGGCCCTTGCGGGGGTCCACAATGCGCAGGGTCTTATCCTTGCAGGTGGTGGCCAGCAGGCTGCCATTGCTGTTCCAGCACACGCTGTGGATGATGTCCGGGTGCATGTCGTCCAGGCTCAGGAGCACCTCCCCGGTGCCCACGTTCCAGATGATGATCACATTGTCACCACCTGCCCAGAGTGGCCAGTCACCATCACCTGGGCCCTGCCTCTGCCACCCTCCCTCCAAGACCTACAGTAGGGATCCCTCGCTAGGCCCCCAGACCTGCACTGAGCAGGACATTCCGGGCAGTGGGGTGCCAGGAGAGGATGCCCACACGCTTGGAGTGGCCTTCTAGTGTGATGATGGGCTCTGTAATGTTGCGCATAGGGGTATAGTCTGGAATCTGCCACACCTGGGTAGGAGGAAAAGGCAGAGGGTGGGTAGGATGAGGAGCTACTTTGTCCCTCAGCTCCTCCCTTACTTCCCCTCCCTGCCCCTCCAACCCTACTGGTGTCAAATGTAGGGCAAGATGTAATGGTGCCTGCCTGGGTCAGAGGCGGCTGGGAGCCAGGAGGGGGCACTGCCAGCTCTCCAGAGATCTTAATCACCTCAGCAGGGAGACTCCAGAGCAGTAACTCCCTACTCTTCACCCCCAAAATGGCCATGGTTATTATTAGTCCTAAGCAGTGCATCCTGGGAGGGAGTGGGCATGTAGCTAAAAATAGCCTGGGAGCTGGGTAGGACAGGGCCCTGGGACCCAGCACCTCCCTTACCACCTTCTCTAGAACAGGTGAGGCAGCCCCGACTGCTTCCCCTGCCCAACCACCCGGCGGCTTCCAACTGGCTCCTACCATGATGGTGGTGTCATCTGAGGCACTGGCGATGACATTGTCATTGTGTGGGCACCAGTCGATGTCCAGCACAGGGGCAGTGTGCCCAGTGACCAGTGGGTAGTTCTTATCCACTCGTCCTGTCTGGAGGGGTCAGAGAGAGAGAGAGAGAGAGATGTGGGGCCACTCTCCTGTGTGATTTTGGGGGCGGGCAGTGGACCTGTTTACATTTCAAGTCTCCACCATTCATTTTCTCTTTGCAGACCCCTCTCTACACCTCCAATCCCAATCAGCCTACTCCCTGTACTTCAGTGAAGGCAGACAGAGTTGAAGTCATTTAATATCAGGGACTTAGACACAGAGAGGTCAGGTGACTGAACCAAGGACACACAAGATACTGGTAGAGCCAAGAGTTGAGCTCTTAGTCCAGTGCTCTTCCAAAACGCCTACTTGGAGGAGGCTGTTCTTGAGCCTGTTCCCCAGTTGGGATGTGTATGGGAAGCCCCTGGCAGAAGAGGTGAAGGTGAGATAGTACATAGTGTAGCTCCTGACACCCTTGGCAGATTTCCACCTTGTCACTGGTTTACTTTGGAACCACAAGCAGCAGGCACTCCTGGTGCCTGTTACGCTCCAACCTGAGCTGGGACCCATCTATTTTTGGTCTTTATGGGCTGTTCACAGGGGCTCTGAAGCCGTTGCTGGGCTGGCATTGGCCCAGACAGGAGGGGAGAAGGGTGGCTGTGTGGCACTGGAATGACAGTAGTAACTGGGGGAGGAGGTGGCTCCAGCTGAAACTTGAGCCCTGGGGATGGTGTCCTTGTATGGTGTCTGCATTGTCCTGGAGTGAGTCATTGGCTATTGTCAGGCCTCTTCCTGCCACCTGTGGGGCCTCCCCTAACAAGGTGTAGGGGGCAGAGTCCAGGTCAAGGTCAGACGTGGGATGGTCAGGCTGGGGGTGGAGATGGTGGCGGGGCTTCAGGCTACTCAGCAAAGGTGGTGGTCATTACCTGGGTTAGGGAGCAGGGCTCTGGGCTTCTGTGCCATGACCCCCTGACCTCTGTTCTCATATACCTCTCTGTAAGAACCAGAGTGGGGAGGTGGCCAGGGACTCTGGAGAGCCTGACTCTGTCCTCAGCGTGAAGCTGTGGGGTGTGATTTAGCCAAATGGTTATCCTGGACTAGGGAGAAAGATCCTCACACCCAGAATGTGAGGGGGTGTGGCATTAGGAGAGCGAGGAAGAGAACCTGGCCAGGCCCTGATGCCACTGCTTCCCAGCTATCTCCGTCACCCACTCCGGGTCCCAGCTGGGACGAGGGTGCTGGGCTGTGAGTGGGGACAGGCCCCGGTGATGCCGCTGCTTTGGGAGGGGAAGGAGCCGCCTAATGGGTCTGTGAGGGCTTGGGGAACAGGGAGCAGCCAGCCCAAACGAAAAGCCCTGCTGACTGAGGGTGGAGCTAGGTGAGAACAGAGGCTGCTGCCGGGAGTGCCCGGGGGCCACAGCCAGTGTCCTCCCGCAGCTTCCTTCTCCTCACCCTCACCTTGGCCAGAGGCAGGACGATGAAGGCACCTCCGCCCCCAGCCTCCACAATAATGGCCAGGAATTTGGGGTTGACGGCGCAGAAGGAGCTGTCCCAGGTGACCTTGGACACACGGATGTCCTCGTAGGCCTGGTCAGCCTTTGCCGCCTGCCCAAACACGTGGCGAAACTTGCTCTGCCGAACCACGCGCCGGCTCATGGCTGGGGGCAGAGATGGAGGATCTCAGTGTCCAGAAACGCCTTCGGTCCTTAGTCCTGTGAACTGTGGGAGGCAGGAAGAGAGAGTATGTGCGTGTGTGTGTGTGTGTGTGTGTGTGTGTGTGTAAGTGAGGGGTGGGGGTTTGGGGGTGGGGTTAGGGTAGCAAGTGAAAAGGGTTATCTGGCCAGGAGTTGGGTATAAATTAATTCAGAGTCTGGTCCTAGAAGCAGGGAGCTTTCTTCAAGGTGATGCAAGTATGAGAAAGTTCTTTGCCACCTATGAAGTGGGGCTTAATGCAAGGGGCTAGGATTTGGGTGGGCCTGACTTCTCAGAGACCCAGACTGAGGGGGCACTGGGCCCAAACGCTTCCTGGAAGTTGAAGTGGTTTGGGGAGGAGCCTCAAAGCCAGGCTGCCCTCCCACTGCCAGCCTTGGGTGAGCATCTCTTCACAGAATCGGTTTGTCGGCCAGAGGCACCTTGTCCAGAATCAGAGGCCTTGGCCCTTGGATCCTGGCTCAAAGCTAGCTGTGGGGCTAGACCTGCAGCCCCCCGTGATCCTCATCTCTGGCATTGTTCAGGCAGATGTTTTGTAATTTTCTATAAATTTGCCAAGGAGAAGGTCCTCCTGTCACCTAACCTGAGTCCTTCCTGCTACTGTGTTCATCAGTCTCCTCTATGTTGTTTTGGGGACACAGTGTAAGGTGGGTCATCTTCCGCCCCCTCCTCTCGGCACTGGCTTCTCCCAAAGGCCCTAACCGTGGCCTTCTGCCTTTTGCCTACCATCCTTTCGTCCTGCTTCTCCTGAGTCCTGACTCCTCCTAAACTCTCCTGGGGGTGGGGTGCTCCACCCCAGGGCTAGGGCCAGATTTGCAGGAGTGGGGAGGCTGAGGTGCCTTCTCTCCAGCCGGGGCCTGCCCTAGGCTCTTCCCCAAAGCCCAGCCACCGACTCCTGTCCTCTAACCACCCGGGCATCCGTGTGCCCTTCAAGCTGCTTCTGCAGCCCGGGGCCTAAGGCCTGGACTTCCCGAACCCTCCTTGGGCCTCCTGCCCCAGCACTGCGTTCTTGTGAGACTAGGTGTCTGCACCCTTTGGGCGCCGCCGCTGCCCGTCCAAATATAGACACCAAGTCTGCCCCACCGGGGACGATTTTGGCGGCAGGGGGAGGGGGTGCAATCCTGTGCCCCCTCCAGAGATCTGGCCTGCTCCGCTGTCTGCGGTGGTGGCAGGGGGGGGGGGAGGGGGGAGAGGGAACGGGGATACCTGGTCCTGCGAGGGGCGCTCACGCAGCGACGCCTCTGCGGAGGGAGCTGGGGGCGCGCTGGCTCCGAGGTAGGCGTCAGGGTGCCGGCACTGCCGCTCCGGGTGTCCGCGGCGTCTGGGGCCGCCCGGGTGTGGGGCTGCGCGCTCCAGCCGCTGCGTGCGGCTCTCCGGGGCTGGGCGCCACTGCAGTCCCAGCTGCTGCTGCCATCAACCTGCGAAGGCGGAGCCCAGACGGAGGGCGGGACCAGAGGTGCCCGCCCCATCCCGCGGCGGGAAAGTTGAGTGCTGAGTCTCAGGAAAGCGTCCAAAGTAACCGGTTTGGCTCAGTGGATAGAGCGGCGGCCTGCGGACTGAAGGGTCCCAGGTTCAATTCCAGCCCAGGGCACATGCCCGGGTTGCAGGCTTGATCCCCCCCAGTGGGGGGCGTGCAGGAGGCAGCCAACCAATGATTCTCATCATTGATGTTTCTATATCTCTCTCCCTTTCCTTTCCTCTTTAAAATCAATAACAATATTTTTTAAAAAAGTAATCGTGGGGGTGTGTGCGGGGTGTGGGGTGTGCGCACTCCTTACCCGCCCTCGGCTCCTACCGGGTGTGATGGGCGCTGAGAGGGGCAATGGACGAGGAGGGGGCGCGCTCCTCTCAGAGCCAGCGGCCTGGCAATCACACTCCCCATTTAGCCCGGGGTGGGGTGGGGGAACAAGGCGCGGGACTGCCCCTCCAGACCCTCTTTGGGAGCGCTCCCGGAAGATGCTCTGGGGAGAAAGGTGAATGCACCTGGACACCCAGGGAGCGCCAGTTCAAGGGGAAGCTCAGGCTGTATCAGGTCTTTAGCCAAATTATTTATTTAGTTACTTATGTATGTATGTATTTATTTTTAATCCTCATCCGAGGATATTTTTCCATTGATTTTTTAGAGCGAATAGAAGGGAGGGGGAGAGACACACAGAGAGAAGAAACATCCATGTGAGAGAGACACATTGACCAGTCGACCAGGCGGGGGATGGAGCCTGCAACCGAGGGTGCCCTTGACGGCAGCCCGCTAATCCGCTTTGGCCAATTTTAGACGCACAGCCTGACTTCTAAAGTCTTCTGGGCCGCGTTTGAATTGGTGCCTGCCTCCGTTCCAGGAAAGACCCCGCCTCTTCCCAACCCTCTCAGGACCCAGAGATCTGAGTACTGACCAAGGTAAAAAGGAGATAAAAAGAAATCTGGTCAAAATAGTCAGTGAATAACAATTGGTCCCTGTAGCTGCCGTCTACCCAGCGCCCGCCCCCTGCCTGGATCTGTTTCTTTCTTTTTATTTTTAAAAATATTTTTATTTATTCAGAGAGGAAGGGAGAGGGAGAGAGAGATAGAAACATCAATGAAGAGAGGGAATCATTGATCAGCTGCCTCCTGCATGCCCCACACTGGGGATTGAGTCCGCAACCCGGGCATGTGCCCTTGATCAGAATCGAACCTGGGACCCTTCAGTCCGCAGGCTGATGCTCTGTCCATTGAGCCAAACCGGCTAGGGCTGGATCTGTTTCTTTGGATCATAAAGCCCCGGAGGGCAGCGGCATGGGGCCAGTTATTCCCACTCTCCGGGCACAGCTGGGAATCAATGGGACAGTTTTCCAGAGGGCAGAGGGCAGCATTGGTAAAGGGGAGAGAAGATGGTGGGAACCTGGGAGGCCCTCACAGGCTCCTTTCTCAGGCGAGTTCAAGTACTTGTAGGGGAACAGAATCAAACTGTTACAAATGCTCCAGAAATAATTCATGTTATGGGGAATCATAAGGGTAGATGAGGAGTCTCCCATTTACCTAAAGATTCCAGGCACAAAATTAGGAAGAAAGGACCTTAATGACTCAGTTGCTCCCTAGTAACAACAGCTCACACTTACATGCTAGACACTGTGCTAAGGGATTTACACATATTAATTCCATTCTAACATCTTCTGAGATGGTATTATTAATATCCCTACTTTACAAGTGAGAAAACTGAGGCACAGGAGTTAAATAGCTTACCCATCACTCAACTGGTCGTTGATGATGCTGAGGTTCTTACCCAAGTGGTCTGGTGCCTAGGTCCATGTTTTCCAGACCACGCATTTCTGCCTCTCCTGGAAGGACAGTGCCACTTTCTCTCACAAATGCGGATGCTGACAGTTACTGCTTTGTGGGCAGAGAGGAAAGGACATCAGGACTAATTAGAAAACTGGACTTCCAGCCCTGGCTGTCACCCTATTTTTTGCAGCTTTCTGGGCTGTAAAATGAAGAGGGCTAGGTCCGGTTCTTTCTAGCCCTGCACCACCTGTTGGCAGAGAAGGAGTTTGACATGTTGCCTCTTACTCTAAAAGGGCGTCTTTTCTTTCCCCTGGCCTTTCCTCCTTTTTAAATAGCTAGGCCAGTGGTCGGCAAACTCATTAGTCAACAGAGCCAAATATCAACAGTACAACGATTGAAATTTCTTTTGAGAGCCAAAATATTTAAACTTAAACTTCTTCTAACGCCACTTCTTCAAAATAGTCTCACCCAGGCCATGGGCGAGCCACACTCAAGGGGCCAAAGAGCCGCATGTGGCTCGCGAGCCGCAGTTTGCCGACCACTGAAGGCGCTCCATTCTAGAGGGAAGGTCTGGGACTAGGAAGCAGGAATCCTTCAAATTCAACCTGCCTTCAGTTCCATCATCTGGGAAAGTGGGGGAGGGGAGCGCGAGGTGCTCACCAGTTACAGGAGCCAGGATTCACAGGTATTGCTTGGCTGGCATGACTCAGACCTGCCCTCTAGCCTTCTTTTGGCTGCCAAGCCCCGGCGCAGTTGTGGGTGGGCGGAGCCACGGCACAAAGTGCCAAGCAGGTGAAGAAGCCACTGGGGGCTGGTGCTTTCCCTTCTTGTTATTCAAACTATCAGCTGGGCTCTGAACTCTCTCTGTGGAAAACAAGCATGGATTTCACCTTTCATAAAGCCGTTTTCTGGAAGAGGTGTCCTGGCAACTTGAGACATGATTTGGTCCATTTCCCTGGGCTAGAAAGCCCAGCCCGAACTTACGTAGACTGGCTGGGACTCGGCACCAGTGGTATGCCCCTCTCACTCGATGTGGACAAATCAGAATGAAGCAAGCTGACAATGTTGGTCCAAGGCAGCGTTTCCTCTGGAAATTTCATCCCATTCTGTTAGCAATTTGGGAACGGAGCTTCCCTACGCAGTAGTGCTGCCCAGTACGCGACGAGCAGTACCAACGCCTGTGGAGGGCTGGGAGCAGTGGGAGCCTCCCCCCTCCCCCCATCCCCCATTTTAGACAACTGCCCTTGTGCCCTCTACCTCGACATCAAATGCTTCTCTTCTAACGGCGGCAGAGGGTTAGCTTTTACTTCTTTGGAGAGTCATGCCCCATTTCTAGAAACCTTTCAGTAAGCAGAGGGATTGTGCTGAAAGCTTGGGTGGGCGCTAGAGAGGTCACCACCCGAGAGGTGCAGTGCCCGCTGGGTCACTCTGCACCACAGATGGCGAAGCAGTTCTGGTCCCTTTGCTTATTCATTCTCCTAACACTCCGGTGGTGGCTTTGGCAAGAGCCTCTTTGACCAGGCAAGTTCCCAGCTTAGTCACTTGATTGGAGCCACAATATCTGAAATAATCTTTAGCGATCCTATTTCCCATGCACTCTTTATTCTGTGGGAGGTAGAAAGTTATTTTTTTCCCCCCCAGAGGTCAGCTTAAGGGTGTGCTTGATGGAGATCGATCAATGAGCATTGCTTCATGTTTATCATCAGTATTCTCTTCCAATCCCTGTGCCTTCTTCCACCCACCCTATTTGTGAGCTTGATTAAGTACACGCATTTCATCTTCAAAATAAAAATTTATTCAGTCTGTAACAAGAACATTGAATCTGCACATTTGCGCACAAGTTCACATTTAAAAACAGCGGAGCACATCAGTAATAAAAAAATCTATGATACAAGTGGAACATCCCAATCACTATGAAGATTAAGGAAGGAGATGAGACCACTCTTTATATTCTGCTTCAAATGCCTCAAAAAGGTCCCAGAGATTCCAGGGAGCACCTGCTTTATTTAATAAAAGTGTGAGCATAAAAGTTTCGGGTGGCCTGGGCAAAGGTAACAAGTCTATTGGACTAGTTTTCCACATTTATAACAAGCCCTACAAAATAATGTAGAGAGAAAGAAAAAAGAAAAAAGAAAAGAAAAGAAAGAAAAGGCACCTTAAGCTATACCAAGCAAACCAAGTCCAATAAAACATAAAAACCAACTCCCTGTGGCCTTATTGACTGGGGAACATTTCAGGGCATTATCCAGTTTTCAGGTTGGGTCATCAGCCCGAGTAAAGCCCTGGGCATTAGCTCCGCATGTGCACACAGGATGCTGCCGCCAGTGCCATGGTGAGGACACAGATAGTCATAGACCCCTTGGGGCCTGTTCAAGCCCCCGGGGGATGATTCCAGTTTAGAAATCCTGTCCTAGCACTCTGGGGCACTGAGAAAATGAGGCTGGTTCTCTTTCCATAGCAGGAGTCAGGCTGAGTCACCCTCCATTCCAGGCTGGAAGAGTATAGAAGCACCTTGCGAGAGCTCTCCACGGCATCCAGGGACCCCAAGCCCGGGGAGAAGGGTTAGGAGTGTGCAGCTGCCTGCTTTGGCAGCGGGCTTTTTCCTAATACGGGGACCGGATGAGTTGAGACACCAAATACATTTGTCTAATACATGCCTTGTTCTTTTAGGTTGAAGGGGAAAACAAAGTCCAAGATCCTTTTAAGTTGGATTGGTGATGAAAGAGCTAAAATTTCATCTCATCTACCATCAAAAAGCAAAACAAAATTAAACAAAAATGACACTAGCCATTCACCAGTACAACCATCACTGTAAGACACACCATCACTGAGGAAATGACTATTCCCGTACAGGGTGCTGGGTGGGAGTGCAGGACGCAATGGAAGTCAGCTCCAGGTTTTCCCCGCTGACCAACGCGGGCTCACCATTATAGCCGCGCTCTGTGCGAGGGCGCACAGGACAGCCAGGTTTGGGTCCCTGGAGGAGGAGACTGAGCTGCCATCAAGATGATGCACGTTTTAATACTCACACAATGTAAACAAAGTATCCACAAATAGTTGTAAAAAAAAAAAAAGCCAAAGAATGGCTTTATTTAAAAATGCCCTAAAAGTGAACCATTTTGCATAATGCTTTCTTAAAAAAAACACAAACCACTCCCACAAAAACATCTTTACCAAACATGCCTAGATCACTTCAGAACTGAATCCTCAGAAGGAACAGGTGAAGATTTCTGTGAGCTGCCACGTCTCAGAAGCTCCAGGTCTATCCAACAGCATCTGTCTGCGCCCTTTCTCAGGAGGGGACCTCAGCACCTAGGCTGTCCTCCTCAGGGTGTCCTTGGAGCTCTTGGCAATTCCCAAGATGAGCGAGAGGAGATACGGTAGGGATAAAGGTACAGAACCAGGGTAACGCTAGATAAAGAGTTGGAAGAGGCTGAGATGCTAGGAATGATCCCAAACATTCAGAATCTGAAAGGCAACCAAAATGAGGAGAGATGAATATTACTATACTACAGTGCTACATGGCTACTATATATACACGACTCCTAAGTGTTTCTAAAATTATAAAAGGGCAGGGGTTTCTCTCCTTCCTACTGACCAGGTAGCCATCCAGATTACAGCTCAAACCCTGTGTGCTCCTGGGGCTTTTACTCCATGCACCAAAATGTTACTTTTTACACACACGCACGCTCGCACGCACACAAGCACGCACACAAGCACGCACGCACACAAAGAGAGGCACTGAGTAAGAGGTCAAGGCCTTTCCTACTCATCTCTGTCAATCTACCAGACCTGCTGTCCCAGGGCTGGGTTTTCCATGAATAGGAAATAGAAATAGGCCACCCGAGATTATCAAAAGTTTGAGGAGAAGAGAGTCTGAAAAGTCCTTGATAGCTCATCATGTTCTTTCCCCGGACATCGCTCAGTCATGTAAATAACATAAGACCACTCAGCTGTGTCAGAGTCTGAGAGGACTTGCAAAACCCCTTGGCATTGGCCGAATTACAGACCCTGTGTAAGAAGACGTTTATGTAGGCAGGTAAACTGAATGATAAAAAACATTTTTAAAAATGGAAGGCGAGCAGGAATGTTTCCTTTAATCCAGTGATCTTCAACCAGTGTGTGGCAAGAATTTTTAAAACCTGTAATACCTGACTATTTAGTCAGGGGCACTGACCTCTTTTCCCTTGGATTGTCAAAAAAACGACAACAGCCAACACAACAATAGCTGTGGGGTATGAATGCTGGTCTTGAACCATAAATATACAGGTCATGTAAAAGACTTAGTTGCATCTTATTGGTCACGTCGCATAATAAGATTGTGTTAATTCTTGGTACCAGAAATCCTTATATACAAGTATAGGCACCTGATTTTTAAAAGTCACTTAGGAGCAAAAAGGATAGGTAATTACTATTTTTAAAAATCAATCAAAATTATATCTATTTTTTGTCAGATTGGCAAAAAATATGTTTTTGGTGTGCTGCAGAATTTTAGTAATTCGCTTATGGGTGCCATGAGATGAAAAAGGTTCAAAATTGCTGCTCTATTCTTTAAAAAAAGTTTGTTTTTCTTCACAGCATTAGAAGGTTCACTCCCATCTTTGTTGTTATTTAATGCAGTGAGATTGAGCATCAAACACAGGAGGGGAGAAGAGAGAACAGTACAGTTGTCTATCCTGCTTGTACTTCTTAACACAAGGGATGTCACCATCTCAAGGGATTAACATGAATGGACTCCACTCCCTTAACCTCCAGGCAAATCCTCCTCTTCCCAGCCCGGCCAAAATGTCCTGTCCTTTCCCCATCAGAGTGGAGGTGGAGTTGCCTCAATAAGACAGGGCAGTTTAGATGGATGAGCTCCTCACACTGGTATATACCAGCCAACAAAACACTTCACAGCACATTCCATATCCAGGAACCACAAAGCCATGTGAATGACACATTTGACATTTAAGGAAACTATTTAGGGAAAGCACAGGTATATATAATTACTACACCATAAAGCAGGTTTCTACACATACAGATTTCTGTCCAATATGCCTCCTGGCAGTGATGTCAGATGCAACTACAGCTTCCACATGGCAATTGAATTCACAGCTTCTCGTGCACTTATGAGTGGCCTCAGTCCACTTTTCTCTCCTTTGAGTCACCCCACTACCCACCCCACCAATCACTGGCCTCTGACATCACTTTTACAGTCTGTGCATCTGCCTTTTCCTCTCAGTGCTGTGATGAACCAAAAACCTAAAACTCAAGCCTGTACTTGGTCAATCTCTCAACAATGTGGACATCAACCAAAGCAAACAGGAATCAAATTTGCAAACCTCTTCAGTTTTGATGAGGGTCCTTCATTCCAGTCTACATATGTTTTCTGTAAGAAGCTGAAATAGGCTTGTTTATGGCAGGTGCTGCTGTCTTAAGGATCCCACAGTAGCAGCAAAGCAAAAGTATCCTAAATGGAATCGGTAAGGACGCCTGCCCTTGGCTGACGCCACCCTGCAGCCTCTCAGCCTGACCCATGAGGAGCTTCCACCTTGGGAAGCAGTTAGCACTCCCAGACACTCCCTGGCTGTGGTTCAGTGAAGGCAAACAGCTTTCTGGGATTTCAGTTGAGGACGCAGCCATCAGTCAAACTGTGATCTAAAGGGAACCTTCAGGGGTTTCTCTGAGGAGGAAGTTGCTAATGCATAATTTGGCAGGAGCTGGCAATTCCGAGTCTCCATTTAAACAATAAAACAACTGTCAATATACTCTACAGATTCCTACAACACCCATCAGTTTTATTTCTGTTGTCTTTTTCCAGTTGCAGTATAACTCCTTAAAAAAAATAAATCAAAAAGACCCTCTGACATAAACAATAAAACACTGTAAGAATGTGACATTATGTACATAAATACTGTGTAAAAACTAGAGAAATGACAAATCTTCCAGGAAAAGGGGGGGGGAAAAACTTATGTCAAGTGTTAACAGCGATAATATCAAAAAGAAAACTTTGCATTCAATTGAGGTTATACAAAAGTAATGTAACAATTCAAATGTCATCTATGAAATAATAAAAACAACAACAGGCAGCACTGGGAGAAACAGCATGAGGGAGGAAAATAAATTGGAAAAAATATGGCCATTAAACTCAGAGGCCCACAGAATTATTCAAGTAATGGAAGGGTTAAAACCCTATATATGTATTCATTTTACAAGAACACATTGACTTTCAATTGCTATTTTTCAAACTTGTCCCTATTGTGTCTCAGTTTCCCATTTCACCTCCTTCTTATGCTTTTCTCAACAGAGGACCTCTTGGGTTTCATTTGGGGTTGACTTTTAATTTAATAAAAAAACTGATTTGCTAACAAGTTTATAAAGCCAGCCATTATGATGCCTTTCTGTAACGATCCACTCTGGAACACCAGAAGAATGGGTTCTGCAAGACCGCCTTTGAAAACCGCAGAACCTGCCCACTTCAGAACCTCCAAAGGGCTGGGGCCGGGCACCAGGCTGAGAGAGCATGCTGATGTCCCCTGACGTTCCGCTGCCCTTCAGCGCCCTGAAGCATCAGGCCTGGAGAACAAACCCTCGTCACACTGGCCCAGGGGCAGCATTTTCAATTTCCGGCTTCACCCCCACCCTCCCCATCTGCTTCCATCCTCAATCAAGCATGCATGCCTTTTCTCAGAGGGCAAAATGAGGAGAAGGTGGCAGTTGATTGAAAAACAGCAATTTGCCTTTGATAAAGGTGTTCTTTGAAAATGAGTATATTTTGAGGTTTGAATTTTCTAAAAATAAAAATGATAAAATGGTCTTGCCGTCCAAATCAATCTCTCTCTCACACATACACAGAGGGAGAGAACCCCAAACTCTGCATGTGCCAGGAACAGTAAAATGACCAAAATGTTATAAAATTAACCAATAAAGTGCATGTTCCTTACATATTACACCTGCCCCTTTTACAAACATTGCTTTTAGAAAGTCACGTGTGGCGGCTCAGAATCACATGGTATTATAGAAAGGGTTGGTTGTCCGTTTTTTATCACTTGCTTTTTTCAGTCTCCTAAGGGGGTGAGTTCTGTGGTGCTGCTGACGGGGAGCCAAAGCCAGCCCGGGAGCGGGGCCTGCACGCGGCAGCCCCTGGGTCTGCAGCAAAGGAAGGCCTCCTTCAGAACTAGTCAATTCAGGGCCTGCCTTGGGGAGCAAACACTGCTGACTGCAACCAAACTCTTTGGCATACTGCACCAGGGGCCTCTCCACCGGCCTGCTCTGCGCGATACACTCTGCTGTTTTAAGTTGCTCTATAAAATACTTGGTGGGCTCTGGGTTCTGGGGGGCATCTGAGTTTCCGGGGGGCTCCTGGGCCTCCATGGCATGCATGCCTGAGTCTGTTCTGATGAAGGGCTGAAGAAGTTTGAGATGAAGGGACTCAGAGGAGACAGGCTCCCTCTCCAGTAAGCAGTCTTTACACAGGTCCAGGTAACCTAACTTGGTGAGGGAAGCTGAACGCCTCATGTGGGATGGTTTGGTGAGCCCTATCTGGCAAATCGCTTGGGACTCAATTTCTTTAGCGTGCGCCTTCACCACACGGGAGCTGTGGCTAAGATCCTTTATATTGTCACTACTAGAGCTATGAGGGAGTCTACAGGCTACAGGTGATGGGTCCAGTTTTTCTTGTAACTTCCCAATGCTGTCACTAAATTTGCTAATTAAACTTAAGTCTTCACTCGTTAACTGGGAGCCCTTAGATGACACTTCATTGCCGCTGGACAGGGGGCCCTCCTGACTTCCTTCCCAGCGCCCCGGCTCTGCACAGAGCTCACTGTCTGTGGTGCTGCTTTGCTCTGTGAAGCCTTCCAGGTGAACCATGGTCTGGGGATGCAGATAATCCAAGTTGGCAGATGGTAAGTGGGTGGTGTGACTGACAAAAGGCGCTGCTGTGTCCAGGGCTGTTGCCGGGCTGCTGCCCCCGTCTTCAGGGCTGCTCAGGGTGGAGGTCGGGTCGGTGGGCCTGCTGTGCTCAGGAGAGGAAGGAGGCGGCAGAGGTAGCACTTTGGGGGAGAGGGAAACCTGGTCGGGGCCCAGCGTCCTGTTCAGATTTTCATCTAGTGCACAGAGCACAGTGATGGACTTCTCCACTTTCATTTTCCTCAGTCCTCGCTCCCCACTCTTTTCACTGGTGGCTACCTCACCCCCTGGCCCAGTGTGATTGGGGGATGTAACTGCGTGGGTGTACTCAATGATTTCTATCTTCTTGGGAAAAGGGACTGCCTGTGTTTCAGATTCCTGGCATGAAACCACAGTCCTCTGCTCCTTCAGGACTCTTTGCTGTTCGGTTCTAGTCTCTGACTCCGGGCACTCCTGAGGAGCCTGCAAGGGGCGGAAATCCAGCGGCCTGGGTGCTGGAACCATGACATCTTGCTCACAATGCAGTAGGGAGGCAGCCACAGACCCACTGGATTTCCCTTTGCTCTTGCTCATCTCTGGTTCCCTGGGGACAAACGGATGTTCTAGGGTGGCTTCCTCACTCCTCCCTTTCGGTGCTAGGTCTGCCACAGAGGAATCATTCTTGGAATTCTTGCGAGTGGACAATGAGGTACAAGCAGGAGCAGCACCATGGTGCTCTTGCTCCTGCCGCAAGCGCTCCTCAAATTCCAAGGTGGCTCGTCTTACAGACCCAGGGTACCACTTGGCACCTGGGTGTATCCCTGGGCCCCTGAGCTCTTGTTCCCCCTCAGCTGGTTCCTCTTCTTCCAAGTCTGTGGTGGATGAGGGTACAGTTAGGCAGCCTTCGGGGTCCCACTTCCCTGAGTCTTTGGCTAGTTCAGGCTGGGCTGAGCAGGAACCCTCATTCGGCTCCAGATTTCCAGGTTTGTTCTCCGGGGCCTGGGCCCTCTCAAGGGGCATCTCATGGATGGTGTTCTTCTTTGGTGTATGGCATGGGTTGGATAAAATGTCTCCTTTTAGTTGAATCTGTCCAATTCCTTGACTGATAGATTCAATCTCAGTTACAATTTCTTTGACTGAAATTGCGTTTTCTGAGTGAGATTGCATGAAAATGTCTGGGCTGACCAGTTCTGAAATTGCCTAAGAAGAAAACATAGTGAGATGGTTATGGCGAATTGTAGTCTAATGGAAAATGCCAGATTTTCTGATTACTAATCCTTGGATCCAGGAGAACCTTCTGGCTATGAGGACACAAATTGTGGAGTGCCTGGGACTGTCCTCTGCCGAGAACTGTACTCTGACCATCTGTTTCGTTGTACAAGAGAAAAACAGATTAATCAAAGGCAGAGATACCAAATTAGTTACAGGTTGTATCACTGTCTACTGAACTTTCTGTTCTGTTTACTCAAACAGGATGCCAATCTAATATCTTGCTCCAAAAATGAACAGCAAATAGTGTTGGAGGCTTCTAATTTTCCTAAGACCACGAGCCTTCAGAACTTAGGTCAGGCTGGGGAAATGAAATCTTTCCTCTCTGGCCTATATCAGCTTCCAGTCAGAGCCTAACCTAGTTCGAGGGGAAGAGTTCCATTCAAGGGCTCAGTGCCCACCTTAAATGTGCCCAGTGTTAGACAAGGCAAGGTTGAGGCTATCAGCTGATGTCTGATTTGGAGACTCACTGCTCTTCTCTCTTCTGCGTTGCCAGTTTTCATCCACGTCCTCCCACTTCTAGCAGCAGCAGCCCAGCGCAGGAGGGCACTATGTATCTGATCACACAATTCCTAAGTTTCACACGGCTCCTCCTGGGAAATGTTTACTTGGCTTATGCAGCCACGTGCCTGAGAAAACTTAGAAACCGTGACTCGCTGACATTTTATTGTTCTACCAGTTATGAATTTCCAGTTGCATTTAGAACAAGGCCAAAGAAAACTGGCCAATGCAAAATCAAGTCCTTTTGTAAAAAAATAAAAAAATAAATCAAAATCTGGAAATGGTCCCTGGATACTTCTTAAAGTGACATCATTATTACCATCAATCTACTTTAACATTTTTATAAGCCTTCAAAGTACAATATTTCCCTAGCAATTGTTCTGGTCTTTCCCCTTCAAAAGAGAGTCAGAGCTAGTACAAACTAACAAGGTCAGTTATGCCTTTGGGAGAAATATGCTGGGACATCAGGCGGAGGCAAACTTGCCAAGCCTGGGAGAGAAGCCACAGCGGGCCGGTGTGTACATGGGCTGTGGAGGGAATGCTCATATGACCAGGGACTTTACAAAAAAGCTATTTCTGTCAGAGCTGCTACACCCATTGGTCCAAAGGAGAGCGCAAGCATTCAGATTTCCTAGTAGACTCAAAACAGAGGGACAGCCTTCGGGAAGAGGAGAAGACAAAAACTACCCTCGTGTGGTTAAAGAGAGAGAACAGCTGAATAATGGACAAGGTGGTAACCATAAGTAGATAAACATCAGGAGATGTCAGCCCCCACTGAATTCATTAAGTGAGGTTTGGTATGTCAGAGTAAATTTGTCACCATTTATTTTCCAACTACTGTATTGTATTGATTAAAATGCACCCCAATTTCAGAAGTGTCAAAATGAGAATACGTGTGAGCCTTACAAAGAGTGACATACAGTAATTCTTTCCCTGGTCTGCAATGGTTCCCAAGAGCTCATATGCCACTGAGAAGAATCTTGGAATTCTGTCTGCTCTCAAATCACTTCTACAAACCATCCTCAACTCCTGAATACCACAGGGTCTGAGTCGAGGAACAATTCAGAAACATTATTAATAGCAAGAACTCAGCATGGGATTTAGGTGCTACTCCAACAACTATTTACACATGTCTAGTCTTAGAATTTTCTGAGACAGAAAGAATTTTTTCCAAACAAACCCATCTTTTCAGAGAGACACAAGTCTCACTCAGGCAGCATATGAGTCCCTGGCACTTCATTACTGGTAAGATTTGATCTGAACTTGCAGAGGTCCAGGGAGGGGACTGCTCTTTGTTCAGCCAAGAAATTTTTTATTTTGTTAATCCCTTCTTCCCTCATCCCCTCTCAGAAATGACTTCCAATGACACCAAAAACCTGAAAAGATATATTCTTCAACAAGCAACTGATTAAAAAAAAAAATTTAAACCCTGATTTTAAGGAAAGTCTCAGCCAGACTTTCCCATACTACCTTCCTAAATCTAGCCACATTAAAAAGAAAGTGAACACAGTAGAGTCTCAGATGTTTTGTCTTAGAAGAGAATGTCTTAGGTGGAGAACTATAAAGAGCTTTTACCTTGGACTGTTCCTCATCTATTGAAGATTCTTCGGATGCATGGGGAGTGTTACTCAAGGAGCTGCTTCTCTGGTCCTCGGCTGTCACTTCAGAAGGGGCTACTTCTACCACTGACAGTCGACAGCTTTCACTCCTTCCTCCACCCAGCTCCTCCATCCTTGAGTGGGAAAAAGATCGTGACCGGGTTTCTTGAGAAAGCTCTACAAACTTCTCCAGGGCACTAAAAAAATCAATGCGATCTGTACTAAAATCTGAGACTTCAGCCTGGCAACTGGGTTGGGGGCTTGGTGACTCAGGATCAGGGGACATGGGGAGGTCTTTCAGGCGAGATGTCAATTCTTCCATTGGCAGTAAGTGGACGTTCATGTCTGCTTTCAGGGCATCTGTCTCCAAATCTTCAACTGTTAAGTCTGAGAACTTGTTGGGCATTTCTGGGGCCTGTCCAGGTTGGATTAAGGCTTTGGATGCATGGCAGTTGTCAAGAGGGAATTTTGATTCATTGAGACAACACCCTGACGTACATCCATTGATGTCATTTAGGTTTAATTCATCTTCAATCTGTCCGGCATGAAATTCCCTAGAAGTAAACTCCAAGCAGATCACTCTTTCTTTGGTACACAGGCCTTTCTGATTTTCATCTTGTGGGACAACATGTTCCACAAAGACAGGAGGTATGGATGGGTGACCTTCCATGGTCTTCACTTCGGTAATCTGGTCTGCTGAGGTGGTGATCTCCTTCTTGTTGAGTTCTAGCCCTGGCTTGCAGATGGGTTCATGGTGGTCTGAGAGGTCGCTATCTGAATGAGATCTCCAGAGCTTGTTATGCCGCTGTTTGCTGTGGAGGACACACACATAAGAAACACTTTAGTCTGGTCTGTGAAAACAATCAGCAACCTCCCAGGAAACCGCTCCCAGATAAACTTAAATCGTAACCTGCAAAATGCTTTGTTAATGCCCAATGGAAGTAGGCAATAAACATTTGCTCAATTTAACTAACAGAAAAAAACAAAAGCAAAGCAAAAACAACAAAAACAAATAAATATGAGATCTGATTTTTTAACCTATTAGACTGACAAGAGCTAACATGGTTGCTAGCAGCTGGTATTATTGATAGTATGGCCAAGCAAGCCCTCTCATATACTACTATTGGGAGGAATGTGAATTTTTAAGAGTGAACTCTGGTAATAGCTCTCAAAATTTAACTCTTTAACCAGCAATTTTTCCTTCAAGAATTTTTCTTGGAGTATTACTACTATAAGTGCATAGAGATATATTAAAAGGATGCTCACTATAACAATGTGGTCCTAAAACATTAGACTCCTAAAAGAAAAAAAGATTTATTTAAATTACAGTCCATATACCTCTATGCTATGAGACTGGTTAAAAAAAAAAGTCAGGTATTTTAGTGAAATGATGTCCAAGGTATACTATTAAGCGAAAAGCATGCTGAACACAGTTGTAATGGTCAGTTCCCATGCTAAAATAAGTATAGGAAAATATCTGGAGGAATATCTCCAAACTGGTAACAGTTCTTTTAAGGGAAGGCAAAAATACTTTTGGGGAGGGCTTTGCTTTCTATACTCTGTATTTCTATAATTTTTGAAATTCTAAAATAATGAGCATGTTTAACATTCATTAATGATCAGAAAAAAACCACAAACCTAAAACAAAACAGCACTTGAGTAATACAAGGTGAAACAGTTTATGGAAGCTCATTACAAATCCTCATAACTGGGGTGAAGAGCTGATACAGGATTAATCACTGACATAAAAGTGTGAGGAGGGTGGTAATCTTTCTTGAATTAGAAAACAAAGATGAGGCTAGTAAACCTGGCAAAAAAGGTTGGTAACAGAATGGAAGAGAATTAGCAGAAAGCACAGCCCCTTTCATAAGGATCTTTGGATAAAAACCATCAGGCTAAGGCGACACCTGGAAAAGCAGATGGGCCAAAGGAAGACCACACACATCCATCCATCCTTTGGTTTGTTTTATGGAGGGAAGGCCTGACGTGGGAAAGATATTTCATTCCAAACCACACTCTTGAACAAAGAAGCACAGTTCTCAAAGCTCTAGCCAAAAAGAGAAAGGTGGCCCCGTGGCTGGTCAGGATCGCCTGCCCAGGGAATAGGTCACTAAATGGTTTATGAGGGATGGTTTCCATGACTTACAAGTTGATGAAGAGTGACCTAACCACAGGGTAAAATGGGCAACGGCCCAAAACAACTTATCCTGGGCTCAGGGCCACGCCTGCCTCAGAGGCCTGTAAATCTCTGCTGAGTCATGTGCCTGCACTAATGTGAACCCCTGTTTGTTCTCAAGTCTGCACCTGCTCTCCGCTCCCCGTGCCTGTCTGCTGCTTGGGTGGGGATCTTTCTGACTCAGGCCTGCACAGCAAAAGGATGCTTTTCTGAGTAGGTCAATCTGTTTATGAAGGCAAGCTATAATCTATTAGTTGGGTCTAAGGTAGGGTTTTCACTCTTTTCAAGTTGCAAGCACTCAGCCACCCCTAGGAGGAGACAACATATCACACATCCCAAACGAGTGAGTGGCTATGTGGAGGGGCAAGCTGACTGGTTGGATAGACGAGGCCTAAACACTGTGATCAACCAATGCCAATGTGCTTCCCTTTCAAGTTTCTTCTTTCATATATAGACACCCTTGTTTTCTGATCTAAATACAACCGTGTTCTTCAATTTCCAGCCCTCACCTATATAAGCATGTTCAAATCTGCACCGATTCCTCTTAGCCACCGTGGCAGGACAATTCCCATCATGCAAATGACTAGGAAGTCATCTCAGGGAGTTGCTCTCACCCTTCTAATAATGTAAAAGAACATCTTGTCAGTCAACAGGCAAATGGGATGTTTTCATGACCCCAAGAACCCACGAAGTATGATTTTTAAAGCTGCCTGCAAATCCTGAACCATCAGGAGGGAATGAGATACTGAAGTTACGCTAATAGGCACACACAGTGCATGTTGCAGAGGAACTGGCTGGAATCATTGGCCCAGCAGGATTTCTTTCTCTTCCTGGAGGGGATAATCACCAGAAAATATTGGGTCAGGGCTCTGGAATTACATTGACACCTACTTGTAAAGGAGAAAGAAAAAAAACAAATCTGAAGATAGGTCTGATTCTGCCGCGTTTTTCATTTTTGCAATAGGACCTGCATGGAGAGTGGTAGGCAGCTCTCTGATACGGTCAAGATACTCACTGCCAGGGCCTTTGAAGCACTGCTGCTCCTTCCTGATCCCTTCCCTCCACTCCCCACCCCCTCAGGGGTTATTAACCTCCGTCCTGAATTTTGTGGTTATCATTGCCTTTCATTTTTCTTTTAGAGTCACCACGTTTTGTTCTTAATAATATACTGCTCAGGTTGGCATGTTTTGAAGTTTATGTAAATGAAATACTGTATGTATTCTACAAGTGTTTTGTTGCCTAACTCTCTGTTTTTAAGATTCATCGATGTGTGTAGCTGTAATTTCAGAGTGAGATTTATTTACCCATCCTGTTGATGAGCAGTTCTGGCTATTACAAACAATTTTGCCATGGCCATTCCTGTGCCTGGCGCACACTTTGGTTTCTCAAAGGTGTTTTATATATAGGAGCAGGAAGGTGGGTCTCAGGGCATGTATAAATCAGGTTTTACTTAGAAACACCAAACTGTTTTCCAGTAAAGCTTTTTCCCAAGCCAGTTTATGTTAATGCTCCTTCACTAGTTGGAATAGATGGAAGGCATTAGATCATACTTATTATTTTAAACTGTTAATATTTAAATTCAGCTGACATCCCCACCTAATTCCAGGTAGGTAGCAAGTAAACAAGTTGCCAAAAAGAACTTCAGAGCTGGTTTGTGGTCTGGATGATGCAACCAACTCCAGTTCTCTTCCACCTTGAGTGGCCTCTGACCTGGGTAAGAATTTGGCCTTTTAGTAAATGGATAAGAAGGAAATCTAAATGACAGGATGCACATCATATCCCATTTTCTTGTCTTGACTTGCTTTCTTTCATATTGTTAAATGTTTGGGAAAGCACTAATTCTATTGGAGAAAGTTATATAGAGGAAAATATTGCTAAAAATAGAATATCAGTTATAGTAAAATCAGACCGTTTATGGTTACTTCTTAGGGCTTTAGGGAGCCTGTAGAAAGGAGAAGAAAGAGAAAAAGCTTCAATTGAGCATTTTCTGTGTGCTGTGCTTTAAGATTATTTTTCTGAAAAGCTATTAAGAAAATCTGTAAAAAGAAAAAGAAAATCCTTTAAACGCTGATTGTGATTGGCTGTCACCTGACCAGGACCACATCCTCTTATTCTCGGGTTCCCTCCTGCTGGCTCACCACTGTGCACCAGCTAACTAGACTTCAAAGTCTCCACCAGCAAAGCCAGGGTAACAGACAACCCTACCGCCTCTGGCCCTGGAGACAGCGGTGTTCAAAGAATCAAAACTGACATCTATGAGGACATGTGGCACAAACTCTCCCTGGCCACCACCCAGTTTTTCTTCCTTGCCTTATAGACTGGAACCTAATATCACAGACACATGGTCAGCTTGCAAAAGCCTGAAATCCGAACTTGTCTAATGGAACATAAATCTGCCAGATACCTGCATGATCAGAGTCGAGAATAACAAACAGGCCTGCTGGCTGTTCAATGGAGGATTTCCACACACACACACACACACACACACACACACACACACACACACACACACACCCTCCTCCTGCCTCATTCCCCGACTATAAAAAATAAAATTAGATATGAATAATATCAGTGCCTTTATGATATCCCTTAGGTCTAAGGGAGAATATTAAATGTTAGCCTTCTCCAGACTCTTAAAGACACACTGAAATAGGCAAAAAATCCCTTGTATTTCAGAGGGGCTATTACTGTTTGGCCCACAGTCTCACATTCTGATTAAGAGACTGCAACCAATTCATAAATCACTTTGCTAAACTTCTCTTCTACCAACCAAGAGGTAAAAGTACCAAGCTAAAAGACTCATAAAGAGTCTGCCACCTCAAATTAAGTACCCAGTGCCACCCTGGACAACCACGTGGCTAGAGAATGCGAGGGTCAAGGCTCTGTCTCTCTGGGAAGCCACCACATGCTTTCTGGGAGAAGATACGAAACACAAGACTTAAGTCGCTGGGTAGGAAATGGAATTCCTTTGCAAACAGAATGAGTGGGATTTTTCTAAGGACTGTCCTCTCCTGGTTACCTAAGCTGCAAAGCTAGTCAGAGCTCCAGGCAATCACAGGAGTCTGGGGCTTCTTCGCTTTTCTAAGCAAGCAGTTCCTGGAGCAGCACTCCAGGGCTGGGCAAGAATCTGCTGGGCCCAATTCACTTGGCAGTTAGCTTGGCAGGTAGCCTGCAAGTGGCATTTCTGACGATATATCATAGATTGCAGACCCTAATGGCTGCTCACCCAGCAGGCACTCCCACTCCTTTCCCTCACTGGTAGAAGCCTGATTTGGTTGGGGTATTCAATGTCCCCTGGGTTCAGGGAATGCAGCACTTCCCTAGCACCAGGGCATGAATGTGAATTTGTTTTAGCCAGCCAAGGACATTCTATTTTCCTGGCCAGTGATTAGTTTTAACCACATGACCCAGTCCTGGCCAATGAGTCCTGTGGAGAAGTCTATTGGGGAGGTTCTGGGAAAGGTCTCCCCCCAAAATTGAAATGCCCATTCAACCAGATGCTGTGGAATTTACATGTAGGTGCCTAGAAATGTGGCAGACATATGGCAATCATGAGGAGACAAGTTCAAGGACCAAACCATTAACCAAGGAAAGCAGATAAGAAAGATAAGAGTACCCAAGTCCCTGATTACATCACTGAGCCGTTACAGAGTCTAGTTCTGTGCTTCTTGTTACAAGTGATGGCACATGGTCCAACTTTAAAAATACCTATAGCTTGGTGTTGGGCCAAATATCTTTTGTTTGCTCCTGCAGATGCACTCTTCAGCTTTTCCACCCTACTCTCTGCCCCCAAGGAGGATCTTTGGACCAAATCAACAGGCCCCTTTGCCTTCTGACTTCCACAGGGTTGGGCTAATGGACACACTCAGCAGGAGATTGGAGGCAGGAGAGTGAAGGCAGACCATTTATTTCCCTAGTTTCCTTCTGCAGGGTTACTCCAGGTTGGCTATATTCTTTTTTTCTTTTAAAGGTAATATTCTTTTGTAACATTGAATTGCTTTTCCTTTTTTTCTTTTAAAAATATATTTTCATTGATTTCAGAGATGCAGGGAGAGAGATAGAAACATCAATGAGAGAGAATCACCGATTGGCTGCCTCCTGCACACCCTCCACTGGGGACTGAGCCTGCAACCTGGGCAAGGGTCCCCGACCAGAATTGAACCTGAGTCCCTTTGGTCCACAGGCCAACCCTCTATCCACTGAGCCAAACCAGCCAGGGAGGTTGGCTATATTCTTAATTGAAGGTGATTGCTCTTCTCTGAGGTGCCTTACTCTGTAGAAGTCTCCTTAACTGCTCCCTTCCTCTTTGGACCTCAGAGCTATTACCAAACAGCTATGCTTGATTCCACATCTTTGTCTATAGTCCCTCTATAAAACCCTCATCAAATAATCTTAATCTGAGTATGCATTTCTTGTTGAGATCTCGATTGATGGATGTGTTCTATTACTTGCAGCTGAAGGCAGCCTGAGCTCTCCCCTGCACTGGATTCTAGTTATTAAAATCCAGGAGACATCACAGGACAGGAAATTCCAGTACCACTTCCCATTTCTGTTTCTAATGGAGTTGGTCTGTCTGTGGGTGGTGGGAGGCAGTGGTTGGAGGAAAGAGGTAATAAATGGCATATATTCACGTCAATGAAAGATAAATAAATGGCATATGCATATATGTGTTTTTCAGAGGAAGGAGATGAGGAGAATCACATCTGAATAACCCTTAAAAGTACATAATGTACATTTATACATATTTTAATTTACAATAACCCTGTGAGAAAGGTCTCTTGATTTTCATTTTACAGATGGGGTCAGGTGAGGATCAGACTGTGTAGTAACTTCTCAGAGGGACAGCAAGGGGGCAAACCAGAAATGAAAACCAGATATACTACTCAGCAGGTGTGGCTGCTCACTCGATCCCCTGTAGGGGGCATGCAGGAGGCAGTGTATCCACGTTTCTCTCTCATCAATATTTCTATCTCTCTCTCTCAAAATTATCAAAAAATATTTAAAACAAGAAAACTGACTCAAATTCTGTGCTTTTCTCATTCCCAGGGTTTGCCCTTCCCTCCATCAATCAAGCCCAGGAAGGTAGGGGTCCGAAAGGAAAGAGGCAGGGTGATTCGTGTGGTGGTTTATGCTGTTTTTTTTTTTTTTTTTTGGTGTTTTTTTTAAAAAATATTTTTATTGATTTCAGAAAGAAAGGGAGAAAGAGAGATAGAAACATCAATGATGAGAGAGAATCATTGTTCAGCTGCTTCCTGCATGCCTCCTACTGGGGATCGAGCCCACAAACTGAGCATGTGCTCTTGACCAAATTTGAACTTGAAACCGTTCAGTCTGCAGGCCGATGATGCTCTATCCACTGAGCCAAACTGGCTATGGCTATGCTGCCCTTCTTACCCTCATTTAAGATTTTCTTGAAATTTCTTTAACACCTAAGAAAACCACAAATGCTAAAAAACACACACACATAAACCTAACAGCTTGCAGTAGCCTGGGATTCCAGAATAAATACTGAAATTGGCAGGACACATAGTATCCTTCCTCTCAATGGGTCACGTGAGGACACTGCCTAACATCCGTCATGTGTCTGGGAATATATAATATTTATATCTCAACCAACCCTCAGATGCCTCTTTCTTGTGCCAAAAAGAACTGCTGTGTTCTACCTTCTGATCTAATCTAAAAATGTCATCAATATCTAGCCCCAAAGACCTATAAATTCTTTTTAAGTGGAGGAGACTTTCACAGCCTCCCAGCCTCCTAAGAGAATAGCTCAGATGAAATCATGCCAAGTACTGAGTAAATGGGAGGGGTTTTTTTTAGTGGAAACCATAATGCTGTGCTGTGACCGCACTTTCACAATACTTTGGGGGTGGGAGGGTGGTCCCTCTGCCTGGATAGGCTGGAAGGCTATTTAATATTTTGTTCAGGGGAAACACAGCCCAGATTCAAGAGTCAAGACCAAGTCATGAGACTTACTGGAGTTAAACTCTGGCACTAGCCCCCAATGCTCCTAGGCAGCTGTGCCCGCACCCTAACAAAACCACCGAGAACATGCCTACAGGGAAACAACGAAGCAAAATCTAGCACTCCACAGAACTTCCACATGTGGCATCTCTGGAAGCTGATCACTAAATCCAGCTTAAGACCTGAATCGTTTCCCCCAGAGCCGCTGAAGGTGGCTTCCACCACCAAAGGGGTAAGAAATAATGCAGTGAAACAAACTACTCATTTTATAACCAATGACCAACTTACTGATGGAACAGCTGGTTCTGATTGATACAAGAAGATGTTCAAGACCTAGTACTGGGGACAGAGAAAGACAAATACTGTATGGTGTCACCTATTTGTGGAATCTAAAAAAGCTGAACTCAGACAGTAGAGTGCTGGCTACCAGGTGTAGAGGTTGGGAGACATGGGTAGATACTGGCCAAAGGGTACAAACTTCCAGTTATAAGACTGCCAAGTTCTGGGGAATCTAATATACAGCATGGTGATAACAGCTAATACTTCATTATATACTTGAGTGTTGCTAAGAGAGATCTTAAATATTTTTACCACAAAAAAGAAATGTGTAAAGGGATGGAGATCTTAGCTAATGCTATGGTGGTAAGCTGTTTGCAATGTATAAATATATCAAATCAACACATTATACAGCCTAAATTTACACAATACTATATGTCAATTATATCTCAACTAGAGGACCAATGCACGAAATTTGTGCAAGGGGCTCGGCCCTTGCAGCCCCAGCTTCGTCCAGAAGGACGTCCGGTCTAATTAGCATATTGTGCTTTTATTATTATAGATAGAAGATAAACCTGGGGGAAAAAGGAACAAGTGATGGTTAAGTGCAGTGTAAGTGCTCAGTATATGTTGTTACAGTCAAAAGGTAAGATAATGTCAACTCTCTCTGTAGGTATTGAGTTTATAAATAATTTTCCCTTTGTAATTTTTTTTTGCATTTTTACAAAGCATATACAGGATGGGGCATACATAGACTTACAGTAATTTGTATGGAAAATAATACAGTGATTAATAATCTCTCTCTCACTCTCCCTTCCTCTATCTCTAGAATCAATGAAAAGCACATCCTCAGGTGAGGATTAAAAAAACACACCAATAGGTCCGGCCGGAGTGGCTCAGTGGTTGGGCATCAACCTAGGAACCAGGAGGTCATGGTTCGATTCCACGTTGGGCACATGCTCTGGTGGCAGGCTCCATCCCCAGTAGGGGGCATGTAGGAGGCAGCCGATCAATGATTCTCATCACTGATGTTCATTCTCTCTATCTTCCTTCCTCTCTGAAATCAATTTAAAAATATGTATTTATATATAAAACCAAGAGAACTATTTCTGGGATGCACCTTTTCACCCCAATATATATTTATCCCAATTCTGCTGATTTTGTCACATAACCAAAATTACTGGAGTGGGCTCAGTGAAACCAAGCACTGAAAAAAAAAAAAAAAGTCCAAAGTAGCAGTAGGCACTTTTCTTTTCTTTCTTTCTTTTTTCTTTTTTTTAACAAATGGGCCAAACAATTTCTAAGAATTTCAGCTATGCCTAGAATTACCTTGGGAGCAATCAGTATCCATTTTGGTAAGACAGCGCATCTGGCATTAGAAGTTGTTGAGAAGTGGGAGGTGGAGGAGGACACAGGTGGGTAAATGGTGATGGAAGGAGACACGTAGGGTGGTGAACACACACTACAATACACAGATGATGTGTTATGGAATTGTGCACTGAAACCTATGTGATTTTGTTAACCAGTGTCAGCCCCAATAAATTCAATAAAAAGGGGGGAAAAAAGATATTGAGAAGTGTTTGTTAGAATCTATACCCAGGTGAGAACTGAAATAAGGGAATAGTATTTTCCACCCTTTAGTTTAAATTTCAGGGCGAAAAATAATGTTAGTTTTGATTAAATGCCTAATCTTCCATCCTAATCTCAAATGCTTATACTTACCTTGTAAAAAATTGGCTAGGGATACAATTTTTGAACACGTGACACGTCCATGTTAGGCCGAGAACTAGCTGCAGAGAAGGCCATCTCTCCTTTCCCTAGGGAGCGTAAGGATGGAAAAGCTGAGACAGTCACACTTAAGGACCCACCTTGCCAGCAAGATCCCCTGGTACTCTTCCAGTTGTCTCATGAAGCTGGGGTTGGGCTTAGTCACTGTTCGTCTTTCCTTCACATAGTCATAGGCTCGGTCCAGATTCCAGCCGTATTCCTTCATTGCATAGGCAATCACAGTGGAGGCTGAGCGACTCACCCCCATTTTGCAGTGCACAAGGCATTTAGATCCATGTTTCCTAGTTTGGGGGATTGAGGTAAGAGGAAAACACAATGGTGAGTACACTTAAAAAGCCGGGTTTGAAATGTTTCCAAGTTTCCTGTCCTGCCCTTCCATTTTCTTGCTATGCAACCCATCCCACCTTGTGAACTTGTATACATCTATAATCAATGTGCAGGGAGGGTGGGCAATTCTAGTGTACTCAAACAATATTCATTGTTAACAGTAAGCCTCTTTAATTCATTCGGCAAACATTTACCATGTATAAGACAATGCACAAGGTACCATGAGGCAAAGTAACATTTTTTCCCTAAAAGGTAGAATTCAGTGGAAGAAGCAGACAAAGTTCAAAATGGTAATTGAAATGACAGCTGGTCACAGAATGCTAGGGGAGAATTTTCAATTTAGAGACTGGACCCCTGTGGCTGAAGGCCAGTCCCTTCATGGCCCCAGGGGCATGCTTCATGGCTGGCACACTCTTGAGTTACAGGCGTGGCAGTGATTCACCTAATTTACCCAAATGTTCTCAATTGCTTCCAGTTCAAGTTCCAGTAAGGGTTCTGACCCTGGAGGAGAGCACAAACCAAGTGAAACTAATCCTCCTCTGCACTCAGATGTAGCCCCGGATATTACTTTTCACAACACCACAACCCATGTTCTGTCTAGGCACTGGCTGTACAACCCGTGGAGCTGGATGGACCATGAGATAAATGCATCATGTGGCTTTTTCAGTAAGGAGGGTGGAATACATAACTACCCCCCTTTTTTCAATGGGGTGGAAAAACAAGAAAACAAAGTTACCATAAGGTGATACTAAAAAACAAACAAAACTAAACCTCTCAGTCTTAACATGCCAGAGTTTATTTATCTTGAATATGAGCATTACTTGGTTATGCTAATTCTGCTAATAACACAATGTCTGGCACAGAATAAGCCTTCTGATATTTGCTAAATGTCTGAACAAACTTATGGATCTGCTGATTAGATCTGTCAGCTATAAGTAGGAACAACATTTTTAAATCTGGGAAAGAATGATTACTCTTATCACTAGTGTCATGGGCTGGAATTCTTCCCAAGTAGCTATTCCAATAAATTTAAAAATGCACGTGTCAGCCTAAAAGGGGAAATCTATTCATCCACTTGCTCACTGTATTATAGTAGATAAGCTTCCTCGTGGAGGCTTATAACTCTCCTGCTGGAGAAGGAGACACGTGAAAGAGTTCAGTTCCAATGCAAGGAGGCACAAGTTTAAGTGCCAAATGAGTGAGCCAAATAAGCTATAGGAATGCAGAGAACAGTTTGGAGTAACTGAAACAGCTCAAAAGGAAGGTAAGATTAACCTCCTATCTGTCAATTAGATGCAAAATGTTGGTGTCCTAAGGCTGGTGTGGTGTGTTTGTGTGCTTAGATTATCCCAAAGGACTAGGAAATACTTGTTTCGTTTATGGCGCCATAGGGTTTCCTTTACACTACAGTTGGGAAGCCAATGCGCAGTGACTCAGGTGGAAGTTCAGACATGTGTTGAAATATCAAGCTCTGACAACTTTAATGCATAAAATTTCAGGTTTATACCTGCAGGCATGGAAAGTGTTCAAACTTGGACAATCTTAAGAAAAATGCAATTATAAAATCCACTTCCATGAAAACATTAATTCATATTGAACTAGGCTTTTTCAAAAAGCAGATGGCTTCTAACTCATGTAATGAAGGATCTGATGTCAGTTTTCAACGAACTCAATTTAAGTCCCCCTCTAACCTCCCGGCGCCCAGTGGTGGATTGCTGGATTGTCCAGATTAAGCCTGGTATTACATTAGTAACCCTAAACTCACCCATATACAGATTCTGGAATTTAGGGCCCTGATTAGGTAAAACACATGAGGTGCCCAGTGTGCCACTCAGGAGGCACTCACTCTCAGATGCAGGAACCTGAGAGCGAGTGCCTGCTTAAATGTAACCTGGGCACCTCATGCATCTCATTCTAATCCCAGCCCTGCTGAAATCACCCTTTCTTTTCACTGGGACTGGGGCCTCACCTTGAACTCTAGCCTCTTCAGCTGTGACCCTGACAACTTGCCTAGTCTTTTCCTTAAGGGACTAGACTATTCCTATATGATCTCGGGTTTAAGTACTATCCTTACCGTTTGTTTCTTAACCTCTCTGAACCTTGTCTCTATAGTCTGTCCACATCTATACAGAAGGATGACAATATCTGCCTCCCTGGGTTTTAGAAATATTACATGAGAGAATACACGTAAAGTACCTGGCACATAGTAAGCATGCCATGGGTGGCATTATTATTGGGAATCCTATATAATAAAAGTCTAATATGCAAATTGTTCGACAGGGAGTTTGACTGCTTGCTATGATGTGCTCTGACCACCAGGGGGTGGCGCGGAACATGGTAGGCATTGGTGACGCGGCACAGGCAACAGGTGGCAGTGGAGGTACTGCCGGCCCTGATAGGCCCCAACAAGAGCGGGACCACAGCAGGATTGTGGAGCAGGTGAGCAGGCGGCTCCAGGCCAAGGTGGATGTGAGTGGGAGCCTGATTGCCCCGCCGATCACCCCCGCAGATGGCAACCAGCGGCAGTGGTGGGGGGTGGGGCCGCCACCCAGCTCCCAGACGCTGAGGGAGCCGGGCCGCCTGGCCCTGACTGACAGCCCAGTAGATGGTGACCAGCGGCCGGCAGGCCCTGATTGCCCAATCGGGGCTGGGCCCCAGGCTGGGACGGAGAACTGGGGATGGGTGGCGGTGACCAACCTCCCGCGGTGCCCGGGTGGGGGGCTGCGACCTCTTGCCGGCTACCTGGGGGCCGGAGTGACGGGGATGGATGTGCGGTGAGAATGTGGGGTGTCTGCTGAGCTTATTCTCACTCCTCCTGCTAACCTCCCCCGGGACGCCAGGACTCGCGCCGGGGAAGCCTCCGTGCTCAGGTGCTGGGCGCCTACAAGGAGCTTGCCCCACACCCCTGTGGCCTCTTCCAGGTGAGCTGGGCTGCAGCCGCCGGGGGCTGCAGGGGCCAGTCAGACTCCCCGTGGGTTCACACAGGAGCTTGTCTGTGAGGCCGGCCGGGAGAGAGTGCGCTGCCTGCCTGGCTTCCATGCAGCACAGCTGGGTGGCCCAGAGGCCCACGATACACCCTGGCCAGCAGCGTCCGGCCGTGCTCACTGCATCTCCACATGGGGACTCGGGGCGCTGTGACTCAGGTGGAGTGGGGAGCGTGGGGGTCTGGAGGCCCAGGTGCTGCCCAGGGTCCAGAGGTCAGCTGAGACCTGCCCTTCCACGCCAGACGCTCGCACTTCGATCGCCGGCCAGGCCTAGCCCTATCTATACATATAAAAGCCTAAGTGACCAGCTGACCAGCCGACAGCTATGATGTGCAATGACCTCCAGGAGGTAGATGTTCAACGTAGGAGCTGCCAAGCGGCAGCAACCTTGCAGAGTGCCCTCTCGCACTCTGGGACCCCCCTGGGGGATGTCGGACTGCTGGTTTTGGCCCAATCCCTGCAGGCCAGCCCAAGGGACCCCACTTGCTGGAGGGACCCTGCTCACTCCGCAGACACCCTTTGAGCCCCAGTGCTACCCCAGGTGTGGCCGGGGAGGGACCGAGGGAGGTTGGCTCCAGGGTGTGTCCGGCCCATCTCACCCAGTCCCGCCCCGCTGACCACCTTCTAATTAATTTCCTTTCAATATGCATGGATCCATGTACCGGGCCTCTAGTAATTTAGTAATAGAATATAAAATGTTCTTCAAGAATATAAAGTGCTCTTTTAGGTGCTGGCTAGAGACTAAGAGAATGAGCTCAAAGCTAGGTTATGGGAATTTAGGTACCTAAAAGGAAGAATCTCCTCATCATGGAAGTCCTTAAGAGAAGTATGGAATCATTCTTAAAGGAGGACTTTATAAACAGAAGTGCCTGTCACCTGCCAGGGATGATTTGAATGTGATCCCACCTAAAGGAGCGTGGCCAACATGCTACGCTCCCTCTATTGAAGGCATAAATAGGATTGGCAAGGAAATCCCCAGGGACTTAAAAAACAAATGAGTGTTGAGCCCTGGCCAGGTGGCTCAGTTGATCATCCCATACACAAAAAGCTGTGGGTTCGATTCCCGGTCAGGGCACATACCTAGGTTGTGGCTTTGATCCCTGGTCAGGGCATGTAAGGGAGGCAACCAATCGATGTTTCTCTCACACATCAATGTTTCACTCTATCTCCCTTCCCTTCTAAAATCAGTAAGACGTATAAAAAATGAGCATTCACCTATTAATACTAAACACTAAATTAAAATAATCAAATAGCTTCACTAAAAGGAGCAATTAAAAATTTAAATTTAAGGAAGACATCAACGGAAAGGCCAGAGAAAAATTTCACTATTTAGAGTATCATAAAAGTAAAGTAAAACAAAATGAGAAAAGGTTTCCAAAGATCTTGTTTATAGAGAGGAGGACCCAGTATTCTATCTGTGTGGGATATTGTCAATTATACAACTTTAAAATGTCTCCCTTGGCAACTTAAGCATTTCATTCAGAATTTCTCCCTTCTCTCATTTCTATTTCTTTAGCTGCAGCTTAAGTTTATATACTCTAATTTTGTGCCCAATGGAACTAGCCAACATGAGATCATCTTTCAGGGACTTCATCTACTTACAGGAAAAGTATTAAGTCACTAGTCATCTTTCCCTGAGGATTAAGAAATCTCAGTCTTCTTTTTTTAAAAATATTTTATTAATTTTTTTCAGAGAGGAAGGGAGAGGGATAGAGAGAAACATCGAAGAGAGAGAAACATCGATCAGCTGCCTCCCGCACACCCCCCACTGAGAATGTGGCCGCAACCAAGGTACATGCCCTTGACCGGAATCGAACCTGGGACCCTTCAGTCTGCAGGCCGACGCTCTATCCACTGAACCAAACCAGCCAGGGCTCAGTCTTCTTTTTAAAAATTGATTTTACAGAGAGGAAAGGAGAGAAACATTGATGTGAGACAGAAACATTGATCGGTTGCCTCTCTTTTGCACCCTGAGCAGGGATCAAACCTGTAACTTGGGTATGTGCCCTGACCGGCAATCAAACCTGCTACCTTTTAGTGCACGGGACAATACCCAACCAGCTGAGCCACATTAGCCAGGGCTTTTTTTTTTTTTCTCTCTTTACTTCCTTTTTTCGGAATACTCTCAGTAAGTTATCTATAGCTGTCAGGCCCCAGCCATGTGTGGTGCACACGGAACAAGGGTAAGAATGTGTTGGAGACCCATTACTTACTTTGCTTTAGAGATGAATTTGTAAGTGTCATTCCAGTAAGCCAGGAGATCCGTTGCCTCTTCATCATATACCCGAATGTTATGATATTCGAAGACTCCTGGGAAGAAGTTATCTATCTCTCGAGTGACATTCAAAATATACCGCACCCTGCAAAAAAAACCAAGGGAGAAACTGGCTCTACTACTCAGGCTAAATCCAATTTCCAGCACTGCTTTTCTTATTTACAACTTTTTTACTCCCTATGCTGAAATTAAATACCAAAATATTAAAGAAATCTAAAAAACTAAGAGGCTATACTTATTTAGTACAGAAACTGTATAACAGGGTCCTGGGCACACCTGGGCACCAGGGAGTTACTGGGAGAAAAGTTGTCTACCAAGTTGAACATCTAAATTCCATTTCAGTTTACGTAGTTACACAATCTCATCTTGGATAGTCTTTTGAAAACATGTCTTGTATTTTACTCAAAAGAATCAGCCTGAGGCCCATGAGAAACAATTCCTCTTTAGTCACTAAAATGACCAGCAATATAATTTCTTCTTTGGAAGTCACTTGTATTAAATTATGTATCTCAAGAAACAAACAAACAAAAAATAGAAGAAGGAGAAATTTCCTCCTATTTTCCTAACTGCCAGATTGTCCGATTTTGCTCTCTTACTCTCTCTAACTATGAAATGCAAATGAGGCCAGAGCTGGGAGGGTCAGAGGAAAGTTGGACTTGAAACTCTCTGAACTCTCTGGGCTGCATTCCTGGCTGCTATGGCAGCAGATGTGTCTGAGAGTTCTCCTATACTGAGAGGCTGCAGGAAAAGGTTTCTGTATCAAGACATTTTTCTGCTATCTGTCTCCCTGCACAATCTCAATAAATGCTTGGGTTTAGTTTGCCAAAGGGTTATCTTTTCTCAATGCTGTGTGAACTTAGATATCACTGGAGTTTACTCTAACAACACAGCACAGGCTCCCTCATTTTTCTGCAGAAGCTGCTTCCTTCTCAGAACCGCACATAGGGAGGGTTCTACAAACCCATTTCCGAAGTCAGAGAAATGACTACAGGAAGGGAGAGCCGTAGCTAACCAGTTCTGTGGTAAGGTGAGGAGATCAAAATAGTTCTGGGATATGATTTGAATCTGTTAACTTAGCATCAAAGTTTATTACTAGAAATGATTTTTCTTTTTAATTTAAAAAGAAAGCACGTGCAACTTGGGAAAGTCTAATAGTTCCCCAAAAGGTTAAACATAGAGTTACCATATGACCCAGCAATGCCTCTCCTGGGCAGAAACTCAAGAGATATGAAAACAGAAGTCCACCTAAAAATTTGTACATGATTGTTCATCTCAGTTTTTAAAATAGCCAAAAAGTGGAAACAACCTAAATGTCCATCAACTGATGAATGGGTAAATTAAATGTGGAATATTATGGAATATTATTTGGTAAGAAAAAAAGGAATGAAGTACTAATAATACATGCTATAACATTAATAAATGTTGAAATATAATGTTAAGTTAAAAAAATTCTTAAAAGACCACATACTGTATGATTCCATTTACAGTATATGAAACGTTCAGAATAGGCGAATCTATGGAGACAGTAGATTAGTAGTTTCTAGAGGCTAAGGGAAAGAAAGGAATAGAGGCAGCTAAAGAGTATAGGCTTTCTTTTTGGGTTGAAAATGTTTTAAATTGCTTGTTGCACAACTGTGAATGTACTAAAAACCACTGAAGTATACATTTTCAGTAGGTGAACTGTATGGTATATGTATTATCTCTCAATAAAACTGTCAGAAAAAGCCCAGCCAGTATGGTTCAGTGGTGGAGCAACAACCCATGAACCAGGAGGTCACAGTTCGATTACTGGTCAGGGCACATGCCTACGTTGCAGGCTCAATCCCCAATAGGGGGCATGTAGGAGGCAGCTGATCAGTGATTCTCTCTCATCACTGATGTTTCTATCTTTCCCTCTTCCTTCCTTTCTTTCTAAAATCAATAAAAACATAGTTTAAAAAACTGTCAGAAAAAAAATGAGCAAGCACACTTATTTTATTTAAAATAAAAATGCATGCCTGGCCAGTGTTGCCCAGTGGTCGAGTGACAACCCCATGGACCAAGAGGTCCCTGGTTCAATTCCTGGTTGGGGCAAATGCCCGGGTTGTGGGCTCGATCCCCAGTAGGGAGAGTGCAGGAGGCAGTCAATTGATGTTTCTCTCTCATCTATGTTTCTATCTCTCTATCCGTCTGTCTTCCTCTCTCTCCAAACATATTTTTTAAAAACTTAAAAAAAAAATTAACAACCTTCCACCTCCAATTCCAAACTTCAGTAATGGATTATGGTAAAATGGGACTTCCCGATCCTTTTTATTATAGAGCTTTAGGCAGCTACTTCCAATTGGAATTGACACTCCTTGAAATTTCTTTGCCATCTCTTTATGGAGTAGCACTTTACTTGGGGCCCTAAAGTCAGTAGATTTGTGAAAATAGCTTTATTGTAAAAATTACACTTGAAAATCCCTTAAATCATCCACAGGCACATGTTTTGGGATATAGATCCCTGAACTGTAATTCTTCACCCACTAAAGTTTAATAAATTTAAGAAGATCTAAGTTAATATCCAAATATCCAGCCATACTGTCTTTTAAAACCTGCATTTTATAATTTAGCCTTATCAGTAGTAAATGAGATGAATAGGTCTCATCTCCAAGCGGGGGTTATAAGTCAAAAGTCAAAGTGTATGTATGTGTTATGTGATTCCAATGCATTTCCAAGCACTGCTATATCAAATCTCAGATTTCATTTTAAACACTGTATCTAGGTGCTAGTTTCCCATAAGCCAGCCTAATTTTTCTATCATTCCTTCACATTTACTGAGTATCCTATAAAGCTCTGAGCTAGGGAGATGTATGTTTTACACAAAACTAAGATAGAGTCTCTGCTTTTAAGAACTCTAGACTTAATTCTTATCAATTTAAACTTTCTAAGCTCTACTTATTTCCATATCTTAAATTAAGTAACCAGATTTCCTCCCATGGAACTCTTTTTATAATTATTTGGCTTAAGTCTTGCTCCAAGTTCATTTTAGCAATTATGACATACCTTTCTTCTGGGGGAAAAGCAGGGAGTATGCATTTAATCATGCTAAAGATAACCAGAAGGCTGACTTGGAGCTGAGAAAACAGGCAGCCCATAACCAGCCAGGCAGCCATCGCTCTCTGTGAGTCTCAGTGTGTCTTATCTCTGTCTACAATGAAGAGTTAGCATGGCCAATTGCCAGACACGATTTTCTCTTCTCTTGTTGGGATGATCTGACCTGCTAAGGCCAAGTTCAATAAAAAACTTAGGCATTAGCTAAGAAGTAAAAAGGAAATAATGGCAATAGCTTTTTACTTGCTGAATGTTCACTGTGGTCTCAATTGCTACAATAAAATTAAATAACTATACAGTTTAGGAGTACATTTCTTCATACAAGGTAGGTCCTTCTTGTTCAATTTCAGAAGCTCATCCATTTTTAACCTACTTAGTCTACAAGTAACTTACTGAGTCTCATTTATCTTTGTACACTTAAAAATAAATCCTCACCTGAGGATGTGCTTGGGAATTGAACCTGCAACCTAGGTATGTGCCCTGACAGGAATCGAACCCACAACCTTTTTGGTGCATTTGCTCCATCCAACTGAGCCATCTGGCTAGGGCTTATTTATCTTTGGATCCCTAGCACCTAGCACTATGCGAGATGTACATAAGATATTCAATAAATACTGAACGGACAGCCGTGAAACTGACATACGCAGTTCTGCATATTCTTACGTAAAAATAGGGACCAGAGGTAACACTACAGAGACAGCAAAAAGATCAGTGGTTGCCGGGGTTGGAAGTGGGGAGGATAAATGGATGGAGCGTAGGGGATTTTTAGGGCAGTGAAAACACTCTGTAATACCATAATGATGGACACATTATACATCTGTCCAAAGCCACAGAATGTACAACAACCAAGAGAGAATCATAAGCTATGGATTGGGGTGATTATGATGTCTCAATGTAGGGTCCTCAATTATAACAAATGCACCACTCTGGTGGGGGACACTGATAATGGGGGAGGCTATGTATGTGTTGGGGCAGGGGTATATGGCAAATCTCTGTATGTTCCCTTAAAGTTTGCTGTGAACCCTTAAACTGCTCTAAAAAAACGCACACAAAATTTTTTTTAAAGGAACTAATAACTGCATTTGGTTTTAAACAGCAGGAAAGGCTTACACATTTGTTTCTGAAAGCCTCACCACTGAAACAGTTGATCTTTCATGGTAGGCAGGAGGATGAAACAGTGGGAGAATAGCAGTTTTAATTCTTATTAGACTGAACTTGATTAGAATCAACAGGAAGCAACTCGAGAGCGGAAAGTAACTCACTGACACCTCTTTGACTGGAGACGGTGAAGATAAAACAGTGATGCTTACCCTCGGTTCTGTAAATCCTCTAAGTTAGAGGCATTCCATTCGGAGCCCTGTGGAACCAAAATGACAGGGTTAGGGAGCACCAGCAAATGAACCAAATACAATATTTAAACAGGAGTCCTGTGAGGGAAGAAGCAGTTTCTAAAAAGAATGCCAATCATCACTGAATTTCCTCTCTGTGTGCCAGGCACTTTGTATGTTATCATGTTTAGTTTTCACAAATGATAAAGTTACCTTCATTTTTATAGAAAAGAAAACCAACCCTCAGAGAATTAAAATAATTTCTGTTCAAGATCACGATGGAAAGATATCTCTGATCTCTGACCATTCTGCAATCTAAGTTAAATGTCTGTTATTCTTGTTTACAGTACTCTGACTTTTTCAAAAGCATGTATTGCAATTGTTGTTTGTGTATTTATTTATGTGTTTATTTACTACCTCTCTTCCACTGTAATGTAAGCTTCTCTTGTTTCCTATGGAAACGCCAGTATACTGCCTGACACCTGGCAGGTATTCAATAAACATTGTTGAATGAAGAAAATGGCATTATTATGAATTAAACCTAGATTTCAGTCTAAAGCCCACACTCTTTCTAGTGCATTATGTTTCATGTAGGGAGTTGGGCTGGGATGGGGAGGGAGGGAGGGAGAGAGGGAGATAGAGAGAGAGAGAGAGAGAGAGAGAGAGAGAGAGAGAGGGAGGGAGAGAGAGAGAGAGGGAGAGAGAGGAATGAAATAGCAGCTTTTGTAAAAAAAATGAGGGAAACAGGATAAACAAAATTTAAGGAGGTTCTATAGATTATCTGGAAGATACATCAATTTTTAATATTTTGACACATTTGCTTTCTCTCTCCTCTTTCCTTTCTTTCAATATATGTCCTATTCCCTCCCCCACCCCAACCATTTAAAAGTAATTTGAGCATCGTTACTTCACTTCAATACTTGACCATCATTTAAGAACAAAAACACTCTCTTACGTAATTCCATTTTCACAACCAAGAAAGATAACATCAATACATATCTGAATTTCAAAAATTGTCCTTAAAAATATACTTTAGCCTTGTGGGGTGTGGCTCAGAGGTTGAGTGTAGACCCATGAACCAGGATGTCATGGTTCAATTCCCAGTCAGGGCACATGCCCGGGTTGTGGGCTTGATCCCCAATAGGGTGTGTGCAAGAGGCAGCTGATCAATGATTCTCTCTTATCATTGATGTTTCTATCTCTCCCTCTCCTTTCCTCTCTGAAATCAATAAAAACATATATTTTTTAAAAAAACACAAAAATATACTTTATATTCACTCAATCAAGAATCATACCTTGCATTTAGTTGCCATTATCTCTATCTCCTTTAATTTAGAACAGTCCACCCTTATCTTTATTTTATCTTTCATGACATTAACATTTTAATAGACTACAGGTCTGTAACCTTGGGAAAATTGCCCACAATCTGGATTTTTTTTTTTATTGTTTCCTGATAACTAGATTCAGGTCAAGTATTCTTGGCAAGAATATTACAAGGGTGATGTTTTGTACTTCCTACTGCATCAAATCATGAGGCACATACTGTCACTTTGTCCCATTATTTATCATGCTGAATTTGAATTCTTAGTAATATCTTTGTGTTTGCTACATCCTTCTATTGTAGAGTTAGTCATCTTTAGGTGTAAGCGATCTTTGAGGCCATGTGAATATTACTTCATAATAATCCTGTTATGCTTTGAAGTTATTTGAGTTAAATGGAATTTAGCATTAGAAGACTTGGGTTCAAGTCTGAAATCCCCCTCCTACTGTGAGGCATTAGACAAACTACTTAACCTGTCCTCATTTTCCTTATCTATAAAATGGAACTCTCTTACCACCCCCAACCCCCTCATAGTTCTGTACATCTAGTGAGTACCTTCCTCCTTAAATTACAAATATATAGTTTCTCCCAATTCCTTCTGCCATGTGAGAATACAAAGAGAAGTCTGAAACCCAGAAGAGGGCCCTCACTCAACCTGCAGGCACCCTGATGCCAGACTTTCAGCCTCTAGAACTGTGAGAAATAAATGTCTGCCTTTTATAAGCCAACAAACAGCTTCTCGCATATTAAAATGGGAAAACCTTCTCTTCATTCTGAATCCTCCTCTACACACTGTCCTTCCCCCCTTCCCTTCATAGCCAAGTTTCACAGAAACATAATCTAACACTTCCTCTAATTCCTCATTTCCCATGAGTCTCAATCCACAGCATTATGGCTTCTGCCCTCATCATTCTTGCTAATGTTACTAATGAGTTTTCTAATTGTCTAACCCAAGGGTCACTTTTGTATCCTTATCCCTTTGGTCTTCTGTGAGTATCTATCTGATATGGATCATCACTCCTTCCTTATGGAATTAGATCACACTCCACAAATATCTACCTTCATGCCTGGCACAATAAAGAGGATCAACAAATGTTTGTTGAATGATTAAATGAAACAAGTAAATAAGGCACTGTGAAAATTGTTAAGTGTTATGCAAGCACTATCGCAATATTACAAGTGAAATGTAATTTAGCCATTTAACTGGAAGATCTCAAGGATACTGTACCGAGGTTCCAGTAAGTGATGAACAACTGATCTTTTCTACAGAGTCGGGCTCAGCTGACTTGCTTTCCAAAAATATGGAAGGTTCTGAAGGCTTTCGGCTCAACCTTAGAAAACCAGCTCTCACACCAAAGAAAGAGGCAAGAACTACAAAGGACTTCAAGGAGAAAGAAGTCAAGTAATACTCAAGGGTTGAGTGGCTAAACTGGAACCAAGGAAATGTGATCCCCTAACTCCTTAATTTAGAAATCTACATCCTCTGAGAGGAACGCTGTCCAGCTAGATGGAAATAACCCTGACATGATGGGGAAAGTCCATGGTTTTTATCTACCTGTCTGAGAAAATCAACCTGACAATCTGAAATGACACATACCCAGAAACAAAATAAACTAAAGCCCTGGCTACTGTCACAGTGAAGCCTGTGCAATGTGACTTGGGATGTGGTTATGGCTGCTTCAAGTTCAACCTGAAAGAAAGAACTGGAGTCAATGTGGTGTAATTACTTTTCTGCCCTCAATGCAAATGCCATTTATATTGGCCTCTTGGGGTCTTCCACAGATTCAACCTCTTTTTCTCTGCTTCTCAGGCTTACAATGACTTAATTCCAAGGGGGTTTTCACTATGTTCTATGTAATTATGCAAAGCATTTTCTAATATTCCTGAAATGTAAAATGAAATCTTGGGACTGTAATACATTTTTAACCAAGTTCATTTCCATCTTTTTACTCTGGGTTCCCCTACACTGTACTCGGGCCCAAAGACCCAAGTGACTGATTTCCACCCCCAGTTATTATCCTCAGGAAATAACCCTGTTGGGGTCCAAATATTCCAACCAAAATAGGAGAGCACATTTATGGAAAATAAGAAAGAGTGTACTGGGGTTCTCCTCAAATCAATACAACTTGACATAATTAAGGACTGGTATCCCAGGCTATATCTTTTTCATCACACCTACAGCCTCAACACTGTAAGTTACATTATTGTGTTAACCAGGCACAAGGTCTCTTTTAACTTTATCATATACATCTCTAGTAGAGGGATAAAAATCATGAATATGATAAAAATAGTCAATTTGATTATTTTCAGACTTATTCATATATCCTCCATTTCTCTGCACCTACTGTAAAAAAGTAACCACCAATTTGAGGCTTAAATTTTCTTTGAAAAATAAACCCTATTCTACAAGGATATTGTAATGTCAAATCTTGAAAAATATACCAGCAGTAAAATTCTGACTACTTTTTTTTCATGAACAAAATTATTGGTTGTGTGTCCAATACTCCTGTGTTTCCCTTGTTGAACTAAGAAAGCTGCCTGCCTTTCTGCAAAGGGTCTCTGTTCACATCTTGCTTTTTCTCAGCCAAATCGGCCAGCCTCCAGGAGAGCTGTTGATGTTGAGATTTGGTTGGGCAAAAGCTTCCAGCTCAGAGAAATAGTACACTCTTAAGGGTGTGGAAGAACTTTTTCTGGAAATAGTCTGGCTTCCAGCCAATGAATCCTCTCTTCTTGCTGCAGATTTTCTTTAAACTATGCTCTACACGTTTCTTCTTTAGACCAGCTGGACACCTTTTCAAATAAACATCTCTGTGCAGTGCACTACAGGGCTGAACATTCTTCCAAGGGAGGGGAGAAATCCTGCTGCCTCCCTTCACACAACTACTTGCACTCCAGGCATGGCAGCTATGCACATGATAAAATGATTTTGCAGAAAATTACCACCACCATTTGCAACTTGGATAAGACATCTTTTTCTGTGTTAATTGCTGGGGAAGCCAGCAGAGCACAGACTCACTGGAGAAGATATAGGGGGTTGGACACAGGACATGGTGGTACAAATAAAGGGAGAAAGCCATCAGGGAAAAAATACAATAAGATGTTTAGACAATCTGTTCATCTACTTATTTTGTTGGATAAGAGTTAAATTTCAGGATTCTCTACTTTGATTTTTTTCTCAAATAAGAAAAATATTCACAATAGAAAGAACATGTCCATTCTCTTGAAAACAGAATTGTATCTGCAGCAGAATAGTTTCCTTTTTCCAAAAATACGGACATTGATACATATTAAAAATGGACTGTTCTTTCTGCTTAAAGTACTATTAAAATTTGTTTTTATGTCCTAAAATATACCATTTGAAGAGGAGGGTAAGAAGAAGGTAGTTCTTGAAGGGGTGGCATCAGAGACATGGGGAAGTATGACTGAAATTAAACAGGTGACCAGTCAGATATGGACTATATTTGATATTCATGTCTATATCCTTTTAGGTATAAAATCCAAGCTCAATGGAGAATTTAAGTTTATAGTGCTGGTCACTTTCAAACATGAGCTATTGTGGCTATGAGCACTTGCCCTTCATAAAAATGTCACGAAACATGACAGTTGGGGACAGGGTCCATTTGAATGAGTGACTCAGAAGTTTTCTATAGATAACACAAAAATTCTTTCCAACAATACAAGAGCAGGGAATATCTGAATCCTCATGGAAGTATACACAAAAGACAACAAAGACAGATGCTTTACAAATGAAAAGGTCAATGACAGCTTTGCTGTATGATCCACGTCCAGAAATAGCAATGGTCAAGTTAAAGTAATAGAAAGAAGCTCCCTTCCTAGCTCACAGCTTTTCATGAGTAATTTCATAGCTATATACCACTATGAGTCACTCTGTAGTACTCATATTCTAGAGCAAGCATGTCAAACTCAAAGGCTAACACAGGCCAAATAAATGAGGCATGCTGCGAGTTTGACATGCTTGCTCTGGAGTGTCAACAAGTTAATTCAGGGCACAAGCCTTCCGTGACACAAAGCTTGACTGCTGGGTGAAATCAACTCTTGAATATTCGGGGTGAGATGATCCAGTTTAGTCAGTTCCTGTGCATTTATTCTTCTCTCCTGTTTCCCAGCTTCTAATTATTCCACAGTTCACAAATGTCCTCACCAGAGAAAGAAGTGAAATTCAAACCAATCGAATTTAGTTCCTGGTTAGGATTTTTGGTCAAAGTGTGTGGGAAATGGAAACAAAAACAAAGTTTTGCACTGGCCGGTGGCTCAGCTGGTTGGAGGGTCATCCTGTATACCAAAAAGATTTCAGGCTTGATTCCCAGTCAGAGCACATACCTACATTGCAGGTTTGATCTGTAGGCGGGACATGTAAGGGAGGCAACTGAACCATGTTGTTTCTCTCTCTCATCGATGTTTCGCTTTCTCTCTCTCCCCTTCTCCTTTCTCTTTAAAAATCAATAAACATATCCTAGGATGAGCATAAAAACAAACAAAAAAACCCACAGAGGTTTTGGCATCTTCCCAGTCCCCCCGCCCCCCAATTTTAATTGTCCTAGTTAGCCTTATTCCCACTACCACGTACAGATGAAAACTAGAGCTCTTTAACATTTAGGATTTTAGAAGCTTTCCCAATTTATCTGTCAGAGAGGTCCTCTTGGGCTAATTACAGGTTAATGAATGTTCAAGAACTATGAAGAACAATTTTAAATCGCCACATTTTTAGTAATCATAAAAGTATTCGGAACCCAAAATGTGGCTACAAGGTTCAAAATGCTTAAAAGTCCAATAGCCTCTCATTGTAAGTAGTTCCCACTTGCTCTGCTCAGATATATCCGACCTTAAGACACATTTGGCAGACTTGAAAGAGTGACCTTAAAGGATCATCCTAGTTGGGTACACTGTAGAAAACTATTACAGACTGGTCTGTTTTTTACTTTGACGATTATAAAGAGAACAGATGAGATATTTAATAACCCATTTGGGGGGGCGGGGAGGAGGGAGGAGAAGGCCTGATCTGTAGCATTTGCCAGTTTCCTTGGTGTAAATTTTCCCACCATTGTCAATCTTATGAAATCACTGAATGAGAAATTGGGAATAGATGAGCAGAAACTCACCATTATATAACATCTCCACTACACAATAGACATAAATAAACATAAGAGCACAGATAATAGTAAAAAAATTAGAAACTGATGAGGTTTGAGTATTTATTACCTTTGTTTTTAATGTTGTTACATTTTATTTAAATATAATAAAATTTAACAGTTGCCCCTTCCCCATGGGTTGGTATGGACTATCTTTGGCACACCACTTAAACGGGCCCCAAAACTTACCAAGAACACGTGCTCAAATATCTGTGTAGGACTGTCCATCTGACCAAGAATCACTATCATTTCATTATCTATATATTCTTTGAATTCTCTCAGGTTGCAAACCATTTGCATTTCCAACTCAGTTCGGATCTGAAACAAAGATGACATATTATACTAATTTCTGTAAAGTCCTTCTGTATTTTCAATCACTCACCATTTTTAGCCCCATACCTATGCCACTCCTACCTGGCCTTGAAACAATGAGGACTTAAGGTCTCTTACCTCTTTGGATGTGATATTCTCCAAATCCTTCTGCATCATAATCTCCCTTAATTTGGTTTTAATTAGTCTTTCTGTTCGCTCACGTTCAGTTGGTCTGAAAGAGAGAAATATTGATTTTTGTTAGGCAGGAATTTAATTAAGTTAATGAATGTGCTATTTGATTATGGTTCCAAATTGACAGGTTTCTAAAGGCCAAAATAGAACAATATTTTTAAAAATTTCTTTTCAGAATGTAAATATGTAGAAATTATTACTTGAAGGTTGTACATATCTAAAAGCCCTTAAATATATTCACCTATATAGATCATGAAGAAATAAAGGCAAATAAGCTATACTGAGTGTAAACTTTAATGGAGGACCACAATCCATATTTTCTCATCAAGTACCACTTGCTGAGCTGGGTAGGCCAGTGAGGTGACCCACTATGGAATTGGGTCTTCTGTTGCATAAAATGCCACCTAATGCTTATCATTCATTCATTGCTATGGTTTTAGAAAACAGGAAAGAGGCAAGAGTGATTCCCGCCTTCTTCAATGAGGCAAATTCTCTTCCAAAATGGGTTTCAAGGATTAACTACCTGGAATATTTCCATTCAAAATTCTTTTCTTTTCACAAAAGCTCTCACAATATCTCTGTGAAATGGTTATCTCCATTTTACAGATAAAGAAAATAAAAAGCTGGAGGGTTAAATGACATGCCAATGATCACATACACTGGCAAGAGAACCAGAACTGTCAGCCCAGCTTAACACTTTACCTGCAGGATTATGTTGCTTCCCTTAGTCTTCTGATTCTTTTAAAAATAAAATTACCCTTGGAACTTTAATATGAAATCAAATTAGGAAGCTGATTCTCCAATTACTAGACAGATATTGGTTCAATGTAACTGGATGCTTCTCTCAAAATGCATTATTTCATATTATGCAGAATGTGAGTGAGGCTGACAGAGAGTACTTTCTGTCTCATCTTTCCCTTCCTACCTACTCAAGAAAGGTATCTGCTCTGTACCTCCTTATTTGGAGAGGGAAATGGACTAAGCCTTTAAGCATCCTGCTTACCCTTGCTGCCTACAGCCTTATCACTGGCTGCAAAAATAGCTTTAGTAATCTCCAAAGATGGATGTTCTGACCCCACAACCTTGGGGCTCCCTACCACTGGGGCTTTTAGTTTGTCATGAACCCTGCAGAATACAGCTAATAATTATACCTTGTCAGTCAGCCCTCAGTCTTCCTGTCTTGACTAGGACTAAAATTCTTAATCATGTTCCCTACCATTTTTCCTAGACGTAGCTAATGGTGGAGAGTTACACACTTCAGTCTTCTATTAAAAAGAAATATTGGTAAAAAACAAAGTTTAGCATCTTTGTGCATGGTTTAGATTCCCTAGTTTAGCAATCTGTATCCAACTCCTTCACACTTGCTTGAGGCAGAGTGGTTTGGGAGCAGACACATGTAGGTTTTAATTTTAGTCCTGCTGCTTACTAGTGGTGTGAACTTGAACAAGTTCCTTCCTTTCTCTGAGCCTCTTTCCTTTTATATAAAATAAGGAAAGTAATAATATCTGCCTCATGAGGTTCTTATGAGGATTAAATGAGATACTTTTATGAAGTACCTGGCATAGCACTTGACATAAACTGGAGGCACCATTCAGGTTATGTTCCCTTCTTCCCCTTCCTTGGATTTTAAAACATAAACTTTATTCACAGAGCATTTAAGTTCATTTGGCACACATTCTCCCTGTGTTTTCAGCATACTTAAAAAAATAATTTTTTCTGGTCAATTTAGGGAGGAAATGGAAAAAGCATTACCAGACAAATACACTTTTTCAATCTCACTGGAGAAAAATTCGAAAAATACATACAAACACAAGAAAATAAAAATCACTGAAAATCCTTCTATCAGAGACAATTGTTATTAAAATACAGTGACTGACAGTTTTCAATCTTTTTCTATGAACAGATACACATTTGTTTATTAAATTATCTTAAAACTGGGGCTATATTGTACATACTAAGAACTAATATTTAATGAGCTTCTACCATGTGCCAGGGAGTACATTTCAAATTATTTTGTTTGTTTGGGAATGTAGAGAAATTATGGGCAATTTCATTTTCCTCTTTTGTATTATAATTTCCAAATTTCCTCTAATAAAATCATGAAAAATAAGAAGGGTTTTCTCTCTTTCATGTAATTCTGGTTCAGAATGTCCATTTTTGAGCCAGATGCAACATCCATTCCTCTGATACCCATGAACCAGCTGTAAAGCCGGAAATTAGTAACATTTCCCAAGATTCTGAAAGCCAAACTAACCCTTACCTTTTTTGTTACTGTGGGATCTTGAAAGGATGAAGGCTAATGAAAAAGAGGTCCTAGTACCGATAACACCCTTTGCAAAAACTTCCATTGTTTTTCTGACTGTTCTGTTCACACAATTCTTGGAAATTTCACCTTTTCTAGTAAAAATAATCCTCTATAATAAAAGCCTAATATGCAAATTGTCCCCTCAACTGGGAGTTCGACCAGGGGGCCGGGCCAGCCAGCCAACTGCGGGAAGGGAGGTTCTGGCCAGTGGCCTACCTGTGCAAGAAATTCATGCACTGGGCCTCTAGTTTATTATATTATCTGAATTAAGCCTTTAAAAAAATCATGAACTATTTTGGTATTACTTTAGGAATCTGTAGATGAAGGTTTAGATTCTAGCTATTCTTCTCTTCCAGCTATAGAATACCTTGGAAATGTAGAAAGATTAACTCAGAGCAAAATAAACATCCTGATTAATTTCCAAAGCAGGAACTAAGTGTGAAAAAATTTCTAAAATAGTCACATAAGTTTCAACACACAGGCATAAAAAGGAAATAAACATCAGCTCCACCTTAGGCCTTTATTTAACTCACAGTACACCAGGAAGATTTAATAAAATCTTACTGAGACAGAGTTAACAAGGCAAAGGTCTTAACACAAATTATAAAATATTGAAAAAAAAATCTGCACAGGTATCAGGTTAGAATGATCATGAAACCTATGTATTCTTTTTAATTGACTAGAAACATCTTTTCTTTTCTTTCTTTCTTTTTTTTTTTTTTTTAAATCCTCACCCAAGGACATGCTTAGAGAGAGGAAGGGAGTGAGAGACACAGAAACATTGATGTGAGAGAAAAACATGGATTGGTTGCCTTCCGTATGTGCCCCAACCAGGGATTGAATCCGCAACCTTTCAGTGCATACGACGACACTCAACCAACTGAGCCACTCCAGCAGGAATAGAAACATCTTAAGTATTGGAAACATCCTTTTAAAAGCTTCTCTTTGTCATTAATTTATTTTCCAAACGTTTCTTTCACAGACAATGCAAAGGCAGACTTTAGCTTAACTCCTTTAAGCTCAAATTTCACATTAGTGGAATCTGAAGTAATGGGATTTTATGATATTGCAGTTGTTTTCTATGGAGACTACATTGTGCCCATGAGTGAAACTCCTCAGGCCTTTGCAGACAACAGAAAGAACAGGGTTCTTTATGTGGCAGTTGTATAGTGTAGACAATGACTAATATTGCTGGGTAAGATTAATTCCCCAAGAGGAGAGATTAGGGAGGAACAGGGGCTTGTGGCATCCTAGAACACAACAGAGAGGACTTCCATGATCCTTAGCAAACTGACTTACATGTCAGTGAAGAGCGCTGGAGAGTCAGGCCGGTGGGACTGTACATCTTGCATGGCATTCCATTCATTGACTGATGATTGATCTGAGTTGATATGGCTCTCATAATAACTCACCCAGGTGAGAAACAGGCTGCCTGGGTAGTAGTTATGCATTCTGGCCACTTCACAAGCCTTGTGTAAACTCTGTAGTGCAGACCTGAAAGATATGCAGGGAAATGAGCACTGTAGAATTATGGGGGTCTCTTCCAATTTTTAACCCTATAGAATTTGGTCTCTGGAGAGTCTACTCCCTGGAATTCAAGATTCTCTGATTCTGATTAGTAATTATCTGATCATAACACTTGACTAGACAGTTCGTGCTAAAAGATACAGAGCGTTATTAAGGTGGGGGTAAAGGGAAACAGGAGAACTGACAACCCAACAGTAAAAAACAGGTCCAGGTGCCTATGAAACTCATGACCCCATAGTTGCAGTCATGCTGTGTCTATGCTATATCACCAGAGAACTAAGATGGCAACCATTTGCTAAAGAAAGATTTGTTTTCCTTGGCACAGAATCATGTTACAGCACACATTCTCTATTATTCTTGGAAGCACCACAAAGATCACAGATAGATGTCCCTAAACTTTTAGGATATGTTCTTGAATGTCCAGGCAGCACTGATCTAATGACATTTAAAATTCTTGCTGCCTTAGTCTCCCAATTTCTTTAAACCATTTATTCATACACTTGAGCTACTTTCTAAGAACAGCTCTGGTTATTCTTAGACTAATTAAATCTCTGACTCTGAACTCAGGAACCCAAGAAGAGTAAACAAAACTGAAAAGTACCTTTTTGGTTATATGCTTTGAAAAACTAAAGCCAGAAATTCTAGAAAGTTAGTTACACAACAGCAGGGATCTTTCTGTTTTGTTTACTGACATATCTCAAGTGTTTCAAAGAATGCCTAGTTCATAGTTGAAGCACAGTTAGTATTTGTTGAATGAAATGTGTCTTATTAAGCTATAAACTAATGACTTTCCTAAGAGAAAAGAACAGTATGAGAGAATTTTGTGGCCAATTCATTTACATCTTTTTTTTTTTAAACCTGATTTTAGAAGAGAAAGGGTGGGGGGAGGGCAGAGAGGGAGAGGGAGAGGCTGAAGGAGAGGGAGAGAGAAGAGAGGGAGAGGGAAACATCTATTCGTTGTTCTACTTATTTATGCATTAATTGGTTGCTTCTTGTATGTGCCCTGACTGGAGATGGAACTCACAACCTTGGCTTATTGGGACGAAGCTCTAACCAACTAAGCTACCCAGCCAGGGGTACATCTTTTTCTTAAAAATGCCTTTTAATTTGTTTTTCCCTCATAATAAAAGTGATCCATGCTCACTTGGGAAAATTTAGAAACCTCAGGTAAAAGGTAGAAATATCTTATAAAAGGCAGAAATTTATAGCTAATAAAACATTTCATTCAACAAATACTAACTGTGCTCCAATTATGAACTAGGCATTCTTTTAGGCACTGTAATCTAATGGCCCAAAAATAACTACTGGTAAGGTTTTAGTATAGATTTTTCCAGTCTTTTTGTCTATGCATAGATCTACAATAAATATATGACCATATTCTGCATACTATTTTAACCTGTTCTTTTATTTTACACTTCATCATCAACATCTTTCTATGTTATTAAATATTCTTCAACTAGATACTTTTTAATGGTTTCATACTTAGCAACATGGACATATCATAATTTAACTGATTCCTATTTTTCAGATATTTAAATTGTTTTCTATTTTTTCCTATTAGAACACCGACAAACATTCTTATAGCTAAAATTTTTGTACACACCCTGATTATTACCTTAGGATACATTCTTAGAAATAGAATTACTAGGTCAAAGGGCATGCAAAATGATAAGGCATACTGGCAAATCATTCTCCAAATAGGCTGTTCCAGTTTATTCTCCCATCAGTAATATATAACAATATCTGTTCCATGAGTCCTTGTCAACCCTGTATAATGTTAATTTAAAAATAATACCATTACCAATTTGATAAGAAAAAAAAACCAGTCTATTTTTTATCAGAAAAACTGACTTTTCCTTAAAAACAAGGTTGTGGAATCTTTAAAAATGCTTTTCTATTATTCAAAGTAAGCCAAATTCTCAGAGAATTAAGTCAAACTCAGAGAATTATCAGTGATTTTCAGTTTCATTACACAGATTCAAAGGTAAAGCCAGCTTAGTGTAAAGCACAGGATATTCAGTGCATGTTTTCTTCATTAGGAAAACAAAGCATATGCCACAAGCGCCTGGCGCAAGTGCCCTAAAATACACTCAAGCTTAGCCACCTCAGATACTACAGCTGCCTACAGCAGTGGGAGGCTGCAGTAACTACCTTCCTGTATAGGAAACACCTGGTCTAAATGCTGCTTTGATACACACATCTCTCTCTTTTTTTTTCTATGACTTTCAGTTCACTTCTCCCTATGTGTTACACCAAAAAAAGTTTAATTCTGCAGGAAGCTAACAGAGCTAGGACTAGTCAGTCTACTTTAGAACATCAAGGCTTGAACTAAGGTTACTGCTGAAACTACTGTTTTAAAAATTAAGACTGCTTTGTTCTTCTCCCCAAAATATAACTGAAAACACTGTCACTTATGGACTTCTGCTGTTTGGTTTTACTTGGTACCTGGGAATACATAGGTGAGTTGCCTTTAACTGAGCCCGAGTCAAAGGCAGTTGTAAGTTTTCCATGAGAAATTTATTTGTGAAATATGCCCTAAATCTAAAAATCTGGTCTCAACAAATGACCTGAAACTCTGTCCTACTTCAATTACTCCATGAAACGATAAGACGGTTAATTGTTCAGCTGACTCTGTTTTAGGACCCCGCCCACCTCAAGCCTATCAATCATGTTATTCAGGAGTAAATGATCTCCCTGGAGTCTTTTACAGGCTCCTTTATTTCTAGTTTGGCTTTCATTCTGTCCATTCTGTTCCTCCTGGGGACTTCTACTACAAAACAGGCAACTGAATGAGGACCTAAAATTCAAATTCCTGACTGGGGGATAGACATCATTCCTTAGTTATATTAGATCACTTTTCTGGATAATCTAGAAAAACAAAGAATAAGAGTTTATTTTGTTTAAATATAAGAGATACTTGAAGACCAGTTATGCAACCTCTCTAAAACCTGTTTTCTCATCCATAACAGGGAGCTAATACTACTCTTTTGGGGAGCTTATGTAATGATTATATGTAATCCATGTAAAGCACTAGGCACAATGCCGGACATACAGTAAGCAAGCTAAAAGTGTCAATATACCACCTGATGGTTATTATCAACTACATTTTTTTCCCTAGGCTTTATTTGCATTATGCAAATAGTTTGACAAACAATTACCAGCAATTTAAATGAAGCTTTTCTATCTATAAGGTAACTCCATCAATGCTATCCCTGATTACCTTAAGAAATTGAAAGCTAATGCATAGTAGTAGTGTGATATTTAGACTTGGAACTAGATTGCCACTAACTTAGTCAATGTGTCCCTATAAAATTCAGTTTCAACTGACTATCTGATTCATTAAGTATCTTTCATAGTCTAAAAACACCTCTAAATATTATTTGTTCACCAATGTTCAAGGCCTTCCATTGTGATAATTTGAAAATTAAACTTCTAATTCATCTTTAACTATGATGGCCACACAAACAGATCACACAAAATTCTATATACACAAACAGATCGGCATTTTCAAAGAGAATTGTATCATTTCAAATACTTCTCACAAGATACTGCTCTACTAACATATTAAAAAACTTTCATAGATATTAAAATTCTTCTTACCACATTGCCTGCACAGATACAGGTTTGAATATGTGAATTCTGTTATCTGTTGATACGCTGAACCCTCTAAGGAAAAAAGAATAAGACAAAATCCACAAATGAGAGTGGGTTATTTCAGTTGTGAGTTTTCAAGGCTGCTTCCCAGGCTACTGGCTCAGGCACTTCATGTAGACTAGAGTACAGGACATGACTGAAAAGCTTCAACAAATTGTCTACTTTTATGTACTTAGCAGAATGAATGGACTCCCACGTTGGAGTTAGGGAATGACATAGTTTTCCTGCCGTAGCTAAGGACAAACTGTTCTGCTGTATATTTCTATTTGGAAATCTTATGGGTATGTAGCAAACCTGACCCTGTTTTATAAACTGGAGCAAACATCTTGGTCTCTTGGGGGCACATTCTAAAAACACCAGGGGTAGGGGTGGAAGGTCACTGGAAGGAACTGGCACAGAAAAGGGGGTTATACTGTAGGCTGACAGCTGGCAGAGGCAGCAAGAGGTTATTTGAAACAGAACATATCATCCTCTGGGAGAACATTGCAACAGTCCCACATGCTCAGATTAAAGAGGGAGCCAACCAACTAGTTCCTCTTTGTTTGGATTCTTACCATAGTCAGCCTAGAAGAACAGAAGTGAGAGGCCTTGGCAAGTTGCATTTTTACTCCACTTTACAAAACAGGAGTTTAAAAGGACTCATTGAGCTGCTGACACGACAATTCAGTTGGGCACAGTGGGCCTCCCATTCAGCTGAATGAATGGGTAATAAGACGGAACCCCACCCCTTGGCTTTCTGTAGGAAGATAAAAAGGGAAAGCTCTTACCCATCGCCATCCAAATGAATTAGGGTGTCACTCCAGAGAGGCAGGACTAAGCCCATGGTACAAGTGCTACTGCAAGACAAGAAGCAGTCCATCAGTCACTCTGTTATTCTAGGCAGCGTTCTGTTTAGTCCTTAAATATTTAACAAAGAAAACACTGACTGAGCTCCCTGTATTACTGTCTTGCAAATGGCCACTGTCTAAAAACTCCAGGTGATTGCTGCGGACTTGTGATGGCAGGTCTCAGCCCAAAGTCACAGAACCCAACTCAACTTCAAGAATTATTTCTAATGACAGAAACCATTGCTGGCTGCTGAAGACCTCTGACTATGTCATTCATTCAGTTTTAATTCTGAGGTTTACATACATTTATTGAACCCCAGAATACACTAAATAGTCTAAATGGAAAAGGGAATTAAAGTATTCAAAAAAGTAACTGTTAATGGCTTGTGATGACATTAAGAGGGACAAGAGACCCAACTTAAATAAATGCAATAGTGCTTTGTGACTATGCACTGAACTAGCACTGCTGAAATGCAGAGTGAATAGGAATGTCAATAACCAACAACAGGGTAGCCCTGGAATGGTGTATTACAATATTATTTAAATCACACAAGGAGGAAAGTTAACAGGTAGAGACAGGAAGCCATAGACTCCCAACTGTGTGCTCTATCATACCACTTCTCTGGACAACTGTAATCTACCCCAGATCTCCACTACTTTTTCTCCCTAAGCCTGCCATAAACCACTTCCCCCCTCTATCCAGTCTCCCAAAGGCTCCTATACCCTCTTCCCACCAATATATCTAGAAAAGGAGCAGGTATAGGAGAAAGAACCTTGGATGTGGGAGGTAAAACAGCGAAGTATGGTTAAGAGCACAAGCTCTCACCCTAGCCGGTTTGGCTCAGTGAATAGATGGTCAGCCTGCAGACTGAAGGGTCCTGGATTCGATTCCGGTCAAGGGCACGAATCTCGGTTGCAGGCTCCCGGCCCTGGTCGGGGGCATGCAAGAGGCAACCAATTAATGTGTCTCTCTCACATCGGTGTTTCTCTCTGACTCACCCTCTCTCTCTAAAAATCAATGGAAACATATCCTTGGGTGAAGATTAAAAAAAAAAGAGCACAAGCTCTGGAGCCAGATGGGCCCTGGAACCTGAGTTCTTGCACTAACTGTATATAAAATCGTAGGCAAACAATTTAATTGCTTTGTGCTCTGGTTTCCTCATCTGTAAAACTGGGATAGAAATACCATCTTCATTGGGCTGTTTTGAAAATTAAATTAGGTAACACACTAAAAAATGTGCAATAACTACTACTTATTGAGCAATTATACTATGCTGAAAGATCTGGATTTACTCTCCTTCAGTACTTCAATTCCTTTTGACAAGTTATTTAACATCTCTTCTCAGCCTTAATTTCTTCATCTTGATATGCAGGTAACAAGACCCAGCCTCATAGGGTTATCATGAAAATCTAAAATATTTAAGGTGAAACATATATATTAATGTACTGATATGTAAAACAAATGTTGACTATGAATCTGTAGTGGGTGCTCTACTACAACTGAAAGTGATTTTTGAGGGAGGGGAATAGTATAAAAACGTATTAAAAACAACACAAGGAATACCACGCTTTAACTGTTGGAGTCACTGCAGTGCTAACGAAGGCCATGCCCTAGTTGAGCTGTGTCTAATGATTTCCACTGCACTTGCTGACCTGTGTTCTCAACAGTCCACCAGTGATTCCAGAGTTCAGAAGATTCAAATCAAGATTGAAACAGCTTATCTGCATTGAAACCCGAGCCCCGAACTCCAGATGCACAGTTATCATCCTAGAGTTTGGGAGGGAGGAAGACAGCTCCGCCACTATTTTTTATTAAGTTTATGAGTGCAAGGAAAATTTGTGTAGAAAATCATTTCCCAAGGTGGAGTGCAATTATTTTTAGTTTTTTTGTCTTTATTTTTGGTGAGTACTTAGCCAGTTCCTAGCAACAACTATAATTTGACAAATCTAGAAATTAAGCAACTACAGAAGAAGATAAAGAAGGTGAGCTTGTGACCAGACACTAGTTAAAATTTTGGACAGATGACCATGATATGTAGAAACCAAACATCATGTTTTCAGCTTGTATTCAGGTTAGAATGCTTTTTTATAGTAAAAAAGCATTTTCATACAACAGGAGAGGCCTGAATTAGGCACATCTATATTTTTATCCAGTTTACCTTGAATCATGAGATTTTTCTCCATTATAGTTACTTATTTTATTAGATACACACTTATTCAATTATTTATTTATTGTTAATCCTCACACGAGTACATTTTCCCATTTATTTTAAGAGAGAGTGGAAGGGAGGGGGAGAGAGAGAGAGAGAGAGAGAGAGAGAGAGAGAGAGAGAGAGAGAGAGAGAGAAACATCGATGTGAGAGAGACACATCAATTGGTTGCCTTCCACACTCACTCCAACCAGGGCTGGGGAGCCTGCAACTGAGATATATGCCCTTAACTGGAATTGAACCTGGGACCCTTCAGTCCTCAGGCCGACACTCTATCCACTGAGCCAAACTGGTTAGGGCCAACAATTTATTGAGTGTCTACATGTACCAAACATTTCAAGGTGTTGGGGGTACAAAAAAATAAAACAACACAATAAAACTATATATAGTAAAAGCCTAAGCGACCATTGGGGTGGAACAACCAGAACGACCGGTTGCTATGATGCACACTGACCACCATGGGGCAGACGCTCAATGCAGGAGCTGCCCCCTGGTGGTCAGTGCACTTCCACAGGGGTAGCACCGCTCAGCCAGAAACGGGGCTCATGGCTAGCGAGCACAGCGGCGGTGGCGGGAGCCTCTCCTGCCTCCGAGGCAGCACTAAGTAGCAGCGAGTCAAGCGGTAAGGAGCGAGGGGTCCCGGACTGCAAGAGGCCACAGGCCAGGCTGAGGGACTCCCCCCTCCAGTGCACGAATTTTGTGCACTGGGCCTCTAGTTATTTTATAACCTTGAAATATATCCAATGCAATTTGAAAAACAAGATTATGCTGTGTATTAAAATATTTATTACTTAAATATGACACAGTATTCAAAGAACTTGTAAATAGGCTAAAAGAAGTGCTGTAATATATCTGGAGAAATACTTGGGAAGAGGATGTCATAAGCAATCTGCATTTTACTTTGGTTTAATACTGTTCTGAAACATTAACTTTTTCTATTGTCAGATACAAAATGATACACATTCCTTCAACAGCAATTAGATAAACATGATATTAGATTATCTGAGCACTATTATTCTCAAGTAGGCAGCACTTCTCTTACTGTTCAAGTAGCTCATTCAGAAGATATATGGGAATTCATAACACCAAGTTTTCAAACACAATGAAAATCAATTTTTATCGTTTTTCATATCATATTTTGTTTTCCATAAACTAAAATTTTCTTTTGCTAGGTTTGATTCAGGCAGGTCTATTACTGAAGATAGATGCAGTTCACTGAGGACAAAATACTGGGCAGCCATATTAATAAGCAGTCTTTGATTTTTGGGAATGTTTAGGACGAAGTAAAAGAGATAACAGACATCTTATTTCTCACACTCTGAGTCAGGAGAATCTGAATTTGTTGCCTTCTCTCCCTAAGGGAAGACCCAAGTGAAGTTTCCATGTTTTATGGGGGTTCCAAAGGAGGAGTCAGGATGAAAGAAGCAAAGGAAATAAGATCTGGAGCAGCGCTGTCCAACTGAACTTTCTGCAATGATGGAAATGTTCTATGTATGTCCTGTCCAATATGGTAGCCACATATAGCTAGAGTACTTCAAATGTGGCTAGTTGTAACTGAAAACTGACATTTTAATTTTATTTAATTTTAATTTATTTAAATAGTCACGTTTGGTTAGTAGCTACCATACTGGACAATACAGATCTAGAGATATAAAAACCCAAATCATAGGTCTTAAAATACTAATGAATGTAGGCAAGGTTGGTGATCTTAGAGGATAAACGTTTACTGAAATGTCTGTTGCTTAGCTAACACCAGAGGTTAAAACCATGCAGGAGGAACGGCTTCCTAAATGTGGCTCACAAACTTCCGTAATTTCCGAGCACACAATTAAAGGCTGTAAGTGGTGTACAAGGTAACAACTTTCACCTTTGATCTTGTGAACCCACAAATCATTTTCAGGTTGACTGCCACTACAAGCTCAGGTAAACACTAGTTTGAGAAACTTTATCCTGACAATGTAACCCCCACCCCCACCCCCACATTAAAACAAGTAGAATCACTCCCAGTCTCCTCTTCTCTTTGTGGCTAAATTCTCCCAGGCCTGGGTCACACCCCTAGCTACTCCACAGTTCCATTCTAGTCCTGAGCCAGGAAGTCAATGCTTTGAGACATCTGGCAGGATTTCCTGAGGCTTATTATCTAGAGCGAAAAGATCTGCTTAGCAGTCGCATTCCACAGTCTTCCCAAGATTTCTCCAGAAGAGTGGGAAAATAAAAAAGAAAAGCAACAAACCTTAGAGACACAATAAAGCCAGGTTTTGTGTGATGTCTATATCTTTAATCATAGGATGTAAAGTGCCACTAAAGTCAAAGGTGCATGATTATAAAAGTTTCTGTTTTGAGTTTAAGGAAAAAGGAAGCAAAACATTTGATAAAAGCAAGGTGTAAGGCTATGAATAAATACAAGAGAATGGAGTTAAAGTGAGCTCTCTTTGAACCTAAGACTCATTAGTACAGTATCACTAAAGTAAATCATTACTGCTTAAAGAGGATTGCAAAGGATAGCTCCTCCCCTCACCCTTCCTGGAGATACAAGTTTAAATCATCATCACCTAAAGATGAGAGGAAGGTAAGGAATAGTGTAAATTAGAAACACATTACCAATACATTCATTAAACATTTTCATCTCTCAAGATTGTGTGACTAAGATATTTTTGTGTTCTCTAGTTTTAGACATTTAACTTTAAGAGTAGCACTGCATAAGATGTTTTTGTGATAATTCAAAAGGCAACTTGAATAGGTTATTTAAAAGGAGTCTTCTCATCCTCCCTTTGTGGTACCATACCTGTCATTAGAGGAGAAATCCATTCCTAGAACGATGCTTTCTTCAGTGTCTTGTCTACCATTGGTTGAAACCACTACCATATAACGTGTTCGATTCTGGTAAGTACTTTCTAGTCTTACAGCCTGGAGGTTAACAGACAAAAAAATTTAGAAGGTCAATTTTAGATCATTCAACCCTTTTTACATCAGCATCTTAAAGCATACTTAGGGAGATAGCAAAACCAGTAGTTAGGAGACCCACATTCAAATACCAGCTCATGTATTAACTATAAAACCTATAAATGTTTCTAAATTTATTAGAGGGAGATATAATAATACCTATCCTATTGGGCTTTAAGAATAATAAAATAATGCATGTACAGCACAGTGCTTGGTATACAGTAAACAAATGCTCAATAAATGTTTGCAATTAGCACAATTTATAATAACAATTATCAGGTCATATTCTAAAGATCGGGGAATGTGAGGTTGTATGAATAGGAACATTGGACTCAGAGATCCAAGTCCCATAAACAATGATAATACAAAGCAAACTATTAATATCTAAGAGGAGTTGCTCTATTGAATTCTTATAGATTATATACTATAAAATTTCTTTAGTTTCAATAACAATTGAAGCTTATATTATTTTTTATCATAAAGTTTTTATTCATTGATTATTTATGATATTTTAAAAGGGCCTTCAGAAAATTTGAATATGGACATGGTCTTAGATGATATTAAGGATTTGTTAGTGTGATAATGACATCGAGATAATGCCTTTTTCTTAAGTATCTGAAATGAAATGACATGGTATTCAAGTTTTCCTTTAAAATATTCCAACAATGGGAAGCAACTAAGATGTTCTTCAGTAGCTGAATGGACAATCTGTGGTAGAGCCAGACAATGGAATATTATTCAGCACTAAAAGGAAATGAACTATCAAGCCATGAAAAGACATGGAGAAACTGTAAATGCATACGACTAAGGGAAAGAAGCCAATCTGAAGAGAGTAGGTACTGTATGATTCCAACTATATGACATTCTAAAAAAGGCAAAACTCTCGAGTCAGTGATGATCATTTGTTGCCATGGGTTAGGAGAGCACAGAGGATTTTTAGGGCAGTGAAACTACTCTGTATAATACTAAAGTGGTGGATACATGTCATTATTATTGTTTTAAAAAAAATATTTTTATTGATTTCAGAGAGGAAGGGAGAGATAGAAACATCAAAGATGAGAGAGAATCATGGATTGGCTGCCTCCTGTACGCCCCCCACTAGGGATCGAGCCCACAATCCGGGCATGTGCCCTTGACTGGAATCGAACCCGAGACCCTTTAGTCTGCACGCCAACGCTCTATCCACCGAGCTAAACCAGCTAGGGCTACACATCATTATTAAAACCCATAGAATGTACAACACCAAGAGTAAACCCTAATGTAAACTATGGACTTGGAGTTGATAACGATGTGTCAATGTAGGTCTATAAATTGTAACGAATGTACAACTCTGGTGGGGAATGAAGAAAATGGGGGAGGCTATGGGGACAGAGGGTATATGGGAAATCTCTGTACAGTAAGTCCTCACTTAGTATCACCGATAGCTTCTGCGACTTTAAGCAAAACAACATATAACAAAACCAATTTTACCAGGGGCTAATTGATGGAAGCAAGTTATGTTCCTGTGCATCTCATCAATGTTGTAACAGAAAACAAGGTTGAATGAAATGACATTAGTTGAGGACCTGCTGTACCTCCTGCTCAAATCTTCTGTGAACCTAAAACTGCTCTAAAAAATAAAGGTTTTCAGGTTAGGGATATGTTCATGGCATAGATTGTGGTGATGGTTTCATGGCCTTTACTTATTTCCAAACTTATCAAGTTTGTATACATTAAATATGTACAACTTTTTGTATGTCAATTATACTTCAATAAAGTGATTTAAAAATGCTCCAACAAAAAGAGGAAAAAAAAAGGGGGAACTAGATGAAAGAAATATGGCAAAATGTTGATGGTTATTAAAGCTGTGTAATGGGTTCATGAGGATATATTTTGTGCTTTATATATTTGAGAATCTTATTAATAAGAAGCTCAAAGAGATACTTTATAAACCTTAAAAATAAAGTAAAATCACTTCCACTCAACATTCATTCAAATATTTACTATATATCTATTGTGTATACGATCAGAGCAGAAGTGCTGAAGATTCAAGGGTGGAGAAGAAAGAGAAATATAGTCCCTACCCTCATGAAGTGTACAGTTTAGTCCATTCTTTTTCTCTATGACAAAAAGCCAGGGAAATGTATACTAGAGGCAATTTCTTCTGTATAAATTAACCCCACCCACATTCCTTGTCTCAGAAGAGAGAGTTCCAAAACCATTAATTGGCTCAAGACAATTGTCAGAAAATTTCTTTTTGGAATTCTTTCAGTGCTGTTCTTCTTGGAGTCTCCTTCCCCTAATTCCATCGCTGGCCAGGCAAAGGGAAAAAGAGACATAGACACATAGCTCAAATGACCCATTTATCAAGGCAGAGGTGAGATTCTATAAATATCTTTTTGTCTCTATTCTGACATTCCGAAGAAAAGCCAGGGAAGCACAAACAGCAGAAGTGGCTACATTAAAGCTTGTTTCTACTAAGAAGTGATACAGGAAGTAATGTTCACCATTCTGATTCCAAGTACACAGGGCAGAGAGCTGCACTGCTGGCTTTATGTTCTATGAATAGAGCATTTCAACGCAAATTCACTTGTGAGAAGCTAAGAGGAACTAATATTTAAGTTGATGAAGGTCTAGCCCTGGTGTGCTGGGACCAAGTGAGCAGTATACACATAGAGCTATGGATAGGAGTACATGCAAAGAGGACTGGAGGCATCATTGACTCTGATTCTAGAGATGCTTCACAAAATATTAAACTAACCAGTAATCCAGTGCAGGTAAACTAGAGTTTCTTATAAACAAGATCTCAGATATTATTATATGTCTAAACTTGGGCTTGCCCTGGCAAGCTTTGAGCCAAATGTTCACTTTGCAGAATATGTTAGAGGCGCTTTTATCCTCTGTCAAGGCTCTGAGAATTTCTGGCAATGCTCAAATACAAATGGCATGGGAACAACTGAACTGCGGTTCTGATAATTTACTGACAGCTTCTATACCAACTAGTGGCAACTGATTAGCTAAATTGAAGCTGATAAAAGGAAAGAAAATAACCTCCATAAGTACTAACTATCATGCATGTTATCGGGCCAACTTAGCAGGTGGGCAGCAAGTTTCTTTGTAATATTCAGTGCAAACACTAGTTGTCTCCTTTTATTTTTTAAAACCCTGACCCAAGGATATTTTTTCCATTGCTTTTTAGAGAGAGTGGAAGGGAGGAAAGGGGAGAGGGAGAGAGAGAAGAAACATTTATGTGAGAGACACATTGATTGGTTGCTGGGGATCCAACCTGCAACCCAGGTATGTGCCCTTGATCGGGAATCGAATCTGAGACCCTTTGGTGTGCGGCCGACATTCTAACCACTGAACAACACTTGCTGGGTATATTTCTCTTCCCTTCCCTTCCCTTCCCTTCCCTTCCCTTCCCTTCCCTTCCCTTCCCTTCCCTTCCCTTCCCTTCCCTCCCCTCCCCTCCCCTCCCCTCCCCTCCCCTCCCCTCCCCTCCCCTCCCCTCCCTTCCCCTCCCCTCCCCTCCCCTCCCCTCCCCTCCCCTTCCCATCTATCTATCTATCTATCTATCTATCTATCTATCTATCTATCTATCTATCATCTATCTATCAATAATATACAAAGCATTTCAAATGTTTGGCCCTCATGTCAACAGAACACCCCTATCCTAATGGGAAAGGCCCCAGTCATCTCATTCTGACTTGGGCCTAAATAACTGGCATATCTCAGATTCACTGAATTTTAAGCCTCTTAGACGGAAGAATAGCACTTAGAGGTTCTGGGATTTGATGATGGACCTCTAGATAGTATCTACAGGAATTGCTAAATTCTTACTAATGGGAAGTGTAGCTTATTTAATCAGGGGGTCAGGCGCCATGACATTACTTCAACTACATCCTAATTAGAAGAATGAAATAAAATTCTTTATAGAAAAAATTCTTCAATGTCCAAAATTCTTCTTAAGCTTCAAAATTCTAGGTTAAGGAATTAAAATTTTAAGAGCCAGAGCATTAAGAAAAATCAAATATCCACCATGTTTTGAGGTTCATTTCATATTTCTTTTTTGGGGGAGAAGATTAACAAAATATAATAATCTAATTTAATTTATTAAGCCAATCAGAGAAATGTAATTTAAAGTGGTAGTTTGTACATAATAACCTAATATTAGAATTGGCAGCAATTCCAACATTTCTAGTCTCCAGAACTTACATGAAATAAATGACTGGAATAAGACAATTCAGATGCATCTGATTAATTAAAGTTCTCAATGAAAAGGATATTACTGCAGTTTATTCTAATTGTCCACAAAAAAACAATATTTTAGATTTTTAAACTTGGCAGCAATGGCAATTGAGAAAATTATTCCAAGAAAGTCCATTTATTGACTACATTTGAAATCCTATTACAAGTTTCAGGTGAACTGGATCCAGCAATCCTAGGACTGAGGTAGGTCTGAGAAGTAATCTGCTTTTGCTTTATTTCTGAGGCAAGAACCCAACCTGTTTTCAAAGTTTATCTATAAAGAGTGATGTTAAAACTTCCCTCAGTAACTAAATTTAAATGTATCTGATTACAAGCAGTTCACAACTACCATCTGATCCAATAACTTCTCTCCTCAGCATCATCCAACATCAGGAAATACTCCTCCCTAAGCTTACACTGTACCTTTGCCTTTAATTTTTTTTTTTCCACCAAGAGTCTAACATCATGTCCCTGCATGCAATGTTTACCTGCAGGGAAGCTACGTTATAAAGAAAGTCCCAACGTCTAGACAGGCAGCTCACCCAATTCATTAGAGAAGGGTTTCAAAAGTATGTAAATATTAAATTCTTGCCAAAAGAAAAAAACAAAGTCAATATCGAAAATTAAAGGAGACTTTATGTGACACTAGTAAACTAAAAAACACTGAATTCAAAAGTAATACAGCTTGAGGGAGTCTCTGGATATTATTTTTTTAAATCTATCTTTATGAAATTCTTGAAGAAAAAATCTGACATATTCTGTGTAGCTATTTAGAAAGTTTTATTTACTGACATGGAAAAATATCCAGATCAAGTATGAAGAAAGATTATAAACAGCACTTATATTTTCATCTATTTTTGTAAAAAAAAAACAACTCTCTCTGGCATACTTTTGCTTAGAACTACTAATCCTTTTATTTCATACATCCCCCAATCTCATTCATTCATTAACAAGTCCTCAGTTACCACTGTCACCTTTATAAACACACACACGTACCCACACGTGCACACCCCTCCACTCACTCCCCCCAGACATGAGCCCTTATTATCTTACATTACTTTATACTTTTGCTTCTTAGAATTACAGAGATAATGCTTTAGACAGACTTGGTTTTCGGATGCTCAGATTTGGCTATTTTCATCACTGTCCACCAAAAGTCCTTAAATTCCAAGTCTATTTTTTAATAAATAAATGGGTATTTGATAATGTGCAACAGTACTATAAAACCACTGTCTTTATTGTACCAGCTATGGTTTTCCTAAGTACTAAAGTTAATGCTTGAAACTATTTTGAAAGCAGGATTCTCTGGAGAAAAAATTTAGCCCTATTTTTAATGCTGAAGCAAAATGTGGGATTTGGTAACTCTATTTGTTTTTGAGTTATTAAAAAATTAAAGGCAGGGCTTTCAGTTGACTATCAAACTTTTAACCTTATGCCCAAGTCCCAGAATGAGAGTTTTAGCATTCCAAATTTAACTCAAAACAAAAGGCTTTGCTTTGAGTCTACAAACGCTCCTTTCAGTTAGAAAAGTGCTAATTTGTCCAAAGCACACAATGTATTCACTCATTTTCTTGAATATGACTCACACAATAATCTGAAACATAATGACTATGTGTTTGTAACAATTCAAACAACTGTAAAAAGGCTTGTCATTTGAACTCTGAATTAATTCAGAGGCATCAGTTATATTTTCCGAATTTACATTTTAAATATCCAAAGCAGCCGAAGCTGCATATTTTAGCAGGGAAATAAAAAAAATTTAATTGTTAATTCTACCTTCCTAATTGCTCCCTTAATGTTCTCCCATGTCTCTTATGGTTAAAATTATTTTGACATTTACTAGTAGAGGTGCAATCCAAACTCCATAGGTTATCAATGAGAAAAAGAGTGAGCGACAGATGTCAGATTTAGCTCTACCAAACCACACAATTTTTGGAAACTATCAACAAAAGCTATTGGACACATGATATATGCAAATAACCATTATTATGGGTCACTCAGCAGGTAGAGTCCAGCAAGTGGCAGTTTCACAAGGCTCTGCAGGTGATTCTGCCGTACTCTAAAGTTGGAGTATCACTATTTCGGAATAGTAACGCTGTAAGAACTGCATTCCACTTGGTTCATTTATTTAAGATAACATGTGTCAAGAAATATAGAAAAAATTTATAATATAGAAAAGTGTATAAATGCTACTTTAGGATTAGAATATAAAATAATTACGAGAGGATTTCTTATTTCAATTCCTTTAGATTTCCAAGTTAATTTTTCAGCAAAAATTAGTGGCTATGTCAAGGTGATAGAGGCAGCAATTGAGAGGGGGAAAAAAGACATAATTTAAACAAATAATAATAAAGTGAATAAAGAATCAGTAATTACCATAGAATTCAGAGGCCTGATCATCAACTTCCTAGTCATTCTTTTTTTTTTAAAGTTTTATCTTTTATTTAAGCAAACCCTGTTCATTTTTTATGCACTTGAAATGCAATTTTATATATATATATATATATATATATATATATATATATATATATATATATATATATAATTGCATTTCAAGTGTTAGAAACATCAATCAGCTGCCTCCTGCACACCCCCTACAGGGGATGTGCCCGCAACCTAGGTACATGTCCTTGACTGGAATCGAACCCGGGATCCTTCAGTCCACAGGCCGATGCTCTATTCACTGAGCCAAACCAGCCAGGGCTCTAGTCATTCTTGTATTCTACTAATTATTTCTCTTCACAGAGATCAAGTACTTGAACTTGACATGTCTGTGGAAACCCAATTTCCAAGTTACTCGCCTAACCTGGAAGAGTTCATCATCACACACGTGGGCTATTACAATAACTACCCAGCAGGCCTCCCTAATTTAAGATGTCCCCCTCTTCCCCTTTATTCTGTATTTGCTTCTGAGGAATTGTTCTTAAATACTGTAGCTCTCCCAGTAATTCCTTGGCTCAGAAACCTGTAATGCTTTACTACTGCTTACTGAAGAGGTAGAGGTACCACCTCCAAGTATTAATCTAGAGGTTTAGATAGGGGATATAAATGAGTGAAGCAGGCCATGTGAATATTAAGTTTGTAGAGAAACTTTTCACTTTCCACAAAGAAACATACTCATCCCATTTTTGTTTTCCTACTTCTATGAGATGTTTTACTATAAGAAAACAGTGAAGGAATGATGACAAAGGGTGACACATGGCTTTACTGACCAGGAGACAATAGTATATGTGGAGATTATGGTACATTAAGAACCCAGGCCACACCAATGCTCTCCCCTCCACCAGGTCCAGTCAAGTTTGGCATATGACATCAAGGTTTCAGTGTTGCCAGAATATTGAAGAAAAGACTCAAGTCTGGATTTTTATGTGAAACCACCCAACTTTAAAATTCTGGCTGAGATTGAACAAACAAACCCTAAACAAGGAATCAGGCCAAATAAAACACATCTCTGGCCTATGGACTGGGAGTTTGAGACCTTTAGTTTGGAGCATGAAGTCCCTATCTGCCTGCCTCGTTTCTGGTATCTTATCTTCCCTATAGTAACGATATTCCCCATATTTAGGTAGCATTTTATACTCAGTGATGCTTTCATATCCATTTGATTCTCTACACTGTGAAAGAAGATGGAAAGCAGGCACAGACAGGCTAAGCAACTTGTCCAACATCAGATGAGTAGCAAAAACTAAAGCCCAGGTCTCCCAACTCTGAGACCAGCATAAAACCTCGGCCATTTCACTCTCATCTTGTCTCTTTCAAGTGTGCTGTTGCTTCAGCTGTGTCCTCATCTAGAATGAAGGTCTCCTTTCTTCTTGCAATCTAAGTCAACACGCAGCTCAGGCTCTACTATCTACATAAACCTTCCTCAATGAGGTCAAGTCTCCAAGTTTCCTCTTTTCGGAACTTCAATTGTTGTTATGGTCAATAACGTACAAACTGGTATTCACCAGCAGTCTTGAGTCATCAAATTATTTCACATCATTTCACTTTAGCTCATATCCTCAATTATATTCTAAGATCTTGGATAATAGGGACATGCCATTCTTTTCTTTCCATGGAATTCCCAGTACTGTGTTGGGACATAAAAATGACTGCATAAAGTTCGATGTATTGGACAGTCTTTTGAGGAAGAGAGTTATAAGGATACACTAACTTACCAGCCTGATGTTGTCTTCTGGGCGGAGTAATATGAACATTGCTTGGAGATGCTGTTGGAGATCACCTGGTGAAATTTATAAAACAAAAAAATAATTATTCTCCATTGCAATGTCAACATAGAGGATTCCTTCTACTCTAATGACGTGTAAAAGTTTTGGTTCATTTGAAAGACTATAATTATATTGACTTTTAGCCTATACTACAGTAACACTTGTTTGTGTTTGTCCTGTGGAAGGGACACTTGAAACCAATCTCCATTTTGTACTGTGGAGGATGTTGATGAGAGTGGGGGTGTGAAATCTGCTGGGCAAAGGCAGTACTGGCTGTGCTTTCAGGCCCACAAGAAGGTACCAGTGAAGGAATCTTGCCATTCTTATTTCTTTATCTATAATCTCCAGTTGCATTTAACCTAAGAAGATGTTCAGATTTCCCCCTAGAATAATGTCAACAGTTTAAAATTATTTCCACATTAGTGGCTGACATTAAAATACAAGTACTTATTAAATACAGCAGATCCCAAGGAATATATATCTACTGAACATGTTAAGCATTTTAAAATGGCCAACCATTATTTGAATCCTCATTTGTTCTTATATATCCTATAAAACAAAGTTGAAATTTTTTTTGTATTAAACTATTATAGATTATCTCATATTCTCTACTCTGTACTACAAAATCTGAGGCTTTAGATATTAGGAGATAATCAGATAATGTACGATCATAAATGAATACAATCAGAGAAGAAAAACCTTCATTCCTGCCCATCCAGGTCCACCTCTTTTTTAAGTCTAACGTGACAAGAAAGCGTTTGGATATTTTAAATGAAGCCCAGATAAGAAATTCTAACTAGAGAAAGAAAGATGCATAAGAAAGTACAATTAGACATAATAAGCCCTTGATCTGCTCTCAATTCTGCCATCATCTTTCAGTCACTGTGAGGTCAGCCAAGGCAGCTCTAGCTTATGTGAAGGTCTTGTTTTGTAAGCTGTGTTTACACCCACACTGCCTCATCTGTTCTGGTCTGGATTACAAATCAAGCCCATTCAGTTTGTGTTCAATCTGCTTTTCTTTTTAGTGTGGGGAAAGCTAAGTGAACAAGGTCAAGTAGAAACCTGGGTGGCAGTTGAGTGTGGAAGCTTGACGAAAGAAAAAGGCAAACCAGGGCCAGGAACTTTGAAAGCCAGCAACCCCACTTATTATTACATGCCACAGAGCAATCTGCCTAACATCTTCGTCAAACAAGCTGGATTTAAACCAATATTTTGTCTTCTCTTTACTGTAAGTGATAAATATCCACACCAAATAGAAATACAAAGCTTAGCTGGGTCTACTTCCTCTGTGCATTTAGTTTTGTGGGGAAGTGTCCCTCCCCTCTGGTGGTGGGCACTGAAGAGGAAGGTTTTAGAAAATGTAATCCAAAGCTAATTTTTCAAAAGAGTTTTTTTCCTTTACTCTTTTAAAAAATTTCCATGCTGGAGAATTGTGGTAGGAGAATAATCCAATGAGATGAATATAATTCTGAGCTGCTACATTTATAACTAGATGAAGGTTCAAATAAGAAGTAGGACAGCCACTAAAATAGCTGAGATTATTTGGACTGGAGCTAAACTCAACTACTGGCTCATGGGATACAGTATTTCTGGCTTTCACCTCTGACCTACACACTCAAGATTTACAGTCTTCTTTGTTCTCTTCCTGGTAATTCCAATATATTTCACTCCTTGAGGTAACATATCAAAGTGGCACATTTATAACAATAAGCGATCACTCTTTGAATAGCACTGATCAGGATTTTTCAATTACTGTCCTCAGGCTGACTTTTATTTTCCCCCCAAATGACACAAACAAGGCTTGCTGTCAGAAGAGAGGCATACGCTATCTTCCTAAACCTAGAGATATCCTATACCTAAAGACCATTTTTCCTAGATGCACTTTCTCTGATTCTTTCTTACCTTTATCAGCACAATTGCACCTGACTTTAGAGAAATCCAACATATGGAAATATAAATGCATATAATTACTATTAGCAGGTGTGATATTGTGATTTATAAAAAATATATATTTGGTCTTCATCCTGTTCCTGGCACAGAGCTCCAAAAACCCTTAGAATTTCTGAAGTTGAGGAGAGCAATCATGGTGTCTTTTGTTATGTTAATGACACAACTTTTGGAACGTATTTAAGGATGGAGGCTGGTTGCCAGGGAACAGGGAAGGGAGAAAAAGCTTGAAAGGGGAGGGGATGGAGGTTGACTAGATCACCATTGGACAATAATTTAAATCAATTATGTCTATGTAATAAAGCCTCCATAAAAACCCTAAGGAGTGGGTTCAGAGAGCTTCCATGTTGGTGAACACATGGAGATTTGGGGTGAATGGCACATTTAAAGAAGGCTTAGAAACGCTGTACCCACTCCCACATACCTTGTCCTATGCACCTCTTCCATCTGGATATATTCCTGAGTTATATCCTTTTATAATAAGTTTCTCTGAGTAATGTGAGCTGCTCTGGAAAAAAAACTGAACCCAAGAAGGGGTCACTGGAAACTCCAATCCAGAGACAACCTGGACTTATAATTGACATCTGAAATGGGGAGCAAGAAGTTTTGGACAACTGGGCTGGGATCTGATGCTGTCTGACAGTGTCAGAATTCAGTTGAATTGTAAAACACCCCTCTGATATCCTAGAATTGTGTGGATGTGTGTAAGAAAAAACCTCAAATTGGAATAGGAAGCAGAATATTAGCAGGTTATTCAAAATCAGATTCTTATATCCATATCTAGGTAAACTTTATTTGATGACTTCTTGTTCCTATAAAAGTCCTCTGAGTTAAATTCCCAGTCTTTTTAGTGCAAACACAATCAAGAAGTATACTCTATTACTTAACTGGTGTTTTCAATGTGATTTACTAACTTGTTATCACAACAGTGACACTGAGCTTATTTATCTCAGTATATATTCTTTCTTTCTATCTATCTATCTATCTATCTATCTATCTATCTATCTATCTATCTATCTATCTATCTATGAATGAATCAATTATATCATTTTCCATATAGCATCAATAGAGAGTAGACAGGAAAAAGAAATGTGATCTTTGGTTAGTTGAAATGATTTTGCATAGGATTCAAGGAAACATCTGAACATCTTTTAGTTATCAAAACCTTAATTGAGAAGTCACATAGACTTTATTAGAGTATTTTTGTACCTCATTATTTCTCCAACAAATATTTATTGAACATCTATGAAATGTATAAGGCATTCCGCTAAGTGTCAGAAAAATGGTCTGAGAGTGAAAGAAAAGTGATTAAAGCACAGTGCAATGCTTTCTTTCACTACTACAGAACTGTTGGAGAAATGGGGATGAGGTAGCCAACCTTTTAGAACAAAAGAATCAAAGAAACCAAGAAAGGAAAGGATTATGTTGAGCTTTACCTGCATGCTTGTTGCGTCTGTGGCTGATTCTTGGTGTGGATGAGCCATTTCCCCGTGGTAGAAAAAGGGCAGCACCTTTGACAGTTAGAAAGCTCTCGCTGATGCTACAAAAAAATAAAATAAAAAAATCAAAGACTAAGATGGAGACCCACTTTGGAATTATTTTCTCTTCCCTATTCCAAAGTCCCAACTTCATGGTATGAAGTAAAAATAAAATCAAAAGAGACCATGGTTACTCATACAGTCCTGTCTAGACAATTTTTATGAAACAGACTTAATATATTCCATATACATTACGTGGTAGCAGTTGAGAGTGAAGACTCTGGAAACATAAAAAGGGTAAAGGTTCTGGAACCAGACTGCCTAGATTTGAATCCTGGTTCTGCTACTTCTTACCTGAGTGAATTTTTGGGGTCTAAATTCTATTATCCATAAAACAGAAAATAAAATGAGGATGTTGTGAGGAGTCAATAAGACTACAGCTCCTTAAGAGTGGTGCCTTTAGTAAAGATTAGTTACTATTATTAGACATACTAGAGGCCCGGTGCATGAAATTCATGCCTGGGGGGGGGTGTCCCTCATCGCAGCCTGCACCCTCTCCAATCTGGGACCCCTTGAGGGATGTCTGACATCCCTCTCACAATCCAGGACTGCTGACTTCCAACCGCTTGCCTGCCTGCCTGCCTGATTGCCCCTAACTACTCCCCTGCCAGCCTGATCGACGCCTAACTGCACCCCTGCTGGCCCGATTGCCCCTAACTGCCCTCCCCTGCCAGCCCAACTGCCCTCCTCTGCAGGTCTGGTCCCCCCCCCAACTGCCCTCCCCTGCAGGCCTGGGTCCGTCCAATTGCCCTCCCCTGCTGGTTTGATTGCCCACAACTACCCTCCCCTGCTGGCCATCTTGTGGCAGCCATCTTGTGTCCACATGGGGGCAGCCATCTTTGACCACATGGGGGCAGCCACCTTGTGTGTTGGAGTGACGGTTAATTTGCATATTACTCTTTTATTATAAAGGATACTGCCTACTCAACATTTCCACTTGGAAAAGTAACTGGCATCTCAAACTTAAATCGCCAAAACTAATCTCTTGAGGCCCTCGCGAACCTGATCCCTAGCCTCATCCACCCAAGTTGTCTGGGCCAAATACATAACAGTTATTGCTGGTTCTCTTTTTTCCTACAATAATATATATGTAACCCATCAATAATATATTATTTCCTACAATAATATATATAACCCATCAATATATATTATTTCCTACAATAATATATATAACCCATCAGAAAAACCTATGAACTTTACTTTTAAATCATTCTTGAATCTGTCCACTTAACTCCACTAACACTAACAATGAAAGGTCCATGGCACCACCATTTTTCACTTAGACCGCTGTAAAAAAACACACACCCACATTCTCATACATTTCAGCTTTAATTCATGGCAAAGCTTGTTTCTTTTTTCTTTTTTTTTTTTTGTTAATTATCACCTGAGGAAATTTTTTCCATTGATTTTTAGGGGAACTGGGGGAGGAGAAACATCAATGTGAGAGAGACACATTCATGGGTTGCCTCCCACACGTGCCCCAACTGGGGGCTTGGAATCAAACCTTCAACCCAGGCAACATGCTCTTGACCAGGAATCAAACCCAAGACCCTTCAGGATGTGGGCTGATGCTCTAACCACTAAGCCCCAGCCAGGGCTAACCTTGTTTATTTTATCATTCTCCTTGTACTTGAAGTGAAACTAATCCCAGTCATTATATCAACATAAAGCCTCTTAACTGGTCTGTCCGCTACCACCTCTGCACTGCTACTATCCACTTACCAAAGAGCAACCAGAGTGATTTAAAATATATAGATCTGTATTTATAGATATATATTATATAATATCATGTCCTTGCTAAACACCCTCTAATGGCTTCCCTTTGTACTTAAAATAAAAGCAAAAGTCTTTAGCTTGGACTTCAAGGCTGTGTAACATCCGGTAAGTTACTTCTCTGATCTTGTTCCATCTCCCCTTTTGTTTACTATGATCTAGTTGCACTGCCTTCTGCTTCTTCTATATTTCAGCCTCCTTCTCAGGTCCTTTGTGCTTTTTGTTTTCTACTTGGGACACATTTTCACTGGCCTGTCACTAAGTCATAGCTCCAGTATCATCATCTTTCCCCCACCCCCATCTCAATCATACTCTATCCTGTTTCTGTTTTGTTTCCTTCACAATATTTATCATGGACTAAAATTATATTTGTTTACTTGTATACTTGATTGCAGTTATCTCCCTATAACAGAATATAAGCTCCATGAAGAGCAAGGATTTTATTTTGGTCTGCAACACTGGAAATAGTGCCAAGCACATATTAGGTGCTCAGTATTTGATGGGTGAATTCATTAACTCCACGTTTTTCCCCACACTGCTATGTCTGTTACATCACTGCAGCAGGAACTGTAATTTAAAACAAAAACAGAAATTCTGGCCATAACCGGTTTATCTCAGTGAATAGAGCGTTGGCCTGCGGACTGAAGGGTCCCAGGTTCGATTCCGGTCAAGGGCATATACCTTGGTTGCGGGCACATCCCCAGTAGGGGGTGTGCAGGAGGCAGCTGATCGATGTTTCTCTCATTGATATTTCTAACGCTCTATCCCTCTCCCCTCCTCTCTGTAAAAAATCAATAAAATATGTTTAAAAAAAACCAAATTCTGTAATCTCACGTAAACAAACTGAAAGACAAATCACATGATCATATCAATAGATGCAGAAAAAACATTCAACAAAATCCAATACCCATTAAAAAAAATTTTTTTTTGTTGATTTCAGAGAGGAAGGTTGAGAGGGGGGGAGAGAGATAGAAACATCAATGCCCGGGTTGGGGGCTTGATATCCAGTAGGGGACGTGCAGGAGGTAGCCAATCAATGATTCTCTCTCATCATTGATGTTTCTATCTCCTTCTCCCTCTCCCTTTCTCTCTGAAATTAATAAAAGTATATTTAAAAAAAAAACCACAATGGCATATTTCACAGATCTAGAACAAATACTCCAAAAATTCACATGGAACCAAAAAGACCCCGAATAGCCTCAGCAATCGTGAGAAAGAAGAACAAAGTTGGTGGGATGACAATAGCAGGTATCAAGTTATACTACAAAGCCTCTATTAATTAACAGCCTGGTAAAGGCACAAGAAGAGACATATAGATCAATGTAATAGAACAGAGAAACCAGAAATTGACTCAAGCCATTATGCTAAATTAATATTTGACAATGGAGGCAAGAGCATACAATGGAGTAAAGACAGTCTCTTCAAAAAATGGTGTTGGGGAAATAGGACAGGTACATGCAAAAAAAAAAAAAAATGAAACTAGTCCACCAACTTACACCATACACAAGAATAAACTCAAAATGGATAAAAGACTTAAATGTAAGTTGTGAAATAATAAAAATCATAAAAGAAACCATAGGCAGCAAAATCTCAGACATCTCATGTAGCAGAATTTGCATAGATATATCGCCTAGGCTAGGGTAAGAGAAACAAAGGAAAAAAATAAACAAACGGGACTACATCAAAATAAAAAGCTTCTGCACAGCAAAAGAAACCAGCATCAAAATGACAAGGGAAACCCACTGTATGGGAGAACATATTTGCCAATGATACATCTGATAAGGAGTTAATTTCCAAAATATATAAAGTACTCATACAACTCAACAAAAGGAAGACAAACAACCCAATTAAAAAATGGGCAGAGGATCTGAATAGACACTTCTCCATATAGGACATACAAATGGCCAAGAGACATATGAAAAATGCTCAATGTCACTAATTATCAGAAATGCAAAAATTAAAATGACAATGAGGTACCACCTCACACCTGCCAGAATCAACAGGATGAGGATGTGGAGAAAAAGGAACCCTAGTACATTGCCGGTGGGAATGCAGACTGGTGCAGCCATCATTGAAAACAGTGTGGAGTTTCCTCAAAAAATTAAAAATGTAAGTGCCATTTGACCCAGTGATCTCACTTCTAGGAATATATCCTAAGAAGCCTGAAACACCAATCAGAAAGAATATATTTATCCCTATGTTCACAGCAGCGTTATTTATAGTAGCTAAGATGGGGAAACAGCTCAAATGCTTATCAGTAGATGAATGGATAAAAAACCGGTAGCACATTTACACAATGGGAATACTATGCAGCTGTAAAAAAGAAGGATCTCTTACCCTCTGAGACAGCATGGAGAGACCTGGAGAGTATTATGCTAAGTGAAATAAGTCAGTTAAACACAAGTATTACATGATCTCACTTATATGTGGATCTAATGAACAAAATAAACTGACAAACAAAATAGATCCAGAGACACTGAAGCATGCAACATTGGCATACTTCAGAGGGAAGCGGGGCGGGGAGGGCAGGAAGAGATTAACCAAACAACTTATATGCATACTAGTATATGCATAACCCATGTACACAGACAGTGCGATTAAGGCCTGGGTGGGAGTGGGGTGGAGGGAGTCAAGGGGGGAAAAAGGGGGACATCTGTAATACTTTCAACAATAAAGATAAATTTAAAATAATAATTGCTATAGAACTAAATATAGATGGCAGATTAATGGGCTATAAAATACAAGTGTTTGATAATAAATTAATTGGCAAATGAAATTAAATCACCCTATAAAATTTTAGTTGTGGACTGAATTTCATCCTTTGATCAAGTGGCATGAAGCTGATAAACGTTTGAGGTAACTTGCCAAATAGATTGGAACATGTCTTCTAAAAACAAACATGAGTCCACTTATGTTTGCATGCTGGGTGGGAGGGGCTGCCTTTAACATTTGCATGCTGGGTGGGAGGGGCTGCCTTTATTTTGCTTTGTTTTCATCTTTAAATAAAGCACTGTGCTCTTGTGGTCTATTGCACAAGTCTTGTCTCTTGTTACATTCTTGGTATGCACATGTTACCATGCTGTGGGTCACTGTTTCACTCATATTACGGGAACAACCTAAAACAAAATGTCTGAGTGACAGGATGAGTGGGGTACACCACAGACAGGAAATGAAATTCATACTCTGCCAACACAGCAACTGTCTGCTTTACTAAATGAAAATATTTTAAAAAAATAAAGACTAAATAGTCACCAGGCAAAGTTATAGCTGCGGGCACTTTGGTTTCCTGTAAACAAAGTAGGCTCTACATCTACAAAAGAAGTAGATTTGTTGTGAGCTTAAAACAACCAAGCATACTTCAGTCATTCGTTTTGTGAGATAAAGATAGTTTCCCTTTGACAAACACAGTTTAAGAACTAACTTCCTGGTTTTTGGAGTTCTGTAATACTGTTCTTAGATAATTCTGTTGCTTATGCTTTAAAACATTTTTAAGTGTATTCTCTAAAATGTATGCAGTGCTTTCATAAGGGGAGGGTTTCCAATGCTACTTGGAAAATTCCTGATTATCAGAGAAAGACCAGAAGTCGAACTCCTATATGGTATAAGGGAAAGATGACTTTCTATTTACACACATCTCAATAAAAGGCTTTTCTGATACAACAAAATACACAGTAGATCTAGCTGCAGTACAGGCTTCCAGAGTCATGGAAGATACAGATGGTACAATCAATGCTCTTTATTTTGTAGCCCCAGATTATGACTCCCCAGTTATCACACAAGTGGCATACATTGTTGATCACAAGGAATGAAAATGTGGCCGATTACAAAAATCCCTTATCAACACTGAAAAATAGTTAAAGCTTTATAAATGCTATCAAAGATGTGATGGCAGCACAGTGGCATGGAAGTAAAAAAAATAAAATTTGCAACCACCAGAGTTTAGGTGGGTCAAATTCAACTAGAAAAATAAATGCTTTATTTGCATATGAAGAAAATTATAAGCAAATCCAATCACACGTATTTCAGTGTAAGGTAAAAGCTTAGAATTATCTTGCTAGAATAGCAAGAGATTAATTTTTGTAAATATTAGTCTCTCTGAAGATTCAATCAACATACAGAGTTGGCCTCTAATTAAAAATTTAGAAAGGCAGGCGAAAACTTTTACACATTTTTTTAATTGACAGTTCTCTAGAGTGAGTCTGGCCCAGAAACAGGAATTCTCCTGTAAATTATATGAAGCCATCCATATGTGATTACAGATGTCTAAGTTAGATAAAACCCAAAAGGACTTAAAATCCATATATTAAGGAAAACACAAGGTAAAACGAATACCACTACTCTCTCCTAATGTAAAGATGGAGAGTAATTAGCTGCTTGATAAGACAATGACACAGGGTCATAATTTCTCATCTTTATCAGAATATAATTGAAGAACATCTATTCCTCTCTTGCCATAAGATCACTTGCTCAACAAGAAACTCATCCATAGCTGGATATATGAAATAAGTTAATAATTGCTAACATGACTAGATGTCTACTGTATGCTAGGCACTGAGCTAATAAGCACTTTACATTATTTCATTTAATCTTCACAACAATCCTTTGAAGCAGGCACTATTTTTTTTTATCCCTAACTTACATAGAAGAAATTGAGGGGCTCAGATATCATAAGTTATTTGCCCAAGATCATATAGCTAGTAACCCTTAGAGCAAGGATTCAAACCAAGGTCTGACTTGAAAATTCACACTCTTAATCACTCTCTTCTATGCTATTCTAGTTTCTTGATGTAGTTTTATGGAAGATACAATACAATGTCTCCCTACAGAGCTTTTCAACAGAATTTAAAAGTAGAGTACAGGAAGGAGTGAGAGAAGAAAATTGAAATCCATCCAAATCTCAGCTCTTGTCTCATTCCTTTTTTTGTTCCCTCTAACAGGGCCATGAACAGAAAGACTACATTGAGGGGAATGAAGAACATCTGGCTGAGAGATAAACCCAGATGGGTTAGACAGTAGAGAAAAGAACTGTAATTTCTGTTGGAAATGATAGTAGCATTTTAGTCTAAAAAAATGGAGGAAACAGTACTCTGCTTTAAATAAATATAGGGAAGCACACTGTGCCAATCCCTCCTGATCAGAATCACTTCCTAAAGCATGAAATTTGTTAACTGGCAGTTTCTTCTCAGGCCAAGTGTAGAGGAAAAGGTCAATTAAGGGAAGAAAATACTTAACTATTCTGAGGTTGGAATAATCTTTGAGGAATGTGGCCAGGGTGATCAGCCATGACCAGGCAGGCCAAGGAAGCAAAAGTAACAACACACCTGGCCAGACTGCTAAATGTCAGATAGATAGACATTCTTTTGTTTTACATGCAACACACAAGAGGAAATGGGTTACTTATTAGAGGAAAATCAAGTTTCAGAAAGTAGGTGTAATACTTTTGTTTCAACATTAAAATAAAGAAAGTAGATTTTTATGTTTATAATGTCAAACTCTTGAGTTTGTTTGGTATTTCTGCCTGAAGCCAAAATTTATAGGTAAATTATTATGTAATACTCATTGCATCCAAATAGAATTGCACAAGGTAAATTGGTTGGCATTTATGAAAATTTCAAATACACACAATCAAAACTGCTATAGTTTGTTTTGAAGAATATTTATCTAGGGGAAACTTTCTAATTCATTTCACCCTCCTAACATTCTCCCTTTCCTGATAAACTTTCTCTGCTTATTTAGTTGTTCAATTTTCAGATTAAAGGCACTAGGGAAGCTTCTGTCAATTCCATTAGGTGTTAAAGAGTTCATGTTCCTACTTAGTGTGACCATAACACATAAAAAAGGAATTTCATACTAAAAAGCTTCAAATATCAGATCAGAGGCCAAAGGACTACAGAGCTATCAATACTAGTGCCTATTGAAAAAGTTTGGCTAAATCCAAAAAAACAGGAAGGAAAAAATCATTGTGCCTTGATGTATGAAACATAGCTGTAAAAAGTCAAAAGTACATGATCTATATATATAAAATAGAGAAATATGCTGATTAACCAGGACACCCTAATGGGTCAACCAGACAGGAGGAGGTTGTGTGTGCAGCGTCGGGGGCGGGGTGGCAGGGGCATCCGTGCACCTGCCCTGGGGAGGGCCTGATTAGCAGCGGCCGCTGTGGGGCCTGGGGAGGGAGGCCGGGCTGAACCGGTGACTCGAGGGTGGGCGGCGCCATGCAATTTCAAATCGTGCACTTGGCTTCTAGTTAGATAATAAGAAATGTTTGATTCTGTAATTCTAAAGAAACTTAGATTACAATGGGAGACAATTCAAACCCAAATGTTGTAGGTACTGTTATCAGTAATTAAACAATCCCCCATCTCCAAGATACCTGGCCATACATTCAAGTGACAATGTTAAAATGGCAATTGATAGCTGGAACCCTCTCCCAGGGCATAAACTCCCAGACATGCCTATGAATCCAGGCAGAATTATTTGTTTCTTTACCAGCAGACAAGTAGAGGCGGGGGTGCATTAGTAGACCATGATTGGCAAAGTAGAGAGGAGCTTAGGACTCCTTTTCTAACTCATTAACTATTACCACAGACCATTTCAGTTCCAGCTAATCTTCCACTTAAACTGTTGCACAATGTCTAGCACAACTACTCTCAGATGCAGCTATTTGTTTTTCCCCTTTCTTACTTCTCTACAATCTAAGAAAGAAAAAAAGGGTTGTTTGCTCAAGGCTGAAGGACAAATTCCATCAGGACTAATCTCTCTTGGTCTTTTCCTTATAAACCATAATGGGAGGTGAAAAAAACCCTGAAATTCTGTTTTGTTAGTTTTGAGTGTTCATTAGAAATGTTCAGAAAGAAGCATAATCTAGGATCAATAATTTTTACCATTGGCCATATAACTCAACCTGCCAATTTCTACAGACTAGGACACACATCTGAGTCGACATTTACTGCTTTTTGCAATAGATCTCTCTTTCCTAATCTTATCCTAGTCTCCTTTTGGTGGACTCCCCCCAAACGTACATGGTTTTGATGGCTTCCAATTTCGGAACTGCAAGGGGACCTGCAGGAAGCTGGCATGTGGTTTAGGCCTGGCCAGTTGGAAACTCTCCTCTGAATCTTAGGCAAGTGACCCAAGAATTAGGGACAATAGGGGATGGTCACATTCATTTTGGGGAAAGTGGCAAGACATAGACCAGTCTGCCCCTGCTCCCTGGCTTTCCTTGAATGCCGTTGGTCCCTGGCTGTTCTCTAAGTTTTAGACTCCCATCCATTAGGTGATTCTGACATCCTTCTAACACATATTTTGCTTAAGATAGTTAAAATTCACTTGTGAGCTTGCAACCGTGAATCTGATATATCAACTGGAGTTCAGAGAATTTAATGCCTTGCCCCAAGTCACACAGCTTGTAGTGGGGTCTAAACTCAGCTCCATGTCATCTGACACCCAAGGCAGTTCTTTAAACCTTTATCCTGAGCTAGCTGTTACTACAACATATAATTGCTAATGTAATAATTTGAAGGAACCAAGAGTTAAAAGCACATCTGGTCAGTTCATCTAGAGAGAACAAAGGCAGGATTTCACTGCGAAGCTTGGTGTGATGTTTGTTCTATTTTTCACAGCATCCTGAAAACGAAGTTTAGGTCTGAGGGGGGAAAGAGTTAGACATATTCCCATGAGGCAAATCCTCTCATGCTGTTCCCTAAAGTTGCTTCTTTTTTTGCTTCTTTAATAAATTTGTTGGATATTGAACGCTGCTTTTAAAAAATAACAAAAACTAGATGCTAAAAACAAAAAGTTAGGAAGACCATGGGGCCTAGGCAGCAGGGCAAGAAAGCCTACAAGGAAAAAGAAGCGGATGCCTGCCCAGTCCTTGCTTCCTCTTCAGTCTTCTCTGAGCAACAGACTTTCCTTCTAGATGCTGCCTGGTCACACATCCACTTGACCTTCTTTCAGAGCTTTAAAGTTTGTAGCTTTTGGTTTGGGTTTTCAAAGTACTACCAAGTAAGCAAAGATCAGCACTGGAGGGCCCTCAGAGAGGCTCTAGACCAGGGCTCCAACTGTAGCAGATGGGTCTAATTTAGCACATTTCGCGAGAATAGCACAGATATAAAACCATTTTCATTTCTGAATATCTTTGAGAAGAGCACACACACACTTTCCTGATCCTCCTGGATTTGCACTGGGGCAGCCTGGACCCAAAACGTTTTTGAGTTTGAGTAAAGCTCAGAGTCCAGACCGTCTCATGACACCACTGCTACCTTCTAGTCTCTGTCCCTTTGCAGCTGCCCTAGCAAATCTCAGCCTTGTCTCCAGCAGCCATCTCAAAATACCCGCTTCGGCCCCCTCAAGAAAAACAAAAACAAACAACCTCCCACCCCCCGAAAAACCTAGGTGCCCATGAATGGACTTGGTCTCAGGCAATATCCCAACACAACAGATACTAGTCCTCCTGGTGAATGACAGCGGTGCGAGTCTTGTTTTCAAGAAGGCCCTCCTCCAAGGAGAGGAGAAACAGCCTCAGCCCAAAGGAACCCGTTTTATTTATAGGCTGAATTAATAAAGCTTCTCAGTCCTGCAGTCCTAAACTCTAGACTTAAATACTTCTCTTTCTAAAAGGTAAAACTTAAAATTTGTCTTGAGCAAAAAATAAATGACCTGAACGGTTCTTTCTGAGCGTTTAAAATGCTGGATGCATTGATTACCAAGAGAACTGACCAACATTATTTGGCATCTAATTTAAAATAGTTGGTGGGAATTAAAACACAGCAAAAGCAGATTAACTCAGAAAAACTGCTCAGCATTTGAAAAGTCATTTCATTTGCATGGTTCAACAAATGTCTGTCCAGGTATTTGAAACACACCTGCAGAAGGAATGCATGTTAGGCTTTTAAGCACTTGGCCAAAATGTCAAACCCTGCTTTCAAACCATTTCTCTCTTTTACCTTTACGCAAAAGTACTTGTGAGGCTCAGGCCAAACTTCTATTTTTTGTTGCTGTCATCTTCTGACATCCCTGTCACTATCTTTTATTTACCTCTTTTCTTGCTCAATCTTCTCTCCTTTCATTCTGATTCCTACTACAATCTTAAGACTCCATTTAGATTTCTAATTCCCAGAGTCCCTTTGGAAGGTGTCAGATCTTGATTGAATTTATTTCAGAAACCAAATTCCCACTTGTTGACTACAACTTCCTCTTTTGTGACTCTCATGTGTTCACTCTCTTCAAATTTTTTCCCAAGCCATCAACCTCATTTTGGTTTTTCTTCCTTCCCTAACCAACTTAGTCCCAGGATCTATTTCCTAACTAGTTTCCCTACAATATGTTCTGTTTGTTTCTAAATTCCCTTCATAATACTTACTATAACTTAAAATTATAGGATTATTTGATGAGTTATTTATTTTAAATATATTTTTATTGATTTCAGAGAGGAAGGGAGAGGGAGAGAGATAAAAACATCAATAATGAGAGAGAATCATTGATCGGCTACCTCCTGCATGCCCTACACTGGGGATCCAGCCCGAAACCCGGGTATATGCCCTGACCAGGAATCGAACCCTGACCTCCTGGTTCAGAGGTCGATGCTCAACCACTGAGCCACTGGGCAATAAGTTAATATTATCTGTCTGATCAGTGAGCTTGTTGAGCAGGAACAATTGCCATGTCTAATGTAATCTCTCTAATGTCTAGCACAGGGCCTGACACTAATTGGATGTCCAATAAATATGTATTGAATAAATGAAAGAAAGGCAGCACAATACTGAAGGAGATTATAAAACCATGCCTCTGGATGCCACAGCACCTTCATGGTCTCAGGACAAAGTTACCAGAGATGACAGCAACAACACTGAGCTGACTCAGCTGAGCACTTAACACCTCCAGACAGTCCCCCACCCCCATTCACTTCCCTTGCTATTCCAAACTCTCCCTGAGTCCCATTATAACTCCTGCTTCCTTCAATTCTCCAGCTAACCTGGTGTTCTACAACATCAAGATAATGGAGGCTAGCTGGTGTGGTTTATCCCAATCACTCTCCCGCACCTGCAGACTTATTTCCCTTTTCTAATCTGAGTGAGTGATGATGCACCCAGCTGTCAAAAGTCAACCCTTTCATTTGTGTCCTTGACCCCATCCCCTGGAGAGCAGTTTTAGTGACTGCTCTCTAGTGACTGCTCTCCTCAGCCTAGAAACATGCTCAAGTCTGTTCTCCCACATCCTTAAAACAAAACCTTATGTGACCCTATATTTAAATTCTCTTTCTTTACTACTGAAATTCCTTAAAAGGAAGTCTATACTTGCTATCTCCATTTTTGTCCCTTGCCATTTTCTACCCACTCCCATCTTGCTTCTGTCCCATCCATTCCTCTGAAACTCCTCCTCATCCTGTTTGCCGATGATTTCCCAAATGACAGATCCAATAGACAAAAATCCTTCACTCTTAGCTTAATACCAATTTCTGCTCTTCATTTAGCTCCTGGACCCTTGATGTGCACTGGCAAGTCACTTCTAAGACACTGAGTCCACCTAGTACCTGTCTAAGCATCCCAGTTTGATATTCTTTGGCAGATACTGTATCCTACCTTACTGCTCTTAACACACACACACACACACACACACACACACACACACACACACACTTCTATTGATTTCAGAGAGGAAGGAAGAGGGAGAGAGAGACAGGAACATCAATGATGAGAAAGAATCACTGATCGGCACCTCCTGCACGCCCCACACTGGGGATTGAGCCCGCAACCCAGGCATGTGCCCAGACCGGGAATCGAACTGTGACCTCCTGGTTCTTAGGTCGACACTCAACCACTGAGTAACACTGGCTGGTCTACTCACTGCTCTTAAACTGGACAGATTATCTAGCCTTCATAGTGCTTTGAAACTCACAACTAATTAAAAAATCAGAATTTTCACCTTCTCTTGAAAGATGAGAAAATTTAAACACATACGTCCACCTTCATATTTAGCAAAAGCTGGCCAAAGTAGAGCAGTAGCTGTCTTTTTATTTATCGTTTTATATATTTTATATTTTTTACAGAGAGGAAGGGAGAGGGATAGAGAGTTAGAAACATCGATCAGCCGCCTCCTGCACACCTCCTACTGGGGATGTGCCCGCAACCAAGGTACATGCCCTTTACCGGAATTGAATCCGGGACCTTTTCAGTCTGCAGGCCTACGCTCTATCCACTGAGCCAAACTGGTTAGGGCAAGTAGCTGTCTTTTTAGATATCACTTGGAGGTAAGTGCTATGGAGAAAAACAGAATAGTGTAATAGGGAATGCTGCTGTGTATATTTGTGTCATAGGGTATGGTCAGGGAAAGTCTCTCTGATTAGGTGATATGTGAGCAGATATCTTAGGACAGTGATGGGCAACCTTTTGAGCTTGGTGTGTCAAACTTCGCCAAAAAACTGAGCATAACTCGGGTAGTGTGTCACTTTGAGGAAAAAACTAACTCCAAGACTCTAGTCGCAAATGTTTCATCCTCAGGAGCAGCAAATGTTTCATCCTCGGCATGCGGCCGCGTGTCATCAGAAATGGCTATGCGTGTCAGTGCTGACACGCGTGTCATAGGTTCGCCATCACTGTCTTAGGAAGAAAGGGAGCCATGTGGCTGTTTGGGGATAAAACATTAAAGGCAGATGGAGCAGCAAATGCAAAGGCTCTGAGGTAGACGTGTGTTTATCTGGTTTAGGAAACAGCAAGGAAGTCAATGGCACTAACGTGTTGTGGCAGAAAATGAGATCATAGAGAAAGGGAGGGACAAGAGATATAGGTCTCAATGTCTCCACTCTTTGATCTGTAATTCACCTTCCAATGCACTGCAATTGGGATTTACTTCTAGTTGTCAAACCCAATGGACATTTTTTCAATCCTAATCTTTCTTGACCATTTGGTATTGTTGACAACCTTCTACCTTCTTAGTATTCTACTTTCTTAGTACTCCTTTTATATTTCTGACTATTCCTTCACATTCTCATTTGTGGGCTCCTGTTCCTTTGCCAACCTTTTACATTTGTAAAGCCTGCTGCTTTATAATAACTGTCTCACAACAACTCTATGAACTCTATGATAGAAGTCATTCCTCCCATTTCATAGATGAGGAAACAAAGGTTTGAGAGTAATTTGCCTAAGCTTACCAATTACACAGTCAGTAAGACAAAGCAGGGATAAAATTTTAGGCCTATTTTCAAGGTTGTTGTTTTTTTTAACTCTACTCCATGACTTTTAGCAGTCAGAGTTCTTTGCCTGTTCTGTACAATACAGTCCTATTGTAGCCTACACACCAGGGTACCAATAGGGTTCAAAGTGAATTCTCAAATAACAGAAAACCAAGGTCTTCCTTATTTGTTTGCTTTGTTTTTTAAATTGGATCAGTTCAGCGCAACTTTACCGCAACCTTATAAGTAAGTCTCAAAATCACTGGCCACGAAAATCTAATACAGTCTGTAAAACACTAGTCTATCAATATTCCTCATTAAACCATTTCTTTTTATAGTTGTTTTCTACCTTATCAGGCCAAGAAAATGAAATAACTTGCCAACAGGCACTCTTAAAAGTCCCTCAAAGATACTAATTCTCAAATATCAAACCAAGGGAAATAGAGAAAGGAATGACAAAGAATATTGAATCTTTGTTTTCATAGCTGTTTTAATGCCTATTACAGATCTTCTGGGCCTTGTACTAACGCAAAATGAATCCAGGGGAAACACTGTTGCTAGTGCTTAGGTTCTGACACAAAAGCAGTCCATTTCTGTAAAAGAGTAATAATAATGATGCTGATGATGACGAAGGAGGAGGAAGAGGATGAGATGGAAAAGAAAATTATCAAAAGGCAAAGTTCAAAGGACAATTTAATGAGCTGTCAAATAAAAGGGAAAAGAGAAAGCAAGTGGCAGGTGCAGGCCTTAATCAGCTCACTTCTTGAACCCATCCAAAGTTCCTTGCTGCCTGCTCCCCTCCCCCCTTACACAATCATTTCAGAATTGCATATGAATACAGATGAAAAATTTCTCCATTGGTTCACTGAAAATTTAATTTATTGAGCTTTCTTGATGCCAGATCTAATGTTTAAGAGTTAATTTATTTTTCAAATTCACTAAATGCACATTTTTAGGTAAATGTATGAAGCTGCAATTGACCCATAGCACTTTCCCCCTATTTTTCAGATAGTATTTATAAAAAATCAGATAGCTAGGAACAAAGAGATCACACGTATTTCACAATATTCTAGAGTACAATGTGAAGCAATGAGAATTCCAAACATTTTAGTTACGATTTGGAAAAAAAAGAGGAAAATATTCAAATCAAAACGATTCAAGAGTAAATTTAAATTTCATATGTGTTTTAAATGTGTTGGAGGAAAAAAGTTAAAACATCACATATTTGCTTCAGTGTAGGAACAATCAATGCAGTCTAATCCTATACCTGCTGCCTCAATTGTTTAAGGCACTGGTTGAGCTAGGTCCTATGAACTACCCCAAATGGCAACTTGGGACACAGGAAAACATGAACAAAAGGAAATGATTTTAACTGCCAAAGGCAAAATTTTTGTACAATGATTAGAAGGAAAGCTGCAATCCTCTCACATGGCAATAGACATCTGGTGAGGCTGTACATAAATCTTACAGACTTACTTAGTCCTCAGGGAACTCTACACACCACAGAGATCCACCTTTTAAATGTTCAACCACAGGAACCATGGGTTCTAAAAGGAAGGTGGCTAAAGATATTCAACATCTAACCATTCTATCAAAACAAGAAGACATGGTCCATTTAGTTCTTTTTTTTAATAAAACAAGGAAAAATAATAAGAGACAGGGATGTGGCCTTATTCACCATTATGAAGAGGACAAAATGTGAGAGGTACAGACAGTTCTGATAAGTAGACAACCAGTTACAACTGAAGCACCGCTACTGATGTCAGATATTGGGAGAGTTGAGGCTTGCAACAGAGAAAGGGAAAAAGAATGTACATATATTTTTTCTTCTTCTTTTTGGATGTATGAATAAATTTATTTATGTTTACTATCACAAAATACTGTTGTATGGACTAATTAGTGTTTTCTATTTACCTTGTTTTTATTTTTCTCGTATATTTCCTTTCTTTTCATCTATTAGGTAAAGAATATATATTCTATTTCTATTTTACATGCTTACCTTAAATTTTAATAAGCATATTTCATGCAGCAAACCAATATTTCTACTTTGTAGACATGTTTTTTTTCTAACTGAGGCTACGCTGGGTGTGGTGGTAGTAATGTGCTTTGAAAGTCAATGTAATTCAATGTTAAGAAAATTTAAAATCCTACACACATATATACAGGTCTTACCTTTAAAAATAAAGATTGCATTTCAGCCATAATCTAAAAACTAGAATACTTGGGTCTAGGAAAGGAAAATAAAACAAGGACTGTGACAAAATGCTGATAAACTGCAATGCCATTTCGGTAATTCAAGACCAAAACCCAAAAAAGGATGCCAGAATCAGGAAAAAAAACAGGGAAGCGGTACATGATAAAGTATTTGAACTTCTGCTTAAGAAAAGGGACATAACCAGGCAAAAAGCTATACATGTGAAGAATGGGAAAGGAGAGGAAATGGCTATTGGTAAGGAAGGTGTCATTGTGGGTGATATTTTTCTCTTTTTGCAAATTTTCATGATGTTACACTGTGTTTTCAATTTTTAAAAAGCACTTTTTAAAAAATAAGGCAGTACAGGAAAACACACCGTGGGAACAGAGTCAAGCACACAGATGTTTTGCGTAAGCTGCATTTTCAGAGACATCTGCCTTTGTGCAAGACTTGAAAAAGTAAAGCTGTCGTCAACAAGTTCTCTAAAGTGAGGGGCGGAGCCTGAGAGAAAGTGAGCTGTGAAGAAACCAACAATTAGAACGCTCAGGGCTGAGAAACACATAGTTTCTTAGATTAAGTTCCTCATTTCTGAGCCACCTCTGCCCAAAATGCTTTGCCATCAACAATGTCTACTACTCAAACAAGCTGCCCATATATCTCCATTCAAGTAACTGAGGTTCTTTGTCAGCAGTGCCACTCAGCTCTTTGCAGAGACAGCTTATCTCTGTGGTAGATGAGATAGAGCACAACCTACTGTATAAAAATCTGAGTGGGAAGCAAGCTGACCTCCTCCTCCCTTCTTATTCCAATTCCAAATAAAAATCTTATCATGTACAGAAAATTTCATGTAAAAGTGAAGATAATACACATCTTTTCATCTTTCTATTGTCTTGCTTTGGTGTATGTTAAACTTTATTTCTGAAAACTCCGAGGTCTATATTATTTGCTTTTTCGTGTAAGGCAATGAAGAAAGAGTACATTCACAGCGCTTTATATAGTGCCCAGTCTAATGCCACGTATAGAGTGTTTAATAAGTGTGATCTGAAAATAGGGATGATGCTGAAGACTCAAGCACACTTCAGAGGATACTCAAGTATGAAAGTCACTGTAAACCTATTCTCTGGTGTTCACGTGCCAGATGTATAAGCCCATATGTCTGCAACACAAACCACAGCCAGAGGCTGCCTTACTTGTTCTTGTTTGCAGCCTTCAATCACGCCTTATGCTAGTGGGGGAACTTCTACTGGCAAAAAGAACTTTCAACTTACTTGCAAAGTTCTCACCAAGTTCTATCTGGTGTCCTGTCTTGAACTTCCTTTTTCTGAGAAGCTGGGTGTGTTGTATGTGTTACTGTCCTACATCTGCCTTCTGCGTGAGTCAACTACAAAAAATTCTAAAAACCTCTTGTTCAGACATAGTAGCCTCTTCTAGGTCCTATATAAGCTCCCCTTACTGCGAACATGACAATGGAGCTGATAATCTGTAGGTTTACAAAAATTTGTTAGGACAAAGCTACACAAACTAATATTATCTTACTGCATGGTGAAAGAGTGAAGGAAGGGACACAGTAAAGATAAGGAGAGGTAAGCAGGGTACAGATCTGAAGGGTCTTACATGATATGTTAGAGAATTTGGATTTTACCTTGAGGATAACAGAGATCCAAAGTTTGCATTTCCAGAAAGATTCCTTCAACTACAGTTTGGAGAATGGATTGGAAGGGGTTCAGACTTAGAAATAGAGAGATAGATGTTACTTGAGTAATCCAGGCAAGGGAATAGGGTGGTCTGAGCTGAGCTAATGGGAATAAAGAAAAGATAGATACTTGGGGGATATTTGTCTAGTTTACTTTCTGGTACAGATGGAAATTTTTCCATAAAGCAATTTTAATTGTAAGAAAAACCTGAGTGAGAAAAGCCTTGTTATGTACAAATTCTTTGCACTCAAAGAATATCTTTCACTTTGCACCTCCTGACTCTTCAGACAGCCCCCCCGCCCCAACCTCTTTAAAACACACACACCAAATTCCAATGCTTTAAGACTCTTAGGCAGGAGGGTCAAAAGAAGTCTATTTATTTACATGGCTATTAACTTTCATACCACCTGCTTTTGCCCAAACTTTTCTCAAAACAATTTTTTTCTCCCTACCATCTATAATTTTTTAAGTTATACTTTGCTAACCCTTAGATTTGGAGATCAAATCTGCCTTAACCTATCTGCCAGCAGACAGCCAATCATCCTGGACAAGCTAGGCAATCTTACAGGCAATTCTTCCTCATGTCACTTTGTTATCACACATGTCTATATCATTTCCTGTCAGGCACCAAACTTCCAGCATCAAGGAAGAACAGCTGTAGAGAATGCTTTTACACAAAAGACTTCCCTCCTTCCTTACCCCCTATTCAACGGATATGACAATATACTGATGATATAGCCAGGGCTCAAGTTAAATAAAAGATAATGCAACTAAGTGTTGAAACCACCATTTTAAACCAGTCATAAAGAACACAAACTTATTGTGTGAACATAGTAACTAGTAAAAGATGAATTAGAAACATGAGGCCAACTTCACCAAAAGAGCATTGGTGAAGAATTGCTAAGCAGGTAATGCTAAATCTCTCTAGTGCTCAGTCAAATTAAGTTAAACCCTAGCTGGTGTGGCTCAGTTGGCTTGAGTGTCATCCATACACCAAAAGGTGGCAGGTTCGATTCCTGGTCAGGGCACATACCTGAGTGATGGGTTCAATCCCTGTTGGGCTACATGCAGAAAGCAAACAAATGATGGATATTTCTCTCCCTTCCTCTTTCTCTCCCCCCTCCCTTCCCCTCTCTAAGATCAATTAATACCTATTATTAAAGAACTAGAGGCCCAGTGCATGAAATTTGTGCACTTGGGGTGGGGTGTGTCCCTCAGCCCGGCCTGTGCCCTCTCGCAGTCTGGGAGCCCTCAGGAGATGTCTGACTGACGGCGTAGGCCCACTCCCCATGGGCCTACGCCGTCAGTCGGACATCCTTAGCGCTGCTGCAGAGGCAGGAGAGGCTCCCGCCCCGGCCGCTGCGCTCGCCAGCCGTGAGCCCGGCTCAGAGCTTCTGGCCGAGTGGCACTCCCCCTGTGGGAGCACACTGACCACCAGGGGGCAGCTCCTGCATTGAGTGTCTGCCTCCTGGTGGTCAGTGACGTCATAGTGACCGGTCGTTCCGCCTTTCGGTTGATTTGTATATTAGCCTTTTATTATATAGGATATCTATAAGACAATTCTCATAGATAATTTCCCCATCTCTAAAATCAGTGGTTGTGTAAAACAGCTGGTGGATAATTTAAAAATAATTTATAGTAAAGGTGAACCATAGGCTATCCATATAGGAGAGGAATGGAGTAATTCTGAGAATAAGACATATTTACTGTATATAGAACAGTAAAGTTATAACAGGCAACTACACTTCATACTTCTCTTCTACAAATGGGATATACTAAACAAGATGCTAGAGTAAAACACGATGAAAAATATAAGGTGGCTGTACCAACCCTTTCCACAAATAAACTATCAGTTCTCAGATCACATTTTCATTGATTTGGGGGAGGCAGTAAATAGTAAATACATACTTGGCTGGGACTCAAATGACCAGGGTTTTCTAATCCCACTATACCTATGGCTGGGTGACTCTGAGTCAGTTTTAGCACATTAGACAGATTCTCTATTTACAAAAGAGGTTAGTATCTCACCTGCTGCAGGGAAACATGTAAAAATGGAGAGGAAAAAGCATGCAACTGACAGTCAGATGACCTGGAGTTCTTACTCTGCCACTAATGAATCAGATCTCAATTTCTGCATATAATGTTATAAATTCTTAAGCTTGGTAAAGGAGATTATTACTGAGAACCTTAAAAGCACTCCATAAATTCAAGATGAGATCACCATATTTCTACAGTATTATAAAAAAAATACCAATTAGGTTATTCATAGCGGAAGAGATAACTCTCAAAGAAGGCCTCTAAAAGTTATATCACAATGGGCCAGTCTGCTCTGCAAATGTGACTGTTAAACCCTATAGTTTTATTTCGGTAACTAAATGGTTAATTTGTTCACTGGATTCCTGCTGCCACTGGAAAATCTTTTTCTAGGGCAAAGAAATAAAAAATCCTATCCGTCCCCCACTCTGGTGTGGTTCAATAGAAAAATAAAGAGATGGGAAGGCTGCTTTGGGTAGTTTTATATTCATAAAAAAGAGGGTAAAAGATGGCTGCCTGAGCTAAAGGGTGGTGTACTGGAATCACCTGCATTGGCCATATTACTGAGTCATTTAGCTCTTTAGAAAGTCATTTTACTTCTCTCTATGTGAGTTTCTTCAACTGTAAAACAGGATTAGTTATATCTACCTTTCTCACATGCTTAGGAATAAAATATCCCTTCTTCTTAGTAGACAAAGTTTGTGGAAGCTTTCTAAAAAGTAGCAAGGATTATTCAAATGCAAGTTATTATTTGAAAGTACAGGAACCTTGGGCTTTACCTTTTACATACTGAATAAATGCTAACTTTTGGCCAATGAAACAGAAAAATAAACCACCCTCTAGGCATGCTTTCATATGGAATGAACTACTGGTTTCTTTCAGACGTGATTTGCTTTAGCTTTTAAAACAGTTTTTTGGTTTACTGCAGAAAACTCTTTACCCAAGGAAGCTAAGCAGCTGGAAAGAGTATCTCAAGCTGGAAGTGAAACTAGAATAGTGTCCCTATTTCTTTAAATAAAATTGGAACACTGGTAATGAAGATCAGCTAAGGTCATCCTACTGTCTTTCTCCATATTAGCCAAGTCTACACCTTGCTATATTTAGACCAAGTATGCATACTCCATTAAAGATAGGAGACTCAGTCCTAGATTTAGGACCATAGCACTGGGGTTATTACCTCAGCTGAGGGGGAAAGAGACTAACAATACATGTATTGATGCACTCCTTGGCAAACAATAGAACAATCAATGCTCAATTTATTTCATTCTGGACAGATGTATAATTGCTAGTATGCATAGAACAATCTCTACCGCATATAACTCCAGCATCGTCATGACTAAAGCAAAGCAGTTAATATTTTTGAGGGAACTCATTTGCCGGGGCGGCCTGCCATGACTTAGCCAGAGACAAAGGGCTGCCCGGGTCAACAGGGTAAAATGTTCAGCAGTTTGGTTTCCTGGGAACTGGAACAAACAGATTTCAACCCAGGAATCACCACTATATCAAATGCATCAAGGTCTGACTGGGTAGAGTCCTCAAGCAGTGTCCAGACCCAGCATCCAGCAAAGACTAATAGAACATGAATTTTATAATAAAGATAGCCCTGAACTGAATCAGGGACATGGTAGTGCAGGTAATGGGGGAAGTTTCTTGGGTGAACACATGCCCTAAGTGGTCCTTAAATCTGGAAACAAAATCGTCTTAAAGAATAATGTAGTTGCCCTCGAGAGAAAGCTAAGAAAGCCCTAATAATAATCAGATGTTTTTGGTAACTCTCCAACTGTGAGAAGAAAAAATTAAATACATTTAAAGAACGTGGTAAACATACTTCTGAAACACAGTATAACAAATACAAATCTGTTTATCTTCATTCAAAGGAAACTGCACATTGCAACTATGAACATTTCCACAGCAGGAAAGATAAGCAGATGTTGGATGCTTTCCCAAAGTTTTTCTAATGTCACTGAAGAGGCTTATGGAATCTGCTTTACATTTTTTTTCAGATTAACAGTTAATGCTAAAAAGGCTACATTCTGAATGTTGTTTCTTCTCATCATTCATAATATATTTTAACATTTCTACAGTGACATTTAAATGATTACCAGAGAGAAAACAACTAAACATACAGTTTATACACTATACTTATATATTCATTTTCCAATATTTACTTCTAAACTAAAAGCTACATAAATAGTTCAATATTTTTAAAAGAGTGAATTTTTGAAAAACCCTATTTTCTGTTTCCTCTGCATTAAAAACCTACTTACCAAAATTTACCTACATCTAAATATTCTCAATTGACACTGAAAAATGGAAATAATCCTCTTGGAGAAAAAAATTCTGAGATAAATAAGGTTAATAAGGATAATAAGGATATATGCACCCCTATGTTCATAGCAGCACAATTCACCATAGCTAAGATTTGGAAACAGCCTAGGTGCCCGTCAGCAGATGACTGGATCAGAAAACTATGGTACATCTACACAATGGAATACTATGCTGCCATAAAAAAGAAGGAATTCTCATCATTTGCAGCAACCTAGATGGAATTGGAGTACATTATGTTAAGTGAAATAAGTCAGTCAATGAAAGAAAAATACCACATGATCTCACTCATTTATGGATAATAAAGAACATTATAAACTTGAACAAAAAGATAGATAGAGAGACAGTAAAGCATCAAACAGACTGTCAAATTACAGGGGGAAGGCTAGGGAGAGGTGGGGGAGATAAGAGATCAATCAAAGGACTTGTATGCATGCATATAAGCATAATCAATGGATGCAAAACTCTGGGGGGTGAGGGTATATATGGGAGTGGGGTGGGGGGGGCAATGGTAAGATATGTACACATATAATACCTTAATAAAAAAATTGGAAAAAAAAACAAATGGGGGTGTGTTTAATTATTTCTAAGAGAGATAAACTGGTCTGAGTTTTATAGTAAAACCCAGATTTTTTTCCCCAGAGCAATCAGTCGTTGGATTAAGGCGCGCGTGTGTGCACACACACACACACACACACACACACACACACACTGAGTAGCCAGATTATTATGATCTCTGAATGCATAATAATCTGGCCACTCAGTGTGTGTGTGTGTGTGTGTGTGTGTGTGTGTGTATGTATATTAAAGGCCTGGTGCATGAATTCGTGCATGGGTGGGGTCCTGCCATCCTGGCCAGGGGGAGGGGACATGGGCGGTTGGCCGGCCTGCCTGCTGGTCAAACTCCTGGTTGAGGGGACAATTTGCCTTTTATTATATAGGATATACACTGAGTGGCCAGATTATTATGCATTCAGAGATCATAATAATCTGGCCACTCAGTATATATATATATATATATATATATATATATATATATATATATATATATATAAAATATGAGAGGGCAAGAAAGCAAAAAGGCACATATGACTTGACTGCTCACACTTCTGAAAATTCATAACTATACATGGTAAGTTGCAGAAGTTGATCTTAATAGTAAAGAATAGTTTAAAGAGTTGAAGAATCCTTGACCCTCAGTGCACAACTGATTTAAATAGCAGCTTCATTCCACTAAATGTCTAAGCCCTGGGCAATGTTCTTCAAACCTTCCAACAAGCTCTTTATAATTAATTTAGTAAGTATCTGGATCAAATGCAATAAAAAATTCTCCTAATTCCTCTCACAACTGTTTCTTCAAAGTACTTTTAGCCATTTTCATCTTCCTGGTTCAAAGCACCAGAAATACTTTACCCCAATATTGCTTCTTTTTGCACTCATCACATAGGTCCTAACTATTTGCTGAGTACACAAATATTCAAGCTTTACAGTGATATTTCTAGTTTTTCTTATGCAAATACCATTCTTAGAATATCAACTCCAAGATTATTAGAAGAGAGAGAATTCAAAAGGCTGCATAATCCTTCTCGATAGAGAGAAAAATGTTAGCTCAAAATCTTACAACATGGGGAAATCATGAATGCTTGTTTAAAAATGGATAAATGAATCTCAAAAAACTTAAAAAGAGTTTACCTAATTTCTAAGTCAAATCCCTAAAACAGTCTATTCCAGGTTCTTAATTTGGTGGTAAGAGGAGAGATCATTAGATTCCTTTGAGAATTTGATGGAAGTTATGGACTTTTCCTCCAGAAAGAAAGAAAAAAAAGTGCTAATCATACATAAACCCACTTTTGCATACGATATTATTGTATTCATGAACTTTAATCTAAAACTGTGGATTAAAGGAACCGGGTAATTGCCCTACAAAAAATTGTGGCAGCTGGGAATTAACAGCCTCTCCACACTACCCCCTCATCTTTTAGCAGATAACAATGCAGCTTTAACAAGAGGTAAACAACACCAAATGATGGATGCTTGTATTTAACTTTGAAACCAGAGGAAACACACATGAATTAGATAAGGGTTAGGACTTTGTAAGGATCTAATACTTTGGCCTCTGCCATTCTAAAGCACACAACAGGCAAATCTTATGAAAATATCTTCTACCTACCTGTTCCATCATGCTGCCAATCTTTCTCTCCCCGTTACAATAAGCATGTGTATGTTATACAGATTTCTAAGCATTAGGTGAAAGTTCATTTACTATAAAGCCCTACAATACTAGATATAACAGAATATCAGTACAATAATGGATTTTGAACAAGATTCTGAAATTCATTAAAATTAGTCTGACTAGCAAATGAGATTTTATATTTCCTAAACTTGTCGGATACTCTAGAAATTTTAATAGCTACCCAGAGCATGCCATTTCCTGTACGATGCCATTATAGTACTGATTTTCTAAGAGTGTAACAAATCTAAGATCACCAATACATTAAACATTACTTTATGTGGTAAGTGATTCAGCAAGAAGGAAATGACTAAATATAAAGCTTTACTGATCTGATGATTTTATAACACGTTACAAGGGAAAAGAGATTAAATGCGATGTTTAACTGTTATTACAAAGTTTAATGTTTATAGCAGTTAACAATCCTCATCTATTATTGCCATTATGTCCATAAATGCAATGGCCTCATATTGTTTACTTAAACAATTGTACTTGTTATACTTAAACATTGATTTATACATTTACTCCAAGTATCTACACTTCAGTTTGTGGTTCAAATAATAATTTATCATTTTCCTGACCATTTTCTCTAACATAGTGAGAAAGGCTAGTAAGCCAGGACAAGCAGAATAGGAAAACTGAGACATATAGTTAAACACAGTTTTCAGCCATAGTAAATCCTATCTTCCCTAACCCTAGGACACTTAAGAGTAAATGGCTTGCTCTTCTCCTCAACCAGAAGGTAAATAGCTTAAATAACCCTACTCAGGAGGATAGATATCAGGAATCCAATTAATGCCATTTGCCAACCATACCCAAGGACAGATGAAGTTAAGGGAATAAATCTCCTTTTGGCACATAAGCATAAAACTAATGAATATTCTGTTGAGATACTCTCCTAAGACCTCCTCTAAACTCCCAGAAGTTAAAACCCCTCCAAACAAAGGTTCTAGCTCAAACTGCCTCTCCCAGGAATACCTCTGAACCTTTCCCTTCCCCCTTTTCTTCCCTCCCCCCACAAACATGCATCTCCTAAACTTTAAAGAACCTAGGAAGCTTGCAACCAGAGCAGCAATGGGCAGCAGCAGTTTGTCCCCAGCAAATCCCTAAACCTGTCCCCAAGGCTCCCTTTTCTCTTATTTCTTTTCTTTTCTTTTTTAAATTAAACCTTTATTGCTGAAAGTTATTACATATGTCCCCTTAAAGCAGCCCAGCCTAGGCTCATTTCCCCACCTAGTCCTTCTCCTCTTATCCTAGGCCCTTCCTTGTTTCACTGTCACCAGCTTTAATAAACATCCTCTAAAATTAACCTGGGCTTGTGTAGTGAAATTTTTCCTGCATGAAGTCAAGAACCCACCCTTAGGCAGACCTACTAGGGCCACGTCCCTTTTCTGGTAATAATAGTAACCCCTCACTCCCAGCTTACTTTCCATCTTTTTGTCCTAATTTATTTATTCTTTATAGCCATACCAACAGCTGGTTATTTACAATAATTTATTTACATTCTGAAATGTAAGTTCTAAGAGCTGAAATGCTTTTTTTGGATCACTTATTCATTCCCAGTGTCTAGAACACTGGTGATCAATAAATGAATGCATAGATATTTACTAAGTAGAGATATGAAATCAGAGGTAAACATAGAATAGTATAAAAGCATGGAATATAATGAGGATTTGGATTTCAGTCACTGCTCTTGCACTTAATAATAACCTTGAACAAGTCATTTAATCTCTGAACATCAATCTCTTTTCCTTTAAAACAATGCTAAAATATTACTACACATTGTTATTACAAAAGTTATAGGACATACTAGAAGTAAAAACTTGTTGCAAATATTGATTATGTCCTAGCAGTTATTCTTGGAAAACTGGCAGAAAATTCTGTAAAACATCTTGAGAAAGCAAGTTATTCTGTTACTGTATCCTTGTTCTTGCAGGACTACAGAGGCAGAATAAGTAGTGAGAAAGCATAGCATTAGGAGAGATAGGCTTAAACTTCAATTACTAGCTGGTTGACATTAAGAAATTTTCTTAACCTCTCTGAGGCTTAATTTCCTTATCTATAAAAGGAGAGGGACAATATTGCCTTAAAAGTGTAATTAATTGTTTGCACCAAATGTCATATTAATTGTGAAAGCACTTTTTAAACTATAATTTGTATTTTTAGTGAAGTAAAATTAATTACCTTTCCTTAAAGAAATCCTAATCCTGGCCAAGTGGAAGGAAATATTATTCCAGAATGTGCTCAAATGGACTATGGGCAGAAGAAGTATACATACTCCCATTCTTGCTGTAGATTCTCCAACTTCAGTGGGAGGGCAGAATAGAATAGGAAAAGAGAGAATAGGAAGATACAGAATGGAAAGAGAAAACAGAGATTCACAAAGACACAAGTGAATAAGCAGCAAAGCTCTGATAGACTTCAGGTCTATTTAACTGCACACCCCACAGTCAGGGCCAGCTTCATGGGTGTGTGATCTGTGCAGTCCCACAGGATCAGTGACTGGAAGGGCCCCACACTTGGCTTAAGGCTCTGCTGTTGCTGTCTTGAAATTTTTAAATCTTTTTTAACAAGGGGCTCCACATTTTCATTTTGCACTGGGCCCTGCAAATTATGTAGCTCACAATCTTTCCACTACAGGACAAGGACAATAGCTTATAGTCTCAGTAACTGTATGTAAAGACCACTGCTAACTTAAAGGACAGATACTAAAAAGGAGACTTTTAATCAGGTTAATAATCACATATTTGTGGTACCTGAATTCTGAAATTAGCAAAATACTTAGTGAAGCCATTATATATTTTACTTTTTTACAAAAATATATATTTTTTATTTTTTAAAATATATTTAATTGATTTTTTACAGAGAGGAAGGGAGAGGGATAGAGAGTTAGAAACATCGATGAGAGAGAAACATCGATCAGCTGTCTCCTGAACACCCCCTACTGGGGATGTGCCCGAAACCAAGGTACATGCCCTTGACCGGAATCGAACCTGGGACCCTTCAGTCTGCAGGCCGACGCTCTATCCACTGAGCCAAACCGGTTACGGCCAAAAATATATTTTTATTGATTTCAGAGAGGAAGGGAGAGGGAGAGAAAGATAGAAACATCAATGATGAGAGAAAGCCTGCAACCCAGGCATGTACCCTGACCAGAAATCGAACCGTGACCTCCTGGATCATAGATCGATGCTTAACCATTGAGCCACACCAGTTGGGCCTTAGTAAAGCCAATTTAATTAAAAAGCAGTAGCTCAAATTAGAAATGCAAATGTTATTTGCCTTTTCCTATTTTGTGCTCCATCACATCCTAATAACAGGCCAGTTAGTAAATGAAATACCTGAATCAAATCTAATTGACTTTCCATTCTGAAACCCAACAAAATACCCCAGTGATTATGGATTATCTTTGTGTGTGTTTTTTTATTTGATATATGCTATCTCACACTAAGCAAATGACATTGCCACAGAAATCATCTCTGGAGTGAAATCTCTAACAACCCAATTCAATTAAATCACACCAGTTAAGGAATGTGTTGTTTCTTTTCTGCTCCTGCTGACTGCAGAGACAGCTGGTGGATTTGAATTGAACATTTCCCAGCAGCAATTCAGTTTTTGAGGTCTGCAGGCCAAAAAGATGCCTTTTCCACTTAAAGTCAGACTAACCCACGCTAGTCCATTTTGACCTTTGGACTCCTTATCAGTCACCTTCAGTCTCTGTCAGTAGCTGGACAGGCCAACCCAGAGCGGCCTGCTCTCCAGTGAACAAAGGCTTGCTATGTAAAAGAGATGAGCAGTGAACAGAGATACCATCTGATGAGAAGGTGCTCAACTCATCCTCTGTGTTCCAGCAGCATGTCTAGGACTGCTGCCACCACAAAAGGTGAAACTTCACCCGAAAACACTTTCTCTGCCCCTGATTTAAACACACACCTTCATTAAGGAAGCAGCTCAGTTTCAGATAAAGGAAGACAACAAATCATTGAACTGTGGCCTGCACTCTAACACTCCTTCCCATCCTTTTTTTTTTTCTTTGTCCTTTTAAAATTTAAGTCCACCAGAGCCCCTCTGGCTACTGTTTAGATCTGCTGGTGACATTCAAAGTAAGATTCCTTAACAGCTTTAAGAAACACACTCTTCTTTCTCTTATATTCAATATTCACTCGGCCTCAAAGATGAAAACTTTTGTTTCAAGAATTGAAACAGCTTGTTCCCTAAAGTATTAATCTCCTCAACTTTGAGAAATATACCCACTACTTCCTATAAATAGGATCAGGAAATGCTAATCTCACAAGTATAGTCACAAGCATTAACAAATTAATGTATTTATCTTTTTAAATTTCAGTATGCTTAGTAAGATGGCCCTACGAGAAATCTCAATGATGCTTAACACTTCCTAAATAGAAAACAATGAAATGTTGTCCAAGGTCTAAATTAATTTGCTGCAGGACCCTAGATTAAGTCTGTTTGCTTATCTTTTGGGTCTAAAATTCTCTAAGTAAAAAATGGGGATGATTTTAGAATAAAATGAAAACATGGGGAGCAAAGCTAAATTCATAAGCACTACATATATAGTCAACAACACCTCCGGATAATTAGTTTCTTCATCTTATCAATATACTATTATTTCATCTTTCTACTAGTTCTATTCAAAATAGCTTACAAATTAAAGTATTTTCCATCAGTGTTTAGGTATGAAATAGGTTCCTCATAGGAAAGACAAATGAGGAACAACTTTTCTAAGTCTCCAAGTAGTCTATATGAATTGAAGGATAAAATCATATTTACCTTGATTGTACTTTTATCATTTCAGGAGCATTATGAAATTGATTTACTAAAATTGCTGGCGGGAATGTAGACTGATACAATATTTCTGGTGAGCAAACTAGCAATCTGTATCAAAAACTAGGAATATGTATACCCTTTGTCTAGCAATCCCAGAATTGAGCTTTGGGATATTTCTCTTATAGGGACATGTGCAAAGATTTAGGTACAAGGATAGTCATTCATTTCAGTAAGGCTCTGTTTACAACTGCAGAAAACTGGACATAATTTAAATATGCAGCAATAGGGCAGAATTTGAATCAGTTCTGTGAAAAACAAACAACTCTTTAAAAATATATAAATAAATGCATTTGAAGACAATGGCAGGATGCTCCCAATATGCCAAGTAAAAAAAATTTGATTACAAAGCAGTAGATAGAGGACAATCCCATTTTAAAAGGTATAAACATACATATAAAAATTCTGGATGGTGTTAACAGTAGATATCTTTGAGAGACAAGAATAAGAGTAATGTCTTTTGTGGGGAGAAGGAATGCAACAATGTTTTCTGGTTTTTCTATAATAAACATGCATTATCTATAAATAATAAAAAAATAATCAATACTTTTTGCTTTGCTGATTTTTAATTACCAATAAGACCAGTTCCATAAAAAAAAAATCACCCAGGACAAGTTCACTTTTAAGCTGAGTGGGTGGTAAAGAATGAGATATTATCAACTTTACTGTGTATAAGGCAGACAGCTTTTTAAAGCAAAAGTGATTCTCTATTTGGAAATTCCCCCAAGGTGGTTTGTAAGATTGCCATAAAGAAGTGCATTGGTATTCAATATTTATTTGTTGATTTTTATTTCAACTGAGAAAGAGACTAGAGGTTATTTGTTAAAAAGCTTAATACACATTCTCATTTTCTGACAAACGGGACATACGATCTTGCTGAGAATTTCTCCAAGCATCTAAAATGGCAAAAAACAACAACAAAGAGAATTCCAGTAGCATGGGTATAGTGAACCTACATGATAACTGAGACTGACCATAGAAGAGCAACAGAAGTGAACAAGCCCCAACTCATTAACAGCCAGGACTATAGAGGGTTCTTAACAGATACACTCAAGAACTTCCCAGTAGGTTAAGAAAAAAGTATGATTAAAACAACAATGGCTTTTGATCTTTAAATTACAGATATAACTAGCCAGTCTACAATCTTCAGTTTTTAATTTTGAAAAAAATTATACTGGGTTTAAATTTACTTAGTTAGACTCACTAAACAGAAATACTTAGGTTTCTAGGTTTCTCTTACGTAGTCTCAATTTGCGATTTCTCTCAGTGCAGGAAAGTATAATAAATCACAATCGGCTAAATTTTCAGTAGTTGTAGCAACTCTTCTTTGAATCAATATCATTAAACTATTGTTTGGGCTTAACCTGCACTTATATAGTTCTTGATCTTTATTAACTTATGTGTGTGAAAGTTCCTCATGTCCACTAGGATGGCTTCCATGTATATTTATTTGACTTATAAACTAAGGAGTTGTACATTACTTAGAGAACACTAAATAAGTTGAGCCATTAATTGGCAACTGGGCCACTAAACTAGTAGCCAAGTCAATACGAACAAGGAAAAATAGCAATTGGCACACACCTCCCTTATAGCTCACTCCACTGTAAATATTACAAGCCCTCTGTACCATGGGAACCACCTTGCCTACCACATGATGCTGATGTAATACTATCTAGAGCTAAGCACCTGGAGGAAGCACAGAAAGAAGTTTTGCTTTGGATTACTTGATTGTGCTTTCTTTCCTTCTTTTATGAACCATAAAGCCACTAGCAGATAGTTTAATTATTTCTGTTCTTATACTGCCTGTGGGGATTTCACATTGTGCTCCCAGCCACTGGTACTGATTTAATAACAACAGCCTTGTAAAACTGGCAGCCTTCCTAAATAAGCTATGTAAAGTCCGCAAATGCTGCTTACTGTGCTGTGTACTCAGAGGGTAACTCAATAAAAATTTGATAAAAATTCTGCCCATATAATATATCAAAAATATGCTCATAGCAATTTCCTAAAGAACATCACTGGTGTGTAAAAGATTCCCTTCTTACCACAAATGATTAATAGAAGTCATTCATCAAAAACTAATTATTTGTAATATGGTCTTAACATCTGCCATATTAGTTCTTCCTTTTCTCTCACCACTGAAGTACTCTTTACCTGTGTTTATACAAATCAAGACATTTAAGAGGGCCAGAAATAAAGATCAGAGTCCCAGCTCAAATCCTACTCCTAATAAAGCCTTCAGTAATTGGCTCATTTACAAGACCTTTCTGTCCTCTGAACACCTAAAGCACCAACTGCACCTTTCCTCTGGCACTCAGCATGCGCTAAATTATGTTCACATTTACCCCTTTATTGACCTTGTCTTATATCCTCAACAGACTGAGCATCCCGACTGCAGGAACCATCTTGTATTCCTTTGTATCTCCCACCTTTTGCCCAGAATAGGTGAAATTATGACAATGATGCAAATGATAGAATTTTTAGCATCAGATTGGCATACCACTCTGTATTCTAATTTTTTCTACTATACTTTGGCTCATGTCAAAAGAGCAAAAATATTAACTAAACTTTTTTGAGTATATACTGTTAGTCTTCACAAACATTACATTTAATCCTCACAGGTATTATTGGCTCCATTTTATTGACAAGAAAGGCTTATGGTAGTTATATATAATAAAAGCTTAATATGCTAAGTGTCTGGTTGTCCGTTCAACCAATCAAAGCATAATATGCTCATGATTTGCTAAGGCCGCTCAACCGCTCGCTATGACATGCACTGACCACCAGGGGGCAGACGCTCCAACCGGTAGGTTAGCTTGCTGCTGAGAACTGGCTGGGACTGAGCTAGACAGGCAGGACACGCCCTGGAGCTCTCCCTCGGTCCCTCCCCTGGCTGGCCAACCTCCCGCGTCCCTCCACACCCCAGTCATGCACTGGTGGGGTCCCTCGGCCTGGCCTGTGCCCTCTCACAATCTGGGACCCCTCGGGGGAGGTAGGAGAGCCAGTTTTGGCTCGATTCCACTCAGTCAGACATCCTCTGAGGGCTCCCGGACTGCAAGAGGGTGCAGGCTGGGCTGAGGGGACCCCTCCCCCAGTGCACAAGTATCATGCACCAGGCCTCTAGTGTAACATATTCAAGGTTGTACAGTCTATATATAGGTGGTGAAACTCTGATTGGAACTCAAGTCTGTTTCATTCTAAACATCAGACTATGACTATTAGCTACAAGAACAAATGACAAGTAAGATTCTGAATATGTGACCCAAGAGACCTTTGAAGTATTTTTAAAGAGATTAGTACTTAAGAATTGGGATATTTAAGGAACTGAGTATAATATTTTATTGGGGAAGATGAACATCACAGAGATGGAGTTGATAGAATGTTCTATACCAAACTGGTGAAAGGGATGTTAACGAAGTACAGTTTCATACATTGTTTGAATCTATTACATTCATCTCCTAGGAAGTGAAATTCACTGATAATTTACATCTCCCATTGATGCCCCAACTTCTCAAACTAAAGCTCCTCACAAAGATAAAGGTGATTAAAATAATAGGAAGTTAAAATTTTTTGGACTGAGAATATTAACTTTGGGGAAACAATAATTTAAGGTACCTGGGACAGAGAAGAGTCCCAAAGAAATGGCATCTCTCTAAGAACTCTTTGCTTAAAAAAATGAATTTTTTTTTTGCTTATGTGATACTTATCTTAAATCAGTTACAAAAAATCAGAAACTTTCTCATCTAATTAATCCCTCATGGTGATCAACTGGGTTTTATTACACAAAATTCAGAGAACAGCAGAGATGAGACGGACAAAAGCTGAGCTCATAAACCTGACCAGCCTTTTGCTGAGGTGTTGAAGATTGCTCAAGTGTTCCTTGGGTTGCAAACAGAAGAGTCTCTAGCATGAACTTTTAAGAATACAGACACCACAGAAGACAAGCAATATAAAGTCCACAATTAAAATTCTCAGGGCTTGAAATGTCCCGTTATGGATCATAAATATGTGTATGGCTCTTTATCAACAAATGTTAAGTATAGATGGTAAAAGTAACAATCACATCGGAAACTTTTATTGTTTTTTTTTAAAACTAATCTCATTTGATCTCCACAATTCTCTGAAATGAGGCAGATATTATTCCCAAACATAAGTAATAATTTGAACCATCTAGCTGGTCGCCAAAAAATAAAATAATTCTACATCTTCTACATCTGTTAAACGAAATTGTTACAACTTTTAAAAAAACACTCTAGAATAGGTTTACATTGAGGTTTTTCTTTGAGTAATTCAAGCCTTTGGATTCTGCTGCTTTATATACATAACTAATGCCAAATCCCTTAGATTACTAAAAGAAGGGTCACACCCTCTAGAAACAGATAATTGCGGAAAACAAAAGTCACTCAACTTGCACAACCTGCAAAGAGGAAGTGAGCCCAAACTTGCCCTTTGGTGTGCAATACTAGCAATCTCTTTATATATCATTTGCTACATCCCTTCCAAATCACAGGAACACCTAAACATGTTCTTAGCACAATTCTTCAAGTTAAACCCTAATTATGTTAGGGCAGCAACATCCTGTGTCATTCAACAATGCAAAACTAACCCTATCTTAAAGTAGTTAGGATAATTCTTTTTTCTGTCACCTTAGAAATTCAGAAACATTAATGTGATTGCATGTATATCACTGTCCTTTAGCCCTAAAGTAGTTTAACGTATGATAATCAAGAGGACTCACATTTACTGGAGAGACCTAAGAAGAAATATGAGCAAGATAATCTGTAGAAGTTTGAGCCTCTCTATTACTCCAAGGCCTATAGCTGTTAGAAACAAAGAATGAAGGATAGCATCCTGTTATTTGGCTTTGGGCAGTGGTTTCTCCGAATAAGTTTAAAGAAATTGCCCAATTTCAGGAGTGCTTACAGGTGAACACACAAGTCAAAGAGCAACGCTTTTTAAAAAATCCACTCTAGATTTATCACAAAGAAAATCTGACTTGAGCACATCACAACCTCACCATTCTTGTTCATCGTCATTGTGCAGATTTACTCTTCAGTTAACTTGGTTAAAGGTGGTTCCAATAAGGCCAAAGTTGAGAGCTTTTCCCCTCCACCCTTCAGTCCCAAGCCAATTACTGCTGCACTGACTTCAAACAAGCACAAGTGTGGACACAGCCACACAAAGTTATCACCACCGCTAATGAAAACACAAATGCATCTTTATACCCTGACAAAAGGATCATTAACCTTTCCTTGATATTTGAAGGCTATATAACACCTAGAAAATTCACTAGTTGTAAACTTATTTGATCACCCTTTAAAATATATATTCCACACTCTGGCCGGGTAGTACAGTTGGTTAGACTGGTGGTCTGTGAGGTCCGAAAGATTGGTGACCACTGATTTAAGGAAACCTTTGAGCATCGTCCTGATATGCCAAGGTTGTAGTCCCATCTCCAGTCAGGGCACATGCCCGGGTTGGGGGCACGATCCCCAGTTGGGGGTGTGCAGGAGGCAGCTGGTCAATGATTCTCTCTCATCATTGATGTTTCTCTCTCTCTCTCCCTCTCCTTTCCTCTCTGAAATCAATAAAAATATGTATATTTTAAAAAGAATAGCTTATTGATTTTTTTTAGAGAGAGAGGAAGGGAGGAGAGAGAAATATCAATGTGAGAGGGTAACATCGATCAATTGATTGGCTGCCTCCTTCATGCCCCCTACTGGGGATCAAGCCCAGATGGGGAATTGAACCAGCAACCTCCTGGTGCATGGGATGATGCCCAACCAACTGAGCCATACCAGCCAGGGCCCCTACAGGATTTTCAAAAGTGAAAACTGACAAGCTGTTTCTAAGACTTACCTGGAAAATAAAATAAGAATAACTAGCACATAAAAAAAAAAAAAATGAGGTAGGCCTTGACATACAAGATATCAAAATAACCACTAAATCTATGTTAAGTAAAACAGTATGGTATTAGTATATGAACAGAAAACGTATTAACAAGACTTAATAGTATAGATGAAGACCCCAAATATCTGTTAGAGTTTAATATACAATATATTTTTTTTAATTTTAAAAAAGTATGTATTTTATTGACTTTTTACAGAGAGGAAGGGAGAGGGATAGAGAGTTAGAAACATGGATGAGAGAGAAACATCGATCAGCTGCCTCCTGAACACCCCATACTGGGGATGTGCCCGCAACCAAGATACATGCCCTAGACCAGAATCGAACCCGGGACCCTTCAGTCCACAGGCCGACTCTCTATCCACTGAGCCAAACCGGTCAGGGCTAATATACAATATTTGTAGCATTTCCAATCAGTGAAGTGAGAATGGACTAAATAAATTGTATTAAATAACTGATTATGCATTTTGAAGAAAGGAAGTTAGATTTATACGTCACACTATAAAGAAAAGTTCAGATGTTTTAAAGAGTGAAATATTTTAAAAGTATAGATACATTAGGAAAAAATGTGAAAGAAAACTTTTATAATCCTTGGAGTGGGTGGGAAGGGTTTTTTAAAGCAAGATACAAAATTCTGAAATCATAAATGTTAACACATTTTACTGCATAAAAATTAAAAACCTTTATAACAAGATGCAAAGTTAAAAGACATGCAATAAGCTTGTAAAAATGATTTTTCCACATATTCAGAAAATGCAAAATACATCAACAATAAAAAAAACAAATACCAATAGAAAAATGGTTATTAAGTACAAACATGCAAATCATAGCAAAAAAATGAAAAAGACCAATGCAAACATGAAAGGATGCTAAACTTCTATAGTGATACGGGATTTGCGAATAGAGAAGTATTTCACAGTAGGGATCCTGGAGTCAGACTGTGTTTGTGTTTCCATCCTGACTATAATTTTAGACAAGTTACTCAACATCTCTGTGTCTCTCATCTCTAATGGAGAATAACATCTAACTCATAAGGTTGTTAAGAGAGAATGAGATAACAAAACAATGCCTGGCACACAGTAAAAAAATAACTGCTATTTAATGTCATTATTAATATTACCAGGGTTGGTGAAGATACAGGGAAAGATATACTCTTACAACTGGTAACAGCAAATTGGCAAAGCCTTTTCTGAAGGCAATTTGGCAGTATGTATCGAATATATAACCTATACATACCATTAGACCCAGAAATTCCACTGCTAGAAATTTACCTAAAGAAATGTTCCTATCTATATATATAAAAGCCTAAGCAACCGGCTGACTGAACGACTGTTCAATTGTCTGACCGGTAGTTATGACTCATGCTGACCACCAGGGGCAGACGCTCAATGCAGAGTGGAAACCATAAGCATGAAAACATGGAATAGACTGATGAATTTCAGAAGGAAGGGGTTGGGGGGAGGGCAGGAAGAGATTAACCAAAGATCTTATATGCATACTAGAGGCCTGGTGCATGGATTTGTGCACAGGTGGGGTCCCTTGGCCTGGCCTGTGCCCTCTCGCAATCCAGGGCCCCTTGGGGGATGTCAGAGAGCCAGTTTTGGCCTGATCCCCGCAGGCCAGGCAGAGGGACCCCACTGGTGCACAAATCCGTGCACTGGGCCTCTAGTATGTATATAAAGATATATGTATCAAAACTTCAAGTGCAGACCGTAAGAGCTCTGAATTGGGAGACAGTAAATGCTGGTTCTAGTTTAGTTCTACCAACAACAATAAATAATGTAACCCCTGTGCAAAAACAACCATCAAAATATTAACTTGACTATTTTAATATTTTTTAGTTTTTTACTCTGTAAAACGTGATGACAACTTGTCCAATGTGCCTTAGAGGAATACTTTAAGGATGTGGTCTCTGGACCATCATCATCATCAGCAGCAGCAGCAGCATCTTCTCCAGCCTCACCCCAGACCTAGAGAATCAGAAACTCTGGGGGTGTGCGGCAGGAATTTATGTTTTCATAAGTCAACTAGGTGATTCAGATGCAAGCTTAAATTCAGAGATGAGCACATGTGAAATCACTTGGATAAATATAGAGCAAAACTGAATTCACTTGGATAACTATAGAGCACTAGTACCATTACTAATTCAACAAAAATAAAACTGTTCCCACCTTTCAATTTCATTAAAAGATACATTTTTGGATAATCATATCAATATACTCCTCTTTTGCTGAGTTTGAAGTCAAACTTCAAGCTAGGAAGTCAAACTCATATATGAAACAAGAAAATAAACATTTTAGGTCAAGGACAAAAAGCTCAAGATAACCTCGTTAAAAAATCAAGCAATGTCTTAATCACTTAAGTTTCAACACTTTTAAAAAATATATATTTTTATTGATTTCAGAGAGGAAGGGAGAGGGAGAGAAAGATAGAAATATCAACGATGAGGGAGAATCATTGATCAGCTGCCTCCTGCAGCATGTGCCCTTGACAGGAATCAAACCCAGGACCTTTCAGTCCTCAGGCTGCCGCTCTATCCACTGAGCCAAACTGGCTAGGGCAAGTCTCAACACTTTTGAACAGGTTTTCATAATGGGAACACTTTTAATGTTAGGTTTTGCCAGTATTTTACCTAATAATTCTTGATCCTTCACTGAACTTTTTAGGACACAAAAATAGCTACCTATCTTTCGATCAGCTATTTGTTTAGCATATTAACAACACTACAAAAGCCTTGGCCTCTTGCTTAGTGACCATTTCTAAGGGATTGATGTTGGCTCTCTAAAAATAACATAGGCTTCTATATTTTTCAGAAATTCAGAATTTTGTTTTTATTAAAAAGTATGTATAGACTCTTAAAGGAAATGAAACTTTTCACGATCATTTGAGGGCTATAATTCAAGACTTTTGAGTCTGATTAGATGATGCTCTGGGTTGCTCATATTTTTTTTTTCTAGTAGAATTAACACTCATGACAGTAACTATACTTTGTTTTTGAAGTGAATCCAATCACTTAATATCTTCAATAATACATAAAAAATTACACATATTTGGTGAGTTGTATACAATGGCAAGGGGACATCTTAATCTAATAATAATCTAATAATCTAAAATCCAATAAGATACAGTAAAACCTCAGCTATTCTCTATTTTCAACTATACGGTACCTAACAGTTAAAAGTCAAGAAACTAGAAAGAGCCTGTGAAATCACCAAAGTAAGTATCCAAAGGCCATATTCTAAAGGTCATGAGCTTTCTCCATAGCAGAGTCTCTAGGATCTCATTCTGACCTTTTTACTCTGACACAATTCTCATGGGATTTGTTACATGGCTTCTAAACCCACAGCAAATCTGAGGTAGCAAACGAGAGAAGGAAAAAAATCTCTTAGGAGGGGTCCTCAGCAATGAAAAGAGAACCACTGGGCTAATAGTATTCATGTGTCCAAGTACCCCCTTCCCCACATATACACTTAAAACTTTTTGAGTCAGTCTTCTCTTAGAGCTCTAAATCTTAATCTTTTAGTTGCTCCCACTAGTCTTTGCTATTTATATATCTGGTACCACAGAAAAATGCTCACACCAGTTGAGTGTTATGATATCAGGCCTTAGAAACAGCACTTCCCTTTAGGAAAGAGATTCTTAATGTTTTATGAGATCACATTACTTTGAGAATCTGATTTTTAACATGTATTTATCTACCCAATATTTTCATATAATCTTAAGGAGTTTCTGAAGCCAGTTCATAGAATTCTAGGTGACCATGGACCCCAAATTAAGAACTTCTGCATTAGGTGCCAAAAATGTTTAAGTTAACAAAATTTGGGATAGTATTCAGAATGATCCCTAGAGATTTTTAAATAATGATGAAGTAGGCAATAAAAATGATGACTAAAGCAACACTAATAAATACATTTTAGAATAAGTAAATATTAGTCTCTTTTAAGAAAAAAAAAAAAACAGTGGCAAGAGACAAAAATAAAAGAGAAATATTTTGCAAATTCTTTAAAAGACTGTCTACCTTAGCATCAAAAGTCTTAGTATAGCAAATATATTTTTCACTATTAAGTTGAAGATGTCACCAGTTAAAGATAATTCCTAAGTGTGTAAGTTATCTTGCAACTACAATGACAGAATATCATTTTTATAGTGGTTAACAGCACCTGACCAAGAAACAGATCAGGATTCTAAAGAAAGTTTTGTCATTTACTTGCTTTATGGCCTTGAACAATAGCTTAACTTCTCTAACCCTTAGCTTCATTATCTGTAAATAGAACAAAAAAGTTCACATGATTGCTGTGATGATTTAACAAGATAATATACATTAAACTAGTAGCACAGTAACAAGCAATCAATAAATGGCAGCTATTAGGTATTGTTTAATTTCAATGAACTCATTTTTTGTGTGCAGGAATTTGTAGTTTTCAAAGTGTTATAGTCTTATAATCTTTTGGGGGTAGGAATCACTGTATTCTCATTTTACAGTGGAAGAAACTGAAGTCAAATGACTTACCCAAAGAAATCTGGACTTATTTGATTACACTAGGAAGCAAGATTAAAAACTCCCCCCACCCCCTGCCCCTGCTAAAAGCTTATAAGCTCTGCTTTTTAAATTTTGCTTAATCTTTTTTCTTTTTCTTTCTTACTTCCCACTGAGTGAATACAGTTGAAAGGCAGCTAACAGCATGTCCAGGCAATGCAGTCTGGTAAGGCTTCCAGGGCATACAACAAGTTGGAGGTGAGTGGAGCCTGGATGTGTTAGTGGCAAAAGGGCACCAGATGTTAGACCTTCATTCAGCAATCTTGGTACTTGAGTTCTGGCTAAGAAAGAATCCATAGCCAAGACTCAAATACAAGCAAAAGTTTACTTAGAAAGTCACAGAAGTAGAAGTGAGCCGTGTAAGAAATGTGCCAGCTGGTCTGCGTGGGCTCAGGAAACAAGTTACAGTGGCAAAAGAAGGGCCCTTAGAGTTTAGGAGAAAGCAAAGGTATGCGCCTGGAGGAAAGAAAAGGAGAAGGCACTAGCATGCTCAAAATTAGCTTGCTACATTTGGTCAAACATTTAACTAACTCACCCCTAATACCTTGGCAGGGCTAGACCAAATGATTTCTAGGATCTTATATGGCCCACCTCTGCTCTAGAGAGAGTGTGGCCTGTTTGATCTTCATTAAAACTGTAGTTGTACATACATAACAAAATTTGCCTTTTAACCATTTTTAAGTGTATAGTTCAGCAGCATTAAAGAATTCACATTGTCATGCAATCATCCCCAAAACTTTTTCTTCCTCCTCAAATGAAACTTTGTACCTATTTAACACAAGCCTTCCTCCTTTCCTCTTCCTGCAAGCCCTGGCAACTAAACTACTCCAGGTACCTCATATATGTGGAATCAATCATATGGCATTTTCCCTTTGTTATGGCTTTTTTTTTCACTTGGAATAATGTCTTTAAAGTTTATCCATGCTATAGCATTTGTCAGGATTTCCTTCCTTTTAAAGGCCAAGTAAGAGATACTTAGTTGCATTATATACATATTTTATTTATCCATTCATCCATTGATGGGCATGTGAGTTGCTCCCACTACTTTTTTCATTTTTAAAATATTGTTGACACTATTATTTTGAGATTGGTTGTCCAGATTCAGATTATTTACTCCTTTTCTTCTTTGTCTTCCATACGTATCCTTTTTGTTTTTAAAAGGAAAACACAAGTGAACAGTTGATTTAATTCTGTGGACTTTACAGTACAGAGCAGTAAAAGAACTGTGTTGTTGTTGTTGTTTTCGGTGGGGGCTATTTTTTAGGAGCTCCACCATGAATCTACACAAAGGGAAAAAGCTGAAACTCAAATGAGTTTAATTTGATTTGGTAGAAGGACAAACCATTAATTAAAATAATAAAATAGATTTAAGATTATTTACAAATCACTTTACATGCCATTGTTGGGACCTTTAATAAGAAATAATGGAAAGTTTCTGTTGTTGGACATTCAATTAAAGAGTCCCTCAAGGGTGACCTGGGAGGAAGACACAATCCTTACTTAAGTTCCAGGAGTCGGGAACCCTCAGTAGGTGACTTTCCTGAAGCCACTCTAGAGTGAGTGCAAATACACTACTAAGACCAAACTCCTGCTACACTAAACCACTCCACTGGTTTGAGGATGCGACTTGAATAGATGGAGTTCCTTTGCTTTGCGCTTTATAACTGCGAGGTGAGATTCAGCTTCAGCCCACAGTCCTCAAAACTGGCTAAACCACAAATTTAAAGGAAGGAAAACTCTAGAGACTTCAAAAACAGTCACAAAGATGCGCCTGAATCTTGCACTTGAGTGAATGAAGCTTTGCATGCAGGCTTGGGTTGTGAGCACGTACTACTACAGGGGAAGACAAAAAAAAAACACCAGCCAAACTACTGAAATCCAGTTTTTGAAATAATTCCAGACTACAACCAGCGGGAGCGAAGAATCAACTGCCTTTCTTTGTGTGAACGACTTGCAACAGAAACCTATAGTCAGACGAAAACTTATTTGAAACAAAAACCAAAACAACAAACACGGGCGCTTGATCACCAGCAGGACCCGCAAGGGAGCCCTAGCATTTCCGGCTGGCTGTTCAGAAGATCCACACCGCCCTTCACCTTCAGTCTCCTGAGTGCCATATGGCTCGGCTGTCAATCGGTCACCAAACAACTTCCCTGAGAAGACCCCACTTTCAGATACCCTCAAAGTTTACCAGAAATTATCGCAAAGGATTCTTCTGTCCGTTCACCCACCCCCACTCCTGGACACTTTCCGTCTCCAAGAATTACCCCACCCCTCCACCCCACTATCCTCCCTGGACGCCCCGGGACCGCCAAGAACGCAGGGTGCAATTTCGCCCTCGCTTGCTTGCTCCCCAGGATGTTGGGGAAAGCGACTGCTAAAACGCAAACTTTCCGAGCGTTAGCAGAGGGCAGGAGGGCGCGCGGTGTACTCACAGCTGGTTGATGGCGTTTTGCGAGATGACCGCGTTGGCAGAGAAGTAGGGGATCATGTCGGGGCCACTGAGGCTGCAGGTGCAGGCGGGAGGCGCCTTCCTTTCGCGAGTCAACGTGCTCAGGGTCATGAGGCCGGCTCAAGGCTTTCAGGTCCGCATCCTGGCCCCGGCCCGGCTCGGGCACGAGGCGATCGCGTTGGGATCTGCCCGGCCGGAGGCGCGGACAGCGCGGGCTCCCGGCGGCCGAACTGGGACCGCCGGGTCGCGCGGAGGCAGCCACCGCAGCCCTGGGGCTCGGCAGTGGAATCCTGGCGGCAGGGCGCAGCCAGCAGCCCGCCCCAACCCGCGTCCGGGGCGGGGCGCCGGCTGGGCCGACCCTCCGCGCCCGCCGGGTCCATCCCGCCGCTGCGCCCCGCCCCAGAGTTCGTGGCACTCACCGGATCCCGCTGCGAGCATCGGGCTTGGGGGGACAAGGGTCATCCCCCAAAAGGCCGCGACTTGGGCGAAGTAGTGAAGCGAGTCGGGGGTGGGCAAGAAAGGCTCTCACATTTCTTGGGAATGTTTCAACAGAAAGGTCCTTTTAACAGGCTCTACACATTGAATCTCAAACAAACCCCATTTTTCAGATGACTTTAAAAGGCTCTTCGTTAACAAATGTAACAATTTATCAACCTATATGCTAAAGGCTGGGGAAATCCAGAGATTAGCTGGGTTTTTAAAATTAAATTAAAATTTTTTTATTGTCTAAAATTTTACTATGTCTCCTTTCTCCCCAATTGACCCCCTCTTTCATCCCTTCCCAGCCCGGGCAAGCCCCCACCGCCCCAGTGTCTGTGTCCATTGGTTATGCTAATATGCATGCATATAAGTCCTTTGGTTGCTCTCTAAACCCCTAGCTGGATTTTTTTTTAAAAAGCAAAACAGTTGAAATTATGATGGAAAAAAACAAATTATCGACACAGTCTGCTAACCTTTATAAATAGATTTACAAAACGCTTTCCTAACCATCCTCCAAAGATTCACAACCTTAGCTGCACTCGAGAATCACCTGTGGAGATTTAAGAACGCCCAATAATCACTACACCCAAGACCAATCAAGTCGTAATAATCTCTTGAGGTTGGAATCTAGATGTCAGCATTTTTCAAAGCTCCCCAGGTGATTCCAATGTGCAGCCATGCTTGGGAATTATACTAGCATTGTGCCAAACAATCTCGAAAGGAAGACAGGCTAGAGATTATATCCTCTTACTTACAGATGTGTAAAAATTCCAAGTCAAGCCAGTTGACCTTGTTTGATGTCACTTTGATAGGAACTCCAGTTTTATGACTCCTGATCTAGGGCCTTTCCCACCAATCTGTGAGGCCTTCATGAGTTTAAGCCTTTAAGCCTTTATCGTGTTCCTAACAACTCACTGAGCAGTGCCTTTCACCTGACTACGGACCAGCTCTTTGTAAAATGAGAATCTCTTCTCTCTCTCCTACATGTTATGTAGTGGCTTACAAAAGAGGCTGGCCCCATGGAGGCACTCAATAAAACCTAGCTCCCTTATCTCTTCTCCTTCTAATCTCATCAGGACAAATATTTTTAGGCACCAGTATGTTTAGCTTTTCTGAATACTTGATTAAAATGTATATCATTAAAGCTGCTTTAGTGATTCCAGAGCCAAAAATTAATGATAATTTAAAAAAAAACCAATTTCACTATCCAATTATAAGAGAAAAGAGACTAAAATTAGAAAAAAAAGTCACCATAAGACTCAACATATGCTAAAATCAAGAAGAAATATGTCTTTTTAAATATAAACTTTCAGATCTCTTTTCCTATTGGGAAGTTTGGCAATTTTCAATATGCTAGTAATGAAATAATCTAAACTATAAATTCAGTGTCTAAAACCAGAATTATTCTTCTGTTAGTTGATCCTTCTATAAAACTTGTTACCAAGGCACTGAGGGACTAGAAATATGGCAAACTCATACTGAAAATAGATACTGGAAATAGATATCTAAGGTTCCTACAGATCCGGTCATAGGAAGGAACCAATTGGCCAGTGAAGAGTTAGTGAAAGGTCTGGATCTTGGAGTCCAGTGCATCATTATCTTCATCCATCTCTAGGAAGGAAAATGTTTGAAAGATTTGTTCTGGCTGCGTCAGCAGGCACTCAAATGCAGGGTAAGAAAAAAAAAAAAAATCTGCTGATACACCCCAAAATAAATTGCTTTAAATATCTGGCAAAGTTGCCAGTTTAAAAACTTCTTCCAGGCTGTAATTTATTACAACCTCCTGCAGTGATTTAAAAAAAAAAAATAGGCAGCAGGCTGTTTACTAGTAAACAGCACTGTTAAGGTGATGGGTCCAGTTCCTTTCATGACACAGCAGAGATGAGATTTTATTGAAGCAACATTAAATGATGTCTTTTAGGAAAGAGGATGGCATAGTAATCATCTGAATCTGTCTTAAAAAGAAGTCAGGAGGCCCGCCCGGTCAGTGTTGCTCAGTGGTTGAGCATTG